>NC_133026.1:103678750-104357500 GCF_048771995.1 Taeniopygia guttata
CTGTATCACCTGTGATATTTACAAGTTGGTTGTGGAAAAAAGCAATGCAAACACACTTTGTACTGATAGAGAAAAGATCAAGGATGAGCTCAAACACCTGTGTCTCCTAAATCCTAATTGATGTGTGCTCTGAAGCTGATTGAAGCCATTACTGGGTAGTGACTTGTCTATGCAAGTAAAAGCGAAGAGTGTGAATTGAATTGATACTTTTGTGGAATAGTCTGCATTAATGGTCAAGGGTCTTGTGATGCTCTTAAAACCCTCCAACAGAGGGCTTTCTGCTAAATTGAAGAGCTTAAAAATAGTGCTTAGGAATGCTGTGAAGAGGCAGAATCAGTAGAGTCCAGAGCAAATGGCAGAGCTCAAGGGATGAGGTGTCTCTGGGAAAACAGCAATGGGGACCAGGTCTGTGGGTGCTGATCTCCTGTCAGGAGATGGTGTAGAAAAGTAAAATGAAAGGATTTCCATGTGGAAATCATGTATTAGTTGTATGCCTGCTCTTCTGTTCCGGGGCCCTGTCTGCCCCATAACTGCAATGGGGGGAGCAAGAGGGCGCCAGGCTGAAGGGAATTGCAGATACTGTGTGCTCACATCAGCAGGTGATGTCAGGACATCAGGGGAGTAAGCAAAGATGACAGCCTGGACTGAATCTGGGTACTGCAGCTTATTTAAGAACTGATGAGATTATGGCTAGCCAATCTCCTCATCTTCAACCCCAAATTTTCTCAGCCTATTATTTCCCTGTCCCACTGAGATAGGGAGTGAGTGAGTGGCAAGGTGGGCATTTGGACCTCAGCCAAGGTTAATCAGCTGTGCAAAGTCAGTCACTGAGGTTTATTTATTCCTCTAACTCACAGAAGTGAAGCTGGAGGGAGAAAAAATAGCACTTAAAAAGTCTTCAGTAGGGAGTGGCCTTAGCATGAGATATTCCAGGTCTGTATCTTCTTTCAGGATTTTTTTTTTTTGCTACTTCAGCAAATTATAATAGGTGGTAGTTACACCTGCAGTCAGAGTATATGCTGTGAGTTTCAAAGCATTTAAAACACTGGTTGCAGACAATTCCTATTTTTTGTTTGAATCTTTCCATTGTGTATAGGTGGAAACTACCTACATGACTTAATTTATCAACCATCTATTTGTGACAACAAGTGTGATATCATTACTTTTCCTTTACGCCATATGTTGTGGACCTAGCCAAGCAAACCTGCTCTAATCATACCTATCGATATTGACCTAAGTGAATAAACTCACTTTCCTATTCCCAGCAGTATATTATCTCCTAAATAAATGTTTTATTGGTACCTATCATTTTGCAGTTTTTCCCAAAACTGGAAAGAGTTCATGCATAATCAAGAGTATTTCCTCTCATTGTAGTTTTAGCCAGTCTAGAAGCCTAGCACACCAGAATATTTTCTGTGCTATTACCACACACATCAATGTATATTATGAGCTATCCTCCCAATAACAACACTTCAAATCTTCTATTTGGCAGATGGCAAGCAGAAAATGGTATTAATTACATTGCCACGATTTCTTCCAAGTCTCCCATAGAACCATAGAGTTGTTAAGGTTGGAAAAGGTCTCTGAGATCATCAAGTCCAACCATTAGCCCAGCACTGCCAAGTCCATCACTAAACCATGTCCCCAAGTGTTTCTGACTCTTCCATTTATTCATGATGCAGTCATGTTGAGGGAGCAACACCACTTTATGGGACACTGCTCCATGAGAGTATTACCAGAGGCACTCAGCTAAAGTATGTTTTCTGAAACATTTATCTTCTAACCTTTGAATGGAAAGTAGTCAAATCTTCATTCTCTCTCAAGCTAACATATTTGTGAAGATGGAGCTACAACAGAGGCATCAGGGAGAAATTCCTTTAGTTCATATTGATGGTTGGAATCTGGAGAGATAGAAATTAGTGCATACTTTAGGGAGATAGGCAACTTTTTATGGTACTTAATTGATTTTTAATCTTCTTTGAAGCTATGGCTGGAGCTCTTATTTTCAGTAAATAGTTTCTAGGCTTACTCTCTCATGCAGTAGAATATTTAGACTTTTGCTCCCTAACTTATTCTTAACTGTGTGGAGAGGAAGGAGGGAAGATTTGTACTGTGGTCAATATATTCTGGATTTAATGCATAATCTACTGATGTTAAAAGGAGAAAAATTGTGAAACACATCAATATGATAACCTCAGAGATGCTAATTAATTAATTTTGCCAGGATGAATTCTGGGAAGACTCGAAGACTCTGGATTATGTACGTATTAAATGTCAGTGTTGCCAAAGTTTGGGAATCCAATTTGTTCAGGTATGTGCTATTTTTCATAAACATTAAATGCTTGCCATATAGTTAAAAATGTTCTTGTGTGGCATTAAGTATATTGCTGTAAAAGCAATGCTATTTTTATGGCACCTCAGTTGTGTCAGGATTTTTACTTTCAGTATTCATCTCTAGTATTCATCCTTTCTTATCTTACCTGCCACTCATGTCTCTGCTTTAGACTTTCTAAACAGATTCATTAATATTCTTGATATTATAAAAACATGATTATGGAATATGCCTTGGAGGTAGAATTTAGAGATCAGTAGACCCAAAATTTTATCACTGTTATGTCTGGCTTCAGTCAACAGCCAGTAATGTGCGACATATAAATATTTTTAGTAGTTTTTATCTTGTATTATTTTGATCTATAAATTGATATAAATTCCAGTAAAGATGCATCCTACACTGAAGAATGACAAGTAGGCATCAAAAGCTGACAGGAGACTTTAACATCTTACTGAAGCATAGCAATCATTTATGAACAAGCTAGGTCTGGAAAAAGGCTCTAAGTCCAACGGAGACATTCACATCCATAAATAAGAGAAAACTTTTCAATTAAAATAATGGGTGAACTGTTTTTCTTGTTTAAAAGTAAAGAGTTTTAGGATAAAAAAAAGAACTGGTCCAACCCTTCCCTGAAGTCTTGAAAAGGGAAGTGGTAGCAGATGTGATGATAGAAGGTGCAGTGCAGGAGCAAAAACCAAGGGGCATGTCAAATGTCAGTTGAATCAGAGTCCTTTTATGCCAATTTTGAAGCAATATAGGCTTTAAGGAGTAAAGTAGGGTGTACATATTTGTATCTCAGTTGTCAAAGGGAGAATTCTAGTTCTTTTTATTAAGAACGTACCACTGAGAGGATCAGATCCAGATCTGGAGAAGTGTTTTTGTACCTAAGTCTTGTAAAAATAAAACATTAATTGTTTTGAAAAGAGAAACAAAAAGAAATAGCTCTCTTCAGTGCAACATTTTTATAACATGTTACTTATCCTGGAGGAACAAGGAGTAAAAAGGGTCTACCCCTGGAGCCCTCTTGGTGTTACTATGTTCTAAGATCAAATATAACTCGATGGCAGTGTTGTGACTGACAGCTGAAGATAGAGAGCAGTGGATTTTAATTATAACTAACAATAGGCTAGATGTGATGAACAGACAATAAATATTTTTAATATTTACAATAATTACACAATAATGACAATGTAAGGTAAATATAATATATATGGTTATATAATAATATTTATATTATTATCACCAGAGTCTTCCTGAAGTCCCAGTCTTTTTCTTGCCCCTTTGTTTCACCTGTAGAAGTCTTTTTGTCTGTACTTGTGGATTTCTCTTTATTACATCTGTATTGTGCTCTGTATTAGACTCCCATGACCTGTTGGGAAGCCTTGAGGCTTTATTGTAATTTGCAATAAGATAGAATTAGAGGCCAAAATAAAATCAACAAGAAACTAGCTTTAAAAGTGAAATGATTTAACTAGTTTAATAGTGCAAGCTGGGAGCAATGCAGGAAGTAAACACCTTAGACTCTGGAGAGTAAATTAAGTTCTTTAAACTCTTTTGATTTTAATAATCTCTTTATAACAAGGAAAGCAATTTTCTCAAAAGTATGATATTTAATCTAATAATAGTCTACCTATACTCACTGTTGCTGCCACAGTCTCTTTGCCAGTCTTAAATGTCACTGTCTCCAAAATGCCTTTGCTCTCTCTGCTGTATTGAATGTCCTGCCTTACCAAAGACCACTGGCTGCAATTTTAGCTGCAAAGCTCCTGCTTCAATTATTCTCTTCCAGCAGAGAAAATAGCTGAACTATGGATCGTGGCAAAGCTTATCTTAATTGGGAATTTGTGGTCAGTGCTTGCTGCCTCTCCTGTCACATCTGGGGTGCTGTGGTAGCTGCTGGCCACTTAACCTCTCTTTTCCCTAATGGGACTTTTCAGCTGTCCATTTGGAAACTTCATGTAGATTTGAGCTCTTGTCTGTCTTTCAACAGACAAGACCCCAGATTTTTCTCTGGAAAAATGTACATTTTAGGAAGAGTTATTCACCTCCTTTCCCTCCATTCTCTACACTTTCAGTTTGAGTGTCTTCTGTCCAATTACCACTGTAATTAAAAATGTTGTGCAAGAAGGAAAATTCAGGCTGGAAAATGTAAGAGGAGTACAAAACTCAGCACATGACCTTATACAGAGTAAGAGATGAACACTGGATCAAAGCAGCTTCAATGGGAAAACACTGTGCAGAAGGGAAGGGTGGAAGACCTGGCCTTGAGCACAGAGTCCCATGGGAACAGAAGCCATTTCTGATGGGCTCCCTTTCTAAACTGGGTGACAAGAGGCTCTCAGAATGATCTTCATCCTTGGGGATTGCTGCTGCTTTGTGTAGTCTTGCTCTCCCTTTTATTTTAGCTCATCACAATTTTTGATGTATTCTCTCATCGGTGTTCTTTAAAAGCTCCTGGAGATGTCTTACAGCATTATCTCATTCACTCAGCACAGTTTACATATTTCTTTGGCATTTCTTCAGTAGCTTGACAACACAGCTGTCAGAACAAATCACTCTGCAGATCCATGTAGCCATGTGTATGCACGCACACACACATTCAAAGTTTTGGTAAATATCCCCCAACATCTTACTAATAAAATCTCAGAAGAATATGTGGTTAAGCACTAAATGCAGGCCTAGGAGGGACACAATATCCATAATCAGAATATTATCTCTGTTTTTGTAAGGGACGGAACAGAAGGGAGAAATAGAAGAACGCTTACCTCATGAAAAAGTTAGGAGTAGACCCAGGTACTAATTCAAGACAATGGTCAAGCATGCATCACGTGTTTAATAATCTTTTTCTGTACAACTTTTCATGAACAAAGCATTTTTAGAAAGGTTCCAAATTTACTGTTTGAGTGTCCTTTATTGGTAGATTAAGGTCCCACTCTGTGAAGTACTGTAAATGTATATCATAAAAGAGTGCTGCCGCTCTGTCCTGAGGACTTTACTGCCTACAGAGCCAAACATAGGGCTGTAGAAGGGAAATAAGTGTTCAAATGGAAAAGCAATAATATCTCTGATCCAAGCCTTTTGTCTGAGTTGTTAATGAACTTCCCAGTCTTTCTCATTTCCCACATTAATTTATTCTGAAGGATGAGAAAGTGTCCTGTTACTATGTGGTGAACTTCTGGGAGGTAATGTTTGGAAAGACTGGTTACTGGTCACTGGAAGACAGAAATCCTTCTCTAGACTAGACCAGATTTTTGTGACGGAGTAGCATCTATGAAGATGTATCTACATTATCTGCAGTAACATCTTGTAGTTCTGCAAGTTTTACAATCACCCCTTGGAAACCTAATGAAGAAGTTATCTAGGAGTTATCAGCTCCCCTAAATGATTCATTACTCTGCTAAACCTTGTAGCATTGTCAAATTTCAACTGACCACACCAGGACTCATGGTGGCACAAGGTCTTTAGAGCCAAAGCTCTTAAAAAAAAGATGTTTTGAAAACTGTGTGGGAATTTTTACCCTGAAATATAAAAAAAAAATATACAAAATGCTCTTCAGTTTCCAAGCAGAACCCTTCCTCAGTACTGACCATTTAGCAAAAATCAGTGTTACTGGAAAATAATTAGTTTTGTAAATCTTTGCACAGACGGTTAAACATGGCATCTCCACTGAAACCAGTGGCAACTTCTTTGTTGACTGATGCATTTTCATCTTGAGCAGCCTCTTATGTGAAAGAATTAGATCTGTAGATAGAGAGAATTTATAAGAATAAAAGCAGAAAAAACCTCAGAAATAAAAAAAGAGCAACAAATCCACTGAGAGCACAAGGAAATGGTCTTTTAGAATGGCCTTCATTCTGTTTGCTGTACTTTGCAGTGTCTGAGAAAACTATGACATATTTTACACATTCTATACTTTCCCCCACTGCTAATGCCTCTTCCCCCATCAAACAGAAAATATTCAAATTATGTAAATATTTCATATTGTAGAACGTAACAGTACAGCACAATATGTGTAGATACACTTGGGAGAAGGATTTTAATATTACTTTTAGAATCACAAATTATTCATGGAGTGCAAATAACAAACTGGTGGAGAGCACAATCTGTGATAAAAGCACTTACCTTTTCTTAACGTTTTCCAATGTAGTTGGCATTGACAGATCATCAGACCTTTAGTGCATTATTTATTAAATGTTTTAGCATAAGTTTTAAATATTCAGTGAGCACTTAGCCCACAAAAGACACGGCTGACTGAAGATGCAGTGATGCTGATGATGGAAGCCTGTTCCACACTTTCCTCCAAACTACTGGTACTATGCAGTTCATTTTTTAATAGGGACTATTTTTCTCTTGCTTGTATTACTGATTCCATCCTTTGGGAATTGTAACTTATGCATCATTTTGTTGAGAACGCAATCCAGTGTTTTATGGACTGCTGTGCATGTCTTTACTGTATTTAGCTGAGAAGATTAGGAAACACTGAAAGGGTTGCACTGGTTAATGTACCAAAACTAAAGTTGAAGGAAATGCATTTTCTAGACTAATTTATCGTTTTCTAAGAAAGTAAATTGTGAAGAGCCAACAACTTCAGTAATTTAAAACAATGAAGTACAAAAGAAAATAAGCAAAAGCAGAACACATCCTTCAGTGTGTGCTCTGTCTGCTACTTCAGTTTGTCCTGGCACACTGAAATGAATAGAATGTATATTTCTGAGAACACAATATCCTTAATTTAATCTGTCTCTAATTCTTCAGCATTTTATAGAATTTGGAGATTGTGTGCCGGAGCAATATTACAGAACATCTTCAAAACTTTAGGAAACTCATCTTGTGTTTGTTTTTTAATAAATAGACAATTTCCTCTGTTTCCCAACTAGACTATTTTTTTTGAGCAACAAGGGTATCTACTGCACTTCAGGTTTATTTCTGACACTAGCATGATATGAATTGTGTGACCATCAACTTATGACAAGCCCAAAAGACTGATAGGGAGCATTAAAGAGGAGATGCAACCAAAAATACTATAAGAGAAATCTCAGTGTAGTGAGGTTGGTTCCCTTTGTGATATAAACAGTGTTGTAGCCTGAGCCTCTAGCAATGGCTGATTCAATTCCTAGTGCTGAAGAGAAGATAACACCAGGACTGCAGAGGATGGAAGGAAGCTTTTGGGCTGAAGTGGTTGGTGTGCCTGATAGTGAGGGACATTTGTGGGGTGCATGCCCACATCTGAGCTGCTTGCCTTGGTCACACTGAGTTACCTTCCACCGGGGAACTCCTACCTCCTGACTGATACAATTAGACCAGGTGTGCTGGCAGACTGGGAAATTAGGAGCCCTGAATCAGAAGAACCAGTCAGTAGGGAAGACATTAGGGGCAACTCTGTATCCAAGGGATTTTTTTGCTTTTGCATCAAGAACAATCAGCTTTACGTGGTCTTTATGAGGCCAGCATAAGAAGGATAATGAATAAACAAACTCCCACAGAGAAACAATACTCACTGAAGTTCTGTACAACAGTGTTGTGGGTCTTCCTTTACCATAAAATTTGTAATTGGGGTTTGAGTCAAAAATGTCATTTCCAAAGGGATGCATGCCTAAATCAAGGCACAAACGACTTCACTGTTGCTGAACCTCACATTAAACCCAGACTGCTTCAAAGCTATTTTTTCACTTCTGCTGAGTATTGGCAGATGTCAAGACCTTGTTAAAAAAAAAATCTCAGCAATTCAGATGGACACCTTGCTAGCATAACCTCCTTCATCTCATCTCATCTCCTGAGAGAGTCCTTGAAGTGTGGCCATCATACAGGGTATAAACCACTTCCAGTTTAAATAAGGTCAGTGAAAATACCACGATTTGATTCTCAAGAAAAATTCTGTGCCTAATTGTAGCATGGAAATAAAAAAAAAAAAAAAGGGAAGGGCCTTAAGAGATCATTTAGTCCATGCAATTGCAAAAATGTGGTCAAAAATACACTGTCCCTAACAAATTTCAATCGAGCCATTCTTAAAATCTCCAAAGGAGAAAATTCCTCAATGCTGCTACATATATATTTATATGTATCTATCTATCTACCTATATATATATATATATATATATATATATGTATATATGTATTTGTAATGTGTAAAACTGTATTTATAATTAAAAAGTTTTGCAGCAGCTAACAATAATCTCCAGTAATCTCCATTGTTTTAAATCCAATTAATTTCTTCCTTTCATATCCTCAGTAAAGTTGAAAAAAAAAGGGTAAGAATTTACTTTATAAAAGCTTTTCAAATGTTAGAAGGGAATTTGTGTGCCTTCCTTCCCCTTCTCTTTCCTAGGCTGAGGAGGCTCCTCCAGGCTTTTCTCCTAAGCTGTGTTTTTCAAGTCTGTTATAATTCCTTTTTCTCCTAGAAAAGAGGCTCTAGGGATGTGTCTTAAATAACACCGTTAGGGTCAAATAATGGTTCTACTTTGTTTGGATTTGTCATTCCTGTTAGTACTACAGGGATCTTGATGCTCTGATGGGACCATTGTACTGTGGAAGAAAACCCCAAATCAGTGCTTAGTGCAGCTCCCATGTTTTCTGCAGCAGATCTGTTAACATCAGTTTGGGTAGCACTTCAAACAGGAGTGGATTTGATCAGCCTGTGCCATGTTGAAAAACTTTGGTTTGTTTTTTCTTAATACTTTCAAAACCATTTCAAAGCCTGTTTTAGTGTGTATGTCTCTCTTACCAAAATTAACTGCATCCATAACCCCTATTTATTATGAATACAGAGGAAAGAGGATAAGATCTATGTCTCCTTGAGCTTTTCAGCAAGTTATTTACTGTTATTTCCTCTTTTATATGAGTCAATCAATATTTTCAGATGCTTAGAAAACACCTAATACAGCTATTTTGGTCTCCTATTATGATTGCCATATTTTTCACCCAATGGAATGATATATTATTATACTTTTATCATAATTGTAGTTATATTTTTTTTTTCAATTTCCTATTTCTTCGGATTTGTTGTTGCCTCAGGTTGTCTACAATCTCTTCCTGTTCCTTCTATTCTTGCAGTATCCTTTTTCATTGGTGGCCTACTCTTTTAGTTTCCTTTTCTAGATTCTTCCTATATTTAGCTTTTTATAGGAAGCAATACCCTCTCCCCACCCTGGCTGCTTGCAACACATTACCAATAATTTTTGTGTCAAAAGAACAGGAACAGCAAAACCAAGTTCTTATTTCTCAATAAAAATAAATGCATAAATACACATAAAATAAATATCAATAAAAAATTAAAATATAAATAAAACAATTACACAACTAAAAATAAAATATAATAAACCCCTCCCATCTATGAACTTGTGTAGCTGTGCCCCATGTAATTTCTGCCTCAAATTTAAATTTTTTTTATTTTCCAAATTCTGCGTGGTTACAAGGGTCTCTGCTGACAATGTGCATATATTGTGTAGATGCTTCCAGACATTTCTGGGAGTTTTGATAACCAGGTTGGAGTAGCTGGAATCGTTGTGAAGGCTGGCATTTTGACTTGGAAGGCAGTTGGAATGACATAAAAAATGAGGGAAGGCAATGCCATCTATCCTCGGATGCTACATGTCCTGGGGTGGCTTCATGATGCTCACATCCGCATTCATCTGTTTAGCCCAGAAATAAGTTTTCCACCTTTAAGATTGGTTCTGAGAGTAAAGGAGGGGGAAGAAGAAGTCACCTATCCCTCTCCCCATATCTCCTGCTGCGTCCAACAGAAAGCAAGGACCCTATGTGATGTTTCAAACCCTGACCAGCAGGTAGGGTGATGCATGAGGAAGGCAGAAAATAACAACAGAAACATTTGGACAAAGTCATGGCACTTAGAGCCAGCCAGAGCCTTGAGGTGACTCTGCCTAAGTAATTAATTTAAACCAAGCATGTTAGCAGCACCAGATGGCCTTTGAACAACAGGAAAAAAGGTTTTACTGGAACACACACTGCAACATGGAACATTTTAAACTAGGGAAAGCTCAAGCTGAATCAGAATATGAATAGGAAGGGGATGCACAGTCAAGTATTGCTGTGCCTTTGTGAGGTAGATCCTCGCCTCCAGGCTGTTCCTGGACCAGAGGCTGAATGACTGTGATGCAGCAGCTGTTTGGTGCAACAAATGCTACTGAGTTCTTGCCCTGGGCCCTGAGGGCATGCCTTTCTCCCCATGTGTAGCACCTGCCTATTTACTGTCTCCCTGCTCTGCCTAGGACTCTTTCAGTCCCTGCCTCTGCCTCTCCAGCTTGCTCTCCTGCCTGCCTCATACCTGTGTGTGTGTGTGGCGGGGGGCTCTCCACCAGAAGGGAGCTTGGTTGCTTCCAGGGAAAGAGGAATCTGTCCTGTCTTTCGAGGTGAAGGCAGCTTTCCTCCTCTCTGCCCATGCACGGCATTTTGGCAAATTGGTGCAGGGCAGATGCTCGCCTCAGCTCAGCTGAGTGCAGGACCTAGAGGAGACACTGTCCGTCCCCTCCAGCAGCCAATCCCTCATGCTCACAGCCAGGCAGGTGTTGTGTGCAGCTGTGCACCCAGTAACCAGGCAGCTACAGAGGGTGTTTGTCACGCTAACTAGTCTTCCATTAGTGGCTGAAGTGGCACAGATGTCTTGCACAACACCAGAGCAATGTCCCCGGTCTCTCCTGCCTGTTGGCCTGTGTAAGGTGTCCCTTGCTCACTGGCTGGCCGGGCAGCATTCACATGCTTGTTGGCCAGCTGGCTGCTGGCATCCCCTTGTCAGTGGATGCTCTAATTTGGTACCTACTACTGATTTTATGATGCCATTTGTCAAATTTGACTGAAAGTGGCTAGTGAGTTCAAAAACTACTGAGAAGGAGGGACTGACAGACAGCTCAACAGATGAATGGGCAGATGGACAGTAAGTGTCACAGCTTAAGCCTCCCTTTCATAACAAGTCAATCTGAAAATAATGCGGAGTAAGACAAATTATTCCTTTTCCTCCCACCTGGAGACATTAATCAAAATGAACACCTATGAAAACTTCACTTTTTTGGGGATATTTTTTCTGCAGACTCAAAATTAACAAATGAAAGATATTTCAAGTCAGAGTAGTGCATTACTTTACAATGAAATGGATGAGTTGTCTTTGAATTGCTCAAAATATACCTTTGCACTGCTCACGATCCCAGTGCAAACTACAGAGAAAACTGCCTTTCTTACCACTCTAGCACTTGCCACTCTAATTCTGCCTGGGAGAATTTCAGTTTATCCCTGACAGTGAGAGAGGGAGTAGAGAAGAGGGATAGGTGAATGATCAGAAGTATCTGGAGAAAAAGTATAGAAATATAATTTAAATGTAAAAATCCAGATTCCTTGAAGGTTAAATGAAAATATCTGTGACCTAACATGATGGGTTTGGTACTCCAGCATGTAGGTAGACTGACCATATTCCTGATTTAGGTATTTGTGCAGTGCCTAAATGCCAAAAGCAATAATTAAAATTCAAATAGAGATTCTGGTCTTATCTAACAAGAATGATTCACCAGCAGCCGTGGGACCTGCCAGAGAAGATTGATGGAGAACTTTCAAAGACCCTGAAGTGCCCTGAGCACTGTACAAAGGATAGACTAAGACCTTTCATCTGAGGCAAAGGGAAATACATTACGTTCTGCACATCTATTTTAATTGATTTCTTTAATCTATGGAAGTTCCAGGTCTGTATTGAACTCCGGGATTAAAAATATCTGCACTTATCAAAGATAAAGATTTATCAGATACAGAAATTTCTGTCCATTCAGCCTATATGGTTAATTCCACATCCCTTTCTTCTGTCCTCCAGTGAGTAATCTGAAATACAGGAAAGTCAGAAAAGACAGGAAAGTCTTTTGTTTCAGTATATTTTCCAGGAGCATGAGGTTAGGAACCTGTTGTTCAGCCCTGTTGTTCAGATGGGAATGCATCAGCTCACTTCTTGGTGAAACACAGAATGCTAGTCATGCTGACAACTTGAGGTATCAAATCTCCAGTATAAAAATAATCATAGGGAGAAGAGGTTGCAGCATTTGGTTTTTCTTTCACAAGAATGGGTACAGGCTACTTATACATGGGATCAAAGGCAAGTGAAAATCAATCATGGTAACGTTATTGATTGAAGCTGTCCTTACAGTCATCTTTCCCTGGCAATTTCTGTGTAACCTTTAGACATCAAAGGCTGGTCACACATGGAAATGGGCTGCCACAAGCTCTTTATAAATCTCTTTTAGGATAAATTTATAATCCTGTGGAAATCTTTGTTGGTAGGTAGCTAAAACATAAAAGGGGAGAAAGACGTTTTCTCTTTAAGCTCTTTCAAAATAAATCTCTGCTATTATATGATATTTTCTAGGAGAGCAGCCTTCCAAGGCCATCAGCCTGGCAAACGCAACATTACTTCAGTTACATCTGCTTGTAATTCTTTGCTAAAGAGAGATTTTCATGTAGTGTGTGCTGACAACTGAAACCAGCAGCGCTTATTAATCATGGGCTATTTTTTTTTCTCTGCACTCTGCTTTTCTGTTACCATATTTCTTTCCATATCCATTCTTTAATTTTCATCTACCACCACCTATTCTTGATTCCCCAAGTCACTTGAAGTATGGCATTACGATATATCTTTGCTCTAAGGACTAATCTCCCAGTGTCTCAGAGATTCCTGCTGTAGTTTGCAGGGCCTTCATTTTGCAAGAACAAACATGGTAACAGAATGGGTCATCTTTTATCTTATTACACTGCTCCTAGGCCAGGAAACAAGCAGGGTTTTCTGCACCTGTTGCAGGCCTCTTCATCTCTGTTGGTCTCACACCTCTCTGGTGTCTTTGTAAAGACGTAAGACACTCACAATAACTCGTCCAGTTATTCATGCATAGATTTCATGGCAACAGATGTAAAGGAGGACAGTAATAAGCACTTCTTCTTTTCCTTCCTTCAAGAGATGAATATTGCAGAAATATCATGCTGGTGATGAAACTTCATATTTTTACCAGCATGACCCAGTTTGATCTCCTAAATTTTCAGAATGTTTATAGAAAGTACATAAAATTACTTCAGATGTCAGGGAGATTTTCTGTCAAAAAGGAAGGAAGAGGATATTGTTTTACCTGTAATTTGAGCACATTTCATGTGGGAATCATTGAATCATTGACCGGCAAAAAAAATTGACACTATTGAAGCTATTTTAAGTCATTTGCTACTAGGACAACATTTTGGATTTGATGCAAAATCTATTGACTTTATTTGAAGAAGTCTTATAGATCTCCATGAGCTTTCAAGCAGATATTTCAGTGTCATGAAAAGGGATAATTGTCTAAAGTTCCTCATGCAGAGCAGCCCAATATTTGATCCAGAGGGGGAATTAATAATATTACAAGTTCAGACAAAATTTAACAGCAGATGAGCTGGAAATAAAGAAGCATCAGCTCCTATCAGGACTGGTTTCTGGTAAAGGGAACAATGTCATCCTATTTTCTTCTTCCATTTTTCCCACACTTCCTTCCAACCTAACACGTTTCTCATCAGTTACAGAAAATTTGTTACAGAAACACTTTGCTGAAAATAACAGGATTATTTATCATTTACTTACCTGAAAAACTTTCAAACTGTAAGAGAGAATAGGGGACAAGATGTCAAACTAGATTTCTTTATCTTTGTCTGAATGAAAAATGCTCTGGTGTTTGCTAAACTGCCCAAAATCAGAAAAGAAACATGTGAAATATTCAATGAATGAAATCAATTAACATTCAGAAATTTGAAATAAATTTTTTGACAAAATTATTAATACTGTCAAATTTTCAGAAAAATTTATTCTTCATTTTGAAATTCAGCCAAAAATATAGAACCCCTTCTGTGGAAAATAACCTTTGTAACAACTTATACTGAAACAAGAAAAGTCTGAGTTAAAAGTCCTGCTCTTTAAAGAAAATTAAGTCTGCACAACAGAAAAAGATTAGTGAAGGGAAGTAAAAGTTCCCATAGGAAGATGACAGAGTAAAAAGACCTCTTTCTTATAATTTCATCATACCTGGGGCTGTTTTAAAGACACAGGAAGCAATCCACAAAACAGTGTCCTCGAGTTTTTTGCTCACGTTACTGTAGTCTAAGTCATTTGAGAAGAGTTGCAATTTTAATGATGCTTCCCCCCCCGCCAATGGAATCAGTTTTATTAACTATTCTATTAACTACTCACTATTATTCTTATTTCAGTTTTAAAATCTTCCATGTAGCTGCCTTTGCTCATCATCCACATCTCTTTTTTCCCAGCCCTTTCCTGTTCCACTCCAGACTTTGCTGAGCTACAGTGGGGCTGCCTTTCCCTGCAGCTTGTCCTTCATGGAGTGTGTCCATACACCACTTTAGCACCTTGTGAGGTCTCTGGCTGCCACATCTTTGCTGCTGCACTTCTGCCTCACTGTTATCAATTTCTGAACATTTAATTTTTTAGCTTGGGAAATCAATCTGAATGAGTTTATGCATTAGATGAAATGGCACTGTATTGCCCAAGTATTAATATATCTTCCTATTTGGTTTAAGAGGCAACTCTGTTTGAGCAGTCTGATGAAATGTACTTAGAAGGAGGCTTGAGTGCAAAATCGAAAATGTAGGATAGTACTTAAAAAGAAAGAAAGAGATGGTAATCTGAATGCAGGAGACAAGGGTTTTAAAATAAAGAACTGCTTAGGCCAGGTCATTTGATAGTAGAGGTAATAAAGCACAAGAAAAAAACTCTCATGTTGTATTATTTTAAATGACAATGGTAGGAAATAAAGAAAATGCATATGTTGTCTGGAGGAAAGATGTATAGCCAGAGGAGAAAATAACAGACACAGAATTTCAGGCACGTCATCGCCTTGTGAGCACTTCCAACTTATTCTTAAAATTTAAAAATGAAGTGAATACTTCTTCCCAGCCCCCACTACTCCTAGGTCTGGTTGTAGAAATTTGTGTTTGAATCCTAATTCCATTCTGACACCTCAGTTTCCTTTGTTATTCGCACCATATTTATAAAGAGGGTCTAAGGTGGGAGCTTTTCTCAAGACAGTATTTGCAGCCGTAGTATGGGGAAACTCTGGCCACTACATCTAAAGTAAGAAAGTTGCACATGGAACAGCTCCTCTCTAACTGGTATTGTTTGTTTAGTGTCAATAATTGTCATTTGTGAAAAGAAGAGAAAAAGTCTCTGCCTTTTGTTTCAGCCTTTCGTTTTGCAGAATAAAGGTTATTTGTATTGTGGAGCTACTAGAGCTAAGCTGCAAATGGAACATATCCTGGAGTCCTGAGCTGCATTTAACTCCCTTTGTTATGCATTACTCCCACTTTCAAATACATAACACAAACTTTAAGATAAAATCCAGTACATTCCTCAAATTTTGCTATACTTGAATCCTCTTCAATCTCATACATTCCCACAGAGTGTTCCTTTTCCTCTTTTTAGAAGATTTTGACTGCTTCTACATGTGTGTTCAATGATTATAGTGTGTTTTACTGAGGGCTTGACCAGAGGATGTGTGGGGGTCTTATAGGAAGAGCGAAGGAGCTACAATTTTACAACATTTTAGAAGATCTAATTTTGATTTTTATGTCAAGAACTTGTAGAAGAATTTTGTATAACATGGAAAAAGACTGTTAGTGTTCTGGAACACAGAAAGGGAAAATGTATTTTAATTGTGGCACAGGAGACACCACTAAAACCTGTCTTCCTGTAAAGTTTTTTGTAATGCAGAGTTATGAGATGGTGCTGAGACAAGTTAGTGCAGTTAAATTTTGGGCCTAACAGTTGCAAGTTTTTACCTGCAGGACTACCTATTATCAGGGAAATTATATCTTGTTGATCTTCGTGTTCCTATTTCATGCATCTTAATATCCTGCAGCATTTTTGCTCATAAGTTAAACACCAGACTTGTGTTTGTTCAGCAACAGAAACATGATCAAGAGTAAATGATTGTTTTGGGTGGCCAAGCATGCAGAGGAAAGAGAATGGACAGCTTCAGGCATAGCTGTAATCAAAAACCTGATTGTCTAGAAATGAGATAATTTCAAATGAAGCTCAGCTGTCTCCACTCATTGTGAACTATGTCACCCAGATCCTACTACTTTATAAGATGATAATATTGCTTAATCAACAGTATTTTGAAAGGCAAGATGAAAATTTTATTGGCTCATTTTTCTTGGACAATATTGACTCTGAGCTAGAGGGATTTGGCTATGATGTGGGCAGCAGGGAAAGCTTATGGATCTCTGTTGTGTCCTGAGGCTGGGCAACCTATGTGGAAATTGCTGGTCAGGGTAGTAGTGATTTTCTTCCAAGTTCAGAGAAATTCTATCAGATTCTTTCTAGCTCAGGTGGTCTGAAATCAGCTATGGACAAGGCTGCAGGTAATGAAACTGGTCTGAGTAGAATAAAAGACATATTTTGACTCAAAGAGGATCTGTGTTGTATGGGTACAGGAGAGAATGCCTGTGTTCTGCTTCAGGAAAAGCTATAGATCTATCTAGAGAAATAGTTGATATTTTAATATACAATACTAATATACTAATACTTCTCTAGAAGTATGGAACTGTCATCATTTTTCAGCAGTCTCAAGCTGGCATTGATTACTCCATGCTTATGAATGCACATTTTATCCCAACATCATGTGGAGGGTACTGCAACTTCCAAACCAGAGGTGTGGAAAGTTTAAGAATAGCAGAGCTGTCTCTATAATCCTCCTGTGTTTTGAGATCTACCAATGCCTCCGTGCATCGGGGACAGTTTTGAGAAACAAACATCACCATCTCCTCAGGGCTAATTTGCACCCAAACAAATCTATGTGATTTTGGTTTCCTTGACAGCCTCATAGTGGGATTGTCTGCCTGGACTTGGATACCTGGGCAGGCCTTTGGGGCTGATTTATTCCCTTTACCACACAATATATGTCTGGCTTTGCTGAAGTGAATAATGGCTGTTATGGAGATCCTTGCTGAATAGCAGAAACATTTTTCAATGCATCAAGCAGCTGTAGAAATATGGCACTAGAATAAGAGAAAAAGCTATGAGCATTAGAAGTGTGAATTGTTAGTGATAGCCTTTATTATCCCTTCAGACACTAACAGCAATTTTATAAAACAGCTTCTTCAGTTGGCTGATAACGTGAAGTACAGCAATTTGGAACTAGGTAAGATTCATTGCACAAACAAAAATCTCAGGGAAATTATTTGTTTACTGTTTTCAGCAATATTTTCAGTAGAGCTGAAATATGTAATATGAAAACCAGTCAGGGAGAAGACAAGTTCACACTGAACTCAGACTTCGTTGCAACCAAAACTGCAGTCAAGTTAATTTTTAATTTGTAGGCATCATTCAGGGCTTGTGGTTGTCAAGAAAAAAATTCTAATCAAGGTATGTGCACACCCAAAGAGCACTGACAAGGAGAATGCCAAGGAGATATGAAAACAAACCTCCTAACAAATGACTTCATTTTGTAGTAAACGAGATACAAAAAAACCCCAAGCCGGGACGAGGCCTGAACTTCAACTGTACTGCTGTGAATAATAAGAACTGTGTTATTCAGCAATGCTTTAAACTTTCCTGAACCAAATTGTCCTATGAGTGCTCACATGTCAGCATGGAGGGACAAAACCAGAAGGATGCTGTGAGCAGCAGCAGCAGCAGCAGGTGATCCTCAGCATCAGGTCAGCTTGAAGAGCAGGCTTGACCCAGGTGAGCTGGGAGCAGGCAGGACTCACTGCTCCTCTTGGCTGCCATCAGACAGGACATGGCTTGCTTTTCAGCCGTCCCATTGATGCCTTGTCAAGGCTGACCTAGAACAGAAGTTAGACAGAGTTAAAGAATAAAGTAGGTATTTACTAAAAGGCCTCAATGTATACACCTTGGGCAGTACAAGAGCCCAGCCAGGACTAGATCCAAGATGAACTCAAAATGGTCACAAAATGGATGACCAGCCATGGGGTCTCACACTTTTATAAGTTCTGGTCCATTAGCATATTGGAGTTAATTGTCCAGTTATAACTTTAGCATATGAAGTCCCATGCTTCTTGTTTTTCTCTCTTCAGTTCACGTTGTTTATGCTCTTGGGCCTGAAATTTGGATTGGTTGCCCTTGGTCCCCAGCTAGAGAAGGAACTGTTTTGTCTGTCTACTCCAAGGAGGGAGCTTACTATCCCTTGATATGAAGCTCAGATCTACACACTAAAGCAGTACAGAATCTGAAAAATATAAAAGCTAGAACCTGAGACATAACTATATCCACTAAATCTGCATCAGTTTTAAGTTGTCTGAGGATCAGCTTATTTGGTAATCTTAGTGATACATCATTGCCTATCATCATGAGAGTTTTTGTTCTTCATCTGCTCCAAGCCAAGAGTGAAATGAACTCCAGTGAAGCTAATAGGAACAATGGCTTTTGCAGAGATTGAGCTCAGAGAGACTCTTAAAGAAAAGGGCTTTGAAAGGGAGCAGAGGGAAGTTCAGGCTGACAGTTAGTTTGGCAGCGGGGGAAAACAGGATACTGCAATTAGTTCTAATGAATTATGATAAACATAGGACAATATCTACCTAGATTTGCAAATTGAAGGAGTAATTAAATCTGGAATAAGCCACAGTTGACATTCTGACTTAAATGCAAATAATTATTTATTTTCTGAAGGTTGAGCTAGGTCAGACTGTCCAGCTCTCTTAGTGACCAAGGAAATGGTCATTAAATGAGCTAATAATAGCAGAAAGGGCAAGGGAATAATATTTCCTTTTAAAATGTACTAGGAATAATGTTTTGGTGAGTCTTATGTTAGTAGCAAGTAAATGAAGATAAATACAATGAAGAATAAAATAACTTGAAGGATATCAGCAGGATTTCCATGGTAGAAATTTATGCCTGGTTGACGTCTTTTAATTCTTCAGAACTGCTTAGAAAAAAATAATAAAGAATGGAGAATTAGGCTTCCAAAAATCCTCGAGCAAAGGCTTTCAAAAGAAGTAATTCAAGACTTCAATGATTTATAAGGTGAGATGCAAATTTTTCCTGTTAGATTAAGTGCCTCTACTAAGCTGTTGCAATATAAGGAAACTTTCAGTGAAAAATTAAAGCAATGTTTTATACAGTCAACACTAAATAGAAGAGAAGCAACTTGTATCAGCAAGAGGAGCTTTCTGCCTTCTTCTCTATAATTGCATCACATCCCTGTTACACTGGGGAAATTGATTACACTTGTTCTGTAATTACTTGCAATATTTGTAATTTTCACACTTCCAATTATCAAATGATGTCTACAGCTGTTTTTATCTAAGGCAAACTCTGCATCTCTGAACTGAATATCTTCATGCTGGTTATGTACCTGATATATTTCCATTATATATGTACCTATATATTTCCATTGCAACAGCATTTTGGAAGATTTGAGCTGTATTTTTTTTTTTTTTTCCTGAAAGAAGAGGAAAACCCCGATTTCTCTATTCTAATTTTTATCATCCTCCTTGGAGCAGCATAGCTCAATTTTGGGCAAATGAAAACCCTCTGAGAGTAAAGATGTGAATACTGATTGTTGCAGAGACCAGACAGTCTGTTGTCCTTATGATCTGGCCCTTCTCTTCCATTGGGCCCTGTAGTGGAGAGTTTGTGCCAGAGTGAAAAACTAGATAGAGCTACTTTGGCATGGTTATAATCTAAATAATCTTGCAAGATTGTCCTGCTACTGTGACAACTCTCCTTTGATGTTTCTGGAGCACTTTAAATATATTAAATAAAACCAAGATCTTAAGACACCCTCCTCTTCCTATGATAAATTGCCTATTTATTCTCACTCTTTATATTATTCCAGCTGGTCAAATTCTAAACCAGTTCCAGCAAGTATCGATACTGCTACTTTGACATTCAATTGTGGGTACTCCTCCTTCCCATAAAAGGAAGCGCAAACCAAACCTCCCTGAAACCCCACTTCAAATTGTTTAGTTGTGGGCTTCCCTTGGGTTGCTTAGCTCATAAGTTTAGAGTGGATCTTTCTTTTAATTTTAAGAAGCTTCTCTCACAGATTCTTGGGCAAACAAATAACGTTCTGTGTGAATTTCTAGAGAATCATTAACCAGAGATTGGTTGCTTTGGATACAGAGGTATGCAGCCTACTTAAAAAAAAAAAAAGAAAAAAGAAAAAAGAAAAAAGAAAAAAGAAAAAATCCCATAGTCATGCACAGACACAAAAACAAACAACTCAAAACAATTTGGTTGCAGCTCAGAAATGAGAAGAAGCTAAATTCTTCTCATGTGACAGCACTCATTGCAATTGAAGATGAGGTGAAGAAATACAAAAAACCAAAGAAGTAGTAAGTATATCTTAACGGTTGCTTCTACCTATATAAAGTCTGTAACACAATTCTCAACAACAAAAAACAAAAACAGAAGAAAAATCCCCCAAAAACAAAAGGAAAAAAAATACTTAAATTATAAGTAATCTGTAAGTAATGAATCAAGCTTTCTCAAGTCTGGAGGTTCTTAGTTTGTCATTGTTGTGCTTAAATGCCCTCATGCACACAGTGCTACATAAATTTAAAAGTAACTTTGTCAGCTTAAGCAGTTTAACTTTATATTTTTGCTCCTGTGTTTTTTTTTTTTTTTTTCCTGCTAGCTTTTTTTTTCAAGCCATCATCAATACAAAAATGCAGAGCAATACACAAGTAAAGATAAGACCTTGTGGAAACTAATTTCAGTGACAAATATACACAAATTGCAGGTGTCACCTGAGCTCTGCATCAAGGATCAACTCCCAGAACTCTCAACATCTAGCTGCTCAATTCCCAGCATTGGTGGGACGTGTGCTGACAGCAGCAATGATCCAAGATACTTGTCACAGCATGTGGAGGGTGGGATGGAGAAGGGGGCAGCATGTCCACTTTGGGAGTATGGGCTCTTTAATATCACTCTGGAAAGCTGTGATCCTGGAAGTGGGATCTGCATTCACCCACCAGGAGGGCGAAGTGAATTCAGGAGAATTTTCCTGGCTGGCAGCCTATGATGAGGTGAACCACCAGTGATTCAGCCAGGGGCTGGGCTGCTCCCCTCACAGTGGGGGTGGCTGTGTTCCCTCTGCCAGTTGTGCCAGGTTTCTGTGAGAGTATTTTCCACTTCCTGTGCTCACCTGAAGAGTTAAAGGGGATGCAACCATATTTCTGCTTTTGGCAGCACTTAATGATCCCCAAAATGCAAATAAAAGAGAGAACTGCAGCTGTGTAAAAATATTCCTGCTGCTATGTTATTAGGTACAAGGGGATGAATGTAAGGGCAGGAAGCCTCTGATTAAGAGCAGGTTTGTGTGGTGTACATGGCTCAAACTTTGACACATTTTGAACTCCATGCTGACTCAATCTTACCTCTCCCCATAAGGCTGAGTTTGTGCCTGAATGCTTCTTACATCCATGCTCTTTGAATCAAACAGGATGCAAAACCCCTCTGATGCAAAGAGTTTTTAGGCTGATACTTATTGTACTGACATAAAACCACGTTTTTGGGAAACACTGCATGGTACTATAGACTCAAGAAAGCACAGATGATCGAGAGATATCTCTGGGACTGAGGACAAATGGAGTTAACTTACTGCTTCCTCTGTAGTTGCTGTACATCCTGTGGAATGAAGAATCAGACATGGAAAATGAAGTATTTTTCTTTTTTGAACACAGATCCTTTTCAATAGTCTTTGTGATTCCCACTTAATAATGACAATAACATGGCTAGCACCCTAGGCAAGAGGTGTAGTATTCCTGTTACAAAAGAGAAATGGAAATGGAAAGAGCTTAAGTGGTGCAGGAGATGGCCTTGGGCAACTGTGTTTAATGACTTGTCTTTGGATGCCTATGTGCTAGCAGACTACAAATACTATAGATCTCATGTCTTCCGTCATCTTGATCATTCCACTTACATTTTATATATATATATATATATATATATATATATGTAACTTTGCTAAAAATGAAATAATGTCAAGTTTGGACAGCCACAGGCAAGAAAGGTGAGAAAGGCAGATTTTGCCTTTAGCTAAATTATGTATATAAAGGCCTGGAGTAAAGGATGCCATATTTCATCTTCCTCAGGCAACTCTGACCAAGAACATTAAAATTCCATCTGACACTCCAGGTTAGCCCGTAAGAGTTGGGTCTTAGAAGACTTAACTCCCCCAAAACACCAGCAAAATGTGAATCTTATGGGGAAACCAGGTGCTAGGAAGTGGTGCCTCCTCTCCAGGAGCTGCTTGACTGGTCTGTCCTTTGGCATAATTTTTATATATTTCCATTGCAAGAAAAGCACCAAAAAAATAGCAGTACTGTGAGATGTGCATCTGCTAGTTAAAGCTTCTTCAAGAAAGGCAGCTCTTGGAGGCATTTGTTCCACAGCTGGAAGTAGGTTCTGGCAGACACTGGCATGGCTTGGCCCTGCAATGACAGCTGTTGTCCTGGCCTGCACTACTCTTATTCACCCATGCTCAGCTTGTACCTGGGAACATTTTTACAGGGGTCTATAGTGATAGGACAACGGGAAAATGGCTTTAAAGAGGAGAGTTATAGATTAGATTTTAGGAAGATCTTCTTCACTGTGAGGGTGGTGGGGCAGAGGAACAAGTTGTCCAAAGAAGTTGTGGATGCCCCATCCCTGGCAGTGTTCAAGTCCAGGCTGGATGGGGTTTGAGCAACTTGACCTGGTGGAAGGTGTCCCGGCCCATGGCAGGGGGGTTGGAATGAGATGATCTTTAAGGTCTCTTCCAACCCAAGCCTTTCTATGATTGATTCCATGACACTGCAATTGTGCTGATGGGGCTCTCCAAAGAGGGCTTCTGCCCAGGGCATTGCACACAGGGACTGCTGGGTCTTACCCCTTTCTGTCGCAAGTGTTGCTGCACCCCTGCTGCACAGGGTAGATGCATCTGTCTAAGACCTCCTTTTAGAAGCATTTAGCTGTGAATCAGAGCACATTAAAGCAGGTAACTAAAGTCACTGTTGTTAAGCTGTGAATGACAAATCCTTACGAGGAAAATTTCTGAGCAGAAGTTTCAGCGGGTCATATTGGGGTCCTCAATGGATGCAATAAACAAACATAAAAAGTTGCTCTAAAATATAAAGTAAATAATGAAATTATTGATTCATAAAAACTCAGAAGAAAAATTTAAGCAGCTGTGTGTCATGGTTTAACCTCAGTCAGCAACCAAGTTCCATGCAGCCACCTACTCACTCCCCCACCAGTAAAACTGCGAAAGAATCAGGACAAAAGCCGTAAAACTTGTGGGTTGGGAGAAAGACACTTTCATAGGAAAAGCAAGTCATGCGCAGAGGCAAAGCAAAACAAGGAATTAATTCACTGCTTCCCATGGGCAGGGAGGTGTTCAGACATCTCCAGGTGAGCAGGGTCCTGTCACATGTCATGGTTACTTGCGAATACAAATGCAATTACTCCAGATGTCCCACTTCCTCCTTCTTCTCCCCACTTTATATACAGAGCATGATGTCATATGGTCTGAAATATCCCTTTGGTCAGTTGGGATCATCCATCCTGGTTGTGTCTCCTCCCAACCTCTCATGCACCCCATACTTCTTCACTAGCATAACAGTATCAGGAGCAGAAAATGCCTTTCCTCTGTGTAAACCCTGCTCAGCAGTAACATAAATATCATTATATTATAAACCCTGTGTTCAGCCCTAATCCAAAACACAGCCCCATTCCAGCCTCTGTGCAGAAAATTAACTCTACCCCAGACAAAACCAGCACATTATGGTATTCTCTGGAAGTTGTTTTCTCCTTATGCTGCTTCTATTCATATGCTTATTCTCATATGCTCCTAAATATATCTTACTTGGTGGTATAAGTCTAGAATTTTAGTACAAAGAAATAAACTGAAGAGAACTACATCCCACAGTAGCCTCACATATAGAAGTGGATAAAGATCTTAGGAGATTTGTTTCAGTGCTGGGCTGTTAATTCAAAGCCAGTCCAATCTGTAATTTCTCTTCTTAGTCCAGTTCAAAACCCCACTGAAATCTATGGCAAGGCAGGGAGTGAGTTCTGACAAGGCTGAAGAACACTTTGATGGTTCTGGAATTAATTTGGTGGTTTTATACAAGGTTTTGGGTGACAAGCATTCAGACTGCAGGGTGGGTTCATATCCTCTTATTTGACCAGGACCCACTGACTCATGACATGGACAATGAAGATACTCAACGAGGGATCTTTGTTAGGTGGGGGAGCACATGCTCTCCAATCTCCATGGGATTTCCTGATGACATCCAGTCTGGAATCATTATCCCTTAATGAAACCCTGTAGAAACCATGGAATTGCACACATATATCTTGTTTTATACCATACCTGATCTCCCATATCTGATAAGCATCAGCTCCAGTTTGTTGATATGTATCACTGCTCTTCTATGGAAGGCTCTCTGCCTACAGTGGCAGGGAGCTATGAGGACTGAAGGAGCTGCATGAAAGCAGTTCCTACCTGTTTAGGACTCACTCTGGTGGGTGCAGAAGTTGCAAGGCACAGGAGACTTCTTATGCCATTAATGCCTTCTGCCATGCTTGGAAACTTCTGTTTTGATGCTGTTTCAATGAGATCAGCAACCTCCATGATCTGATTTGTTTGGTTTGTATTTTGAGCAAATTATCATTGTGATTTTGCTTCATGCCCATGCCTTTTCTCTGTTTAGCTCTGGGTTCAAAAGCTCTCACTTTCGATGTCAAAGTGAGGCCGAGGCCAGGCAGAAATTGGTGGCTGCCCAACCTTGTCTCCAGAATGCCCAGGAGGAAACATGGCAAAAAGGCCTCTAGACAGGATGGGGTAACAACAGTTACCATAAAATATTATTGCACAAGCTGATAAAAACCATCTGGTCTTGGCTGAACCTGAAATGCACGTCCTTGCTACAGCTGAGCCTTTGCTTGGTGGCAGATGCTTCTGCAGTCTAAGCTGATAAATCTGCTGGGCTGAGAGGGCAAGGAAAATTCCTGTTTGACCACACATATTTTTTTGATACAGCAACTGGGAGAAAACCCCACCTCACTGCAGGTTAGGTCCTGATCAACTACTGACAGTTCTTGCTATGGGAAGAATTGAGCTGCTTGAGACTGAGAGTAAGAGTAGCTAATAAAGGACAAGAACCCTTACATAGTTCCATTATCCCTTCCATAAAAATGCATCTCACAGGCATTAATGAATCAGCCTATAACATTTTACAGTCAGAAAATAATTCAGCAAGGCTAAATAAGGAAGATTTGAAGGGTCAGTCTTGGGTCATTTGGAGAGGCCAGTCTGGGCGCTTACGTAAGACAAGAAGATGATGAATAAGTGAGCATAGAGAGCTTGCACAGACTCCTTAGGATTGCTCCAGGCTGTGACTTCAGTGATCACTGCCCAAGGGTCATTTCTGAACATTTCCTAAACATCAGCCCTGCTGTAAGTGTTGGAGCTCAATGGCTTTTCCCTTGTTTGAAGAAAGGAAATATGGAGGTTTCACAGCTGATAAAGCAGTTACTCAAAAGATCTATTTTACTCTGATTTTGTAATTTTGGCACAATCTTCTGTCAGCTGATTCTTCTTGAGGTTTAAAACACAGAAGTTTGTAAACAGGAATGAACTGGAGAAACTGTGTAGCTGTGCAGGTGGCAAGAACAGAAGATGTTTATGTGATAAAGGTTTCTGATGAATTTGCTTGCCAGCAGAGAGACCATAACAAACAGCATCCAGAGTGTCTCTCTGGAAGGCTTGCCATCATTTTTCTCCCTGCTGGGTCAGGTGTGACAGGCAGCCACGCCACCAGTCCCCTGTGCTGGGTGTCGGGGAGGAGGATGCTGTGTGGGGAATGTGAGGGTGAGCACACCATCCAGCCCCTGCTTCCACATCAGGAGCATCATGGCTCCTCCCTGACTTTTAGAGGTCTCACTGGACTCACAGTCTGAACACCATGACAAAATTTACTTCTTCTATGGGGCAGGAAGGGGGCACAAGTTTGTCATGGCCTCTGTCACTGCCTCAGATGCTGATGCTGCTCCTTGCAACACAGTACATGGAAGAGGTGTCTGATCAGCAGCTGGTTCAGTTCAAATCTATTCAGCATATGCTTGACCAGAGCCCCTGCTCCTCAGGATGTCATACGGAGACCTAGTAACTTCAGAAACCTTCCTCTGAAGAAGCTTAGGTACACAACTTCAGGGCATTTCTTTTACAGGTGATCTTTGAGTTTCTAGAGGAGACTGCCTGGAAAGCAAGCTAAAGATCTGTTCGAGGAAAACAGTGTAGGCACAGCTATTTATGTTTTGGTACAGTATCACACAGCATGTGATGTGAATCCTGCAAATCTCTGCTGAAGATCCTGATATAATGCTTCCAGCACCCTGTCCAAACTCCTTAATGCCACTTCTGTGACAATTGGCAGGCTGGAAAGCATTGCTGGTAGTGAGAAAAAGTTCACTGATACTCTGCAATGTAAAGCTCAGAAGATCATTGTGACAAAATATATTTCTTGTGGGAAAAAAATCCCTCTCTCTGGTGGAGTAGCTAGTTCATCACTGGGTCTGATTCAGACCAGCCACTTGAGCCTGAGGCTCTCATGATTAACTTCATGTGAGAACTTCATTAGCAAGATCCCAAAGTTTACAAGCTTATTTGTTTACATTTTTTATTCTTTTCCCTAAAGTCATTGTTTCTTTTATTTAGAGCTAGTCCTGAGTTCATGATCTTTTGCATTTGAAGTCACAGCTTTGTAGGAAATAATCTCATTTTCTTAATAAACAAACATCTTCCTTTTTTAGTGTAACAAATTGAATATCTTCATGAAAAAATGCCCACATAAAAAAAAAAAACAAAAAAAAACAAAAGCCCAAACAAAACACCTCCCCCAAACCCCAGATCATGTTTTCATAATGATGGTGACATAAAGAACACATTAGTGTTCTGTGTTTTATTTTAATTGCAGTTGCACTGGAAGAATAAAATATTTATACTTGTGCACACTTCTTTCCTTTCTGACAGCATAGAGAACACGTTGAACTTTTCTGAGACTATAATAAGATAAAAATTTTTCAACCTGTGCCAACGTAGATATGGTATGTATTTAACAACACCTTCTTATTACAGCTGTCAAAAGATGACCCTGCTTGAGCAGGAAAGTTGGACCAGAAGACCCACTGTGGTCCATTCCAACTTTACTCATTCTGTGATTCTATGAAGAAAGTAGAAACAAATATAGGTCTCAAGCACTTTTCAGGTTAATGGACATGTCTGAAAAGGGCACATAGACACTCATGGCCTAGCAAAATATTGTGCTCCAGAAAACCAAAATTTCTCCATCTTTTTCATAACATTCAGTTATCTTGGGCAACACTGGCATATAATTTCTCTTCTTAACAGAAAATATTTTACCCTTAAGGTTCTGTCTAAAGTCTCATTTTTCCATTCCTAACATCCTCAGTGTGCCTGGAGACAGAGATATATTTAATTGCTATAACTGAGACATATTGAGAGATATGTCTCATTGATGGCAAAGGAGAAAGACCCCTGAATTTGGGAGATTCACCACATCAGCTCCTTGATTGCAAAGAAACTGACTCTGCAGCTAATACTAAGAATTATTAAAGAGAGACAGCAATGCAGTGCAGTTGTCATTTAATTGGCGTACAGTTTCCTTATTCAGTTTGGAATAAAGATAAAATTAGAAAAAAAAAGCTCTAAAACCTTTGCATTAGCACATCAGAACTATAAACTTGCACTAAATCCCCTAGAGTAAATACATATGGCTGCAATTATTTCATTTGAGCCCTGATGAATTACACTAAATAGAGCTCATATTCTATTATTACATAGGTTATTGTTTTTCATAAGACCCTCAGATGCAATGAATAACTTAGAACCATATGAGCCTGACTGTGCTTTCACAGATATTGTTGCAAATGCAAAATATCCATCAGTTATAACAGGAATAATGGTGAAAGGAGGTGAAAATGTGTATGGTTACAGATGGCCCTGCACATTTTCAAGAAAAATCAAAGATTTTTCCTTTTCAATGACTGATTATTTTCAGACTGATGACCTTTTTTTTCCTTCCACAGGGAAATCAAAGGAAGAATATAGAAAAGGAAAGAAACCTAATTCTGGACCCTGAAAAAAGGCAAAGGTGTAGTGTTTGAATCCTTCAACTCTTCTGGCTGTGTGGCTTTTTCTGAGTCCTGATCTGCCACTGATGCCTAAATTAAAATTCTCACACTAAGGATGTGCATGTTCTGAATCTCATGTAAAGCTGCTACTGTCTGTCTAAAGCGGTCTCCTGCATACAAGTGATGTAAATATGCACGGTGCCTTTGGTGTGACCAGGTAAAAACTCTCTCAGTATTCAGACAAAGTGTCTTTCTAGTTCACTTGTGCCCATTCTTCATGGAAAAGCGTTATTTATTTTTCTCACATGAATTATACTCTTGTACCCAAAGACTGTCAAGTCTAGCAGTTTTTTTACAGACAGAGCAAATGGCAAGAGCCAAATGCACAAGGATTCTCCTCAGACTCCCTCTCTATAGCTAAATGTACTTGCTTAGGCTAGTTTTATCTGTCCAGGGCTTTCCTCTCAAAGTTATGTTATTCCAAGGCTGCCAGAGTTCTTGCTCTATTGTTTCCTGAAATACAGAAAACATTCAGTTTCCTGGCTTCCTCAGATCTGGGATTGGTTGCCATCTGTCAAGTAGTCAAATGCGTATATTTTCAGCAGAAATATAAATAAATAAAAAAACGGTAAGGGAAAAAAATTTAATCCCATTGTGTAGAGTAACTTCTGAGATGCCACAGGAAGCAGTACATGGACCCCAGGAGTCCCCCTACCACAAGATGAAAACCACAAAGTAAGATAGAAATACCACTAACAATAATGAATGAATTGACAAGAAGGACATAAAAAGGCAATATGGGAAACACCAGACTGATTCAAGTAAGTGGTCTTTAATTCAGTGTCTTCTTTTTACCTCTGCTGAGTGCTAAGATTTTTCAGAAGACAAAACAAAACAAATCATAAGGGAAGGTTTTTCAGGGGAGCTTTCCCAGAGCACCTTATTTTATGCACTGAAAATAAAAATGTTGCTCTCTCTTATATTATTTGTTATTCTTTCACTGAAACAATGTGTATATGCATCACCAAAATGACTTGAGCCCTCTAAATCTTTTAGAAGGCTGCTGTGCCTGGACTAAGTAAAGTCTTGTGTTAAATGAGTTTGACAGACCAGTCACACATTTTAATGGGAATGTTTCTTGGTGATATATATACATTTATTATCTTTCACTTTAGGCAATGGCTTCATAGTGTTTTGTTGTGGGGAAAAGAAAAAAATCTCAGTGGATGCCCAGTTTCATTTAGCGCTGGATGTCTGGTTGTATATAAGGCATATTTTGAAATGCTACATTAATTACTTTCCATCTTTCACCTGCAGCTTGGGATAGAAAAAGCCTGACTTAGAAGAGGTTTATCCAGGATTCTATTCTTCTGATTTAATTCAAATTTTCCATTCAGAGCAGAAGTTAATATTTCCCATTATTTCCATGGTTTTTGGAATACTCCAAAAAAAACCACAAAGGCATAGCAAAATAAGCATCTCCTAAATTCATTTTTGCATGACAATACTGAGATTGTAATGCTTATGTCTTATTACTTCATCATGCTGAGCACAAACTCTTGACAGTGAACGATGCACCAAATGCCCTTGATTTGCTGAAAAGCATAATAATTCATTCTTCACTTGCAGTGTGGAAATTCAGATGCCTATTTGACAACTTCATGGCTACAGTTCAACAAGAAAGCTTTCAGAAAGAGGAAATTAATTAATCTTCAATTTCATTGGTTTTTCTCAGTTTCTGGAATTCAGCATGTCCTCAGCTAAAAACATGAATTAAAATATGCTGCCATATTTTAGCATAATGAATATTATGAAAGAAAAGTGTGTTTCTGTGCATTGTGTGTGTGTCTTGAATAAGAACATGCTTGGAAATAGGCAAATATGGTTTACAGCTAGACTAAAGTTTGAGTACAGCTAATTTCCTTAACAGATCAAATTCTGGGGACGAAGAATGTATGATAATTCTTATATTTCACCATTCAAGTTCTATGTCACACATAATCACACAGTGATACCTAATGCAGTTTTAAATCAGAAAAGGGCCTGCTGGGTTGGGTTCGTTCAAGAGCATTGTGTATTTTGTTTGTTGAATTATAATTTCCATGTGAGTAGACAATCTGATAGAACAGGAATTAGAAAATTTTCTAGTGGTATTATTTGGTATTAAAGCTGATCCTGGAAGCACTAACAAAGACTGAGGTGAGAGCTTGTCAGGAATTTTCCCTTCAAAGTACTGATTCGTTAAAAAAGAAGTGTTTCAAGGAAACCCACCTGTTTTCATAAGACTAGAGAGAATTGTGCATGGTTTTGCCCCAAACTTGTCCAGGCTTCTCCTTGTTTGGAGGTTATATTCTCAGCATGATGGTCTCAGGTCTGACAGCTCTGGAGGGGTTGGAGGGGTTTAGAGTGTCTCTGAAACCCAGCTCAGGTGTTCTTGAATGCTTGGCCCTGTAACAGGGAACCTGGAGAACTTATGTATCTAATTCCATCACATCTTAAGAGTCATGAATACATCTGCATCTGCTCTGACACACTGATAGGAAAAAAAAATCTATGAAGAGGTCACAGAGAAAAGAAATCAGTAACTACCAGACAGCAAAGATTTATCTCTGCAGATAATAAGCCCTCAGCACACTAGTGAACAGAATTTTGTCTTTGGCTTCAACTGGTTTAAAATGATCCACAGTGAACCAGAAGTCAAGTCAAGGAAGAGTAAACAGAGGAATGGTCTCAGCTTTTAATCAGAATACACTTTGGTTTTTCTTGTCCCAGTAAGGCATCCTTCAAGATAGATGGTCCTAACTGTGAAGTCCCCTGATTTCTCTGCGCTCTTTAAGCTTTGTTTGTCAGTGTTCTTCTGAGATACCTAAAAACTCACATTAGAAACTTTACACTGGCAAAAATTTGAACATTTTCTTTGACAACCATAAATACTAGGGCTATGCATTAAAAAAAAAAAAAAAAAGAAAAGAAAAAAAAAGGAAAAAAATGCTAAGAAAGAAATAAAAAAAATCAAAAGTTGAGAAATCAGAACAAAATAACAGCTTGAGAGAGGCGCTGGTTTGTTATGCTGCCACAAAACAGATCAATCCGTGCCTTGAAGTGAGCACCCATGCGTATATTCTTTTCAGCTGAGGTGTCTGCAAAACTTAAATAGATCTTCTGCCACATTCTGTTATCATAAATCTCTAGCTTCTCTCTAGCAGCTTGAATCAGAAATACTTTTCAGGTCCTAGTTTTAATTGCCTGCAGTGCTAGCAGTCATTTCACAAACACATGTTGTTCAACAGTTATGGAAGCCAGGCTGCACTTCTAACTAGTAAAAGTAGGTGCCAGGACTTTCAGAAAATGAAATACATCCATTGAAAATAGATACAAACTGCTGAAAACACTTACAAAATATGCTCTGACAACAGAAGTAACCTCCCAATGTGTTTGTGGTTCTACTGTTTTCATGTCATGCGCCCAGTAAGCGCACAAGGGAAGTGAACACAATGGCCATCACCTCTTCTTGAACTGACAAGTGAAACACACACATCCTGGAACTGGGGAATGTGATACCCCCTACAGTACTACCCTGAAAACTAGAGTGATAGGAAAGGCTCCATCTTAATATGGCAATTAATATTGCCATTTGATATATCTAGAGGATATATCAAATTGCCCCTTTGAGCAGTAGAAATCTGCCAGATTTCCTGATACCCAGCAGCTGGACCTCTGGTAACAGCATGACAAATCTTGCTGTGGGCCTTTTACCTTGAAACTTCTGCTGCTGAACGTGTCATTTTTGGTTAGTCTGGGGTATAACCTAATCACTTTCTTCAAACAATAAATAGAACTGGGTCTTGGACTTTGTGTTACAGAGTGACAAAGCTTTTCTCTGAATACTCTGGGTTTTTTCAACATGTTTCCTAAAAATGTAGAAACAACAGCTTTTCAGTAAGAGCTGCAGAAATAGTGTATGTATGAGCTTGAATTTATAAAACCCCTAACTATATTTTCTATTGCAATGTTTATTGAATTATCTCTTTTCACCAAAGAGTCTTTCTGAGAGATCCTTGGGCCCGAGTATCTGCTATATAATCCGCAAGAATTCCCCAGAGGATCAGGCCTCCCAGCCTGCTCTACTTTGCTGTAAAAGATAAAGCAGGGCATCCTAATGTGACAGCATCTTGATATGTGTATAGCCCTGAGCCTTCTGAGATTTTATTGGTATGTAAGGCAGAATTATACTTCCCTTGGTTTTTATTCTGTTTCAAGTACATAATAATAACCATTATAATTCTACTGGTGTCCAAGAGATAATCTTCCTAGGTAGGTATTTTTGAGACGCATCCCCTGTGTTCACTTTCTGCATCTCAGTGTCATACTTCTGCAACAGCAAAAGCAGAGTTCAGTTTTGTCTTGAAGACACAAGAAAGACACGTTTCATACACATTATGATGCTCATGCTATGGCAAAATACCAGAAAGAAAGTACTTCAAGGATCTCTGCTAGATATGACTGAAGTCCCACTGATAAAGCCTCACTGTATCAAACAGTCTAGGTAACCAAATTCATGGTTAGTCAATATTGCTGAATAGTTAATATATTTCTTCTTGTTCTTAACAAGATTTTGACATTATAAATGCAAATTTCTAAAGGGCCACCATTACCATTTTGATAATAGTACATAGTTTTTGGAGGGCTGCTGCCAATGTTGTACTGGGATCAGTGAAAGATGATTTTAGGGAAATTTCCTAGTTTTCTTCTATTCAGAAGGGAGATAAGTGCTTGCCCTATAAGGCTGTCCATGCTATCCCCCAATCTTCTTTCTTGATCTCTTTCATGTCTTTAAAGTGTATGTAGTTTCTCTGAGTCAATGCTACTGTTGAGAGCTCTCTGTACATTTTATGTAAAGCATAATCTTCTGCTTAAGATAATATTCTGCTGCTCATTAGATCCACAGAAAGCTTTGATTTGTGTGAAGATTTTCCCTAGAGTGTTTTCTTACAATTTTGAAATAGTACAGTGATGACATAAATGCTTACATCATGAGAAGGATAAGTTATGGCTTTAAACCTCACTGACTTTCTTGGTGTTTCTCTGCACACACACAGACACACACATGACTTAGACACTTCAAATACCAAAAAGAAATGTTAGTCTCTCTGCTGAAATACAGAATGCCATTACAGAAGCATAATGACATTCTTGTTTCCTTATACAAGTTTACTTCATGATCTGATTAATTTCTCTTTACTGAAGGCATGGTCCTCTGAGCAACTGTATTTCACAATATTTGAACCACCACCTCAAGGAAATAGTAATGGCATTTATAAATTTATAACAAAAAAACCAAACCAAACCAAACCAAACCAAACCAAAAAAAAAAAAAAAAGGAAGCTCTTTCAGATCTTTCAGAGTACAGACAAAGCTTTGAGGAATAATGACTGCTCCTCTCAGAAGTGCAAAAAATGTCATGAGTTACAGCTGTTGTAAATTGAGGTACAGGTGAGGTGAGTTTGATCCTGTAACAAAGGTGAAAAGGAATTGATTGAAACTGACATGAAAGAAATTCCTTAACAGTTTGGTTGGGATTAGTGTTATCTGAGAAATCTCTGATAATATAATTGAAAACCCATTGAGTTTGTTGCTACAATTTCTAACAGAAAAACAAGAAAGAAAATTGAGAGAGCTAATTAGAGGATAACAGTGCGAGCAAAACACTTTGAATAACATCCTATCATTGATGTTGACAATGAAATAAATGCTTCAGACAAAGTATGTTTCTCAAAGTGAAAATTTTTATCTTTTTAGATACAGATGTATTGAAAGAAAATCAATGAACTCTGTCCTCAAATGATAATGAAACACTTAAAAACTGTACAGTGTTTGTTTGATAATGTTTTCGTCTCTAATTTGTTTACATTTAATCCAGAACATACTTAAACGCATAAAGACAAAATGTATAAGAATGTGATTATATCTCTTACTGAATGAGTCTTCTTATGCATTTAAGTTTACATTCATGCCTAAATGCTTTGCTGGCTTCAAGCCACTAGGCAAGTTAATGTGATCAGGAAACCAATCCATTCAAACTGTTGAACTTGTTGATTTTTTTTTATGCAGAAAAACATTGGTAACTGATACAGGATTCAGTCCACTCTCTCAAGACTTCAGACAATGCTAAAGGAAACACACATTTTCAAAAATTAGCTTGACATTGTAAAAGTTCACCTAGACATATCGGGAGCCAATTAGACATGTGGCAATAGACAGCTACATGAAGGAATGGACCAAACTGGGTCTTTCTGAAAAGAGCAAGCTTGATGTGTAGAATCTAAAATTGCATGATGGTACTTCAAATGAGAAAAAAAAAGTACTCACAAAGTACTTTTTGATACAAACACAAGTACATGGAAACTCAGAAAGGACTGTCTAATTTTAGTTTAAAAATGGTTAAAAATTTACATTTTAAAAATAAATCAAACATAAACTGAACCCCCCCCCCAAAAAAAAAAAATTATCACTTCTATTAAAGCTGGTAACATATTCCAGCAGAATTCAAATAATAACAACAGGTTTCTAATATTACAAAAATCAATATATGAGTCTAATCACAAAATGTCAACACAGCTTTGTGAGGTTCTGTTGCCTTGCAAACTTCCTTCAGACTGAAGCTCTGGGCTTTGAGCTGTCAGCTACCCCTTCTCATTAAGGATGCCATTTTCTGGGACCTACATGCTGTATCAACATGATCAACAAATAAAGTCAACAACACTGGCTCCACTTTTAGTATCTGAAGTATATTTCTAGTCATCAGCCACAAAATGGATGCTTTCATCTTTTTACTTTATGGTCTGGCCAAATCTATAGCCCATCTGGCACTTTGTGCAGCCCAAGATTACTGCTTCCTGCTTAGGAGGCTTCTGTTGGTGTCAAAAATGTTACGATATTTGAGCTGTAAGACACGCACAGCTCCCGCCATGCCCACAGAGACAGACATTTCATTGTAGGAGGCAACAGGGCTGAGCTGACCAACCATAATTTATCTTTGGCAAACCACCCTGACTATTTCTGATAGCCTTTTTGTCCTCTATGTGTTTGTGAGGCTGCAGGTAAGGCCAATATGTCTGTAATTTCCTGGATTCTCATTTTTCTTAAAGATGGGCATATTGTTACCTTTTTCTAATCATCAGAGACCTCCACCCAAAGCCATTTTTTTCAGAGGTGGTAGGCAGTGTACCAGTCATCTCTTTTAACACCCTTGGTTAAATTCCACTTGGCCCCATGGATTTGAATGCATTCAGCTTCCTTACACATTTACGAAGGATGTTGCCCTCCAGGATTGGCTGGCCCTCTGTTTCCCTGACTAGGCTGTTATATGAGATGTTTGGGAGCAGGCTTTGGCTGCAATCATTTCTGTATCAGCCATTATGAGTCTAGTTTTTTCCTATTTTTCCATGTCAAAATATCTTCTGCAACCTCTAGTTCTGAGCAATCCTGTGAGATCTTTTCCTGTTACCCAATATATCCCTATTTTTACCTTAATGTGAGCACTGTCATTTCTGATGTTGTCCACAAGTGCTGGAACAATGCTTTTATATCCTCCTTCTTTGCTCATCCTCATTTCCAGGAGGGAAAGGAAATCATCCTTCTTGTATGATTTTTTTTTTTTTTAATATATTATTTAATGGAGGGACTCTGTACTCAGACACCTGGACTTTTCACTGAGATTCTCAGTATTTCTGTCCCATAGAATACATTTTTCCTGAGCTCTCAGTACGTTTCTTTTTGAAATCATCCTAAATGGCCAAGGCACTTATCTCCTTCACGGCCCTTTTCCAGGGAATTCCACTTGGAAATTCTGTAAAAAATTCAGTTTGCAAGTTCAGACTCCTAACTATGCAGAATGTCTGGATATATGTCTTATATCCAGACTTCCTCTGTCTGGATCCTGAAGTTAATAATTTTATCCTCAATGCAACCCAAACTGTTATCTATAGACATTGGCTATCACTTCTTCCTTGTGTGTGAATAACAGGTCAAACACAGCCTTAATCCTGTTGGCTCTGATGGCATTTGTATAAGGATATTCATAGAGCAATAGAATCAGCTGGGTTGGAAAATACCTTAAGGCTCATTGAGTCCAATTGTAGATGCCCCTAACCTTAGGCTGGCCCTTCCAGAGTCCAATAACAGGTTTAGATGAGAACAAGTCAAGCTATTTGCAGAAAGACTCAGCTTTATCAAGTGGCTTTGTGCTCTGGCTCAAGCAGAGGGTTACTGGGTACACCTGGAAAGACTATCTAGGCACGTTTGCTCAGTCTTGGAATCAAAAGATTCCTATCAACCACTGATGTCATTCCTGGTTACCACATCATTTGCACATCAGCTCTCATGTCAGCAATCAAGTGAAGTTATTGAACTCTGGCACATTTAATGTGATTATATCAGAGAAACATTGAGTTTTCCCCTTGACCAGATGTGATTGCTGTGAAGAGGAATCTTGGAATGGTACATATTGCTCGTTCTCTATCTATCTGGCTGACACTACATAAAACACAAGCTAAACCTTTTTTTTTAGATTGTATTCAGCTTATCAGGGTGGTCTAGCCCATGCTCAAAACATACCTACACTTTAAGGTTCAAAGTCATATGCATTCATCTAGGACAACCTGAATTCCCAGTGCCAGGAGCTCTCAGCCTCATCCAGAGCAGCACCCACTGAGGGATACAGAACCAGACAGTTTATGGGAAGCTGCAAAAAAAAATCACAGAAATTAAACAATCAGCAACTATTAAATTGTGTCCCACATAGAAGAGCTCTGCAATCTCTGAATCTGGTCAAATGAAGTCACACTTTGGCCAACCACAGGTGAATAATTAGTCAAGAAAGAAAAGAAGTGATAACAGGGTTGAATTATTCTGTTTAATAAACTCAGGATTTGCTCAAGTCCAGTGCAAATGCCCTCTGGAAACTGATATCCTCTAGAAACCTCTTGGACAAAAAGTTTCAAATCCTTTCTCTTTAAATTTAGTTGCTGTTAGACTTCCAGCATTACATATTTCATGCCGCTTGTGATGTGTTACAGTGATAAGCATATAGAGCAGCAAACTCTGATTGTAATGATTTTTTCTTTTTTAGTTTGAAAAAGTAATTTCAGTTTTGGCATATCTGTGGGCAGCAACAAAACCCTGGGAATCAGTGAGCTTGCTGATATTTCAAAATTCCTGCTGTCTCTGTTTACAGACTTACTATTATATATTGCTAGGCTTCAGTGAAATATTCAGACTGCATTCAATATGAGTAAAGATTTTGAGTGATGTGGAGAGAATTAATCATAAAAACCCACAGAGATAAAACAAGGTTCCCTGGGAAAGCTTGAGGAAGGAATTTATACAGAGGTTTTTGTATCTTTGTGTTACGTTTTTGGTTTTCCATTTTCTTAATCCCACTCTTAGAAGAGGTATGAAAAGAAAATATGTTGATACTTGGGCATGGTTTGTGATCATTGGATCATGGATAGCAGTGAGTTTTAGGAGGGATCTGAGTAAAATGATTGTGCTGTGAAAATGTACACAAGAGCGGTAACAGGAAAAACTCAGACGAGGAGGTGAAAGAAGGAAATGCATGCACTAAGGATATTAGCACAGCTGAGGTGAGGAAGACTTGACTGCAGGTTATTCAGATGGGGTTTTTGAGTGCCAAGACAAACAAGTGCCAGGAAACAGACCATGTTGTGAAGGTCAGGTCCAGTGTGTTTAACTGTTTTAATTAACACTGTCTTTAAGCTAATAAACTCAGTCAGAGGACTCTCCTCCTGTGGCCATAGATCTTAAGCGCTTTGAAGCACCATGAGTTGTGCCAAGCCTCCAACTAGACCCTGTGCCACTGATTATGACCTTCTGGGATCTGTCACTCAGCCAGTTCTCAATCCATCCCACTGTCCACTCATCCAACCCCCACTTCGTGAATTTACCTATGAGGATGTTGTGAACCAGTGCTGAAAGCCTTGCTGAAGCTAAAGTAGACAACAACCACTGCTCTCCCTTCATCCATCCAGGTGGTTTTCTTTTAGTAGAGGGTAATGAGGTTGGTCAAGTAGGATTTGCCTTTAGTGAATCCATTCTAACTAGTAATTATCACCTTCTTATCATGCCTGTGGGGAGATGTGGTCTCCCAGAATAAGGCACTATCCCATTCCCAGGGACTGAGGTGAGACTGATGTGTCAGTAGTTCCCTGGGCCTTTTATTAAAGTCTGGGGTGACAATCTGCTTCCTTTCAGTCCTCAGGCACCTCTCCTGATCTCCACAGCCTTTCAAAGATGATCATGAGAAGACTTTCTATGGTGTCCACCAGCTCTCTCAGCACCACAGATACATTGCTCTGTTTTAAAAGTGTCAAAATATCTAAGCTGATAATGTCCAAAAATGTTTTGCCCCTTTTCACTTCGGACTTTGCTATGGCAATGTTTATGTCATGGTAACTATGCTCCTCTGAGTGTTTTTTTGTTACTAAAAGCCTTGTCAGCTAAATTTCTTTTTATGAGCTTGCAGAACTGAACTATTTCAGAAACCAGGCTTCACAGTAGTGTTTGAATTGTCATTGTAAATTGACATGGAGAGGGACTTTTCCAGTACTGGGATCTCATGAAACGTCACTTCTTTTTTCCATTAGGTGTCATTCTAACCTTATCCTAGAAGAGAAGGTGCGTGACTTTGGATTGAAAAAGTCCCAGCTATTTTCTATGAATCTTCTGAAATGACGAAAGCCATTTTCTGTCAACTCTGCCCTTTCTTCGACGAACACAGCCCTCTAGATACCAGCACAAGCAGATGGCACAGGTAGAGTAAATTCTACAGAGTTCTTGTGTAAATGGTGTGCAGCTTGCAGGGCTTGTCAGGTTTCTCTTCCTTTTTTTCCCTTTTAAAGGTCATTCTTACATGTCAAAAAATTTATGATGCCATTGGAGCAGGCTCATATGTGTGTACCTGCTGAGAAAGAAGATGGTGTCACTTGTAGTTAAGGCAAAAGAAATACTATATTTCTCTCCACCAGAGTTTGATTCAGAAACAGGGCAGATGTGCTCACCATTGCGAGTGCTATTTATTATTTAAATTGTAATTTTTGAGTCTTAGATTGGAAAGCCAGCACAGTGTTCATCAAAAGAGTTCATCAGGGATTTGAACTTGCTTCCATGCAACTTTTCTGCACTCTGTGCAGTTATTAACCCACATTATATAGTACAAAGTACTATGGACTATAGAGAAGTGGTATCACCTTCAGGCACGAAAACCTAAGTCAACTGTAAGGCTTGTCTATCTGTGGAAATTATGGCCTTTCTGTTGGCAAAAGCTGGTCTTGCTCCACTACTTTGGTATTGCTTTGCCAGTTAAACATTCACCTCTAACAAAGAACTTCAGTGCTGTCAAGCATTTCTCAGCTGTTGCATTCTACATTAGCCACTTCTCTGAATAAATGAAACTAGCTAAACCAAATAAATTCTATCTGTCAACAGAGGCATGCACCCTAATGTTTTGATAGCTCTTCTTTTCTCAGGTAGCTAAAATAGTTTATGGTTCTCTTCCCTCATTTTAGTCTCAGTCTTGAACATTTTGACAAAGTAAGAACAGCATAATGTCAAACTAAATGAGAAGGGATAGAAGGTATTTACATGTATGATGGGTCAAACTATCTCTTTCTTTCAAAACAAAATAGGGTTAAGCCCAAGAATTGTAACAAGTCAGTGTTATTTATCTATATGAGGTTCATGTGAGTTTATTTCCAATATCTATTTTATTTTCTACCCTTTTTAGTGCACATGAAAATGAGCAATAAAAATACCCTAAACAAACAAAGAAAAGAACTGAGGAGGAAAGGATGGAAAATGGGAACTGTTCCTCTTTTTGACTTGGGTAAAACTATACTGATGTTATAGTTCACCAAAGAGATCATGTTCTGTGGCTGAAGCCAGGGCAGGATTACTCAAAATGAAAATCACCAATAACACTTTCCTCCAAATCACAGCTAGCCATTCTATCACACTCCATCCTAGAAGGCACCAAAACCACAGTGAGCTCAACACATAACCAGCAATTACTTTCATCCTTCTCCCCTCATTTACTCTTGTAAAGGACTCATTAAGCTGAGGAATGACAATGTTTCTTTACTGAGCCTGTTTGATTACTTTCCTTCCCAACCTGAATTTGTTCCTCATGACCTTTAGAGCTACCAATTTAGAATTTTCCTTTTAGTCATTTGGGCTTGCGCTTGATTGAAGCATCCTTCTAGGCGTGAATGTGCTAGCGAAGTGACCTGGTGTGGCCCCTCCATTGCCAGAGTCCATTTCAGAAATCTGGCGCTGTAGAAGTGCCTAATCCAAAATCTAGAACAGTCTTCTCATTCCAGGGAATATTTATTATCTTAGTGTGTGAAGTAGGAGGTTTAATAAGGTGCTTTCCCCTCTTTATATTATAGTCCTTTTTTACCCCTCCATGATTATTTGAAGAAAGTGTAGATCCTACAAGTGAGTATAACAGGGAGAAAATGTAAAAAAGTTCTCAGGCTTCAAAATCAAAATGTAAGCTTGTTGATTTGAAGGCAAAATGTCAGTGCTTTGTTAATGAAAACTCCAAGGAAAAATCTGTCTTTTTTAATCCGTATGTGTCTGTGAGTGATTGAGCTCATGAATATTTTCTTTGCATCTCTTTCCCTTCCCCCACCTAAAGAAAATCAATATATTGCTATGTTACGGACCTGTTTCATATTTCAAAAAAAGTAAATGGATTTAATTCACTTTCCCCTGGGCATTTGCCCCTCATTTTGGTTTTATTTTGGTTTGACTTGGATTTTCTACTTCTCACTTCATGCAACATAGGAATCCTCCACATTCTTTAGCAAAAAAATGAACCAGTGACAAAACTAAAGTGTAAAGATGAATTAGTGATGTCATTACTCAGTGGTAATGTTAACCTAACAGTTTATGATCATGTTCATCAATGGTGGATGCTTAAAATCTATATGTAAATTTTTCTTTCACAAAGAATTTTTTGTCTACAAGAAAGTTGTACTTTAACCACTTTCCTATTTCATCAGCATGAAAAATATATTCTTGCCTTTTTTGTCCTGAATTTGTTATTATGCTGATGTGGCCTTACCAAAAGGATTGAGACTTTGAGTTGGTAAATATATTACAGCATTTAAAGAACGTTCTGCAAGTTTAAATTTGATTGCCTAATATTTAGAAATGCCATGGGACCTAATTCTATTTTAGACCTGAACAGTAGACAGACCAATAAATATACAGTAACAGATCTTTGATATTTCATTGTACCTGGTACCACAATAAATTACACAACACCATAAACCCAACTTGAAATATAATGCACAAATTCAATGAAAGGCAGGTTGAATTTAAGGAAAACAAGACAGCTTACGTTCTCAGGCAAAAGGTTAACGTAATATTCAGAAAGAAACAGTTTTAGCTGTTGTAGCCCACATTCATCTATAAAAAGGTACAAACTTAACTGTGGATATGAATATTGCTTTTTTGTTACATCTCTGGAAAAATGGCTATCTGAGAATACAGGCTCAGAAAATTGTTATGGAGTGGTAATTTTAGCTCCAAGGAACATGTTCCCTAATTTTCCATGCCCTCAGGCTGCTTGGGAAAACTATGCCTCCTGACTGCTAAATTCTGGCTGTAGTGGCAGCTTTTTTTCCTTTTTCACACAAATTACCACCCCTATAATTTTCTCTCAAGCTGAAATCACAAGTTAACTCTACATGGTTGTTTCATGCTCCATTTTGTTGCCTTTTAAAGCAGCTGATTGAATTCCACGCTTCACAGCGCTTGGTGGAACATCTTAATTAAAGGAAAGACAGGTTCAAGGAAGACCAATGCCATTCAGTGGAAAATCTTCACTCCCACCCTAGTATTCTGAAATTTGTGCAAAAATCCAGATTCATCACAGTCAAGAACTACTTTTTGTTTGTTTTCTGGTGAATGCAGAATTTTATTTAGTACCATCCCCTGTTGCCAGTTTTATCCCTTTCTAACTAAGCACCATTTATCCTGAAAAGGAGTCATTTCAGAGCACAAATCACAACTGAACCTCTATAGCATGATCAGCACAAACTCTCTTGGTTTACTTTCCAAAACATTCTAATCCTAGTGATTGGGTGGTAGAAGAGGTATTTTGTTTATCCTACCACAGGGATGATCTTCTTCAACAAAAGCTGCTCCATAGAATCAACAAATTCAGGTACACACCTGAATCAAACATGGCTCTAGGACACCAAGAAATTCTGTTATGCACTTGACAAGATGACATCACTGCTGTACTCGCATTTTTTTCCCATCACTCTATACACTTTCACAGAATCACTGAGTGGTTTGGATTGGCAACACTCTTTAAGATAACGTGGTTCTAAACCCTTTGCCACGGACTGGGACATCATCCGCTAGACCAGGTTATTTAATGTCCAATCCAACCTGGCCTTAAAACTTCCAGAGATCGGTCACTGACAACTTCTCTGGGGCAACCTGTTCCAGTGTTTTACCACCCTCTGAGAAAAGGTCTTCTTGCTAAGATCTAATGTAAATCTGTAATCTTTCAGATTAATGTAATTTGTAATTCCCCCTTTTTCCATCCTTGTAAATAGTCCCTCTCCAGCTTCTTGTGTGTACTTGTCGTTCCCATTTTGTACTAATGTTTCCTTCCACTAGAGTGCAGAAAGAGTCCTGGGAGCAAATATCTGAACATACACCAGTCTCCTTAGCTGCTCTTTCCACTCAGGCCCACAAATTTTGGAGGCTGAGCTAATTTTCCCTTAAAAGTTTCCTGGCAGCCATGTAATCTAAGCTAGCAGGTATGAGGAAGGCTCATGCAGATCTCATACGAAAGCACAAAGGAGGCAATAGAGATGCGTCCAAACCAGCAGTAGCCAACTAAAGGACAGCTGTTTGATGAAAGCAGGTCAATGTGCTTTTCAGGAAAACAGCCTTCTTCAACAAACCTGTCACTGAAGTTATTTTTTGACAAAAATACAAGTTCAGTTCTCAAAATGAGCATGTTTTCATGACAGATTTCTTACAAGGGGTACAGTATTATTCAAAATTATTTTCAGAATGAAAGGTAAGAAATTGTCATATAATATGTAACAATAGTAGTTAGGGTAATGGCAATTATTTTACTCGACTTTTTATCTTTTCTACTATTTAGTTTTTCCCTCACTCAGCAATATAAATATATGTTTATTCACATAGTACTTCATCTTGCAGATTAAATTTTCTAATCTGGTTGTAGGAACTCATTCAAAAATACTCTGGCATTGTGTATGCATTTCTCATTGGGCCAGAAAAGCATCACCACTTTCAGACATAGTCATTGTTCATTCCTTAAACACCTCACTAATGAGATTTTTACTTTAGGTTTCTAACCTGTCTTTGTTTTGTCTGATGTTTTATTCACTGAAGCGTTTCTCTTGTCAAACAGGCAAGTATTCCTGATAAATGTGCTTCCAACGCACTAGAGCTGAACACAACTGTCTTGCACTACATATGTTCTCTCTGTTTCTTGATACGTGAGACCTGTAGGTGAAATATTTTTCACACAGCTGAGCTGTGCAAACATTGGCAGTCTGCTAACAAGGAAGACTTTCTGCTGCTACATTTTAGTGTAGGCTATCGATGTCTTCCCACAATCCACTTCCCTTCTCCTAGATACAGTGCAGTGTCCTTTGAAGACTACATCAATGTACCTATCAGGGCTCTCCCACTTTCTTTTCTCCCCTATGTCAGAGTAAAGAATGAACAAGCTGGAGGTTATGGTCTGCTCTGCCTGGTGGTCTGTTCTGGGCTTGGATAGTGCAGCTTCTGAGCAAACAAAAGTGAAAGGTCGGAGAAAAAGAGAACATAGCTTTAGGTTCCTGCAACACCAAAAGAAGGTAAAATAGAGTCAGCAGAGATTGGAATTAAAAGTACCATATCTGAATTTCAACATGAAAGATGCATATGGCATATAGGCAACCTTATCTAACGCACAAAACTTTTCCACGGAAAACTATGGCGACTGATAGAACAAAGAGATCACCACTGCTGGCTGTTTCACCTAGTATCACCTTGAAGGCCACCCAAGGATTTTTGTTAAGAAATTGTCAACATCTCTGTCAAAACAAGATGAGATCAAACAAAAAAACAAATAGCAGGATTCTGTTCACAAATAAAGGTGATTGATAAGTTTTATACAAGAAATGAGGGTCTGCTAAAACCATATTTAGAAATGTCTCTCAACCTAATGGTTAGCTTACAGGAGCTTGAAGTGTTAACTTAGGATGTAAATGTTGGCTACCTTGGTTGATGGCACTATCTGAGAAACAGAGACTACAGTTATGGCTGTTCAACCCCAGTCAAAAGCAAGGCACTGCTGTCACAGGTAGGTATTTCTAGATGAGCATCTAAACATTGTTTAGCATCTCAGAAGTTTCAGTACATTATAAGCCCGTTTTCTCACAATGATTTGACTTCCCAGCATGCAGAGTGAGGTGTGACTGTAGGATGCCTGAAGGACATGATAGTCCTATGCAACTGCACACTACTTTGAATGATATGAAAATGAACTAGTGAAATATCACTGCAAGAAGAAACTGGATGGTGAAAAATGCTCTCAGCATAGTCAAGCCTCAGCACAGTGGCTTTCTTTAGCAGCAGCTCTCTCACAGTGGCTGAGTTCTAAGTGCATACTTGTAATTTCAATTTTCTCAAAGACACTGCAGTCTTGTCACCTGTTGAAATGCCACTTATAGGCATCCATGACTGACAGAAATCCACAGAAACACTGCCTGAAAGAATTGTGTATTTTATTGTGTTTCCAAGCTGTTACCTTAACAGAGATGGATGATGTATGACAAACATGCCTCAGAACTGAAAACCAACAAGTGCCAGTGCTAGGGTTTCAATTTCAACAGCTCTGTCAAATACAAGCCATGTCAGTAGAAAGCATGATATCTACTCAAAAAGACCTAGCAGCTATCTGTAGGTGTAGCCTGATATTAAAAAGAGATTGAGAAGGCTAATAGCCCTCAGTTGCCTTATTTTGCTGTGCCTTGTTGAAAGCCAGCACAACAGGGAGTGGCAACTCTGTGAGAGGCCAGAGCTAGCTGTTCTGGTCCAAAAGTTTGCTTTGGCTCTGATAATACTGAGGAATAATAATCATAATTGAATAAATGATAATACAGTTGTGCCATCTTGGACATGGTCAGGTCTCATGATCACTCGACAGGGGACACATTGAGATGGCATTGTTATATTATGAGAAATTTAATTATCCCCAATGCAGAGGCCCTGGAACACTCCTTAAATTACTGCTGCATACTCATCAGGGCGCCTCATCTCAAGCAAAATTTTCCATAGGAGCAGTTTTTATTGGGGAACTCTGGTCTTCATTGTCATCATCACCACCATCATCACACACGTATATGTACATACATTTCCCTCATTTGTGGCTGTGAGGACAGGAGTGCTCTGTTCAGCCAAACCACCTTTCACAGGCAGATATAGAGAAGAATGTTATCAGCCTTTCTTGTTAGTCAGCTTGTAGAGTGTAGAAGGTAAAGACTAGTTAACATTGTTTTGGAAATTATACAAAATACATCACTGGTTCTTTGATTGTCAAGATATCTAAAATCTGGAAAATTCAATAACTACATGTTCAAGTCAGCTTTGTACCTGAGTGCTATCCTAGGGTTTCATGAATTAAAGCAGAAATTGCTTTTGCTTGTAGCTGCTTCTTTAAATCTCCGAGAAATTGCATCCAGCAAACATTAGGATCACAAAAAATTAGTCTAGGGAAACCTTAATATTCCTTTTTCCCTAGAAGCATTGCCGGGGAATGAAATTTAGAAGTGTTGTTTCAGCCTTGTGCTAGACCTCTACAGAGGGGGCACATTGGTATTATTATTTTGTTTATGGGCCTCATTTTATAGAGCAGTGTGGTGTTGAGCTCTGTGCTATTATAAGCACCCAAAAAACCAGTAAATTCCTACCCAAAAATGTAAACTTATTATAAGTATAGTGCAAAACTCAGACAAATCCAATGAATTTCATATTATATTTTTTTTCCAAAGGTTTGTTGAAAATGAATTAAGAGTCAATCTTCATTTCAGTAATTGCTTTCTTTGTGCCTTGTTCCAGAGAGTCCATGTTTTCGCTGCAAAACTGAACAAAAATGATTGAAAAATGCTGTTACAATGAGAAAAAAAATTGGTTGAATTAATGATTGTCATATTGAGGATCATATTGAAGTCATATATGACTTAATAGTCATGAGTCCATCAAAAAGCATGAAAAGAGTGGAACTGTGAGGAACATCTATGAAGAGAATTGCAATTTCCAAAGACTATGTGCACTAATCCTAGGCAAATTTCCTAAAAATGTTTTTGCTGCTTCTGTAGTATTTAATAAAAATAATATTGCTGACAACGGTGCTAACTTAAGAGCAATATTTTACTTTTGCTGGTATGATAAACAAATCAAAAGTATAACATCTTTACCAAAGTTAATTACCACAACAGTGAATTTGATTAGATCTTTCACATCCTTCTGTTCCTACAAAATAATCAAAGTGCTTTTCATTTACTGTACAGGACCAATGAAAAATCTTTTTCTTTTTATAATTTGTTGCTTGTCTTCCTGAAAGAACAAAGTTTATATACCTTATAGAATTGTTTCTAAATGATTAACAGGAGGAGGTATATAAGGATTTGAGGACTTTTTATCACGTGAATGTTACAAATAACAACATTTTTTTTTCCCAGCAGCATTAAACCCCAAAATGACAGAGTTTTATCACGTAGTCACTAAATTATTATATGATCTCTTTAATTACAACATTAACAGTGGAAGCATATCCTAAAACCCAGCAGTGGGGCAGACCTCAAATAAGGGAATGTTCTCCACGGTAAAATGAGTCACAATCCCATGGCAATATGATAGTTTGCTCCTTGACTTTATTTTTAATCAGCCCACTCTATTCGTAGGCAACATGCTGTCTCTTGAGAGCTATAAATATGAAGGATAAAAAAGGATCTTTTACAGAGCTGGTTTGCCTTCAAGGTTTGCTTTTGATTAATGACATAATTGCATTCCTTCAAAGGATGCTATGTAAATAAGATCTGCCTTCTGACATGATGGAGTGGGGAAGGATTTAAATAATTTCAAATATCCTTGTCACTGTTGACTTTTTATGACTTTGACTTTGTGGAAAAATGTCTGGTTGAAATCTTAGGAAGCACCTGGAATGATCAATAACAGTCAGGGACCTTGAAAAGTAATGAAGAAACCAACAAAATACCTAGCTTTGAAATTCCTGGAAAATTGGTTGGAAATGCTCATGGGAATGGAGTCATTAAGAAGACACAGTCTTTCATCAGTCAGTCAGTCATTATATTCCTGTAGAAGTTTGAGGTGTTATTTACTCTAGTACATGTGCAGGTGAATACTTGATGTTAGCGCTGCAGACTTTCAAATTAAAGCAAAACCTGTTTATCATGCCATAAATGGTGATGAGCGAAAAATGTTTTTGATGCCACCGTTTTATTGAAAAGCTGGGTATTCATTTATGTGAATGTTTTACTATATAAAGCAACATTCTTATGCATATTTCCCAAATACAGTTCTTTCTCTCAGTGGAACAGAGAGGAAAAATGTTTCATACATTGTCAACCTAATTTTCCAAATTTTTATAAGTTTTGAATAAATTTAAATTTATTTTGTTTGAAAATTTTAATTCTACTCCAGTTAGAAAATTTCTTTATTTTCAGCTTACTTCTTCTTCATCTCATTTCACACTATTGGAAAATAAATAGTGAGAAGCCACATTTTCTTTTTAATGTAAAAAAATTTTTGTGAAATATTTTCATGAGAAATGGAATGAAAAACATTCCATGATTTTTGACCATTTTATTGGTTGGCAGCACAGCCGGGTTTGATTTCTTGTTTAAGGCTTTCCATCAGTGATTTTAAGTCATGCATTTCTGTTGAATATCCAAGTCACTTTGTACTCCAAAAGATAAGGTTGCTGCACTGACAGTTTGCAATTACATCCAGAATTTGCTTAAAATCAGGAGAGACGTGTTATTTATGGCAGCCGGATTGTTACTAGCATGTAACAATACATGCCAGTAACAATCTGGCTACAGTTTACACTTCAGAAAAACCTCTCCCTTCCTTCATTGATAGCAAACAGTACTTCAGATGTAACACAGAGGTTTGCGGTTGATGCAGAGACTTCAATTCTAGGAAGTATTGTTATTATCATAGACTTTCTAGTTGCTAGAAAGACTGAAAAAATCACAGATAACAGAAAGGGGCTCGATTTCCTCATGGCTTTTGTATTAGTGAGGTGTAAGTTACAAACACATTGCTAGATTTCTGGCATTGGACTTGCTGTTATATAAGAAGGGAAAACATGGTTTTTATCTGTAACACAGGTAAAGCCCCATCAACTCTAACTCCAAAAGCTCTGACTGAAAACATTTCGGTTCTCAATACTGTTGACCTGCTGTTGGATTAAGTTGAAATACTACTTTTTCCCACAGTGTGAGATAAACCAAGAGGCTAAAAACGAATGAGCTGTATATTCTTCAGGTCAGGTTAAGCACAGTATTGATTGTTTTCTTTTTCTATATGTCAGTGCTGTGCTTCCACATATATCTCTAAAATCTCAGATGTTCAGGAGCAAACACAAATGAGAAAACCCAGGAGTTAAACTCTGGGAGCCTGGCCTCCCGCAGCATATATTGACAGGACAGGACTTCTTGCTGCTTTTTATGTCTGAGTGAGCATTGATTTTGATGTCTTACCTCCTGGTGGGCTCCTCTGGGCCACTGAGCAGAAGCTCTTGCTTTTACCAGCAGGACTCTGTCCCCTACTAACTGTGCTAATGAGGAATGGCAGAAGAAGGAGCACAGCTTAGAGGAAGATGCTCTTGTGGGGAGAAACCTCCTGGGTTCTATTTTTAAGGATAAATGTTGTCTCTCCCTTTAGAGTTTTCTTTGCTTATTTGCTTTCCAGAGCTCAGGCCAAAGGCTGCAAGGCAGATTTGATGTGGTTTTAGTGCAGATAATTAAGTTAGATTCATGTTGGCTCGCTGCAGCTCCTCGCTCTGTCTCAGGCCGAACTGGTAGTCTTGGGGGTAGTCTTCATGTGGAGCAAGAAAAGGCATCAGAAGCCTCGGTGATGTCATCAACATTTGGGTTTTCTGAATTTCAACCCTCAGAGGAGCAAACAACACAAAACCTCAAAAACCATATTTCCTAAGCTTGTGCCTCCTTTGTGACAGGTGGATACAGGACTGCACAGTATTATTTGGAAAACTTAACCTCTCAATTACTTTTGAGACATTTACTGTCAGCTTTTTCTGGGAAGGATACCATTGTGAGTGACAGCTTCTGGCAGATTAGAGGCATCAGATACAGATATGTATGCAGGGGGCAGGCTATGGAGATGAAGGAATCACACATTATTTTAATGGGAAAATTCCATGCTCATGGGCAGCAGGCTACAGCCTCACACTCTGAGAAAAGGCAACATCCCGGCTCTCAAAAATTACTGTGCCAGCTGGCTTGGTGCAGTGACTAAAATGTGAAGGAATCTTGACTTTTCTGTGATGATTGAGAAGAATCCTAACAGCAGTTTCAATTTAGAATTTTAATTCTTTACTAGCAACAAACTAGAAAATAACTTGCTTGTAAGAAAGAAGAACGACCCAACCACAATATCTAGTTTGACCGATTTAATTTGATAGTGCTGAGTTTTACAATCTACAGATATTGTGATCCAGGGAAAAAGTATTCTATTACACAAGCTATTAATCTATACTCTACATAGTGAGCAAAAGTAATTGCAAAAGAAGACAGTGAAGGAAATTGAATGCATCATGGAATACGAGCTGCCAAAATTAGGCAGAAATTAAAAGAAAAGCTTCAATTTCCTCAAATAAAAGAGGAGAAGTCACAAAGGGTATTTTTATAAGCAATTAAAATCTTTCATGGAGAGGGAAGAACAGGTGCACAGATCTGACAGTTTGTGATGCTTCAGGGTGAATGAAAGGACTGATTGGCCAGCTTTAGGACTTTGCTAAATGTAAATCTCAGTGTCTGAAGGATCCAACAGCCTTTCAGTGCAGTCTTAAGAGACCATTGACAGTACTGTTAAAGTTTTGGAGGCTAGAGTGTGGTAAGGAACGTGACACACTCTGTGCCATGTTTCTTAGCCCAGTTGTCTATGAGGTTGTTTTAGAAATGAGCCCTGTTGACTGACTCAGTTCTTTCTAGGGTGACTTGCTTTTCAAGGCCCAGGATACTGTTTCAGGCACAGGGTGTGTTTCCAGCCCCCCAGTGGTTGTTTACCCCATGGAAAACACATGGTAAGCTGGCCTTACTGGGCTTGTGGGAGTGACATATGGCCAATGGTTATATATCCTCCCCATACTTATATTTCAGCCGACGTCCTCTCTACCAAGGAGTCTTTGACTTCTTGGCTTGCTAAATTGCCACGTATTTCACTTTTATGAATAACCTATGTGGTAGTGTGATCCATGATCAAGTCCAGCGATTGGTCATGAGCCCAGCTACATGTTCTTGATGGTCTTAATGTGTAATGAGCCCACAAATCTATAAATAATTCAAACATATGTTACCCATCCAGATCCATTTGAACCACTTCAACATCAGCAACTTAATCCACCTGCTGGTTTTTTTGATGTTCTTCAGTGGCCCAACTCTTGGATGCATGAGCATCTACATGAAGTACCTTCACAACCAGGTTCTTCACTTGAGCAGCAGTATCTTGCCCCTGTCTGGCAACCCAGAAGGGTTTACCTCTATGCTGCCAGCTGCTTTTTCCATTGCTGCAACCATCCCCACAGGGCATCTGACATCATCCCTGAGTCAGTATAGAGATTAAGTATTGGCCATTTTCCTCATTCAGCAATATCTAAAGCCAGCTGGATGGCTTTCACCTCTACAGACTCTTTGATTCACCTTCTCCTTTAGAATTTTTCCATACAGCTATGGATACTTTCCTACAATATAGCAGGATCCATTAGTAAATGTGACATTCTGAATGATCACTTTCAAGATTTCTGAATGGCTAGGAGTTCCTGCTCAAGGTCATTAAGTGGGCAGTACATAACCCATGTAGCAGCAGCTGCATGATGTGCAGAGGAACATCCAGCTCAGCATTGGCAGCTGTGGTGCCAGGATGAACTGTGCTTCAATTCCAATTAATTCTGAAGCAGCTAAAACTCTTTCAGAAGCTGCCGGTAGTTTTGGAAGACAGGGGGCCTCTTTACCCTCATTCGAAAAATCAGGGGCAATCTTTAGTCTCCCCTGGTGTTTTCTGCCTGAGGCTTTAGGAAGAATCATTCAGGTAGGACCCTGGTAGTTGTGTAGACCACATTTTTTTTTTGATCTCGCGCTGTCCAGAGTGCCCTGGGGACCTCTGCATAGACTATTTACTGTTTGATATGTGCACATGCTTGTCATTGTTCATGACTCCATTTGAAGTCATTCAAAATGACAGAGAGGGCTTACAATCAGACTGTGATTTGGAATGTGGATTCTCCAAGAACCCACAATGCCCCAAAAAAATTTTGTGTTTCCTTTTTACTAGCTGGTGAAGACATAACTATTATTTTATTGATCATATCCATTGGGATCTGATGGCTTTGATCTTACATACCTCTCTCCACTTACCTGGGTGACATAACACCTTCTTTGAAGGGATATTTTTCCTTCACACTTAACACAAATCACCTAAAGAGGCTGAGGACTTGAGTCCATTTTACAATTTTCTTTTCAATACTCCCTTGCCTAGAAACATATCCCAGCTGCTTGCCTTCTCTACCTTCTAATTCCAAACTATTAGTCCTATTATCCCAGCATCAGAGTAGCCTGGACTCACCAGGCTGTGAGTCCTGTGCTCACCTGGACAGCAGCTGAAATCTCCTTGCATCTCCTGCAACTCACCCAGGGATATGGATTAAGTGGTTACCTCTTGTTCTGTCTCTTCCTGCTGTTCTCGTGGTGGCCTGGCCTCATTCTCCTTTACTAAATGAGCTGACTTTTGTGTCCATTTCCTCTGTGTCTAAGGGTGAAAGACACCAGCGTGGATTGCTTCTCCAGTTCAGCCACAGTGCCAGTCACTGAGGTTGGAGTAGCTCCCATGCCTGTGATTGCGTTGTCAGATCCAGGGGCCTGTTTTTCCCCTTGGGGGTGCTGAATAGTTGAACATGTAACAACTGAATAGTTGATATGCACAGGCCAGGCCCCAGGATCTTGCAGTGATTTGCGTTCTTCTGGAACTGCCAGAAAGACGGACTACTTATTCCAAATATTTTGATAGTTATTCTGCATTCTGCACTTGTTCAGGGATGAAGTTTCAAAGCACTTGATATGCCCACTGGCCTATGTATTTGCATGTACTATGCCTCATGCCCTACTGCTTACAGCTATCCAACCTTGGGACAGACCTCTATGTGGTATTTGTGAAAAGCAAGGCCTGGAACACACTCAGAGGAAGAGTAATAGGAACATATTGGATAGGAACATCCTAAGGATATTCAGAATTCTCAAGAGCTATTGGAACTAGCGTGGATGAGAAGGGGAAGATGAAGGGAGATACCTTCCCCATAGATTAGATTAGGTTTCTAAGGAGAAAATGTAAAAGATATAATTATTAATAGTTTCCGGTAGATGGCTCTCAAAGTACAGAGATGACGGCAATGCTGAGCATAAATACCAGCTTAGCTCCATGATCAGCAATTTCATCATCAACCAGTGTTACAAAGTATAACATGATAACCCATAGCCAAATTCTCATGGATTATAAACAGCACAACAGGGTGCTGCAAGTAAGGTGCTACATAGTGCACCTTAAAGAACAAGTACACTGTCTTTGAGAACAAATAAATCAGCATTGGAACCCGTGACTATTAACTAATATAAAGAATACTTATAACAAATTTGTTCTAGCATGTTCTAGTCAAGTTTGTCATTGTCTCAAAGTGTCAGGCCCTACAGAGTGCCAAACAGGGCTGACATGGTTTAATCCCAGACAGCAACTAAGTACCGTGCAGCTGCTTGCTGAAACTCCCCTGAGCCTTCCTGATGGGGTGAGATTAAAGCAGTTTAGTAACTGAAATAAAATATAGCAACAACAACAATTAAACTTGCAATGAAAATGGAGATAATAAAAAGAGAGAGAAAGAGAGAGAAAGAGAGAGAGAGAGAAATAGAACCCAAGAAAGACGCGTGGTGCACAGTACAATTTCACCTGCTGATCAATCCCCAGCCTCTCCCCAAACAGTGGCTGTGGTCTCCCAGCCAAGTTATAAACACACCAGTTTATACACCGAGCAGGGCTTTCTGTAGGATGGAATAACCCTTTGACTAGTTCAGGTCAGCTGTTCCAGTTATGCCTCCTCCTGGCTTCTTGTGTGCCTCCTCATTGCCAGTGCATGGGAGACTGAAAAGCCCTTAAATTTAGAGCAGGCACTACACAGTAGCAACTGAAACACCATTGTGTTGTATGCTTTACTTTTTCCCAGGCTAAACAACAACTGATGAGTTTTTGCTAGGTATCTTATCTTTTCTCAAGAGTATTTACATCAAAAATATCAGTTTTTGGTCTTGATTCTTGGTTTAATAAACATTATTATGTGGCTTCTCTTTACAAAGAAGTATAAACATTACTACCAATTCTTCATTGCTGGATTTGTACCCTCACCTGCCCATTCCTTATTCCCTGGCCCCTTGCTCTTTCTATAGCTTGCTTTTTTTCCTTTTGCTCACTCTTTGTATGGCAGGTTTCCATTCTCTTGGTGGCTACTCAGCTCCTTGTAACAATGACAAACTAAAATTTCAGCTTTTTCTTGACCTCGGAATCACATCACACATACCCAGAGTAAATATTCTTTCAATGCCTCATTTAAAGTTTATCTCATTGCATTCCTGCTTTTCTCTTTGAGCTTTTCTCATTCCAGATTTCTCTTTCTCAATGTAGCTTTGAGTATCATATGTATCTGGTCCATGTCTAGCTGATGCTTCATAAGTGCCTCAGCAATCACCCTGTCATTTCAGTGTTTGGATATAATTTGATTTCTTGTCCTGACAGGTGGGTTGCTAAAATTCTCTTCTTTTCTACTACCAGAATTGTATAAAAACTTTGCTCTTTTCAGGTTTATTACCTTTTCATCTATCTTTGTTCTCATAAAACCATACAGCAGGAAGTAAAGACTTGTGTTTCTCATATCTCAGTTTATTTCCAGGCTACATGCATAGGGCAAAGACACTTCATTTGCATTCTGTAGACTTTGCTTTGGAAGTAACTTTTATTTACACTTGTCTTTGTTTCAGCACAACAGTTTGTGCTTTTTAATCTGGTCCAGATGTACTTTGAAGATTAGAAAATATTAATTGTATTTAACATTAAATTTGGATTTTCCAAGTCTGGCTATAGGACTTCCAGAAAAGCAGGGCATTACTGTCTCTGTTACTATTTGACTTGCTCCCTCTTGTGTTAGTAACATTCTGCTTGCATAGTATGACTACTAGGCTTTTGTGGTATCTGCTGGGGAGAGTGTTGATTTACTGCACAATCTTACTTTGGGAATAATTTTTCAGAGAAATGGATTGGAACTGTAAATGATGAATGCTATAGAACATGCAGGTACTAAAGAAATGCTTTAATTATTTAGAATAGATATTTAGGATACCTTTTCAGCACCTGCCTTAATAGGATCAGAAAGACTTCACTAGCTTGACAGACAGCAGGGGGCTATTTCATTCAGCCAAATATTCCTTGGGAGAATATGCAAAATTCATATATTTTTCCAAACTTTCCTTGGGTGTAATCAAATTGCCATATGAAAAGAAAAAAACCGAGAATTTCCCTGAATGGCAAAACCAATCTATATCACACACTCTCTGTCCCTGTTGAGCAACTATTCTGGACAGAATAAATTGATTCAAAAAATCTTTACAGTTCCCCTATATGGAAACCTCTTCTCAATGGGGCAGACCAGCAGATTCAAAGTGTTACATTCTTCCAGAACCTTTAAGCTCATGTAATTTTTGTTAGTGGAATATACAAAGATTAATTTACTCAGGGTTTTGATGGTTTCCACCAGGTAATTTTTGATTTTGGCTCATCCCCTGTTCTCTGTCCTCAATGGAGTTACACCAAGTTATACTGGTTGAAGATCATGTCCTTGTAGTTTGGCAGGACTTTGGGCATGAATCCTGGCTAACTGATGCTTTGAAATTAACCTCCAAGTTAAAATAAATCCCAGGACTAGTGACAATTACAGCCAAATTATCTCCATTTTCCTCTGCTGGTGAATCAGCAGGTGCTGGGTGAGGCTGTGCCCTTCCTACTTACTAGCACAAACCCAGCCACTCTGCAAATGTTATAATTTTCCTCTTAATTGTAACTTTCTTTATTCTATTCATATTCTTTATTACTTCTAAACTCATCTTTAACCCCTTACCTGGCATTTGCATCTGCTTTTACCAGGCTGCAGTGAATGCAGTGGGCACTGGTCTTTGCTGTGACACTTGAAGAGCCTGCATGGGATTGGACACTTGAAGGAACCCACATTCACCCTGAATATGGTCTCCCTATCTGCAAAGCTTCTCTTTGGGGGTAGTTCAGAATGTTGAGCACTGTGACAGGTGCCATGCTATGGGTTCCACAGTGCTGGAAATAGGTAGTCAAAACTCAGCAGGACTAGACCATGAACAACCTGGATTTGCAGCTAGCCCTGCTCTCAGCAGGAGGTTACTATAGATGCCACCAGAAGTCCATTACAGCTGCTTTCTTCTTCATTCTACCCCTTCCTCTCTCCCTTTCTCTTGTTCTCCGTCTTACTCTCTTTCTTCACAATGGAAACAAAACTTTATATTTTCCCCTCAATCAACTAATGGTCAAAACTACCACTTATTAAAGTCAGCCATAAAAGGTGTTGAATAAGTACAAAAGGCTGGACCCTGCTTATTTCTGAGTTGTAATTCACTGGCAAAAGATAGTTTAAGTCTGAGGTTTTTATTTTCCAAAGTCACACTTGTGACATTTCACTTCACGTTTATGAGAAAGGAGTTTTGGTACTGATGCGTAATTGGTAAAGGATAACTGGTATAATTAAACCATGGAAAGAACATAAAAATGCAGCCAAAGGACATTATTTATAGGTCACCCCTCATTTGTAAAAAAAGGTTAGTTTCAAGCAGAGATGTACAAAGACAAAATCTAATCATCCTACTAATAAATCTTTGCCGTAAAAGCTTTCCATCTGATATTTGTGCATCCTCATTTTAACCTTTAGGTCTGAAATACACTTTTTTTCCTAGTCAACTTGTTAGCTTGAGTTCTGAAGAGCTTACTTCATGCATTTAAATCTGTTTTTCTGAGATGTTTTTGGTGTTAGCTCTCTAGAGCTAGACTAGATTGTTTTGTATAGGAAAGCATTGGAATTTGTATGGATTTCAGCAAACATATTCAGCACACATCTAGAAAACTCTTGGAATATTTCTTACAAAGGTTCAGTTTTCTGCTAGAGAAAATATAGCAGGTGACTTTATTACATCAGTTCTTAATTTAATAACATCTAGACTAAATTTTTAAAAATAAGGTTAATAATTTCTTGGGAAGTTCTACTGCCTCAGGTAAATTCATGAGATAGTCCTAAACAGGGTTTCATTTCTCAAAAGCCTCAAACTTAATTTCCTTTAATACTCTAATAAAAGGAAAGATATATTCCAAAGCAGTTTTGTAATAGACTAACAATTATAAATGCAATTTAACAGGGAAATTCACCCTAATCAGTCTGGTGATTATTTTTAAGGCATTCTAAAAAAATTTATTTTAAATAAATACCAAGAAAAGTTAAACATTGCTGAACAGCGTAGAGAGGTTATTCCTTTTGACAGATCATAATATAATCTGAGGATTCCTGTCTCCCGATTTTAAGGATGTAGCTGTGCATTTTGGATATTACGTAATACCCGTATTTAATAGACAATTCATGAAAATAAAGCCCTGCATCTGAGAAGAACTGCTATGAGAAAAGTCTTGTTGCTGTTGCTGGCCATAGGAATACAAACAGATTCCCTTTTTATTGGCAAGTAGTTGAAATCAAATTAACCTCTCCTGTTGTGGAGAACAAGCCTAAGTGCATCTGCCTGTCAGATGTTCCAAGGTGGCATTTCCTAGCAACTAGAAAATGCTAATTCATGACATTGATTAAATTTTCTGTGCTAGGCCCGGCCTCAAAACTCCTTTTGTATGCTTTGCGTTTATTTATCTATTAAGATGCAGAGGTAGAAGGTTACTGCTACAGTCAGATGGCATAAGAGTGTGAACATCATGGAAGTGGAATAGAAGGAGGAAGAAGAGGATGCAAATGTGTTGAAAGCCAGATGAAAATTTAATAATGAAATGAATGTTGGTGATAGGATCAGTTTCTTAAAGAATATGTGGTTATATAATATAAGATGGTGCACAATATACATCTTCAATGCACTTAGATACACTTCAACACACTTCTCTGGAAGTGTAAAGTAATAAGCACCTTTATAAACAAACTAATACATAAAAACACACAATAAATACTTTAAAAATAGCTGTCAGCAACTCCATAACACATAAATCAGACAAAATCATCAGGCTGTACAAAAAATGTAAAAATATTACATATTCTGTTTACCAGCTGTCATCACAATACATGTTTCTTGGAAAGGCCTTCTAAACCAGCCTTGTGGCTCCACATAGACTGGTTTTTCCAAGTTGAAACAACCCATTTCAGATTGTGATATGTGTCCTGGTGTGGGACAGATTTGGGAAGGAATTGTCACCCTAGGACAGCATAAGCCATGGTCTGACCCCAGCCAGCAATTAAGCACCATTTGGGGCAGCACCACCTTTTCGTCTCTGGCTGAAATCCCAAGTCACCCTGCGGCAGGGCAGGTGGGGAAGTCCAAGAGGGGTGGAAATGATGGGATAGGACTGCAAAGGGATCCTAGGGATTGAAATGCTAACACACATTGCTTTTCAAATGTGACCATACAAAGTGCTGATGAAGCTTATCTGTGGCACACGTCAAGTCCCAATGAGGTTCATTTCAATGAGGTTACCAACATTATACCAGGAACTGAAAACCATCGATAAGAACATACATATTGTTTGCAAAGTTGGCATCCTGCCAGTTGCCTTTTCCTTCAGGGAGTTAACTATTTGCTGCTAGCATTAGAATGACTTAGCTCTAGCTATGAGCTCTGATGTTAGCCATAAGTTGGAGGTCACAGAGAAAGGATTGGGGGTATCATGTACTAACAGTAGGAGCAGATAACATCTCAAGAAAGTGAAATTCTGCTATGTGCAGAATTTTTAAAAGGGGGACAGCCTTTCTTCCTCTCATCAATTATGACATTGGCAAAAGAGAAACGTTTCCATGAGGCTTTGGTAGGCTTTCATGGCTGTATTCTCTGGAGCATACAGCTGCTTTCATTAACAATAAAGGAAATAACTCAGTTGCAAGGGGGGAGGAGGAAAGTTGTTCTAAAAGGAAATGTAGGATTTGTCCCCTCCAGCCATTTTTTGAAATGTTCTTAGATTTGAAATTGTGTACATATCAGAGGCTGTTAGTTACACAAAGACAGATCAATCAACGTTTTATTAAATAAAATTGTGGGTCAGTGACTTGGCAGAATTGAAGTATTATTTTCCCTCACTGTGTGTTACAGATTCAGAAGTGTCCTTTTTTATTTTAAGCACTTAGTGATTTTCATCTTAAGATGCAGATAAGTAATTTAAATAATGCATCATATCTTTAGCAGAAATAATTATTCTACTTCATCTTCATTTACACTTTGGCTGATTGGTCAATGGTTTACCCTACAGAAAATTCATACTAACATCCTCCTGGGCCCAGTTTCCTTTGGCTGCAGTCAGTCACTTTTCAGAGTGGCTCATTTTTCTGGGAAATCTTGAGTATGGCTGAGCAGTGCAATGCATATAGCCTTGTGAGGATTTTCTTATGCTGTTGTGAGTACGTGGTTATATTTATATCTACATATATATGTGATGACTTGAGCCTGGTTATTTATCAGTGTACATCTATTAAGCCCTGGGATGCACCACTAGTGACTAGCCTCCAGCTATACTTCAAGATAAACAACATCCCCTGTTCCCACCTCATCTACCATGTGAATCTCCTCCTCACAAAAGAATATGAGGTTGATAAGGTGTGATCTCCCCTTTAAAAATCTGTGCTGCTTATTCAAAAAATCTTTTTGTCTTTCTTAGGCTTGGAAATGACTTTCAGTATTATTTGATTTACTGTTTTCCCAAATGTTGAGGTAAAGTCAAGCAGTCTTCTTCTTTGCCCTTGAAAAAAAAAATTATGTTTTGTTCTGGTCCTCTGGATCTTGCCTTGATCACCATGACCTTTCCAAGACAGTAGAGAATGGCCTCCTAACGATATCAGCAGCTAACTCAACATTTTCTATAGTCTTCTTTTTGATGGTGTAGAAACTTTCCTTGACGCCCTTCATATTGCTGGATTTTGTTCTAGATGAACTTTAGCTTTCCTTATCTGGTTTTAATCAGCTAAACTGTTATTTATTGTGGGCTTAAGCTTATCTTAAGCTTTCTTTTACTTTAGTGCTTTCATTTTTATTGTCATAATTAAAGATTTAAGAGGTAGTTACTTTAATTCACTTCACACCACTGCTTGGCTTAAAGAAATAAACTGCAAATGATATTTCAAGGTGTGCTTTTACTGAACTCCTCTGAATGTCAATTCTCTTCCAACTCATGTCTATTTGATACCTGATAATGCTGGTATCTGAACCAAGGGAAAACATCAAGGGCTTAACTGTGATTGTGAGCACTCTGAATTCTAATCTGTGTTTCTTATGATCTCAGTAGCATGATTCTTTTATCACAGTAAAATGGGATTAGAATATTCCTGGCCTTCCTTTTCTTCTTACACAGTGATCTCATGCCACACATTTCATTTTTACTTTACATTTACCTTGAATTCTCTGTCATGTAAACACATTAATCATACAGGGCACTGAATGCATGTATACAGTGATCGTTGTCCTGTGGAGGCAGTTGAAGATATTTCCTTGAATTACTCCTGAAAGAGAGGAAACATTCCATTGTCTTCTGTCTTAAAGTGTAGAGATTTTATGGTGAGCTCTACAACTGGAAGACCCAAATGGCATTAAAATAGGGGATGCAGTATGCAAACTACAGAATTTATGAATGTTCTGTCAACTTCCATGGGGAGCTGGGGAAAATTATAATGCTTATGGAAAAATAGAAACATGCTCTCAGGGCTCCTCATGTGCATGTGTGGTCATTTGGACTCTGAATGTAGCAGATTTCACCACACTTGCTCATTGTGAGTAGCTCTTACAGAACTAGGACCATTTATTTCAAATATTTTCTCCATATGCGTGCACTTCTTGTCACAGGAAAACTTAGAGAATGTCATTTGTCAGTTTACCTTGAGAAGGGAACTTCATGTGACAGCCAAGGACAAGCCACCTGAGCAAAATGTTTAAAAGCTATTATTTAGTGTGGAGCATCTCTATATGCTTTGGGGACAGGAGCTGCACTCAATTTTGAATGGGACAGAGTGATGGTGATTTGTTACACAAAGGGTACTGGATCTCCACAGATAGGTTCAGAATGGCATGAGTGTCACCTAGAGAGCATGTGCAGGTAGAAACAATACAGCTCAACCTCCATAAATCCAAGGGGCTGAAAGTACTTCAACCTTGTATCTCTATGAGGGAAGTTCACTATTGAAGTAAAGAGAAGAAGCTGAAGTTTTCTTTAACCTCTTTCTCTCCCAGAGAGAAATATTAGACTATTTCCTCAAAAAAACCCCAACAAAACTCAGGGTGAAAATTTTCCTTTAAGCATGAACAATTTTTAACATAATTACACACCATGAAGCTTTATATCTTACTATATTCTGTGTTTAACTCTGTATTTTAATTATATATAAAGCCTTGATTCTCTTTAGTTCTAGTGAATTTCTGAATACTAAATGTACTGTTTCTAAAATGTACTGTTTCTAAAATACTATGTCAGCTGCTGCTAAAGTTCTGTGATGCTGTGTAAGGGTGAAATACAACAAAAGCACAAAGCACTGAAAACAGTGGAAGAGAGTTGAAAGAGACTCACTTGCACTGCCATTAAGATTAAAATTTCATAGCAGTGATGGCTGGCATAATCAATCTCTAAATTCATTTTAACCCTAAACCTCTCCAACCTTGACATAAAACTTAACAAGTAATTCTGTATTTTCAGAATGATTCTCAGAGGACCTAGAATCATCTACTTAAAATTCAATACAGCCACAGAATACATATATTTATTAGTCCCATAACTAATCCAGTTTATATTAAATTCTCAAACAACAATTCAGTCTCTGGATATTTTCCAATATTTTTTTTTTAAATTTTGAACAAAACTAGGCTTGCATAAGCCAAACAAAATAGCACTGATTTTTCATCACATCTAAAACAAACATTAGTAAGTTAGGAAGTCCAGAGGAGTTTAAAGTTCTTTGAGGTTCACAAGAACTTGGAAAATTTGCAAGATGCCTGGAGCGTCATGATAATTTTTATTTTGTAAGGAAAATAAAAGGGACCAGCTCTTCAAAAATTAAATTGGTGGAGCTGTATGGATGACAGCTTGCTGATATATTTTCAAGGAACATCCTGTTAAATGGTCTTTTTCAACATGTAAAGATTGAGTTATACAAAGAGAGCTATGAAATCCATACGTATTCTTTAGTCTGCTACAGTTCTACTTAGAAATATAAAGCAATCCCAAAGAGTGAAAATAGAGTGGTAGTCTGAATGCAGTGGACATCACCATGCTGTCAGTGACATACACTGCTCTGCTTCAAGGTTAACTCATTTGGCTTGGATGCAGGGAGATTATTTATTTCCTTTGATGCTTGAAGTATACAGGGCATAGTAAGCACAGCTGTGGGCAGATGCCTGTGCTGCAGGAAGCTGTGGTGTCTGGGGAACTCAGTGCCTCCCTGTTCTTCACACATTGCCCAAGGCTGAGGTGCTTGGAGTCCTTCCTGCTGTGCTTCAGGCTGGCCTGCACAGCTGTGGAGATGATCTGTGTCCTTTGCAGGGTTTCCAGTTAATGCTTGCTGATCTCTCTCCATCACACATCCTGTCTGAGATCAGCGGTTAGTCCCACACCTCTCCTGAGGAGCTACACCTTCTGTTCTGGATGCTTTCCCTTGCAAGGGGCCTTCAAGCCGCCCCAAGGGGCTGGGGAACATCCTACCCATACCCTCAGACAGCTGTCTGCTGGGATTCAGGGCCAGCTTAGTGGTCATGCAAGTGAGGGCAGCCCCTGGCCCACTGGTGATGAAGGAAGAACTCCCTGAAGTGTTGTGAGGGGACTGCCACCAGGCCTGTAAGTGTTGCTTCCATTCGAGCTAGCACTGCCTTATATACATCTCCCACATACTCATGGTGGTTTGACTGTTTGCAGTGACAAAATTGGATGTATACCATGATGAGGACTGAAGTGAGCAAGCATTTATATACTCCATATAGCATTCAAGACCAGAACTTGTTTTGTTTCTCTCAGAGAGAAAAGACATGAGTCCTTAAGTTAGGAGAATGAACCAGGGTCATTGGGACATCCAGGAGCATATTGCTTTACTCCTCTTCTGACACTCAGGGTGAAGCTAGTGAGAATACAAAGCAACATTACAAAGCCAAGCACAAATCTGCCTTGTGAACTAGCTTTGCAGTTGCACACATTAGAATTAATCCAGTCTCTTTGTGCCAGCTAATGATGTCCACCTAAAGGCTGCTCTAGTAAATTGAGGTGCTAGTGAAAAGGGTTCTGCTCAATTTTTTTTCTTTCATGTCACAGTGCCAGTATCAGGAATAAAACCCACCAAATAAGCCATAAATGTAATCCTAAAGGAGCTTTCTGAAGTGGAGCCAGTCCAAGGGAGCATCAGCAACAGACTGAAATTTCACTTGTATTGTCAGTGAGATACAGAATGTCAATACTTTCAGAAAGATTTCCCTTGCATGGATAATTAATTCTTAGAAGGTTCACTTCTGCAAATGGCATATGTTCTGCCACCTTTGGCTGCAACTCTACAGTCTCCCTGACTGTTGGGCTCTCTGACTGGAAGACTGGCAGGGCTGGGCTCAGCTTATGGCATGTCTTTCCTGGCGTGCAGCTGTTTCCAGTGAGGCCTCAGTCTCCATGGGCCACTGCAAATAGGAAAATGAACACCACAAAAACGTACAGTCTGTTGCTGACATATATAAGGCGCATCACTACTCCTGATTGTGTCACTACACCTGTTATGCCACCAAGTTGGGTGGTTAAAGACAGAAGTGCTGAGGGAACAGGTCCATGAGAAAGTGTCTTTGCAAATATTGTCATCTGTAAGAGCAGGTTTTCCACATGAAAGTTCATTTTAAACACATGAAAGTGTTATGCTTTGCTGTATTTTTACTATTTTCTAGCTTTTAACAATTAGGAAACCCAGATTGTAGCACTGTGGAAAATCTCCCCTTTTACTTACAAAACAAACCTATGCATTTATTTTTTTTACGTTTATGGATTTGCCATCTACAAATGATGCTAGTCCTTCACGAACATTTTTTGGCTGCATAAGTGGAAATTGTCCTGTTGTCTGGATCTTGTTCTGTATAGGAGATTGAATTTGTTTGGCAGCTGGCTCTTTTGCAAGTGCTGGCTCTAACTTGTGTACTAAACATACACACAGGTGAAGAATATTTAATTCCAGCTGACTGTGGCATTTAAAAAGTTTCTTCAGGTATTAGTAAATAGGAAATTGGGTGAGTCCATACATAAGTTAGAAAGTAGTCCTGCCAAAATATATTCCAAGTATTTGTCTCTTACCTATATACTCATTGTATGTGTGTTTGAAAATCAGCTAATCAAATGAAGATAACCTGGAAAAAAAGACCAAAAGCAAAACTCTGAAGGTAGAGTCAGCTTTTCTATTTCTACCTGTACTTAAGGCAAATGTGAGAATAACTCATCTGAACTGGAGAGAATGTTTTGGTTGACATACTGAAATTTTTTTTGTCTCGTCTCCCTGAGCAAGTGCTGATTCACTTAAAAGGAATATTTTATGTTTTAAAAATCATTATCTTAATATACAGAGAAGTAGAATTGTGATGTTCTTCTAAAAAGAAGTGTTTACAGTGAAATGATTTTTTAACGTGTTGCATTGAGTTAAAATTCTGGTGAAAGACCAGGCTTTTGTCTCATTATATTACTAATTGATTGGTAGAAAATTCAATAGAAAAACTTTACAGCTTGATTCCCCTGTCCCTGACTGCTTGAAGTGGAGTGCTATTTAAATGGGAAAGGTTGTTCTCACTCACTGAAGTTGTCACAGAGCAAATGGTATGGAAGTGGAGTCTCAGACAAAACTAGGAGAGCCACGTATTGAAATTGGCAAGTACTGGAGCTGGCACTAGGTTGAGCTTTTCTTTGGTACATATAGGATTCTATGTCAAAATATATATATTTATATAAATATATATGTCATATGGCAAGCTGGGACATGACTGCTAAGAATACACAGAATGTTCAGACAATGGGCTGAGTATCTACTTTTGACTCAAAAATATTATTTCTTATTGAAAGCAAGGTTCCTCTCATCCAAACTGAGTGTGGTAAGTGAAAATGATGTGGTTGTAAAAGCTTAAGTGATGGCTGAAAGAATTTTCTTATTTCGTGTCAGAGTAGGAGTTGTTGGTGGTAGTTTCACACATTGCAATTTCTTTTTAGGTTTTGAAGGGTCAGAGAAGCAGTGCACCACTTAGGAAGCTGTGGTCTAGGAAATCATCTCTGAAGCAATTTGTAAACAATTGTATTTATGCGTGATTTGATGGTATTGATCACGCTTGTATTCTAAGCACAAGCAGAAGTTTCTATTAGCTGGGCTAGGGATGCAAAGTCAAATTGTGTTCAAAGTGGTGTGCCAGTGCTAAATACATGTGTCTGTAGGTCAAAATTTTATGGCTCTTTTCACATTGGCCACAAAATCTGAATTTTTGTGGTAAGCATGCAGTGTAACATTGTCCTCTATCCTAAATTTTTCTGAAAACACAAGACTTAAATCTTGCAGAGTGAAGCATAACTACTTATACCCTAAAAACTGTGTGTTCCCACACACTGAACTTTAAAATCCTATTGTTTGATTTTTCTTTTGCTTGCAATTTTCTGTGCAAAATGCTATATGACTTGTTCTGAATTAAATTTCATTGGGCTGACCTTTATTGCTGTGGTTTTAAGCAAGAGGAATAGCCACCATCCAAACAAAATCTCTAGTTTTATTTGGATGGTGGCTATTCCAAACAAAACTGTGCCTGTAAACACTGAAAGGGAACCTGGGACTGACATTTTGTTTGACAGAAACATCAAGCTGTGGTCTTCCCCCATCTCCCATTATTGCCAACTCGCCAGTTTCTTCCCCACTGAATCTAGGGCACAAACACACCTCAGAAATCTACTGAGAGCTTGCTGCAACTGAAATAATTGTTATTTTATCAAAGACTGTTTCAAGCCTGAAACTCTTCTTGCTCCTAGAATTATTTTTTGTAAAGTGAGATTAAGAATAAACCAGCAAGTTATTCTTCAGTCTGTGATTCAAAAAAATCCACAGCCTGTCTTGTGATATATTTCAGATCTAATAATCACCTCTGTGATTTTTCTATTTTTTGAAATATCTTCTCTCCTCATTTTCTCCCTAAGGACCTTTACCTCTAATTAACCTTTCTCTGTCAGCAATAGCAATTTATTATTTTTGAACCCAGTTATTCTTCCTTACCTCCTCCAAAGCAATGAGAGCTAGAACCTAAATTAAGTATTTTTGCTCTGACAATAGGCATACACATTTGAGGGGATCATTCATTTTTCTGAGCTACAATTACACTCAGTCTCATCACATCCAGGTTCTTGAAAGCACCTGTCAGACTCAATCTTCCTTTAGGTTTCTATTTTGTTCTGCTCTGTGTTTTTGTGGTCTTTTTTTTCTTATTCATGTTCAGTTTTACTTTACTTTTGTCTAGAAAAAAACCACAACTTTAAATTAATAAGATGATACAGCTTTCTGTTGGGAATTTTCTATTGCCCTTGTTGCAAGCTACTTGATAGTTAACATGGCAGTTTTGCCTACATAAATAAAATTTTGGTTTTATTTTATAGATTCTATAGAACCTATTCTTGAGAACCAAAGAATTGCACAGGAAAATGAATAGATTATTGATGGCTGTCAGTCATTATAGTTTTCAGTATTATTACGTGTTTGGGGAATTCTTTAAATACAAAAGTCTTAATATTTTGAAAGCAATGATACTTATATGGATTGACAGCAATGTAAAGGACCTCAGCATAGATGTAGCATCTTTTCTTGTTGCTTCTGACCCTATCTGGTTGCAACTTTCCTTGACTTTATCTCTAATTCTTTATGAACATTATCAAACTAGGTTACTTGTGTACTGCAACAGCAGTAATAGCAACAAGCAGTACTGTAACAGTTTCTGAGTTTTGAAATTCATATTTAACTAGCTCTTTAATATATTTAGGAAAAATAGGGAGTATCTGAATTGTAAACTCAATAACAGGGATATTGCATTTGAAAACATAAAGGCAATTGATCAATGTGGCAAAAAGGACAGAAGTTAATTTAAATTTTATAACTTTTTCTTTCATCTGCATTGTGATATTGATTCTTATCACTAAAAATAGTGTAATAGGATGTTAGGCATTCTTTCAGACTAATACATGAAGAATTAGGAGAGTCTTTAACAGTGTGGTAAAGCAAAATAGTAAAAATAATTAGCTAAAAATAGTTAGGTTATCTTATAAATCTATTAGAATCCACTGAGCATTTAACTTTTCTGTTGCTTTACTCTGTATGCTTTTTTTCTTGATTGCATTTTGGAAATGTAATGATATAAAAAAGCAAATAATCTGCAAAAACTGAAATTAAAGTCAAACTGTCTTTTGTTCCCTGTATTCTTTTATAGAAAATTCAGCAAGATTTTTAATGTTTAGTATTTACTAAGAACAAGACTAATTACTGGGATTCATAATTTGTATGATATATCCCAAAGATTTCACAAAAATTCATAATTCTAGACTCTGGTTCTGCCCTTTTACAGCTCAACAGAAGATTTGACTCGGAGCAACAAGTGTTTTAGTCTTTGGAACACCAGGATGAAGCCCTGTGTGCAAGGTAAAAAAACATAAGACTTCCCACAGCCACTTTCCAATATACAAAAATGGATTTCATTTTTCCTAATCCTGAAAGACAGCAGATGGATTAATTTTAAAATCTACTGGAAAACTGTATGAGTGAAATTTCAATGTCATTTTAATTTAAAAAAAAATTCATTTTTTCTCCTACAGTCCTTCTCTAAATGTGTCTGAAAAAAAGAAATGTAATTTGTTGAAGTATTGATCACAAATACCTAAAAAATAATGAATAAAAGTAAATTATGCCTCTTTTTGGAAAGAAACAACTCTGTGAGGTTTTTTTTTTTTTTTTAAGCTATGGGATTTAAAGCATATATTCCCATCTAATCTTTATTTACAAGTTACTTTGAAAACCTCCAAGCACTTTTAATGTCAAATACCAGTTACTGTGCTCTGCCTTAACTCTTAGGATGATAAAGATGATTGAAAGGATCTGTGGGGCCTTTTGACTCTTACTTGATAACTGATCCTAATGTCATTTGGTACAGATTTCTTAGTGGAACACAGCTTCTAATTACATGACTTGTACCTGTGTCAAACAAAGGCAGTGGGATTAAAAGAAACAAACATATCAAAGTCAGTTAGTTATTAAGAGTTTCCTCTGCTTCAGAGTGTTAAGCAAAATCTCTTGAGAGTCTGTCTATGGCTGCTTTACCTCCACTTGGGATGCCTCAACTGTTTTTGATATTCTCTTTGTCATCAGGACACCTGGCTGGCAATTATTTCAATATCTGACCCTCTGTGAGTTTCAGAGCCATTCCTGTAAAAATGATACTGTCACTAAAATGATGTTAATCTTAATAAATGGACTAGGTCCCAGGTTTTGCAGTGAACACTTTATATGCAGAATTATCTTCCGTTTTCACTGGTTGTATATGCTTACATTTCATTACATTTAAATCAGATTCCTACTTTAAGTTATTAAAAAATGATTTATCGGGGTTGTTTTCAGCTTTTAAATTGTTACTAAGATTGGAGAGAAAGACTATTTGCTAGTCCTCATTTATTGCTTGTACTGGATAATTGGTCATTTAAATGCTTTTCTGGTTTTTGCTTCACTTCTCTGGATGACTCCTAGAATACAAATAATTAAAAAAATAGAAGTTAAACAATTTTAGCACAAATAAATATTTACATTGATTTCTCAGCCAGTAATCCCCTTAACCAATTTATGAGAAGCAGTTAGAAGGAGAAATAAGTTACATGGGTGTTGTTGCCCTTTTTACTCATCCCTGATGTCCAAAAATATCTTACAGAAACCAGTTGGATATGGTATTATCACTACTGGATCAAGTCTATACTTATATTTTAACATACAGTTTTTAGCTTTCTCTATATTATATCAGCTGAATATCTTTCCCTAACAATGCTCTTTTGAGTAAAAATATGTACTTTTCTTTTAATGGGCATAAGGTTAGCTTAGAAATCTTACAAAGAGCCAAGAAAAGCTTCAGATCAAAATCTAACAAAGATTGCTCTCCATTAGTCCAGCTATGAGCCAGGGTGAAGTTCTTGGGGCCTGGGAGCATCTGTGGCCAAATGTGGTGCTGGAGATTCCTCTCACACCTTTGCTTACAGCCATGGGACTCCTCAGTCCTTCCAGTCTGGCACACCAAGGAAGCTTAGGTGAACCATTTCATTTTGTTATAGTTCTGGGTGTGCAACATTTTCTTCTATTTTGAGATTCTAGAAGTAGGTATCTTAACATAGATAAAAAGAAAGATTCCTGCAGGCAAAAAGTGTAACATTTTTCTTTTTGTAAAATTTGAGATGATCTTTGTATAACTATGCCTATTTTTAGAATTGTCTTACATACTCTGGGGCTGACTGTTTTTTTTGTAAAAATCTCCTTAGCACATAAAAGAACTTGTAATGTAAGCACATAAATGTAGTTATTTTTTTACTTTATCTGGCCTGTCAAATATTATCTCACTGTCTATTTATTACAAAATGATAACTGCAAATATTTCTAATTTGAGCTGGATGGAGAATACTATTGTCTTGATTCTGTATGAAAGTAGAGTAAAATGAGCAAAATGTTGGCTTTTGAGCTCATTTCACACATAACTTTGTATGCCTGTTTATAAAACATGTTTTTTTTTCAAGTGAGAAAGCAGAACAAGGTATTCTGAAGCGGCTTACTCCTAGTGCCAAAATGGGAATAACTTTCATTGATACAAGCAGATTTAATATGAAACAGCTGTGTTCATATTGAAGACCACTGGAAAAGTTTTGCCACTTCATCTGTAATGGCATGGTTAAATATGTGGAATTTAGCAATCTACCATAAAATATATAATGACATGCTCTTGTCTGTGCACAGATATAGATAAGACTGGTGTCTTTGCAACCCAGGACTGTTGTCCAGGGTTTCCACTCCCATAAGAAGCACTTGAATATTTCATAAATTTAGAGTATTAGGAAATATATTTTTTTCTTTAAGTAAGGAGTTTTGACAAGCCCTTAATAAATCATCCAGCCTATTTGTGACTCATTATCACAGTATCCACTGCTGCTTTTACTGAAGGGCTGTTTTGGGGTTTTTTTTGACTTTTTATAGAGCCGTAGAAATCATGAAACAGATAAGCCCTTTTTTGGGTCCATTTTGCTGACCTCCGGAATGACTCAGGCAAGTTAAAGGAGGGGATATGATTGAAACTGATACACAAATTCTTATATGTTCTTCAATTCCTGGGAATTTTAGAGAAGATGTTCCAGTGCTAGAGCTGTGGGAAAAGCTCAAACAAAGCTTTATGCTATTTTTATCGATTCGACAACACTGAAGGCTGTTGTGACTCTTGAAATGATCATGCAGTGACATCAGAAACTTCTTTTGTAAAAGAAATAGCAATTATAATAAGATCAAATATTTTGTAAAGTACTAGTGACCATCATAAAAACCCTAGGATGCTCAGAAATGAGTGCTGTGACTACTGACTTTCTGCTCTCCTCACTTCCTCATTATCCCTGAGATTCAGCTGTAGACTGGCAGCCTGCAGGCAGGAGCACCTTGGAAATGACACCTTAGCAAGAATGCTAACTCGTACACGCCCTTCCATGCACCAGCTGTGTAATTCATCCCAGGGAATGCTTCAGGTATTAATAGATTGCCCGTGGTGCAGAAAAATCCCTGCACAGACACTGCAGGATGCAGTGCTGTGCTCACCAGTGACTGTTCCTCCAAAGCCACAGGGGATGCGGCTGCTCTCATAGGGTAACCAGTTTCAGGTCTGCATCCTCTGCAACCTCTGTCTGCAAAAGCCTTTTGCTGCCCTGTGGGCTTTAGCTCACGCATGATCAAGTGTCCAGGACCCAGCTGTGACACAGCAAAGTATGCAACTTTCTCCCAGACTTCTGAGTAAAGGCATCCAGAAAGACCTATGACAAAATTAGTATGGAGCAAAGGAAGGTAAAAGTTAGGATTTTGGTTTGGGATTGTTAGCAGCTCAAGGATCCAGAAGGGATAAGGTTTACATGCAAAAGTGTGAAATCCTAAAGAGAAAAAAAAGAGGGAAACATCAGGTTACCAGGCCAAACTATTGGTACCATCTACATTAACAGAGGAGATGAAGATAGTAATTCAGAGTGGTGGTTTTTCCTGGGATAGTTAATTCCCTTCACAGTGGATGGTATGAGGCTATGATTTGGATTTGTGCTGAACACAGATCTGATAACACAGAGATGCTTTAGTTAACCCTGAGCAGCGCTTGCTCAGAATCCAGACCTTTTCTGCTTCTTGTACTGCTGCGCTGGTGAAGAGTCTGGGAGAGCACAGGGAGCCAGAAGAGGACACATCCGAGACAGCTGATTCCAAATGACCAAAGAAATACCCCAGATCATATGGGATCAGCCTCAGCATATAAAGCTGGGGGAAGAGGAAGAAAGGAGGGGACACTTGGAATTATGACATTTCCCAAGTCACTGTTTTGCATGATGGAGCCTCACCTTCTTGGGAAAGGCTGAACACTTGCCATGGGAAAGGTGAGGGAAAAGGTGAGGAATTCCTTGTTTTTCTTTTCTTGCATGCACAGCTTTTGCTTTCCCTATTTAACTGTCTTTATCTGAACACAGATTTTTTTTCACTACTTTTTTTTTTTTTTTTTTTTTTTTTTTTTTTTTTAATCTCTCCCTGGTGCTGCTGGCAAGGTAGAGACTGAGTGGCTGAGTGTTGTTTAGTTGCTGGGTGGCGTTAAACCACAACACTCCCCAGCGCTGATCGTCTGTTCCTGGGAGCTGTAGCAGCTGCTCCTTCCCCTCCTGCCTGTCTGACAAAGGCTCCAGTGCCTTGTCAGGGATGGCAACCACACTAAAGCTTAGCTCAATGGACTGGTGGATCCTTGCTGTCTTCTGTGTGAACCAACCACCAGGTAATTCGTTTCTACTTTTGTGTATATCCTGGCTAAACTTGTGCCTGGCTAAAGGGACCACAGCAAGTTGACTCAAAAAAGGTCTGTAACACCTTCAATAGCCTCCCTCATCAAATTAACCTCTTCTTCAGCAGTGAACCTTTCAAACTGGCTTGGGGGCTCTCTGGGGCTTAGTGAGTGAAGTTCTTGAAGTGGTGTTCAGCCTGCGCATATGACCTACTGGGGAATGTCAGTTCTTGAGTCAAAGGTAGAAAGTATTTCCAAGAACATGGGCCCTGCAGAGTGCTACCAGCCTCCACACCTACCTATGTTCTCAAGCAGGCTCCCTAGCCTTCCCCGTGCTCCATCTAACTCTACCCATACCACGACAGCTTGAAAATGAACAGGAGACATAACAGGGCTGTTCACAGACCTTGTGTGAACAAACAGTCTGCTACAAGTAGAGCATAATATATTGAGAGCAAAAGCCTTTAAGAAATAAAAGGATTCAATGAACTGTCTGAACCTATGTGTAGGCTGTATAGCATCTGTTTGTCTTCCATATGGTGATCCTGCATGTTCACAGTGTCCTAAAGCACTTGCACAGCAGCTAGGATGCAGGCAGTAGTGTCATACTCACCAGTCATTTCTGTCTTGTCTGGTGTTAAGGAAAAGGTTTTTCGGCTGTGCAGGACCATTTTATAACCTTCCTTCCCCTTCAGGAGTGCGAATCACTCCCGAGCTGCCTAGTGACACTGTCCTCTGCAGTGGCCAAACATCTATGCCACAGCTTGGAAGAAGTTGTTCTGATGCAAATGCACTTTCCCTTCCTGTTTATTTTGATGCTATTGGATGGCATTTATGTTACTGCCAAGGTGAAAGGAGTCATCGTCACTTTTTTTTTTTTTGGTTTATTTAGCTAGTCCCTACTTTTGCTGAATAGACTATTAACTTATGCAGTAACGTCACTTCCCTGACTAGATTGCATCCGCTATTCATAAAATCATTGCATATCATTGTTATTAGATTATAAAACACTGGCTTCTTGCTCAACACCAGCATGTCCAGAGAGAAGACTCAACCTGCATATATTGAGACAAATTCCTTCCTGTGAAGTCTCCCTGTCTGTGGTTCATAGTCTTAAACTGTCTGACCTTTGTAAATCAAAAAGAGCCAAGAAGTCAAACCATGATCTGCAAAACACTCCAGATGCCTTCTTTGTTTTCAGTGGGAGTCACAATTCATCTACCTGGTGTGTTTCAGGAAAGAAAAGGACACACTTTTATATCACTTTGTTAGAAACTATCCTTTGGCTAGAATGCAAGAGTGAGCCTTTTTTTGGTGTTACGTCCTATGAATTAAATATGAAAGAGGAAATATAAGGGTTGCTGCAGTAAAACCTTTCTATTCAGGACAGCACAGAAATATACATGGAAAGCTGTTAAATTTTGTTTGCTTGTACCAAAATAGATTAAATCTAATGACATTATGGCTGGAACAAATTTAGGATTTTTTGAGATAAGAGAAGAAAGGGGGGAGTGAGAATGACTCTGAGTCATAGATGAGCCCTGATCTCAGAGGATATGCACAGGCAATACTTCCATTGATCTCAGCAGAGATCATCACTTGCATAACAACTTCCGAATCAGGCCCATTTTGAGTGCTGAGTCAGCCTAAGACTCAAATTTAGTTATTCTATCAAGCAGTTAGTTTGGAAAGTGTGGGAAGGTATTTTTTTTCTTGTAAATGTTGTGCCTTTTGATATACTCCTCCCCACCCTAACATTTAAAAAGTGATAATTAAAAACAAAGTAAAAAAGTTGGCATAGAAATTAAGGCAGAAGAAGATGATTATTCACTTAATTCCCTTTCTCGGTGTTTGCAGAGAATCAGAAGCCTCCTGACATGACCAGGGTGCTGATATTCTAAAGAGTCTTTCATGAAGAGTTGCTGGTATTATCAAAACTTCTTTGCAATCATATTTTTTTTTCTTCCAGCTTGAAATCTAAAGGCCTTGTGTTTGTCTGAGAAGATAAGATGATGTGGGCAAAAGTGAATATCTTACTATATACATTTCCTTACTTAGATCAGCAAATACTTGAAGTTTCTTTTAGGTTTATGCATTTCCTGGAATATTTTGGCATGGTAAGGACCTGCATTATTTCCATAGCACACTCTGTCTTTGGTTGTTTGCCTAGAAATCATCATGACCTTCAGAGTTTGTGGCTACCTGAGCTCTATGTCTCTGGGTCCTTGTGGATCCCATATGGCTTATATCCCACATAAGGACTTTACCTGAAAAGCTGCTATAAAAAATGGGTGTGTTTAGTATAAATATACTTCTGACATATCTATCAATCAAAGATAGATATGTTGCTATTTTTTATAACGGTAAATAAATGCTACAGATTGAAACAACAGTTTCACAATGTAGAGGTATCTGTAATTTGCTTCTGCAATAAGAAAATTCACATGATCAGTCAGTAAAATGAAGTTGGTTCTTTTACATCCATTAGGAAGGAGAGGAGTGTGTATTCTCCAAGCTTCCTTCATGAATATTTAATAGGAGATTAGATCATTAGAGTTTGTCACTTTCAAGTCATTGATCTGAATCAGATTTGCAACCGTGCTACATTGTTAATATTATAATAGGCTGACACACACATAGAATTGCCCTAAAGGTAAAAGGCAGGGTAAAAAAAAGGTCAAAGGCTGAATATTGATTAGGGAATTTGAAATGCAATGCACGAATAATGCTGATTTAAGAATAGGGGTTTTTTTTGGAAGCTCATCCCCATAAGCAAGAGATGGAAGTGATGAATAAAGTCATGCATACTATGTGAAAGCAGCTGTCCAGTGAAGATAATACGCTTACAAAATCATTATGGTTGGATCCTGCTAATGCCTTAATTCTATGACAACAATTTCAATCACTGGAAAATTACTCTATTATTTGTTTCTGATTTGCCTAATTTTTCAAAATGACTGCAAGCTGGTTCCATGGAAAATATGTAGTAAGTGTACTAGACTATAGAGTTGGACAGGAGCATAACATTTTCTGAAGAAGAAGAGAAGAGATTTTCTTTTTTAATGAAATCTGATATTTAAGACTAAGGTATACTTGTAGTCATGGTATGTTTGCCACTGAGAAAGCATGAGAGATCTTGTAATTTACTAAAACCACCTGTCTCCTGAGTTGCTTACATCTCTGGACTACACACTTCTGTCTGCAAGTCTGACCTAGGTTCACACATCCTTGCGTGCATTTGCACTTGTTCTTTTTTTTTTTTCTTCTGTCTGGATATGTATAACTTTGAGTGAGTATCACTCAGATTAGCCTGCTGCTAAAAGGTCAAAGTCTTCTGCCACCCATTTTGCATGGGAACAACTCTCATGTGGACACTGCATTATTTATGTCAAAAGTGCTTTCTGGAAGTCAGCTGAAATAAATGATGAGTGAATTTAAACAATGGGAACATAACCATGACATGTTCTTGACAAGCCAGTAAGCACATTTTCTACAGGAATGAAACAATACAGTGCGAGTAGAAAAAGTCCTCCCCTGGAGTAGGTCATGCAATATTTAAAAAAAAAAATGGAATAAAAATTCAGCAGAAAAAACATATTTTTTATTTCAAAAGAAAAATGGGTGAAATTGGTACTTTATCAGTCTTAAGCAAAGTCCTTTGGAAGAAATTGAATTTTCTTGCTGGGCTGCTTTTGCAAAAGTCTGTAGTTATGGCACATTTTCCCATTTGTAGACCGTAAGACTGAAACTGGTATGAAGGACTGTCCTGGTGTCAGACACAATCTTTCTACTCTTGCTTGGGAGCCCAACTTATTTTTTCCCCTGCTATGGGAAGGACACCTTTCCTTAACAGCTTCATTGTGTTTTGGGGAAAGACAGTCTTATGCTGGCTCACAGACAAATAGAATCCTCCCCGTTGCAATTGTTTTCCTTAAGCAATCGGGTCCTTCAGAAATGTTATGTGAGGTAAAACCACCTCCTTCTATAGGAATTTTAGGAGATGTTGCTAAATGGCTTATATTGGTTATTACCTGAAGATCATTTCTCTCTCTCTTTTTGGCACAATCACCATAAAACCAAATTTTAAGTAAATACCCTCACCACCTCAACATGCTGGGAGCTGATGAATTTTTCTGTGTCATCTGAAAGGCAAATCTGGCCTTATGCCTGGGTTACAATAAATCCTTAAATATATTAAGGGTTTTAATACATAACTTTTTAAAATCCTCTAAGTCTGTCTTAAGTCTAAGAAAAAATAATGCTTCTTTAGTAATTTTTGTGAGGTCCTGAGCATTTGACAGGCATTGCCTTCATAATTGCAAAAGAGCTGATGAAGAGGGTAGGTGAAAAGTGAAAGTATGTGTTCAAACCTCTTCAGCCCCACAAAGATGAGAAATCCATGAGGGGAAAGAAGAAGTGCTTGAAAGAAGCACAAGTGCCAACAGCTGCATCAGAAAGAGCACCACAAAACTGTATTGCCAGAAACCCAGGAAACATACTAGAAGTTGTTCAGGAGCAAATTGTCATGCTAAGTGGATATTTCTGTGTTGATTACCTGGTTCTGTCATAGTGATATTAATATACCATTTTATAGTGCCTCTTTATTAGAAAGCAGTTGATAGCACTTGCAAACTCAGATTTTGTTGTGACTACTCAGTGCCATTTCTATCTTATGAAAAATCATTATTCATTATTTACTTTGTCTTGCAAAACAGGCATATACCTGAAAACTCAAACTATTTTTCTATGATTCCGAAAGGGCATTGGCAACTCATTTCAAAGTCATATAGAAGCTGAGCACAGTTTGCTCACAAGCTGACACAGAGCAGCACATGATTTGACAACTGTGCAGTCACAGTGTGCTCTTAATGGCTTGCCTTAGTCATACAGCACCAATGTACTCTTCTTAATTACCATTAAGTCTGCTGCTACTAAACCAGCATCTTTCTGCCCCGTTCTGGCTCCTTGATGGTGATACATCTCTTTTTATTGCACAAATAATCAAAGCGTAGCAAGTGACAACACAATTAATACTGGGTTACTGACACCCAGACTATTCATGCTGCACTATTCAAGTCTTCTAAATCTTCCAGCAATTGCTCTGCAGGTACTCAGACAGAAGATAAATCCTCCTTGGTGCCATGTAAGAATTCATGTGCATAGAAGCAAATAACCTCCTGGGTCACGCTTGCCATTGCAATTCTCTCCATACTTCCTCTTCTAACCCTGATGCTTAGAAGTTCTGTAGGCACAACAGTGTGCACCAACCCCAAATTGCCAAGGAAGAGCATCTGTGAGAACATTCGTAGTTTCATAAGAAGTACTGGTGCTCCTGCCTCTCCTTCCTATAGCAAAAAGCCACTCATGTCCTCCTTCCCAGGGGAGGCTGCAGTACAGTCACAGAGTTTGAGGACAGCTACATCCATGCAGGAAGGCTAAGACACTTCCAATATCCTCTGAGGGTTTTGAAGGATGGGTGAGCTTAGACTTCCTGCTGAAAGATCATAGACAGAAGAATTCAGTATTACCTTCACTTTGGCTGGTAACTGAAGGGCAGGGGACATTCCCTGTCCCTATTTCAAATGTTTAACTGTGGAACACAAGGAAGACTGCCTCAGTCACATGCGTGCCAGCCCTGGAAGTCCACAAGGATCCCAGCAGAATAGCTGGGCTGGGAGTCTGCTAGGATGGCAGAGATGATTTTGATACACCTTTGCAGGACAGACACAGTTGTGGCATGGATTTTGATGTGAGACTCTGAACTCCTTGTGATTCTTCTTCAAGAGCTTGTGAAACTACAGGGTGACACAGGAGCTTGGTCACTAAAGAAGGATGAAGAGAAAAGATAAAAAATATTTTGTCATCGTTGAATGCACTTCCTGTGAGCACAGGATCTGACTGGACAAACAAAGAGTGAGTCTGCTCTTCTCAGGCTATCTTGTGAAAGATATTTGATCTAGAATCACTATCAAAATACCAAATCCTCACTCACGATTGTATAAAGCACCTCAACAAGCTACACCTTTATAAAAGGCCCAGAAAATCTATGAGGCACCATAGAAAGGTGTGATGGTATCTATCACTGCCAGTGTCAGATTCTTCTGACTGGAAAGAAATTTATTTATGAGGTGGAAATCCCAGCTGATGAGAGAAAATGGATATTACCCATTGCCACCAGGAAAAATAAGAAAATTCTAGTTGTTTCTGTTCTGATATTGCTGCTCACAAACCTGGCAATCAGCTCTGCCCTGTGTGGGCTACCCTGGCACCTGGTAGAGGTCAGTGTCATTAGATACACGGTTTACATCTATGACTTACTATTTTGGCTGCTGTCTTTTTTCACTCTTTTTAAGCAAGGTGAAGAAAAAATAATCTAAAATTCTGATAGAATTTACATAAACGGTGAGAAGCAGCATAATTTAGCTCACCATTGTGATAGAGACCAATATGGTGTTTATAACGACCCTGGAAAAGTTGATAGAGATCCACTGGAAAACTTTAGAGATCTACTGGACTTCCAGATCGCACCATGTCTTTATTTTCCCCCAGTCTGTTTCTTAGAACAATGATTTATCTTATCAGCAAGCAAATAATATGATGATGTGATGACAACTCTATAAAAATTTTCATTGTCTGTTATTTAGCATCTGTGAAATTTCATGTGTCTCTGCCACCTCTAAGCTATTACTTGTCCAGAAATGAGATAAAGCATGATTCCTAAAAGGGGAGAGATGCCATTTATTTCTATGTAGAGTCAAATTACATATCGTGTTTTTCAAATAAACCCTTCCTGGCTCACAGTTTCACCTCAAAACCTCTTCAGGACTTGAAACCCAAGTTCATTCAACTTTATTATGAGGCAGTGGCTCTCTTTAGCAGTCAGCTTTCATTTACCTCAGCAGGATTAAGTGAATCCATTATTTTCAGATAACATGCAGTGGGCTTCTTTGATCCTTTGTACAACTCTGCTTTTTTCTTTCGTCTTTTTTCCCTAAAAAAAAAAATAGAACTCTTGTATCTCTTGCATTTCTCCATTTAAAATAGAAAGCAGTGGAAAGGAGTTTGGGGCCAATGTCAGAAATTAACACATCAATATTTGGTTACAGGGAAATAAAAGTCAAATGGGAAAGAAGAAAAGTCCTGTGTGTCACTGTTAAATGGTGAGATGGTGATTTCTGTCAGAAAGTCTTGCTTGCATTTCAGCTTGTAGGAGGCTTATAAATAAAGTTGCTCACTCACAGTTTGCTCACTTTTGTTTGTTTCCATCCCTTGCAGATGACCATGACTGTAAATCATGTTGCTCAGCTGCACAGCAGGCTTCCTCTGAAGGGCAGTTCTGTCTCCCTGCCTGCTCCCTGTCTTGCTCATTCCCCTATGGCAGCACAAAGAATCTGGTGTCTGGACAGCCATCTGGGTCAGGTTGCTCATCTGGCTCATAATATTGGGCTTTTACTATTTTTTTTTAAATGTGTGATAAATTTTCAGACAGCCAAACTTTTGCAAAATCCCCAGTATCAGAATTGTACAGCCAGTTTTTTGGTTTCCTGTTCATTATGCTGATATTGTCCAAAAACTTCAGCTGAACTCAGCTCTCTAAAAGTTACATGCAAAGATCCCAGGGCCTTAAGTACAAGGGTCTTCAAGGCTTCTCCCCTTCCCAGCTGTTAGCATCCTCTCCCGAAGACAAATACTCTCATGCCTCCACTAAGGCTGCTTTGCTCCAGGACCTTAATGAAGATGAAATTCAGGCCCACAGCCTCATGCCTTGAGGACTTGTTGTGCTCTTTTCCTGTGGGAATGTTTCTGCTGCCCAGCTCTGTGCTGTACAGTGACACCTGCAAAAGCCTTGAATAATTTAGCTCCGCTCTGTTGGTCAGCCTCCTGCTTCCCCCAGACTAATTAGTCCCGCTGCAAAGCAAGATGAATTGCCTCGGGCACAGTGCCAGGCTGCAGCGCTGTGTGTCCTGAGCTAACTTTCCAGTGCAACTCAGCCCTGTCTAGACACACCAGCCTGGACAAAGCAGGTTCTGGCACCTCTGCACATTGTAAACACTCAGTTCCTGTCAGCCAAAATACAGAGCATTTCCGATGCAGTAAGGGGTCACAAAATGAGGAGATGAGAGTGCCACGTCAGCTCTTTTCAGATGTGCATCCTTTCTCTCCCAGCATAGTTGGGATGGATGACAGGTGGTTCCTTGTGGCTCTTTTCCCCAGTTGTAGCTACAAGACCCCAGAAGAAAAGGTTGGGTTTGAGGATGAGCATGGGGAAACCTTCCAGTATTTATCTATTATATCATAAACTAAATGCAAGAGAAATGAATGCCTGATTGTGGCTAGAGTTTCCACACCACTGGAACCAATTGTCCACAGATGAAGCTAGTTGAGATTCTTTCTAAATACCAAATTTGTGCTGCTTGTGCCATTCATACTTGCCATTGTTGTCGTGCATCTGATACAAAAATGCCAGGTGCTGTGGAGGTGTCTGAGAGAACTGCTACTTCAAACATGGGTGTGGGTACTCTGTTAAGCTCTAGGAATAGAAAATAAGAAAATCCAAATTTTGCTCATAACCATTCAAAGTGATTTAAGACAAAATGGAGAACAGCAGCCCTCCAAACTGTTGGTGCTAATGAATATGTATTGCAGCCAGATGAAGATTTGTGAACAGAGTGTATATGACATTTTTTGCAAAGGGTGCTGCCAAGCTTGAGAACCTAAAAAAGCACTGGTTTAATCAAGGGCTACAATAGGGGTAAGTCAGTATCATGTTTCTTTTATAATTTACAAATCCATTGAGTCAAACCTGCCACAGTTAAAAAGTAGTAGGAAAATTTTGAAGTTTTTTGATTTTGCCATTGTTCCTCAAAATCGGACATGACAGGAAAAGCTGTCTATCACTTTCTTGACTGTTAGACAAAAAATGTACATTTCATATCTTACTTCTCATGAGCGCTTTTATTATCCAAGGACAAGTAAAAGAACATTTTGCATAGTTATGCATATCAAGGAGCCCTTCAGTGCCAGTTCATTCCTTCAGACATGTAGATGAAACACGACAGCTACCTCTATTCTGCTTCTCCTTTGTCAGCACCATGCCCGTGACCTGTTGGATTTCCTAAGTTGGAAGAGAAGACTCAGGATGACTCTGTCTTCAAAGGCATGGGTATTGCTACATTGTTCAGGTCAGCATGCTGCCTTGGAGAGAGGCTATTTTTTCCTCATCTGGGGCTTGGAAGTTTAGAGGCTTAGAGTTTTCTTCTCTGGGGCAGAAAAGACTAGCTCAAATGTTCTAAAAACATGGAGTAATATAATGAATTAAGCTCAAGAAGGGACAGAAAATCTACAAGAGTTTTCCTTCCTTCAGTCTTTTCTCTCTTCACCATTTCCTTCTGGCCTTCCAATGTCCCACCCACTCTTTCCTGTAAAAAGGCAATACCACCATGACAGGCCCAAACCACGCACAGTAGGTGATCTCTGTAAGGTAAAAAAATATAAAAAGAAATGTTTTCACCTTCACCATGAATGAAATCTCCCAGGTTGTGTTTAATTTGCTCACTGTTTACATCAGTTGACTTATGTCTTATAAGTATGTAGAAATAGTAATTTATCAGTAAAAATGACTTAATAAAGGTGTTGAGTCAGAGTGCTTGCTATGCACTCTGCTGATTATAAATACTTTATGTGTCTGAAATGAGAGCTTTGTGTCACAAAAGCCCTTGTAAATTTGTGTAACTGAGCTCTACTGATATAGGGTGTGGATAGAGAAAAACTTACCAAAAATAGCAGGTCAAACAGAGAAAAAATACATGCTGAGGGGTATCATATGAAAGTCTGCTAAAAGTTTATAAACTTGTCAGAATAGTTGTCTTATTTGATTCATCAGAGCTGGTAAACTCAGGACACCATAAACTATCCATATTGGCACAAGGCCACCAGCAACAACAGCTTGTATAAATCCAGCTATATCCAATAAGGACTTTATGTGCTCTGTTCAGAGAAAGAATATGGGATTATACATATGCTGATGAAACAAGGGACTCCTTGAGGGATTTGCTGTCTCTCTGCCTCTAAGTCAACAGCTGGGTCTGACCCCAGCTGCTCCAGCTGGGCAGTGCTGAGTGAGACCAAATTATGTGAAGCAATAAGCACCATGGGAATAGTTTTCTGCTGTTAATAATAACAACAGCCTAATACTAGTGTTTTTCTTCTTCTTCTTCTTGCTATTATTATCCTGATACAGATTTATTATTTAAGGCTGTACCCATAAATATTGGTTGTGATATTTGTCTCCGTTGTCCTGATCCTGCCAGGGAAAACAAAGCATACAACACCTGTGCATTGGGTCAAACCCTGTGAGGGAGCAATACAAGTACAATAAGCAAAGAGAAAAATCACAGAATGGTGCATCTGAAACATCTAAAATCCCTTTCTGCCACCCTAAGCTCTTGAGTAATGTCATTACACTCAATGTCAATGACCTAAAATGATGAGATTAGTTTATTCCCCAGTTACCACAGATCCATTCACACCATTGTGGAAGGAAGAAGACAATTCACAGAAGGTTTTCATATACACAGAAGATGTAGAAGAGTGAAAAAATCTGAGCAAATGGGACAGTCATTAACAGTTTCTCCATCCTTTGTCCATGGGCATCAAACTTGGCTTCTCTCCGGAGTCTTCACCATCCGGCCCTGACATATATATGGATATATATGGTTCTGTGCAATAAGAATGATGTAATTTGGGCCAGGGACTCAATATGAGGTGAAACTGCTCTGTTCACAGAAAGGCTCACAGGCTTACACTGTCACTGGTTACTCTGAGACCCATTTTTTCTATCCTTTGGTGGCCAACACTGGCATCCAGTGTTGGCCATTCTCAGCTGCAGAAGGTATAGGAACAATTCCAATGTTATGATCTTTCCTTTGCTTTTGGGTAAGACAGCCACAGATCTCTATTTCCGTTGCGTATTTATTGCTTTTGGAATGAGTTTGCTTCCCACTTTATTCAACAGTGATAAAATCTGGACTATCTGGGAATAACTGGTGAGGGTAAACAAACTTATTTCCAAACCTGATTTTTGGGAAAAAGGTGGTCTCTTATGTTTTAAAAAATGTTGCATTAAAATGAGCTCACCTTTAATTTTTCTATGAGTGATTGCTCTCAGTAGACCGTGAGCTGCTGTCAAGTAATCAAATATCTGTGTACCTACTTAACAGACACCAGATTAATCTATAACTTGTATGATAGCATCTGAAAATATGATAGTGGATTGTGTCACGCATCTTGAACTACTCTCAGGTCCCAAGTGCTGGAACCATGACATTCAAAGAATGTTTTCCTGATGAAATGTGTTAATACTTTACCATATGTAACCACTAGTGATGAATTACTTTGGCATTCACTGTAAGAACATTAACCAACATGAACCCATTTGGTGTTAATGTCAGTGTAATATATAGCTCCCTGGGTAACCCCTTGGAGCTTAACATTCATTTAGAAAACACTTTTTCAAAAGAGTTTTATACTACGCTTTTCTATTTTAGAATTAGCAGACAAGCCCTTTTGGATTATATTTTTCATTTCTGACTCAATGCTGTGCTCACTGGCTAACCTGCATTTCAGGATTGAAATCTTTGTTCTTGAGGGAAAGATTGGATGTCAGTCTTACAATATACTCTAAAATCACGAATATTGATGGGAATGCTGCATACATCACCTGGCTCATACATCCGAATATCTCTTCCATACTACTTATGCCTTTGTTTGTATGACTGTCTTCTAAATTGTGTTTTGTACACCCAAACAACAAACAGATGCTTCTTCCTTTCTTGATTACTATCTAGTCCATGTTTTCTCATCAATGTCAGCCACATTCTCTAGTCAAGTGAAAGACTGTTTATCTTTTATTTAATTTGTAGTCTGGAATGTATTTCTCGAAGTGCAAGAAAACCATCTCTCCATGCTCTTCTTTCCTGCCACCACTGGATGTTTGGGTACAAACTCCCAGCAATCCATGGTCTGGTGTGCTGTTCATGGTACCTGGAGTAGCTGGAGTGACAGTAGCAAATTGCTGTGTTTGTGTTGCTGGGATATTGTGAGGAGAGACTGCAGGGTTTTATTTGCACTACCCAGATAGTGGAGGAACAAATTTTCTGCATAGGAGCGCAAATCCTCTTTAGATTAAATGAATTCCTGGTGAACGCTGATAGCAACATGGCAATTCAGGGATAATTGCTTGTTTTTGAAGATGTTTTAGGTCTGAGAAGTTAGCCTAATTTTAATCCATTCAGAGTGCTCTATTTACCACTAAATGGTAGCTTGTGACAGGTCAAATACTGGATTTCATTTCAAAAAGAATGTTAAAATGACAAGATTTATTTGCCATAAGCCATGTTGGTTGATATTAATTATATTACCATCCATTAACTCTCCTCAAGTAGTTGTTGATCAACGTTAGGATAGATCATCCTGTTTCTCCTTTTCACAATGTTGTGAAGTTTCTTTTCTTGAACATTGCTGGGACATCTGATGAGTTCCTGGACTTCTTGAAAGTTGGCATTACTGGTCCAGAGAGCTTAAGCAGCATTTTGAAGAGACGATTTCAAACTATGTCCACTTATTTAAAAACTCTACAGAATATCATAGTTTTATTATGTATTTAATATTTTAAGGTGTTACTATTGTAAAGGAATTTATTTCAGCATCATGATCTGGGTCATTAAAACCATTGCCTTTTCCTATACATGCAAAAGAGAAATGTTTGCTGAACACTCCCACTTTTCTGTCTAATTATTAATTGCTTGTATAGTTTTCCTCTGGCAATGGACCTGTGCTCTCTCCCAGGAGCAATGAGCTGCCCAAAGACGTGCTAAACTAGATATTTCTTGAATATATTTGCAAGTTCAAGGAAAAAACAACTAGGAACTGCCCCAGCATTCCAAGATCTCCTCTAACTTGTCTTAATTATGAGTTCGTAGTTCTTCATGCATTCATTAGCTTCCTCTAGTAATTGTCTAACTTCTAAATTATAGTATTGAAAATTTTGTCTTTTATTCCACATCCTATTTACATGTATTTTTATGGTTGCTTTCACTTTTCCTCTAAATCAGGTTTTGGGTTCTCTTTAAACCAATGTAACACTACATCTTGAGTCTAGATTTAGACCTTGGATAGACAGTTTTGAATATTAAATTAAATAGTTTTTGAGGCCCTGGGGTCCTGTGACCACTGGACAAGCCACAGGGTTAGGTCCTCAGGAGCCGGATAGTGTTAGAAACGCTTCCTCTCGGCGGCGGGATGACACTCAGGCGGCTTAGTTTCCAAGAGGGTTTTTTGAAGGAAAAGATAGGTCGGGGAGTGAGGAGGGACAACCACTCTGGAAGGGAGCTCACACTGAGAGCCCCGAGCAGAGGGCGGGGTGAGGATTATAACTGTGGCAGGGAAGGAGGGTCAGGGTAGACAACAGCCAATGAGGGAAGGGTTCATGGGCGGAGTGGAAGGTGAGTGACAGGGTTATAACCAATGGGGACAGGGGGAAGGAGTGGTTTCAGGGAAGGAACCAATGGGAGTACAAAGAACAAAGAACTTTCTAGAACTGGGGAACGGTCTACATAATGATTGACAGGGATGAGGGGAAGGCACAACCAAAGATTGACAACAGCGGAGGCGGGAAGCTAGACGTTGGTAACCTCCCACGGCATCTCAGGGGGACTGGCTCCCAAGTCCCCTCCCACAAGTCTTCAGATTTTTCTGATATATTTAATTTTTGTTGTTTACGTTTAATATTATGCCAGCAGATTAGGCTTATTTTTAGCTTTGCAAACCCTTTTTTAAAAGAAAAATAATGTTACCCTTTTTTCAGAGAACTGAGTGTTTATGCCACTGGCTGGCAAAATATTCTGTTTGTAATATAATAAATGTGACCACTGATTTAATCAGATCTCTGATTAACTTTTTCCTTTGTCACAACTGGTACACAAAATTAAATACAACATACCTGAAGTAAAAGTTTTCATTCAGAACCTTCAGGAAATCCAGGTAACATTTTAGTATTTCCAGTGTGAGAGATGCTCAGTATGCGTCAAACGATAATTTGTGAAACAACACAGTGATTTTCCTTCTGTGATATTGAGAGAAATGCAATGTTTGACTAGGAGGATCAGTGCAGCTCAGAGCAATAGAGCTATCCCAATTCTCTTAGGAGAGAGTGACCCAAAAAACAAACTGTTCCTCTGGAGAAAAGCAAGGCACAATGAGGAAGTGACTGAACCTGTGTGGGATGACATGGCTGCTGTTACGTATGAAGAGAATTTTTAGTTCCCTTTACTATTTTTACATAAATTTACTTGAACAGATTAATTTTTATTTCCTCTAAGACCTATTTTTGCCAGTTTCTCTTGAGTAGCGAGAGGGATTCCAAGTACAGCATTAAGCAAATGGCATAAATACACTACAGAATATTTTCACAAATATTTTACATTCATTTTCCTCGCAGCTTTCAGCAAGGTTTAAATAACAAACATTAAAATAGTCAAAAGAAAAGATTCAGTTAGAAGATTTGTCATTCTGTTGGCTGAGGTACATAAAAAATAGAACTGAATCAATGACTAGCACATTATGAACAGCACAAATTCTGAACAAATACCAGAAATAAATCCAAGACCACAAATTTATTAGAAAGGAAACTTAACAATAATTTTTAGAGATAAAGATATGCAGTAAGTTTAACCATGACCGTTAGTTCACTACCAAAAGATCAAATAAGGGAAATAGAACCACTACTTCTCCAAATTGATTAATTAGTTCTCAAATAAAAAAAAAAAAAAAAAAGAAGAAAACAAAAAAAACCCTGATGTACAAATGTACATTGTCTTTTCTTATTTTCTAAAGAACTCCCTTGCATAAGTCCATATATGAATATTATAACTGAACCCTCAGAGGGAGAGATTGAGTCCAACCCAGAGGTAGAGAGATAGATTCTTTCTCTATTTAGATGCCATTTTCTTCTTGCATATAATATGAACAATTCATTCACAATGGTGATACTTTAATCCAAATTATTCTTGGTTAGATGTGCTGTCATCCAGCACATAAAATAAATGTTATTTTCTATATGAGACTACAGATACTATGATCCCAAAAAAGAAACAGGATTACTGGGGAGTCTTTCCGTTAAGTTTTCATTCTTTTACCCTCCACTTCAGCTGTTCTCCAAAAAACATGACAGAGGCTAACAACGACCACCCTGGTCTTTGGCAGGATATCTGCATAGCAAGAAGTTCAGAAAAAGTCTGTGGAACGTGTTTCATAATGGACACAGCCAGCTATGAACTTGCACCTTCCTTGACACCAAGGAAGGACAGATTTTTATTCCAAGACATTCTGTGGAAAAACACCAGCCAAGACTCTGCTCTGACACCACCAGAGTGACAAGCTGGCAAGGCAATGTCATATTTGTGTACAGGTGAAACTGCAGTTGGCTGAAATATGTATTTGCAAGACATTATTTATGCTTTGCATTTATCTTTTATTCTTTCTCCCTTTATGATGCTATAGATATGGGTGGTTAAGAGTGGCAAATTTTGCCATCACAGATATTGCTTGTGTCATTTTGTCAGAGATTTTGCTGAAGTCCCACTCTGTATATGACAATTCACAGGACTCATTTCTATCAATATATCTGTAGTGAATACTAATTCACTCAGGTGTTGCTAGTTTCTTTTGGTACTGCAATGCCAACTTTGTGACCTTCATTTTATTCTGAAATCAGTTCAACCTACTCAGCCTTTGATCCAAATGCACAGACAATTTTTAACTGGACTTTTTTCACTGTGTGAATGTTGGATCCACAGTTACTTCAGGAGCTGTAACAAAGAGCTGTCAACTGTAAAACCAGGAATATTCCAGAATTTAATGTCTTTTCTGAGAATATTTGAAGATATGAAGTGTCGTATGAAGAGGACACTGTTCCACCTTTGAAAACTGCTTTTCATTTGTGAAAGCTGGAAATAGCTTTCACCTTCTGCAACTTCTGACATGAGCGTTTTTCCATTTTTTGATGTAGCAGTAGCTGTTTACACAGCTCTGCACATGGGTGCCTTTGTAAGGCAGGGTGGGATGAGGTGGATGTTAAACTGGGTGAACTTGTGGCTGAGAACATTTATGAAAAAACACATGTAGGGTGCCTTCCAGAGTCTGAAAAGCCACAAACCCCAACCCTAATATTTATTATAAAAATACAATCTGCTTCTGCTATCACACACTGTCAGAAATGCTGAGACAATATATGGGGATGAAGAGCTTGAGAAGCCCCTGGTTGTCAGGGGAAGATGATTGTTGAGTTTCAAAGAGTTGTTTTACCGCAGAGTCTGGGTCACAGGTATTTTTATGGGTAGCCTACACTGTAGCAGTGAGCAAATATGTCCTTTTCATCTTTTCCTCATGGGACCCACCTTCAGATAGGGTTTTTATTTGTTGGTTTGGTTGTTTTTTTGTGGTTTTTTTGTGGTTTTTTTTTTTTTTTTTGACCTGCTTCTCTACAATGCTGTTGTTCATTTCAGGTCTCGCTGAAAAGCACAGTGGCTTGTATAAAGTCGCTCTATGAAGGTATTTAACTCACTCTTGATTTCTAGATTCCTCTGCACCAGGTTGTTTTGAACAAGACTTCTGTGGGAAGAACCAACTGCACAACTGACCTTCTGCACATCCCTTTAAGAGATAGAATCCTAATTTAAAAAACCCAAAGAAGACCAAATCAACAACCTGACTAATTAAATATGACGATTCTTTAGGACTGGGGTTTTTTTCAAGGTCTGTGGTCTGATACACATCTCTTAAGAGAACTGAACTTGACCATTAAGTATTTAGGTAATTAAAAAAAAAAAAAGACATAAAATTCATCCAGGATTTTGAGAAATGGCACTTAGAAAGAATGAATTAGCTAAATTTTTGAACAAAATAATTTTTCAAGAATGAATTGATTTAGATTTTTTTCTTAAATTTTAGATTGCAAACTTGACAGAAAAAATAACAAAAAAGTGTCCTTTTTCCTTTTTGCAGAGTTTCACATAGGATTATTTCTAGACTCTACCCTACAGAATGAAATGTTATTGTTATATCAGATAACTTATAATGAGATGCACTTTTGAAAGCAGATCTTAAGAAAGGAGAGAGAGCAAAGATGAAATGAAGGAGAAGGGCATGGTGAATAAGCAAAATATAAAGTAGGAAATGCAAAAAGAGTACTATGGGCAGGAACTGTTGTAGATGAAAAGAGGTTTGAAGGTATAGAGAAATTAACTAAGAAATTAAAAGATACAGGCTTTTAATAGTCAGAGATGTAACTTTGTATTGTGCCTAGGAAGTGGAAAACAAGTGTAAAGCAGACAGATAAATTACATATAATTTAGTGTTTCTCCAGGTGCTGCCATCAAGTCTCCTGACTACATTGTAATTATTCTGAAGAAGAGTTAAGTATTAAAATCCTTGGTCATTCATTGCGAAGGTGAGGTCTTTGTTCTCTAGAATGCATTTAATTATATATTTATTTATTGTTTAGTTTTCTGAAAGGAGAAGGAGGCATTGGAGCAGAAACTGATGCTCAAGAAGTACCACCTGAATTTACTGTATGGGTGATTGAAACAGATTGCCCACAGAGATTGTGGAGTCTCTCTTACTGGAGATATTCAAGACAAACTCCTGTGCCAAATGTTCTGGGATGACCCTGCTTGAGCAGGGAGATTGAACCAGAGGTCCCTCTGTGGTCTTTTCCAACTGGACATATTCTGTGATTCTGAATTGCACAAGGAGAAGGAGGCAGAAAAGGGAAAGCGAAGGGGAAGGAGAAATGGAAAAAAGGAAAAAGACACAACCTAGAAATGTTTCACAGGCTTTTACTCTCAGGGGTGTGTTATCTCTCTCTTCTAACAGTGTACATATATATATATATATATATATATATATATATATATATATATATGTTGGCACTCTGCATAAAAATTGAAGCTATTAGCTGTTACCCTACTAGCTGCCCCACTCTTCTGTGCATATTTGCAATGCTGTTAAATATACATGTTTCAGGATTACTGGTTGTATTTATTTCACAAATAGTTTAGATCTACTGTATTGCCCAAATCTCTGTAATTTAATCCTTGTCTGACAACTATTCAAACAAAAAAAAGAGAGGGAAATCCTGAGGTGATTCAAATATCGACTTAGAGCAATCATCGTTTTGCATGTAGTCAATACTGACCTTTTCTATTTAGAAAACTTGAAGGGGAAAAGAAAAGCTGCTTTTTCCTTTATAGTTTAACTATTAAAGTAATATAACAAAGTATTCTTTTGTATGTGGGGAATTTTAGTTAGAAATGGGACCAGTAAGAGTTTTACACCCTCACAACATCTAGAAACCGTAAGATACTAAGTTCCATGTCCACAAATTTTTCATGTCTTACTTCTTGATACTTTTTGTGTAGAAGGACTCTTGATGTTCAGAAATATTTTCTGTGGTGGTTACAAATTGTCCCACCCTCAACCCCTGTGTTAGACTGTATATTAGCACATCTCATGACAGCAAGCTTGGCGCAGGGAATGATGGTCCCTGAAAATACATGTAATGGGAATATTTGGCATCTCAAAGAGGTTTCCAGACTTAGGCTACTGAGTCCCTAAGTGACTTAAGTCCCTAAGTCCCTTATTTGCTTCATCCCTCTCAGGCATGTTTAAATACCAAGGTGTAAAGACAGCTGTTGCAACCAGGAGTTACCACAAGATAGATGCCAGTTAGTTAAAGATATTTCATTCATCAGTAGACTTTGTTGGCTTCTTTCCATTCATGACAACCATAAATTTTCTGACCTGTGATAAGTCATCCTACTAAGTAGGAGAAGCCATGCTGAAGTAACAGAGATATTATAATACATGGCATGCTGCTCTCCAAATTAATTATCTGCAATCTGCCCTTTATGATCACCAGGAAAAAAAAGCTAAAAATATTTTGGCTGTGTTGGTCTTGATTTGTGCCTGTTATGATTTTACTGGCATCAGGGAAAAAAGACTTACTTCCAGGTTAAATACTTCTCTGAAGTTACATGATGGAACAATCTGGCTGCAGACGCTGTTGTTTGTGGTAAAACCATTATCAATGAAAAGTTAATGAAGAAAAGACTTGGATGAACTATATAGAAATGGGATATTACTACTAGTGGAAGGAGAATGTTTGTATGGGAGAGATAATAATTTACAGAAATGTCAGTATTAGTTTCTTCTTGGAGGAGGGAGCTTTACATCTCTGAGGTAAAGACTATAGCAGCAGACTGCCCCAGTGAATGACTCACCTGAAATTGAAGGTTCTAGCTTTTATTTCTACTGCACATTTTTTGATAGGTCTCAGAATCAGGGTAATAAACTGGAGTATTCAGACGTCTAAATTTTCAAGTTTGATGTATCCTTTTAAAAATATTTTTGATCTTATGGATTCTATTTTTAATTTAAATTTTACATTTCAGAGACACTTTGGCTCATGATGTCTCACTCTCAGCAGCTCTGTAAATAAAAATGCAGTCTGCTCACCTTTAACATACTAAAGAAAGTACACAAAAAACATTACCATATAACAGCAAGTTTAAAATTAGCATCTTCAAATTTTTTTGTTGAAGCTACATCTGTTGTTTTCATTGTGAATCTGAAGGCAGCATCACCTTGAATTTACTTACTTAATTATAATTGAGTAAGTCAGTGGGATGTCAGGAAGGGAAGGACCCCAAAGCTGGCTAGAACTAGGGGACTTTAGGGAGTTAAAGAAGAAATGTGTTGCTTAGAGGGAAAATGACAAAGCTAAATCAGTGTGTACAGTACAGCTAAAAAGCAGCAATGCTGTCTGATTCTATTGATCGTATCCAAAAAACTACAGCTTTTGAAGACAGAAATCAGATAGGTCTGGACCTTCTGTTAGAGGGAATAGAAGGACAGATAAACTAGCCAGCCTCTGGCCTTTAGCATTCTAGTACTCTCATGTTGCTTGGGTGAAAAATACTGATAATAACTGCACTTCTGAGCTAGGACAGAGATTTCTGAAGGATGGACAAAGGCTAATTCACTCCTTTGCATCAAAGACATAGATTTACCCTTTCATATCCCGTGTTAAAGGAACATTGCATCTTCTTGTGATGCTCAGACACAATATCCACTGCGGATCTCAACAGGCTCTGCCACGAGATAGAATCCAGTTCTATGCGCTACTTGCACAGTGTGAAAACATTCTCTGTACTATTTTTTCATTAAAAGTTACTTTTAAAAAGTGCTTCTTCTCAAAAATGGTCCTCATAGTTGCTGCAAGAATAACAGGGTGGGAATGCAATTTTCTATGTCTGTTCCCTGCAATACCTAATTTAAAGTACTAGAATTGGCCAAAGGTAGGGGGCAGAGAGACTACAGACCACAGAACAAAGTGTTCACACTGTGTGTGTGCAGACCTAGGCACAGGTTCTTAACTGCTAATGATAGAGCTATCAGTGAAGAAATCAACATCTATGAAAAAACATAGGCTTTTGAGAAAAGTACCTAAATCAAATGCTCAAGTAGAAATACCTGGTCATGGACATTACACACTAATATAGAAGCAATCAAAGGAAACAGCTCATGTGACAAAGGAGAACATTCAGTGTTAGGGTAGAATATTCCATTATTCATCACCAATGAAAAAAATCAGTTTCTTTCAAGACACAAAGTAGTAGTAGTAGTAGTAGCAGTAGTAGTAGTAGTAGTAATAATAATAATAATATCAACAGTGTTAGCTTTTCAACTTTTATTTCCTATCTTTATTTCAAAGCAGTATTGCTTTGTATAAGCTAAAAAACAAATTCAATACTTGCCAAGAACTTCTAGCAAGCAGAAGACAGAGAAAGAAAAAGCAAGCTAGATTCAGTCATACTCCTCACTAAGAACACACTTTACAAGAACAAAAAGGGCATACAAGTAAACCGTTCTTAATGATTTGTTTATGTATCTAAGTAAGAATCCAGGTGATTAGCAAGAAGATTTAGGAATGCAAAGTGAAAAAGGAGGAATAAAAGACAAATTGTTTTTGACAGAAGTTTGCTGGGAAGTTATGCAATAAGAATTCAAAACTTAATGTCAATAATTTGTTCCAAAAAAAGAATGGTAGAAATTTGGATGTATTTTTTCCCCTTCTCATAAACTGTTTTCTGTTACAGAATCCTGGATGGTTTAGGATCATAAATCCTCCAAAATTTTGAGGATTAACATTATAATAATGGAAACAGTACAGGCTGAAAGTACATTTGTTCCTGACTTTCTGACCCCTCAAGAGAGATAAATGATCATGTGTAGTGTGTTGGGGGAAAAGAAAAATCTCTATTCCATGGACTGCAACCTAAGGGGCATCTGTTGATTACAAACTACAAACCACTCCTAAACAGTAATTTTTGAATACAGCTTGTTCTGTAGGCTGTATGAGGTAACTGAATTTTAGCTACAAATTGGCAGACATTCTTTCTTGTAGGGAAAGAATTAATCACTCACCTAAAAATTTGCAGTTGACTAAGTGCTGGAGATGATGATCGCGCTGTTATATTTATTTCATCCAAATAAATTGTGATGCCCTTCACTTAACGAGGAGTCAGGACAAGGCATGGCTAGTCATGGCTGGCAAGTCAACTGTGTTCCAAAGGTCCCATGAGAGGTGAGTGTTATTGCAAGGCTGCTTCATGTCACCTGTGAAAGATCACAGCAACTGAGGAATCTCCCTGATGAGGAAGGAAAATGTCATGCACCTAGTCAGGAATAAAGGCACAAAAGACTTGGGAATTACAGGCTGCTCAGCCTAAACTCAGTTCCTGGGAAGTATGTAGAGCAAATCCTCTGGGAAATCATACCCAGGCTTCTGAAGAAGACTGGGAACAAGTGAGTGACTTGGAATAGCCAACATTGATTTATCTTGGGAATAAAAATGCAAAATCTTACACTAGTGCTGGAATAACCTCATGCAACAGGACAGGTGTGGAGCAGAGTGGCTAGAAAGCCTTGGAGTTCTAATGGTCAGCAGCATAGTCTGGATATGAACCAGGAGTGTGGCTTTGCCGTGACAAAGGTAAACACACCTCAAAGTGAACTACTGTGGTTGCAGGTGGCAGGTTGAGGGAAAAGACCACTCTTCTCTGCTCAGCAGCCTGAACAGAGTGCTGAAGTACTCTATACATTTTTGGGTACCTTGGCAGGGAAAATCCCCATATATTGAAGCAAGTACAATGGAGGGATACCAAGATGCTAGGGGGACTGGAGAACAAGATGAATGAGGAAAGGTAAACAGAAATGGGTTTGTGTCCTTTGAATTGGAAATATCTAAGGATCTGGAAGTGCCTTCATCTACCTACTGTTGGTGTTTAAAGAAAGTGGAGTAAAAGGAAAAGAGGCAGCAGATCGAATTGTAGGGTAGAAACTGTCAATTAGTTGTTAGAAACAGTATCACACTATGGCTAGTTAAACACTGCAACAAGTTGTTCAGAGAGGTTATGTGTAGTATATCCTGAGTTATTTAAAGTTTAATTAGACAAGGGTCTAATTTAAAGGTGAAGATGAATCTTATTTTAAAATTAGCCCCTTTTTGGGTGGAGAGGTGAGCTGGGTGAGCTCCAGAAATCAGTTACATAGTATGTGATTATATGATTACATGATTATATTTCTTTGCAGTTATACAACTTGTGGCACAGTCAGAAACAGGATAAATTTCATTTTTAGTAGAAAATTACTTTATTCAGTCAGCATCTAAAATGCTGAGAGTTCATAAGGAAAAGAGACATTCAGTTCCCTTCAGTTCCCTAATAATCTGACTACTTTAACAGTTAAGAAATCCTTATAGAGTGGAGCTAGAAGAAGTGAGAACATGAACTGTTCACACCAAGGAAGCTGGGTTATGAGATGGAACATAAATCCCCATATCCAGATTGTCCTTCAGGATGGAAAACCTGAGGATCTTAAACCAGAAATTTGCCCCCAGCCTTGGGAAATATGCTGACATCTTGACCACTGCCTGATTCAGAGGCTGAGAACCCTCTTGGAACTAGTGTAAGCATGGTCTGTTATAAATTATTTTATTTCTGCACAGAATCATCTCTGAAGACATTGCAACTCTACATTTAGAAGACATGTGTGAGTAGCACCATTTTCCTGAGATGAAAACTCAAGAATTCTCAACCTCAAAGGGTTGGATGAACGTAGAGAATGTAGAATGTATCAGGCCCTAAAAAACGATGGCCCACAGACAGTGCGTGTGGAAAAGCAGACCCATCCCCTCTGGATTTTAGGGTGCTCCTCCTCCAGGTTTCTGCTCTGCAGTCTTTTCTGAATGACATGCACAATGCACCTCTTCATTTTTCAAGGCAAAATAATCCTGGGATATTTTTCAATGTACTGGGGCAAGGCTAAGCCCCATTCTGTTGTAATGGCATAGGCTGTTTAGGTTATCATAGGAAGAGCCCTTTAGGGACTCCATTTGGGAATGGGGTGTTATGGTGTATGTGCCTCTGATCCATGTCCTTTCTGCAGCAGGAGTTCTGCACCTGACGGGCTGAAGCTGATGCTGCTTTTCCACATAATTTCATGCAGGTTAAACTTCCCTTCACATCTTTTTAACCATACTAAGGCCACAGAGAAACCTTATGACCTCTTGCTCTTCATCTTCCTAAAGTTAGCTGTTCACAGCCACAGCAGAAGCAAACTTTGAAAAGGAACTTTTTGAAGGATTGTACATTTGAGGGCGAAGTACTGAGTGGAGTCTACTAGCTACTACTTTAGTTTCTTTGAAGGTGCATACCTTCAAAGAAATTAAATATCTGAGCACTTGCTCTTCATATTAATTTTGGTTTTTAAACCAATAAATTTTTAACATTTGTTCCTTTTGATCTTCTTTTTCTTTTCTTTTTTTTTTTTTTTTTTTTTTGGAACAAGTTTATGCAAGCTTACACTCTGTCCTGGGAAAAGTTTGCATTATGTTTAAATATTTCCTCCAAAATATTTTTTTGCCAATCCTGTCTGAGGGTCAGATAGGCACAGGGATCAAAACCATAATACTAAGGAAGGCTATGAAAAAAAGAAATAAATATACAGTTGTACCTTCCCAAGAAAAACTTCACACTGTGGGTTTAGGTCTCCCTTAGATGAAGATTGTGTTGGTGTCAGAGATCACTATCAAACAGTGAGGCATTTCATTTCTACTGAGGGGATATATCCCTAAGACCTGAGAATCTGATAATTGTAGCAGTGTCCCTTGTCTAAAATATAACAAGATGCTCCATTAAGCTGTTTAGTGCTCTTTAAAACTTGTGTACCAGGGTAATTTATGAGGAAGATGCCTAACTTAACCAAAAGCACATGAGGCTGTACAGGACAAAGAGCAAAGAACCTTGTTTCTCCAAGAGATTTTTTATGAACAACCAATCCAACATTGGAAACAAGAGCAAAAGAAGTGACGGCAAACAACTGTAAAGATTTTAAAACTCACTGAATATAGAATATATGAAGTTTGAAGGGACCCATAAGGATAATTGAATCCAGAAATGTCTTTTGTCATGATTCTCACAGTAGAAATGGAGCAATTTGATAGTTCAGTCTGAAGGACAGTGCATCAAAAGTAAAAGACATTTGCAAAGAAAATTGCACAGAGTAAAGCTTTAGGGATGCTTCAGAGCTTGCAACATCTTTTACAGATATTAGTAAAACTTGAAAATAGGAAGAAAAAACAACCATCTTAAGCTTGTGCAGAATTACTTTTTTGCTGTTATACTAAAGCCAATGTGTTATCTCTGTAGGTTAATGTAGCAACATTTTTCACGTGGAATCCAAGCTAGGCAACTTGAATTGACTAAGAGAGACTGCTTTTTCATTTTTGTTGTTCTCAGTGAACAATATTATCTTATTTCTTAAACTTGAAAATTATAATGAGCAGGATGATGTGCAGGGATGTATTCTCATTTGTTGAGTGGCATTTTTTAATGGTGAGGACCCCATTATCACTGACAAGAAAAGTGCAGATAAACCCCTGTTGATTGGAAACTACGCTGGTGTCAGTGGTTTTCAAGTATACCATGCAGTCATGTAAGAATTTTCTATTATCTCATAGAGTGCTAAATGGGGATTAAATCCTGACACTGAAAATCCTCAGGGAAATGGCTTCTACTGCAAAATAATGAGTCTACTCATACTTGAATGTCTTCTGTTTCAACAGCGAAAAAACGCCTAGGATAAATTAACTTCCAGTCCACCATTTAGAGTCAAATGATTGCTACCTTTCCAGTGTCAGCCTTAACATATCAAGTGTGATATAAAAGAGACAAAGTTAGTGATCTAATAAACCTTGCTACATCAGATGATATCAAGGAATGTGCTTTAGGAGCATGGGCTCATGTAGGCAGCCCACGGCTTGTTTGATGTTCCTGATACTTGACATAAGCAGTGGAAGTCCTGAGTCCATCTATTTTAAGAACCTTGCTTCCTCCTGCACACACAAAGAATGACCCTTGGTTCATTCCTGCTGTTGTCCCTGCAGAGCAGGCATGAGAGAGCCCTGCAAAGTGCTGGGACTGCTGTACCTAGGAGGATGAGGTAATAGGATTGCTATTGTAATGACTGTAAAGGATTTACTGTACCATTTACCACGCACAGTGGTAAACGGTACAGTAAATACTAAATACTGCCCAGTAAGTATTTAGTAAGTACTAAATACTACCTGGAACATCTTTTCCAGTCTGTAAATATCTGCTGATCCCAAAATATGAATATTGTGTACAATACAATTCTATGAATTTCTGTTTTGGAAATGATCAAGTTCATCAAAGGTTCAGTAGGACCAGCTGTGCACAAATGCAGAGACAGCTTTCCTCATTTCATGTTTTGCCCTACAAATCATAGGAGGCAGTTCAGTGCAAGTGCAAGCTAACCATATGTCAGCAGGTTAAGTGCAGGCAACCCATCCCTCTCTTTCAAGCACCAGCAGACCTGGGACTACCAGCAGACATTAGAGCAAGTATGAGAAAAAAGTGCCATAGGACACTTACCCTGCCCCTGCCAAGCTGTCCCTCTAGTAACAATTAACCTGTACAATGGGCACAGATTCAGTAATCTTTATACCTCTTTCCTGTTCCCAAATGTAGAATCAATGTCCATCTATTGCCAGAAGATCAATCCCATTCTATTGCCTGGAACTATCACGGTCTTGTGAGCCAGAGCCTTTGCAAGACAAATGCTCTTGATCATAAGTTTTCAAAAGGAAAAAGGCAGGACAATGAACTCTGGATCTGTGGCATGCGACAGGTACAGATAAAGTATTGGCACATATTTGGAAGAATTATAGGATATCCTGAGTTAGAAGGATCCACAAGGATCATTAAAGTCCAACTTCTGGCTGTGCACAGAACATCCCCAGGAACTACACCATGTGCCTGAGAGAATTCTCCAGATTCTTCTTGAACTCTGTCAGGCTTGGTGCTGTGACCACTTCCCTGGGAAGCCAGGGTTTTTCCACCCTCTGGGTGAAGAACCTTTTCCTTATATCCAACCTTACCCGCCCCTGACAGATCTTCATCCTGTTCTTTGAGTCCTGTCGCTAGAGAGAAGAGATCAGTGCTTGTCCCTCTGCTTTCTCTTGTACAGATGCTGCAGATTTCGATATGTTTCCACTTAGTCTCCAAAGGAAAGCCTATGCCAAATACTGAACTCCAGACTTTACATTCCATGATCACTTTTAGCTAACTATAGAAAAGAATAGAGAAAGCATAAACATAAATAAAGATCTGAAACTTGTAGGGAAGAAAACCCCAAACCAACCACTTGCATAATGATTAAAATGGAGACAGGCAAGCAATTCAACTACTACAATCAAAAATTTCACTGGGGAGGAACATAAAGCAGGTAGTTTCACATAAAAAAAAGTGCATATCAGTCCTAAGAGAGATAGCAATGATCAACAACAATGATAAATGTAGTTCTGGCTACAAAGAAACTCTGGGATTTGCTGTCAGAGGGAAACATCTGGTTAAAATGAATAATAAGAAAAATAGGTGATAAAGCTGTAAGGGAAGACGCACAGAGACAAAAAATGAAAGGGCAACTAAATTGAAAAGAATATTAGCTTTATAGGCCTGTCTCATTGTCTCTAATAGATAAAAGTAACTGATGGATGCAAACTTGATTTGCATACTGCCCAGGGCAATAAACCTCCTGCATGCTGCTATAATAGGTATAATAAAGACTTAAATTACATCTCAACACCCATCCAAAAAAACTTTCAAACCACAACCAAAAACCAAAAAAATCTTGTGCAAGAAAACTGATGTAAAAGTTAGGAAACATCAAATGAAGATGGCTCCTGCCACCCAGACTTGGCCTTTTGAACAAATTAATACAGAGTTTATATAATAGCATGCAATGATTCTTAGTCTGAAACCTCCTGAGTACCAACATAACAAGCGTACCTGCAGTTCTTCCTTTCTTCTCACTGTTCATTTAGAGCACTGCATGAAGCAAATGATTATATAATTGAAGGCTGTATCAGAATGCAAAAGGCTGTAGATTGATGCTGTACAAACAACATTTAATCTGACATTTTCTACCACTGGAATGCTTGCCTTTGAAATCGCAGCTTTCTCCTCACATTGATTAAGCCAGAGACTTAAATACAAAAATCTAAATCAGAAAAAAATCCATTAGCATTTGAAACTAATGATAATATCTAGGGTCGGAGCACAGGTTTTGTACTAATTTTATACAATTAAGGCAGTAAATATTAGCAGCAGAAACAAGAAACTGTCCTGTGTCAGTACATAAAGGTCAGCAGTGCAGAGCTAGTGCAGTGCAACGGAGGCTCCCAGTTAGCTGCAGCAGGGCTGTGGGAATACTGGGGACAAGTTGCTTGCCTTCCAGCAGAAACTAAGAATGGAGAAAAGTACTTGTCCAGATCCCAGTATGTCTGTAACACGGACTCAGGATGCTGCCAAATATGGGAGACTGAGGGCACTCTGATACCTGGCATATCAGACACCATTGGGTGAAGTGTTTGCTGAAGGGGAACGAGAAAAACTCTATGGCCAGTTAGCAACCTTACTATCAGCAGAAGATTAGAAAGATGAATTTTTATGTTCCACTGACTCTGGAGGGCAGAACTTCATGGTTATAGACCAGGTTGTCAAACTGGAATTGACTTCAAGCTTGGGTTTCAGCCTTAGAAGAAGCAATAATTGGTATATTCCTGTCAAACTGTTGAGGTGTCCTGTATAAACAGAGAAAGCATTATTTTTGGAGCCATTTGGTGGGAGGCAAGATAAGACATGCATTTTCTAAAAGTAAAGACCAAAAAAACTAGGGCTTCAAAGCAAAGTATTAAATCATTACTTTACCTAATTAACTAAATTTCTGCTTAATTACTACTCAATTTGTCAATCTCTAAGTGCAATATTATGTAGCTTATATGCAGAACCTTTTTGTCAAATTCCATCTCATTAGAAAGGACTTAGAACTCTAAAAAAACTCATACTTTTTTATTTAATGTTTTTTTATTTGTGAAGTGTCTGAATCAGACTGAAATATTTTTGTTTGCAGAAGTGATGTGAACTTAGGTATTTGAGAACTAAAGCACACAATGCTGAATGACATTGCTGTTTGTTCTGCTTCGCTAAGGTGTGCTTTCAGATAAGAGTCATATTTATGACTAAATGATTTGTCATCCATTCTTTGTTGTAGTTTATCCATCAGTGAATGCTTTATGTCATTCACTTCACCCCATACAAACTGTCATAAATGTCTTTTAGTGTATTGTGAAACATATACAGTATTCAGTAATTGAAAAGTGGCTGGCTTCATCATTCCCAACCTTAAAGAACCTAAACTTTTTGTCTAGGTGTCCATTGTAACATACAAAGGATATGTTAATAGTTGAAAAATGGTCAAAGATTTCTTCTGGGTCAGCCTGAGCAGTACTGTTGTATAGAGTATACTAAGCATTGCTGACTGTTTGGGGCCGACACAGTGTAATATCCTCCATAATTCTGAAGAAAATGATCAAAATGTTCATGTATAGCCTTTAAAATAAAAAGACACATTTTATCATTATTGCTACATTAAGAAAAATATGAACTTCTTAACTAAGAAAGCAAAATCTATGTCAATAAGGTAGATTTTACTCTTTTAATAGAAAATTTCACTGTAACTTACTATTAAATATTCCTACATTAATCTCCTTGCTTTCTGGAAAATAATCATGGACATGATAGATTATTCTGTCTTCAGCTGCACAGCAGCTAACAAGTGTGAGAAATATATTGTTCTTTGTGTGACTTGAAAAAATCTCTATTTCAAACAAGCCTTTAATTGTTTTCTCAGCTGAATGAAGTTCTAGTAGGTTTTTGCAACACAGAATTCTTTCATTCTGTCAAGACTTACCATTGTAACTACAGTGGAAGGTCGAAAAACAGCAGTATTTAATTTGCTACCATAAATGGTTTGGATAACACTATGGCATAATTTTGCTTCTTCGGAGGCAGCTATGTTTAAATTTCTTCCATATTTTCACAGTTCCATATCCAAGTTTTGAGCATTCTATTTTTAGCAACTAGAGTAGAATTCCTTTAATGAATTGCCCTGCTTTCATTCTGCCTATCTGACATTCATCCCTGAGTAACTTAGAAAATGACAGCAAGCTCTGAGCCAATGCTGCTTTCTTTACTGATCCATGCTAATTGCATCCTGGAAAGAGCAAGAACTTTTTTTTTTTTTTTTTTTTTTTCAGGGTATGTCACAGCTTAACTGAGTGATTTTACCACATCTGCAGCCATGATTCTTATAGAACCCAAACTGCCAGCTAAAGTACACAAATAATTGGTACACCTGAACTTGGATCATGAACAGACTCTTTGCTTCCTGTAACTTGTAAGGCCAGTAAGTAATCCTGATAATTATAGGGAATTCATAGTTTGCTGATACCCAGAATTTGAATATTTAAGATAGCACAAGACATGGACTTCTAGGTAACAGTAAGACCCCCATCAAAAGCATCAGCAGATGTTTCTTAGAGATCTGATGATTATTTTTTGCACTATGGTCAGATGTCCTGACTGAACTGTGTGTTTGGTGTTGCACTGTTACAGCCTGAGCAGACGACAATCCAGGATGTGTTAGGAGAGACATTTCCCACAGTAGAGACTAGCCATAAACAGAGGCGCTAGTAAATTTCTACAACACCTTACTCTTGCAAAAGAAAACAGTTACATATACAACGAAAATTAATTTTAAATAGGTTCTACTAAATTAAAAAAAAAAGAAAATTCAAATTTTTAACAAAACAATAACAAAAACAAGTAAACAAAAATCTATTTAAATTGGTTCCCAGCAGGAACTCGGGGAACAGCAAAATCAAAACTTTCTATGAACATCTGTATTTTTGCTCAAAAAATAATTTGACAGAAAAATTTCCATCAACTCTAGTTAAAGGTTTGCAAGCAGCAGAGTGCAGCATCCCAAAAACTGTAATTTTGTTAAAAATCAGATGAACCTGACAGTTTTGTTCTACCTAGGCCCCCTGAATTTGTCATATAGATCCATTTGATCTGGTGGTGGCAGTGTGTACCTGTGGCTGAGAGGAAGCGACGGAGGAATATTCTGAATTACAGAGGGAGAAGTGTCCGTTGGGAAGAATTCCTGTCAGCCACTTGGAAAAGGTTACTAACAAACCTACTGGTCACTAAGGTGATGGGAGCTGCTCTGGCAAATTCAGCTAGAAAGATAGAAAAATCTCAAAGAAGGAAAAGCCTCTCCTTTGGCAGCATATTCACAGCCTCACCTCACTCATTGCTTCTTGCCCTGCAAGTTCCCTTGGAGGAGCCTGTTTCTCTTAAATGATGAAAACCGGGATAATGAACTTTGCCTGGGGACAAAGCTGAAGGACAGTTAATGAGGTTATCTGGTTTTTCCCGGGATTATTAGGCACAGCCAGCGCAGAGGGCAGGTGCTGGGCTGCTGTGCAGCTTTGGGTGTGAGCAGAGACCCACTGGCTAAATTAGTTGGGAGGAAATTTCTGTCTGGGCGATTCTGTGGAGTTCATTTGTCTCTGAAGCCGCTTGCCTGGGGTGGCTCTGAGCCTGAATGAGCAGCCCTAAAGGTCAGGGGGCTGGAAAAACCCACAAGGGGGATTCTTTTATTCTGAAAGGCGAGTGTGTTCTCTATCCTCAGGCTTTGGAAAAATCAAACAGAAGGAAACCAAAACACCGGCACAAAAGACTTCTGTGCACCAAGTAGGAGTGGCTCTAGGGGTCAGGGAGGAGGAATTATGACCGAACCCATCCATTCTCTCTTCTCATCCCACCGGACCTTGTAATGCCTCCTCTGCCACTCGGGCTGCCCGCAGAGCAGTGTGTCCCTGCGTGCCAATCCAGGACTGTGCCCGGGAGGGAGGACAGCAGCCCTGTCCACGACTCAGGGAAGTTCCACCAGCTCGGGGACATGTCATGTTGCTTTCAGGCCCAACAACATCGAGCTTACATTTAAAAATGAAAGCAAAAAGCAAACTCCCGATGTCATCAGTTCCTACTTTTCAGAAGTCCATGACTCAAGCCAGCCAAAGCAATGAGATTTGTCTAAGAGTCAGAAATAGTTTTGAATTTGTCTCTTGCGTCTTAGCTTAAAGTTTTGCCCCTACCAATGCCAATACTGCTCCTTTTGTATTCTGGCTTCCAAGACTTTAAAACACATTTGATTCCAGTGCATTTGCAAATTTATCGTCATTACAACAGAGAATCTTAACAGCCACACAGATCTGTTTTTTTTTTTTTTGTTGTTGGTTTTTTTTTTTTGTTTGTTTTGTTCATTTGTTTGTTGCTTGTCGTTTTTTTTCCTGAGATATAAACTGAAAGTCATTTGAATCTTTTGAGGAGCCTGCACTCTAAGAAAAAAAAGACCAAATTGTATGAGCTGCAATAATATCACAAGAGCTGGCAGACACAATATGTTCTAGGTTTTTTAGATCTTAAAACATGTGACAGGGGGAAAAACCTGCCTGGAAGATTGGATGAATGTACCACAGGATTTCACCTGTTTTACATCCCTATTTGAGCACTGCTGTCGATCCTGTAATTGTATTACACTCCAACCTGAGGTTCTTTAAAACGCTGTATTTCTGCTCTGGTAGGTGTGCCAAATGATCCATGGCATATGAGATTTCCACGTAAAAACTGTTATGAGCTACTTAGTAACAAATGAAACATAGCTCATGGCATGATTCAAAATTTGATCCATACTCTAAAAAAGGATTTTGCTCTTTGTTTTCCTCTTTGTTACTACATGGTATCATAATGCTGGACCCTAAACAGTCACATAAAACTCTGTCTGTGCTATGTAAAATCAATGCCTGACCAACAGGTAGATAGTGACACCCCAGTCTTGCCCATAGAAAGCCGCCAAAATCTAGTTATATATTTTTTAAACTCTTTTCATGGATAATGTGAAATTTATATGCACAACAAATATATTTTCCCAGACGGATTTTTGCAAGTTCAGAGTCTGCAACATCTGAGGGGAGGAAATTCTGTATCTGTCTGTGCATATTCTGTCATCTGTTTCATGTTAAAAGCAATGAATTTTTTTCCTTCCCAGATATTTATTCACTTAATTGGATTCAAGAAGTGGAGTCCTGCACATGTTGTGAGGAACTGGAAGTGCTGATCTGATGAAATTCACACTATATGTCTTGGAAAATTTTATCTTGGGTAAGTTCATAGTAATAAATCCATTTCTGAATAGAACAACTTTTAATGAGCAGAACACATGAGTTAACATGGAACTTAGGGAAATTACTTATTACAAAGAAGAAAGTCAATGAGCATTTGAATATCCTGACTGCGAGGGCACATTTCCTCTTACAACTGTCACCACAAAAATTGTTCAGTGCTGTTGAGGAGACACTAAGAGTGAATATATGTTTCTGTAAACAGGAAGAAACTGTTGAAGAAAGAAAGTCTCAAAATTCAGGTTTTAAGAGTAGCCTGTGACAGAGGCAAGATGAAGACAGAACTTCTTGATCTAAGCAACAGAGGACACCACGTACTGCTGAGGACTCCTGGGGATCCACACGTGTTTCCATGTTGCCCATATTTGCTGCAATCAGGGCAGCAGCTGACTAAATGCATTTAAATGTATGTAAATGTGGAGACTATCTGAAAGGTTACATTCAGCCCAAGTTTATGATACATAACTCAAGCTGGAACCTGGTAAGACTGCCCCCTTGCAAACATATGTTAGTTTAACAAATAAGCATGCACTGGTCACTGGTATATTTCAGACAATGTCAGGATACATATTAGCTGACTTAAAAAAACTGGCAAAATGAAGAGTTTTAAATATCTTGAAATAATTCTGTTTCATAGTGGAATAGCAGGTACATTCTTTGCTATGCTCTACAAGCAAGAAAGTTAATCAAAGGTTTGACTTCCATGTAATGGCATAACATGTAACTTAGTTAAGATCAAAATCAAAAAGTCAGAAATAAGTAAATAAAAAGTAATTTTTCTTCCATTTGATTTCCCTCTACTCTGTTTTTTATGTCTGGAATTCTCTATGTGTCTGTAAGCCCATGTACAGATATTCTTAATGGAAATGCAGCAACCGCAGCTGCATTTTTCTGTTCATACTTTACCTTAATAGAAATTACCTTTTGCATGTAAATAAGTCTTAAGAAATACGAAATTAGAACTAGGGAGTGTTACCTTGTTCATTGCTTTAGTGTTCAGCTCACAAGTCCATTTGGTCTGAATGGAAGGTAGTTCATGTCACATAGTGTTTCCTTTCTTACTGTTTTTAATTTTCTGCTCTTAAACACACAGATTGTCTCCAGAATAACAGCTAAACTCGCGGTTGGCCATTTTATCAGGTTAGCACAAATATACTGCCCCTCTGGGGCATGTCGAATACCTGGTGGTACTTTGGTACGTATGCCCAAGCTTCTTTCGAGATTTGTATTTCCTCTTTTTTTCTCAGGATTGCCACCCTTCAGCCCAAGTACTCTTCCTTTTGTTCCTCCAGCAGCCAGCATCAGAACTCATCCTGGGGTAATGCACTTGTGTGGCTTCTCTTGAGGCAGCAAGAACAGTTGACCAGACTTAGATCTGCCTGCTGTAAGGTTTGGAGCCATTCTATTTAACCTGAACGACCTAGGAGGAACATTCAAAAGCAGCATGATTTGAGGAGTCAGATACTTCTTTTTCTTAATGTCATGGTGGAACAATTGAGGTGTTTTGCCATGAAACCAGAAGTGGAAATCTGAGCCTGACTCTGAACATGAACCCTGCAGCATTTGAAGTAACATATCTATGGATGATTTCATTGGGCTAGGCAATCAAAACTATCTCAGCCTATTATTGTTCATAATACTCCCCTTATTATGTTTGTGTCATTAACTACCTAGGTTCAGAAAGACTTGTAGGAAAGACTATTTAGATGCTTTTCTGGGCTGTACAGGTCTCTTAAATGAGTGAGTAAATTTGTTTGGCACGGCTGTCAAAAGTTTCCTGGCATCAACACTGCCCGGGATAGTGGAGGATCTGACTCCATGAGTTCAGGCTGGCACAGGAAATGTCCTTTCATTATTGTAAGATTAAGATTTACTCACTTTCTAGCATTTCAGCATTATTTTTTTTCACCCATCAGTGAAGACATGCATGCAATAAATTAAATTTTTTCTTGCCATTAATACATAATTCATAGGCACGTAGTGGCTCTGAGTATTCTATTTATAAACATGTTGGCTATTGTGAAGTTACTCCAGGCTTGAAGTGGTATAAAAAGAGGCCCAATGTATATAAACATATATTATTTATTAGCACATCATCAGGAGTTATTGCTTTATTTTGATTCATGTCAATAACAATACTGTTTTGTAACTTGGAAAAGTAATAATCTTTTGGCTTTCATTTCCTTTGACAGGAAAACCAAAATTATTTCAGTGCCATTTCACATGACTAACACTTTCAAAAACACCAAGCAATGCAGTAATCGCTTGGGATGAGGAGATAATGCAGAAAAGAAAACATACATTCTGCCGATAAATGTGATATATAGATTATATGCACAGAGAATAAAGAAAAAAAGGAAATACGTTACAAAAGACAACAATAACAACAACAACAACAACAACAATAATAATAATAATAATAATAATAATAATAACAACAGCAGCAACAACAGTGTTTCTGTGTAATGCTCTTCCAAATTAAATAGCTCTGATCTGGTGTCTCTCATGAATCATCGCATCAGAAACTACCACAGCTAAAACAAGATTCCTTTGCTGTCCTCGGTGTGGATTAAAACAGTAACTTGGCCTTTTATTCCTGAGCTCTACCATCAGCATTTGTCAAAGAAAAATAAAGATTTAAATGTGAGAAGACATCCCTGTGATTTTCAAATAGCATTTTAATTCTGTCTTGGACAAATTCAATATAGAATATCGAAAATATATCCTACAAAAGCAGTGCTTCCAATCCATTTTATTTGAACTAAAATCATTCACTTAATTTAACTTGATAACAGTTAGAAATTAAAATGCTGACTGTTATCTAATTAAATGTTCAAAATTGGGCTCTGAAATTCCTTGTTTCTGAGTTAGGCTGAACTATGTATCTTGCAGATATGTACTCTATAGTGTAGGTATTGAGTTTACTGAAACATGTCTTGCATCCCTCTATATTCTGGGCCTGCCTGTTCTCAGAAATTCACCATGAGTGACGTATCATGGCATTAAGACCTTTTACATATGTAAGCCTATTTGGTTTTAAACCATAATAGAGTATAGATTTCACCAAATAATACAGTGTTTTACCTTTGCAAAGCATAAAGACATTGAAATGCTCGTAAATATTCTTGGCTCAACTACTTAACCTTATTACCAGGAATGGAATTAGTTGGGTTTTTTAAAAGAAAAAACACAAAGTAAGAGTACTTTCCTTTGGCTTCAAACTTTGGGGCACATTACTTGTACTTTTCTACAAATACTAAAAAAAAACTTATTGAATTTATACTACCTTGACTTAGTCTGTGCTTGTGCCCCTGGAGTGCATCATGCAGTTTGCAGACTTGATTCTCAGTGACTTGGAAATGCTGGAAAGCCTCTGTTCATTCTCAAGGTATTTGGGTCAGGCTCCATGTTCCTGGTGGAACAGGGCTTGGAAGCTTCCCTGTTATCTCAGGGGTCATTCAGCAAAACCTTCATCTGTGGTTTTGGCCTGGAGTAAGAAAACTGTCAAATAAGACTCCTGTATGGAATAAATTTTTGTTTCTTTTCAGGGATACATGATAAGGCAGGCCTGCACCAGGCAGAGTTGGATGCTGCACTGACAGACAAATATTCATCTCTCTTCAATTACACTATACCTATGCTAATTAAAAAGCAAATATGAATGACTAGAAAAACTTGTGGTATTGAGTTGACTGTAGAGACATATTGAATGACATGTTTTTCAGTTGCCAGAAAATTAGGTTGCCAGTTTACAGCTGTCATTCCTCTCAAACAGATCTGATGAAAGGGACAGAAAACTCTTGCAGCACACCTCACATCAGCACAGATGACACAGTCAGAGATCAATCCCACACAGTAAAAATAATCAAAGAGGTAGAAAACCCACAGTAATTCAAAATTATGGAATGTGAAAGTTTGTCACTGGTCTTCCAGTAAGGCAGCAGGCTAAACTGGTAAGATCCAGTACCAGAAGGTAAAAATATATATTTTCTTACTAGGTTGCAGACAGCATAGAACACTAAGCAGCCTAGGAGGTGTTCTGAAATCCTCTCAATTTACTGATATGCATTAGTGTACTTTCAAATTGTTTTGTTTTGGATGTTAGCCTATTAATTAAAATTAATTTGACCAGGTAAATAAGAAAAGGTTAATACAGATAAGATCACTTTTTGTGACCTGTTGTCTCACATAGCTGTTATATCAAACAAATATAGACCCAGTCTAAAACTGGATTCAGTCTAAACAGATCCAGTCTTAACCTTTGTTATTTTTTCAGCTAAATAGTTTGCAGGCACACCGGAAAATATAACAAAAATTTTCCATGCTGTCCATCATGTGCAGAATTTATGCTGTGAGGTTCACCAAACTCTTGACTGATTCTGGCTCAGTGTTTGGACCTAATAAGAAAGAGATTTACCTGAGCTCAGTTCAGATAGTTGAGCTCAGGTTTCTTCAAACAGATGAGAAACAACTGACTCGGGAGGGCAGGACATCACCACACTGCAGTTTTCATCCAGCTAAAATCCTGGTCTATGCCTCAAAAGAACTATGTGACATCTTTGAGAGTATCTCATCATTCTTCATGATCTCATGAAAAAAACATTGACTGACCAGACAGTGATGAATGCCAGTTTCTGTCAAACTTTTGCCTTTTTTTTTGTTTTCCTCTGAGAGGAAACAACAATTCAAACTGCTAGTGCTGCCCTTAGTCCAGTACCCACTTTTCTCCTTGAGTGTGTTGCTGTTAAGTCCCTGCTGGCAAGGGAAGGGTCTGCAGGCACAACTCCCTGTAAGCACCAAAAATAAAAAAAATTCAAAACTGGCCTCTGTCCCTGCTAGCATTGGAGCTCAGACTGTTTTGAATTGTGACTTTTCATATTGGAAACATTATTTCCTTTTTACTCCAGAGACTAAATGAAGTGTTATATTTAATAGTGTTAAGCAATGTCTGTGGGTTATTAAAAAAAAAAAAAGGAAAAAAAAAAAAGAATGGAAGAAATTTTGCCCTTTGTTTGCTTTGTTTCACCAAGATGGAAAAAAGGTGAAACAATTGGTTATGTACAGTGATCCTTACCTACCAAAGGCACAAAAACTCTTCAACGAAGCATCTGCTGTATTTGCAAAGCAGTGAATAAAAGGCAAAAAAAAGTCATTCATAATTTATATTTTGCTGTTGACAACAGATGGGATGAGAGAAATGAAAATAAGGTGCTTATTTTTGTGAGTCAGTGTACTTATATTCATATCAAATATATAACCTGCTGGTGCCAACCAACACGCATTTTGATATTCATTTTTCTTGTTGATATATGATATTCCAACAAATTTCTTATTAACCTTAATATGTTCTTGATTTCAACACTCCATTAACAAATTCTGTTATAATCAAGACTTCTCCTTTAGAAACATTTGTTATTATCCTTTCTTCGTAACATATTTACAGGAACTGAAAATAGCACATCTAAAACAGAGATGTATTAAAGATTTCAGGGCTGTTTAATAAGATTTTTTTTTCTTAGAAAATACCTCTTAATAGACTTGCTTTACTTAAAGTTTAGTGTGTGTGGTGGATCACATGCTTGTGGCCATGGTATCCTTTCCCAGAAGTGGAATCCAGTCAAGTGGCCTTAATTTTGATGATTGTGAACAGCAGTTTCAAGATCACTTGGCAAACCTGAAACTTGTAGTGAGTAATGAGAGTGAATGTCCTTTATGAGCTGAAAGCCTGGCCGCATTCATAAAGCAGCATTTGCCTTCCCATTGGCAGTGCTATATTCCTTTATGACTTGAAGGGATTTTGATTTGCTACTCACTTTTTCAACCCTTCTGGTACCACCAATATTCTGTGTATGCAGGTGATATAGGCAACCTGACCTCTGGATATTTACTGAATAAAATCCACGTACACACAGTCTGAAGTTAGGGTGAAACACCAATAAATACTGGGAATTTTAATTTTAAAACTCCCTGTTAGACCGTATGAAAAGATCACTGAAAAAATTACTTAGCATCAACAGCAAGATCCTCTATGAAAATCCCTGCAGAGCTTGTTTTTGTTTCATAGTGGCACTATTTCTCTTTTATCCTCCTTGTTGCTGTGATCAACAGAGGGCAGTTGGGCTCCTTTCTATTTTCAGTTTCAATTCAAATTTCAAAATTGTTTTTGATTGAACTTTTGAACACACTGAAATGTGAAAGCGCCCCCGCTGTCGCTAAAATGGTCTGGAACGTGCTTTCTGGGCATGAACATTTCAAAGAGAAGATGCTGGTTACAAGCAGCTCCACCTCCACTCTCTTCTCCAACATGCTTGTTAAAGTCTCAGGAAGGCCCATTACTTTTATTTTGTTTCTCCTAGGTAAAGTCCAAACAAAGTGCTTTGATTTAACATCGCTGATTAAAAACAAAAAAACAACAACAACAACAAAAAACAAAAAACAAAAAAACCCTCAACAAACCCAAACATTCAAGCAGTCAGCAATTTAGGTACAAGCTATTGAATGAAGCACAAAGAAGCTGTGGTAGGACAGGGCTTCAAAGGGAGAAAGCTCAACTGTGTAGCTGGAAGGAAGTGTTTCTTGAGGATGATATGAAACACATGTAATGCAAATTTAAGCACCTTCCTGACAGCTTTGTGTTGGGAAAAGATAGATTGAGTCCTTGGGAATTCAGCTTGTCTCCCAAGTTAAGCAGAGTTGTTTTTCTTACAGGGAAGATTTTGGACCCCTGATTTAGTGCAGCTGGGGATGTAATGTGTGGCCTTCATCATGCTGATTTAGGTCTTTCTTAAGTCTCTTCAATAGAAGGCAGTATATGGGCATGTATACATAATATTGCTTGTGAATACAAGCATCTGATTGGTACTTTTCAATTTTATTGTGTAAGTGTTTCTGTGGGTTTGTGTATAAATGCCTTCATAAAATGCTATGGATGTAAAAAAGAAATAAAGGAGCAACCACCCAGGGTTATGACATCACCTCATGAGTGTTAGTCACAGACTAAGAGCACCATTACATTATGGTGCCAAGAAAAATCTTTGGGTGATTCCTGAAAATCATAAAATTCCACCATGTAATAATGCTTCTTATCTAAATATAGATGATTAGATAAGATATAGATATAGATTAACACTAAATGTCTCTTGTTGATTTGGGAGACTCAATATGCATAAGAAATCCCAGAAAGCTGGGATTCAAAATAGTGGGGAAAGGCAGACTGAAACTAGTTAAAAAACAGAAAAAATGTTGTAAAATGGAAATTTCTAAAATTAAGTGAACAGAATTTAACCCATTTTCAAAATATTAAAATCAGACGATTGAATCAACTTCCTGAAGATGTCTAATAACCTGCAGTTCCTATTAGAGTAAATATCCTGCAGTTCCTATCAGACTATGATTTTAGCACATCTGAAGGTTGTTATTAAATTAAGTAATTAATATAAAACTAAGATTTTCATAGTGACAGAAAATAATTGGGTAAGCAGTGAGGCAGTTGTTACAACTGATGGAATAAAATGATGAAGAGCTCTTCTTAACAGGCTGACTGCTAATGACCACAACCAGAAGGCAGCTGAAACCCTCCAAGTGCAAGAAAGGATGTTCTTCTCTCATTTATTCTCCTGAAAGAGAAGAAAACTATCTTTAGCCAGATTAAAAAAAAAAAAAAAAGAACATTAGATCAGACAAATATCTTGAATCCATCTTTTTTTTTTTTTCTCTTGTGTGGTTATAATAATATATTATATTATATAATAATATATAATATATTATATTATATAATAATATATTTTATGCAGGTATGAGATAGATACCTCTGTACTGTTCCATTTGCACAGTGCTGGTGATAGAAGCACTTCAGTGTCATCTTATAGAGAATGTGGCAATGCTCAAAATGTAGATGAATGTTGCCTTAAGGAAAGCAGGGGTAGTGAAAGGCTTGACAAAGCCTAGAAAAGCTCAGGCAGTTGTGAGGTAGGAGTGAGGTACTAACTGAAAAAGTTGACCAAGAGATTCCAGAAACTTCTCTTGATGGCAGGAATCTCAGAGTCCTTCCTATATTATTGGTTTTGCCATGTTTCTAAAGGGGACCAAAAAGAAAGTACTTCAGTGACAGTGAAATGTAGTGGGTATTTCCCTTTTGGCAACCAGGGTGCCAAAGGGTTTTTTTGGTTGGGGTTTGGTTTTGCTTTTTCTGCAAGTGATCCAGCAGCTTCAGAGCACCAGACATTAAAACACCACCAAGTGTGTGCGGCTGGGAAAGAACACACCACTTCTCATTGCAGGCAGACAGAGAGACAGGGACAGATCTACAGAATGAAAAGCTGAACCTGCAGTGCCAGCAATAAAGTGCAAAAATTCCCTACTCTGCCAAATGCATGGACAGTCACATAAATGCAATTGCTGCAGGATTTAAAAAATATATTCTATGAAATGTGTATCATGCAGATCAATTACCCAGGAAGCAACAAAACTAGGCTTTTGTAGCTCATTTAGCTGTAGTACACAAATGAGAATATTTATACTAATTCTAAAACCAGGAAGAAAATAATATTCAAGAACTAGTAAAAAGAGTAAAGGAACAAGGTGCAGAGGACATTAACACTAATTTCAAATGTATTATTTTGGATTCAGTAAACTAACAGTGCGTGCAGAGAGCTGTTAGTTGTTTTGTTTAAGAAATTATACTTTATAGTGAGATGATTCTCCTGATGGCATCTTGTTTAATATACATACTCAGAAAATAACTCTTCTGAGTGACTTTATTCAGGTCATCAATCTCTTGGATTTAAAAGTGAAAGCCATTGTTTTATTGTAATCTTTTTCTGCAGATTTTGCCTTGCAAAATGTGCTTTTCCACTCTTATAGCTCTAAAGGCCTCAGTGTCCTTAGATAAAGCACTAGCTATTATTTACAGAGGTCTTTTTCTTCTAAATTTATTCAAACAGAAAATTCTACATTCCCATGCCTTACACTAAGTGTTTTGAAAATAATTAAAAGACTTCTAAAAACAAATGGTCAGTCCATTACTAGGACTCTGAGGGAAGCTTGTAGAGGAGCTAGATAGTAGAATGTATCCCATGGTGTGCACAGGTTGTACTTTAGTTCAGCCCTGTGCAAGCATTTCTTTTTTTGTCAACTACAGGGCTGGAAATACTACCTGCATCTTACCCCCTGACTGTTATTTCCATGACATGAACACATAATCTAGAAGGGTACATAAAAACATTCAGCCAGCTTGTCTTTGCTCAGCAGAAGTTACAAATATTTCCTAATGGACCTAAGCTATGTGCCTTTGTTTGCATGTATATATTGAATCCCTCCTAGCCTGGATGTTTGCTTTGATATTTCAGGAAGTGTGTTGAATTAAAAAATAATGTAAAGTAAAAAAAAGAAGTGCCTTTCATTGTATGAAGAGCTGCCTGTCTTTCCAGTTGTCAGACACCAAAAAAAATTCAGAAATATTTCCTGCAGATTAAGAATGTAGCAATTCCTCAGAGAAGCTTCAAATCTCGTCATTTGATTTGTAGCGTCTGCATTATATTAGGAAAACCTGACAGCCTTAATTCAAGAATTCTCTTTGAGAACAGAGCCTAATGAACAGAATTGCCAATCTAAACACAGAAATATAAGCCAAAATGGTTAATTTAAATTTAACCAGTGTCAAAAGAAAAAAAATCTCAAGAGCAAAATATGGCTGAATTTTACAGTTCTTACCACAGCTCTGGTTTTGCTGTAAGTCTGAAGTTCTCATTCAGTGCTGATTGGAGTCTGGACTGAGACCAAAGGCACCTGCCCACAAATGGTTCCTGTTCAATGACAGAGCTGACACGTTTTAATGCCATTGATATTGCACCATACCTTCTTTCAGGACAAATAAATCCAAAAACCTCTCTGGTTTCCTTTGATTTGCCGCTTATTACGACTTAGAATCCCACAAGAGCTGCTACTGCTACTCTGTTTTATACTAGCTAATAATTTAAATAAATTTAAAAATATTTTACTAAACATGCTAATTGGGCTGGTTACTGATTTGCAGCGCCACATCTGGTTCAGATTTCAATACAGTTCACAATTAGAGAGCAGATCTCCCTGCTTGCACTGAGTGCTTTGGTCACATGTGAGGTTTTTTTCCTAATGAGCTGTCAACAAGCTGTCAAACGCTGATACAAATTAGAGAGGGGAGACAGTGAAGGGCTGGTGTAAAGCACTGGAATCAGCCCTGTAAATGTACTCTTTCTCACAACTCACAGATGTGATTTTACCTTCCTCAGGGAGTAGTTCTGCTGCAGTCACCCCTGTCAGTCCTCCAGGTAGGATCTACTTCCATGATTAGCATTTCCAGGGATTTGGTCCAGTATGACAGCAAAAATACATTGTTTTTCTCTGTTGTCATCTTCCATATTTGTAATATTTTTATATTAATTTATTCATATTTTTATCCAGAGTATTTGTGCTTCTGATACAGGAGGGTTGGGATGATAACATGAGGGTAGCTACTCCCCAGCAGCATTTACATGTTGCTTCATCAAGGCTCTTGCTTCAAAAAAGTTCTTCAAAACAGATAAACTGGTGTCAGTACCAACAACAATATTTACCAGCAAGAGATTAGATCGAGGGACAAAAGCTATAGTAGGTTTTTCTGAGAAGCATCTGAGCTCCCTTGTGCAGCCATCCAGGCTCCACAGTGCATGTCAAGCTCTTACTAGAGACCTGATACTCCTAACTACATTGACAGCCAGCAAGCAAATAAAGCAGACCTGGATCCTCATGGACTACTGACTCAATAACAGGACAATATTAACTTCTGTGAATGCTAAAGACACTGAGAGTTGTCATTTATCTTTCCTCCAGGGCTGCAACAGCCCAGATGCTGAGAAATTCAGTGTTCATGTGACATAACCAAATACCACCTTTTTCTTGTCCTGCACACAAGTTTTGGAGCAAATGATTTTCTGCTTCTGTCACTGAGAGCAGAAAATACCTTCTCCCATCTGTTTGTACTGACTCAAACACTTAGTTTGGACATTTTTTCTTGGAGGTAAAAATCCAAGTAGCCTGTGCAATCGTTCCTACCTGAAGTAATTGGGTATTATTGGAAGGGCTGTTGCAAAGTATTTTAATAATGTGCACTTGAGAGTAACATAAAGCTACTGTACAACGGCCGTCCTTTTACAGTACCATGTAGATATATGTTTATGTATTTTTTCATTTGCATAAGCTGCAGTGTTAGAGGAATAACTGCATTACCACATTTCATTTAGCTTTCTAATGAGCAGCTGTGACCTTTATCACAAACCGTCTTCCCACCACCAAACTCCATGTTAATAAAGAGCCAATGTGAATTTGAAAAAGGATACAATTTTCCAGAGGTGGTTAAATAGCATGTTCTAGCACTCACTGGCTGATCTCCACAGGATAATTAATTCACCGATGAGAAATGTGTCTGCAGTTCATTTTTGGTGGACTGAGATTAAAAAAATGTACTACAACTAACCTTCAAGTCAGTCAGCTTTGCGGAATGATTCACAGTGGAGAAAACTTTGTTCTAACTAACTAACAATATTCCCAGTATGTGATCAGGCATTTTAATCAGTGTCTTATTTCAAATTGCTTTGTCACACTCTACCAATGATGCATTACAAATGTGCAGGACTGACCCACTGGACTGAAACAATGTCAGTCCTTTGCATCTAGCAGAGGGTATAAAAACATCAAACATTTGCTCGCCAACTTCCTATAGTACAGTTTGAAGAAGGGTATGTTTATGCACATGCAGTAGATTTAAGCACTAATATTGCCGTGACATGGTAGCAACTACAGGATGGGAGTTTCATTTTATAAAAACTTCTGCTACTAAAAGATGAGCTGTCAGTGGAACAAAGGTGTCACCAGAAGTTGCAGTTGGTGCTTTATTCACGAGTGACAGAACAATAAGCCTGCCACACAGGCTTTGCCCAGTGAGCATTTCTCTCCACCTTACACACTATGGCAAAAGCAACACATCAGTGAGGTTATGTTTTTGACACATTTTATAAATACCTGTATCATCTCCATGCGCTGGAGGGCTCGTTTATTGTATTTTCATGCAGTCTACAGCTGAGTTACTTTAGAAACTTCTTGCTTTTAGCTATTTTAACCTCATCTTGGCACAATAGAAAATGATGGAGTAATTCAATGTATTTGTTCTTGTACAGATTGAACATTTCCCATTGGTATGCACTCACCATATACAGCAAGTTCAAGGGAAATAGCTTATAAGCTTCCTGAAAGGTGGCAGAGTAATGGGAAGGAACTGAACTCCAGATAATGCAATATTAAAAAATTAATTATCAAATTTGGAGCAGCACCACGTGACCAAAGAATAGTAACTGTATCATTTTTATGTACAAAAAAAACCCTCCTCAAAAACCAACAAAAATATGAGACACTGAGTCTGCTACTTAGACTTCAGTATCATATGAAGCTTTTAAATATGTTTTGAAAGAAATAATTGTGGAAGACATGGAAGCAAAATAAAATAAAAAGTCTAAAAAGATAAATTATAATTCTAAATTAATAAAAAATCTTTCATTTTCTAAACCCCCACTAATAGTACATCTTATTTGTCTTTAACAAAAGAGCTGATGTGATATTGTGTGAAAAATCATTAGCAAAGATAATGTGTAAGAAGAGGTCTGAAGGGGAAGACACAACAGGTAGCATGAAAATATATTGTAAGAAAGTTACAGAAACCTCTCTTATACTCCTTACTGCCCTCCACAAAAACAGGTGAATTTGCTGATATAATTTGTGAGGACCCCACATGAAAGTTACTGGCAAAAAGAAAAACAGATACTGGAAATCTTATAAAAGCTGCTAAGGGCTACAGGCCCTCCACAGAAAGAAACTGGACCACAGAGAATGAGTTTGTGTTCCAGCTGGACAGCATGATGAGGAAATGGCTGTGAGAAGCTGATATGAGGAAGCAGAAGTTGTCTTATATGGAAGATTTCTAGCAAAGAAACACAATATCATTGTCATTCTTTAGGGCATCTGCTAGAGATAATGTGGAATGCTGCTTGCATCCCTGCTTCCCCCATTCAGGAAACGTGAACTCATGATGTCAAAGGAGCAAACATGTCCAGGGGAACAGCCACTATATTTTTTGAGAGATTTGAGAAAGTGGGTTTCATTCTAGCTGAAAGAAAGCTGAAAGTGATTGCATTCTATAAATTCACAGCGAGGATAAACACTAGGGAAGAGCTGTTTAAACTAAAAGGCAATGTTGGCATAAGAACAAAGGAGTATAAGCTACCCATGAATAATTTTAAGATGGAAATTAAAGGAAGGTTTGTAACCACGAGAACACTAAAGTTCTCAATTGACCTCTCAGTCTGGCTAGGAGTAATAATAACTTGTTTTAAGTTGGCGTTTAATGTGTTTATGAAAAGAGCTATGCAATATGGAGGGGGAAACTCAGTCATCCAGGAAACTTCTATTGTCCCACATTTCTATACCTTAGGGGTCAGTGTGTGGAAAAGAAGAGCTTTTTTTTTTTTTTTTGGTCATGATCCATAAAACACTGGTTAAAATAATAGCAGGGGAAGAGTTACTGAGTTGATACTATAACAACTTCCGAGCTGCTATTTGAACAAAGAATGTCCTAAATAAGCTATTAAGTAAAAAAGATGAATGGAATTGCAGAGTACTAGTTTCTAGAAAAATCTCCTGTCTGTTGGTGAGTGTTCATTAGAACACACAGCAAGAAAACATGACTTGCTCAAAGTGTCAGTGCAGCTGCATGTGTTATTTTAGATTTACCAGGAAGATGTGTCTATGTAAAAATGATTTTACACTGTAGAAAACAGAAGTAGCAGCCCTTACAACAACCTTATTCTTAGCTATCAGTTTGTGTACCTTTACTGCATGGAAAGAAATACAACAGTTTAATTAAATTTCTTAAGGTCAGTGAAATGCCATTGTTTTGACAATCAGCTGGGCTCACATAAACCTTGGGGTCCAGATGGCTGGCTGTTTAATGGCAACACTGCATTGACAAATTCACCAATTAGATAGACATTAATATTGCATCCTTTCAGATTCTGAGCACAGCCTGACCTCGCTGAAGTGGGCTGGTGTCTTGCTTAATCCCTCGTGCATGCTCGCAGAATGTTATCGTGCTGCTATAGTGGGTTCATCCATCAAAACCGCCCTGGCTTCTCAGCATGCTGAGCGTTATTGGGTTTGTAAAAACAGATGTCATAACACACTGCTGGCAGAGTGGTGCTCTCTCGAGGGACAGCAAAAGAAACCACCCCCTCCACACACGCACTCCCGGACACACATGCTGGGGGCACTGGTGTATTGTGTGAATTCTCCCCTGGCTGCTCTGGGCCTGAAAGGGAACACCCTTAATTTATGGATGTTCAGAAGCCTGCATGCCTTGGTGCAGATAATTGCCCTTCTTGCCAGACATGCTGCTCTCCTTACATCAAATTTGCTCTTTTTTCTTTAATGGCTCCAAATACACCATGTTGGGAATACAGAATTACAACCTGCATAAAACTGTAGTGGTGTTGTCTTGCTTGGAACAATTCCTCTGCATTACAATGAGGTCCTGGGGACAGAACCCACTTTCCCTTCACCAGCTCTATAGCCAGCTGTGCCTCTGGAAATGTCAGAATCCCAAGATCTGATGGTTTGACTGGAACAGAGGAAGAGGCAATGACACCTGCTGATGCTCACTTGTTTCGAATTACCTCCCCCCACCACATTTTTTTTTAATTCAAGACAAAAAGTCTTTTGTTTCTAGTTATATTTCATTACTCTCCACTGTCTTCCCCAGGGCAGCGGTGGCAACGATAATACACCTACAGCAACAATTACAGCCTCTTCTTATATAAGAGCAACCTCAAGCAAGGAACAGCAGTTTTCCTAATGTAGCTTTGTACCAGGCCATCTCTCATTTCTGTGTTTCTCCTGTGGAATAATCCTTTCCAGTTTCCCACCTGGAATACTTGTACAGGGTACAAGAGGCATGGACAATAAGAAAGTGATGTAGTGTGTGTAGGTACTACTACCTCCTCAATTATATGATGATTACTTTTTGAAATCTTTCCTTTGAGAATGTGCTAGTCTGTCCTATTTTCTGCAGTTAAAGTGAAGAATGCCACTGAATTTGGTAACTTCTCAGAACTAAGTTTCTCAAGTTTCTAAGAATATGATGTTAAGAGGACCAGCATTTGCATTTTTAAAAATAATTTTGAATTGTCAGATGCTCCTGAGGGCACTGCCTCAGGAGTGTTAGGCTTAATGGCAACTGAAAATACATGCTCTATTAAATGACCACAACAACAGGAGAAAGAATTATCCATTGATACTGTGAACACTGAAATCTAACAGCCCTCATGTGTGATGAAAGTGAGCACCTCAAATTTGCACATTCTGTCAGAATAACCAATCTCCATATGAAATTTATCTAGCAGGTGTATTTTCAGCTTTTTCACTTTCACTTTTTCACTTTTTCTTGTTCACCCAAGACTAGCCTGAACTGGTTTCTACCTGAGATGGTCAAGATTACTTTCTGTTAAGTTGTGTGATATCAGTGGTGATGGGCCTAAAGACATTTTTAAATGAAAACAACGGAAGGAATTTTCAGAAAGGATTACTCAACATTATTTTGAAGGACAGAGTGACTTTGTGTTCTAATGATAACCCTAGGGCAAATAGGGATATTAAATATCCCAACAGTGGGGCTTACCTTACAGAAGAGTAGAACTTCACTAAACTATATGTGAACTTAAATTTAGAGTAAATGTGAATTCAGATTGGTACTTGTACATCTTTGGTAAATATACATTTACGTATGTATTTACTTACTTATATAGAAAAAAGAGACAGTCAAACAATCCATGAAATAAGTTGTTTTGCTGATAAATACACATTAAAGTAGTAGTTGGCCACTTTCTTTCTAGTCCCAAAAATATTTGCAAATCATGAAAAGCCTGAAATTATTTTTCTGATAATTTGCTCTAGGAGTGTGCTCGTCACTTAGCTTACTGTGATTTAAATGAACATTTAGAGGCTATGTGGAGTAAATGGGCTGAGTGAAAGATCTAAGAACAACTTCAACTTGCATGAAGTATTCAGCAATGACTTTCAGAAAGAACTGACTCATGGCTGGATTTAAAAAAAATAGAGGTGTTTAGTTCCCTTCAAAATTAATGAGATCTGTGTGATGCTTTTTTAGAAAGTCTTTTATAGTCTAGAAAGTGATTTTTTTCGCTGATGTCACAGATGATGACTGCTATACTTAAACGTATTTTATGGTGTAACTTTAATTTTAAAAGCATGAAAGTAGAGACTAGGCAAGACTAATTATGTGCTTATGCCTCTGAGTAGACATATTGGAATAGGATATGTATACATTGCTGAAGAAAAGTGTTATTTAACATAAAGTCATTGTTTAATGATAGATAATAATAGGTACTATTGCATTTCAAGAAGAATTCAAAACCATAAAATTAGTCCTGTGAATTTTTAATGTTTATAGAAAATGTCAAGGCACTTATGAGAAATCTATAACTTTAAAGTTTTTGAGATAATTACATAATTGTATTATGTTTCTTTTTATTTCTTGCACATAGCAAGCTTAATTCTGGGTGGGGTCATAAAGTGCATAGAGAGAAAGACTTACAGTAAAGCAGATGCAATTCAAATTTTAAATTATTCATGAGTTCAGGCTTCCAATGAGTTTACAGCCAAAAGGGAATACACAAAACTTGATTTCTTCTGCAAATAGAAAGAACAAAACTCTTTTAGATGCTCCAAGTTCTGCTTAAAAGAAAGAAAAACATCAAAAAACCCTTGTAACCTCAAAATGCTAAATTTAGCTGCTTAAGTGTGATCCCTACCATACAACAGCTGCTACAGTCAACAGTGAGGTGTCTATGTCTCTAGCTGAACCTCTCTGGTAATGAATGGTCAGAGGTGAATTGGATGGAAAGGCAATTTTCTATCATTCCATGGCAATCTTACAAGCAGAACTGATTACCACATATTTAGACTCTCGTTGACCTCCAGGGCAATGAATCACCGTGGCTTCTGAAACCCGTGTTTCTGGAGACACTCTTCAGGTTTGAGTGATCAGTCACAACTTTGTCCATCCATTGATCACAGCAGATTATTTTTAGCTCCACCCGTTCTGCTTTGCAAGTCTAGTTTTACATGCCACTTCCCACTAACTATAAGTATGGGCTGCAGCAATGCCATGACTAAACACGCTTAGAAGTCTCTCAGACACACCCTTGCCTTTCCAAACTGTGAAGTCATGACTTAGACTGCCAACAATGAAGAAGACACCATAAATGTTTTCTTTTTTTGTTACAGTGAAGAAGACAAATATCCCAGTCATATATCCTCAAAAGATATCTTTACATGTTGGAAATGCCTCTATTTGGAAATAAATGGCTAACTGAAATTTTTATGTGGGCAAGTGGCATGACAAGAGAATTATTGTCTCTGTGCAGGATAGCTCAGCATAAGAAAACAGACAAACCTACCTTATTTTAGATTTGACTCTGCCCTTCTCTTCTGCCAACCTCCTGAAGCTGCAGTTCCTCTGTAGGAAGGAAGAGGAAGGAAGAAAGAAACAAGCAGCAAGATCAGAACAAAAAAAGGAGACTATGAGGGTAGTGAGACACTGAAACAGGTTGTCCAGCGAAGTTGTGGATGCCCCATCCATAGAAGTTCAAGACCAGGTTAGATGGGGCCTTGAGCAACTTGATCTAGTGGCATCCCTGCCAGTGGCAGGGTGTTGGAACTAGATAATCTTTGAGGTCTCTTCCAATCCAAACCACTCTATGATTCTGTGAATTTGTGATATTTATCTACTTGCTGGGCAGTGAAATTGTGAAACTCATTTTTGCAAGGATGTTGCACAGACACTCTGAAAACAGTTAGTTAAATTAATGGAAGAAAAATGAATCAGTGACAAAACCACACAAGTCCAAACCCTTGTTCACTAAAACACAATGGAAAATAAAATTATTCCTTGGGGACCATATCAGTGTGCACTTGCTTTGGTCATATATTCTTCATACAATGCATGCTGCAGGTGATGCAGAGAGGATAAAAGCTGGAAGAAGCTCTGACCCCATGTGCTTATTCTCACATTCTTACACTCTGTAGGGTCTGTCAGAGATCATGAAGGAGATGTGGACTTTGGGGTTACATAGAAGAAGGACAGGACAAGAAGAAATCAGTTCACTTTGCTCTTACTCTGAGTAATTAATCCAATTCAGATGGTGAAACCCTTTCTGTACAAAAGCTTAGTTTCTGTCACTGAATCCATCCTCTCATGCTGTTTCTGGTTGTCTGTTTCAACCATGAAGTGAGCTTCAGACTAGAAACACCTTTTTATCTGTTAAGGAGGTGAAACATTGAAACAAGCTCCCTGCAGAAGATGCTAAACCTCCTGCCCTGAGAAGTTTTAAACCAGGTCAGAAAAATTTCTTCCAGGGAGGAACAGAGCACATTTTGTCCTGGAACAGAGGGACTGAGTTGCCTCCCACATTTCATTGTACTTGCTTTGCCCCAGAACCCCTGTTTCTTTTTAAGTCCACAATTTTTAAGGAGAATGCTGCCCTCTCTCTTTTTTTTCAACTCAGCCCTCATTTGCTGAGGCTGAAAAAATCAGTGTAATCCGTAGTTTATGCATTGCCCCATTTTATACATGGTTTAAAGGGGCTGCAGTTCACTGCTCTAAGTTATTCTTACCTTTAGCACATTATTGTACTTTTATTTTATATACAAGTACATAAAGGAAAGACAATTAGACAATTAATTTAGATAGATCGGATTATAACTCCTTGGAGTCTCAGAGATGGATTTTGTTAAGGATAAGTAAAGATGTATCTGCTCTGCTGCACTCTGAATGCTACCTGCTTTGTGAGGTCCCTCACTCCATAGGAACCCCATCAGAAGACAGGTGCAAAGTCTGTGTTTCCCTCAGCAGTCACACAAACAAGGACTCGGTGCTTTCTCTGCCTGCTGTCAGCCAGGAAGGTTTGCTACTCTTAAAGAACAGCTGCAAAAGCCAAAGCACTTTTCTAGCAAAGAGAAGTCTTTACTGGAGTTTATAGCTGAAGTCTGAAGGCAAACAGATGTTTTGTATCTGTGATTTGGGGTCTGTGCAAAGTTCTTCAAATAAAGGATCACGCTTTCTCTTACACAACCAAGAGCAAGTAGGTAAATAAATGCAGCTTTATCACCTAACAGCCCCCATAAAGGTCAAGCTGTTCTTGGCTGTTCTCTCTTATTCTGGAAGGGGAGTCTATTGCTATTTCAAGGTGTGATGATATTCTTCTTGGAAAACATCCTGTCTCCCTTGGAAACAAGTTCACATGCAGTCCTGGGCACTGCTGATGCAAATACCTTACTGCTATCAAAGTTACTCTCTCAAAATACATTTTTGCCTGGGCACAAAGTCCTTTCCCCTCATTAGGTCCTTAAAGAACAGAAGCCCATGTAGGTATGTATCTCACTGCCCAAAATTAATTCAATAAATATATCTCTGACATTTATTCCTACAAACAAAATTTTATTCTGAATGCTTTTCAGTGGTTATGTCTCTCTCTTTTCTTCTCATTCCTGATATGGACAACACTTTCTGTGTATTTCATTAATGTTGCTAGCATATTGTTGAAAATAAGTATCATTAAACTGCTACATAATTTATCCCATTTGTGCAAACAGTTCTTCCCTATCCCTTGTATTCATAATCCTAATACAATATGGTATGCAGTCATATTCTTTCAAAAAGCCAAGTTTCTGTATTTGAAGGGAGATTCTCTTTCTTATGTCCATTTTTGTAAGCATTTCTGCATGTTTTCTAGTTTGGATTCTCCTTTTCTGAGCAGAATGCTGGATTTTTTTCTGAAAAATCAGATATTGGACACATCAGAGCTGGAACATTTACTTAAACTGAAAGCCTATTACTCTCATGTTGAATATGTTGATTTTCTGTGTTGCTTGATTATCTAGTGATTCCAAAAGAGTCTTATTATTAGTTATAGAACATCAAGCAAAATTAAATTGTATTCTCTCAATCAAGCAAGAAAACTGCCAGGAAAACAGTTGACCTTGTATCCTCAGATTAAAAGAGATTGGCTTTTCACAGCTTTTAAAAATAAACAAGAACTACTGCAATTATATAGGTGGTGACCAAATACAGAGCAGACTATGGCTTTCCCTTCTACTGCTAAGATCTAATCCTGATTTACAGATTGAGTGTATCAGCTAACATATTGTCTTCACTGGAATATTCCTGGCTCAAATTTACATGGAGGACCATGTTGAACACCTGGTGATCCAGGCGCGTATGAAGTTGTTCTGAGTTTACCAAGACCATTCTCCGGCATGGGCTGTTTCTCACTAGCAATTGCACAGATTCCCAAAGGTACTTTCTGGCAAGAAGTAGAGCAGAAAGGCTCTGAAGGAGAAAAGTATTTTTCTCTTTCTCTCGTATTTACAGAAATTCTCATAGAAGTGAGAAATACAAATTACTCTCCTACAACTAGGTATTGTGGACCCTAGCTACTTTTCTCCTGACTGAAGAATCACTGTTTAATCTTTTTCTGCACCTAAAATTTTCAGCATTTATACCATTTCTATGGCCTTTCCCTTTACTGTTCTCGATGGTTATGTACATTTTTTGTTTTGAGGATAAATAGAAGGAATTATGCCTCTGACCTGGCACTCAGCCAGAAAAAGGAAAGCCCAAAACTAATTCTGTACTATATCTGCTGATTATTTAATAGAAAATATGTCCCTGGAGTGATCACATACTCAATATTGCCTGGATCAGAATTTCATCTGCGTACTACAGATACAAGAACCAGGAAAGAGATGGCTGGAAAACGAATATAATAGATGAAAGTTTTACTTGATCTAGGAAATATTTACCATGAAAAATTTAGATTTGCATAATAACAAAAACCCTTTACTTTTATTTGGGAATCTTGTTAAGATCCATATTTAAAAAAAACGAAGGATGCCTGGTTTTGGCAGCTATTTCTTCCTTGACACTACAATGAATTAGTAACTTGCAGAGTGTTCTCAAGGTTGCAAATATTGCACATGAAACTTTACAGAACAAAATTGGTTATATATCACTTTTATGGTGTGATCCATTAAGATTCTAGAAGTAAACTGAAAGAAAGCTTGTACAAGTCAGTTCTTTTGATTGTAGTTAAAGATCATCAGTATAGTTGAAAAAGGCATAATGCAAATCCCTAAAACATTATTAGTAGCAATGGTTTTAATTTTAGAAATTATACAGCTGAGTCAAAAGAATGATAAGAGAATTGATACAAAAAAATCTTTGTTTCACTAACTTTTAAACTGTATGGATTGCTGTATGACATTTTCTCTTTGACAGATTATTTTTTAAGATATTAATAAAGCCAACTTGTACTTACTATAAAACCTCACATTCCAGGAAGAGCAATAGGCAAGTCCCCAAATGACAATAACCTCCTAGCAGATACCTGAGTGTAAATAGCATGGAATTAGCACCAACAGGCTCTCCTTTAGAGGCAACATTTGAATTGGTCTATATGCAGCCATTTTTTGAGAGAAATGGTGTATAACAGATGTAGAGCATTGCCCAGGACACTGGAGGCTGCTGTGAAAATGGAGGAAAAATATGTATATTCTAGGAAACCAATAGCTGTACAAAGAACATAAGGTCTGTTACCCATTTTGGAGAATGACAGGTTCTAAGTATAAAGGCCAAAGGGTTACAGCCACAATAATGAAATAGCTAAACATAGAGAAACATTTCACATTGTGTTAAAAAAAATAATTAGAATCTCTTGATGAAAACCATATGCAACAGCATAATGTGGGACTTCGTGCATGGATTGTGGCACCAGTAGAGGGAAATAATGACAGTGCTGTGATGTGGTGGCAAAGATCAGCTCAGAAGGGCCAGAAGCATGGAGTGAGGACTTGGTGACTGTGAGGGAAAGAGGCTGATGGGAGGAGGAAGGAAGTCATGAGCTTGGTGGGAATGCAAAGCCTGGCCACAAAGGCAGGGCAGAGCAGTACCACTGAAGCTTGGCTTCCGGCCATGCAAGATTTAGCATCCCTGGATGATGACAGTCAGTGGGTCATGGGTGACAATGTGTCACACTAGTGACAAGATCCCTCGGTCATCAGTTCTTGGACCCAGCAGGGACATTTGGTCCCCTCAATGTGCTGAGGAAAGCAAATACCAGATAATTTTTTTTAGGTAGCTTTATTAAAGAAATGACTCAGAGCTAAGTGCCATTGTACCTCATGGTTTATTTGTCTTGTTTTCTTTTGTAGGAAAAAACATGTTTTCATGTTGTCTTTTTGTTAATTAAACTTTAGGTGTTTGAATTTTTCTTTAAGTTTTAATCTGATGGGATTTCACGTCACTGTTTTCTGCAGGGCCCGGTTGTTTAGTGAGTTTTGGGGAAGAAATGTAGCTGAAGATGACTGATATTCATATCAGGAGTGGAATATTGCTTAGCTTAATTTTTAATGCACTGATTACTGATCAGTGGGGACCAGCTGCTAGTTTTCTTCTTATTTGATTGCATTTTTAAGTTCAGGAAAGGTACTTGAAGTCAGATTGGTCTTCATTGGTTTATAAATCCGAAAGGAAAATCACAGAACAGAATAAAATATTAATTACAATCACTATTTCCTTAATAATTCACAATTAATTAATGTCAGCTCTTTCATGTGGACCTTAAACCAAAGAATGTAAACAAGAGATATGCTCCATGTCTATTAATTGCCTGTGGTGGAAAAGGATGGGACACAAGGATAGATGTCCTGTTCTTGGCACATGCAACTCCAACCCATAAAATGGCTGAAAAATGTTCCTAGGAGTGGTCAGACTAAATTATATTTACTTATTTATTTCTGTATCTGTGAGCACAGCAGAAATAGCAATGGTGCTTAAAAAAATTCCTACTATAAACTATCAAGATATTATTGTCATTATTGTTGTAGCTGTATTTTGTCATGGGGTTTAATTTTTAAATTTTTATTTGTATTTTTAATGTCCATATGGATAGGATGTGAATTTAATACATGAAGGTTTTGTAAAAGCAAAATCTTAATCATGCTAAAGATTAAGTGAGATCTGAACTGTGCCCCTTTCACCTAATGCACACATTACTTACACAACAGTAGACTTACTGAATTCAGCTGACTGCTATGAAATTATGATATTCATAGAAAACAAATTATAATAAACAAATCACAATGCTGGGACCTAATTCCCAGCATTTCCACCCCTCCCCAACCCTCCCTTTATAATAATTCATGAATATTTCAGATTCTTTTGGAAGAATTTGGGTTTTACCTATAAATTAAGTTTGCTCATCTGGATTATTATTATGGACTGTATAGCTTGGGCAGGGATATTTGAATTTACAGACCCAAGCTCTGTCACCCTTCCTCTCCATAAAAAGTCATTTCAGTTTTTCAGCTATACCTGTTGATATGCAGCTGTATATAATTATATATATATGTATATGTATGTCTGTTCATGTATATGTGAATACTGATAGTTGAAGCATAAAGTAAAAAGCTTATAGCTAATGCAGGTAAAAAAGAGCAAAAAAGAAACAGTGAGAATGGGTGCTTGATGAGAGGAAAACATCTTAATGGTTGCTGGAGGAATAAATTCATTAAGAAAATGCTGAAAATGTTCTGTTTCAAACAGTCAAGGTGGGGGCTGTGGTGGCTGGAAGTTTACACAGCAAGTGGGTGGTGACACAGAACTCTGCAGTGTCAAAGGAGGGGAAGGGATGAGCAAAAAGCCTTTCACTCCAATAACTGCTCCCATCTGTCTTTCTAAAGTTACCAGCAGAAATACTTTTTAAAGCCTGGCTCATATTTTTAGCATTTCTGTAGATGAGATGCCTGATAATAAATTCTGATTTATAAGACAATAACTGAGGAGAAAATTAAGTCAGATACAATAGGCTTAAAAGATTTTGTTTTCTGGCAATATAATCTGGCAATACAGAAAGGTGTTCCCAGCAGGCACTAGCAGATGAAGATAAGTTTATGAAACAACCTACTTTTTCTTTTTTCCTTAGAGTCTTTAAAGACTCTGAATTAGGCAGATGAGATCTTCCAGGTAATAATGAAAGAAATAAAACTGGGAGTTAAGTGCATTCTTTCAGTTTACCTCATTTTTGTGGAGAGTGATGCTCACCTATGACTTCACATTCAGGTTGCTTTTTGGTCATAAGCAAATACTCTGAAGGGCTTTGGGATGAAAAGCTGGTGACTTCTATTCCCTGCATCCCTCACATACCTAATTACATTTCCCTAAATATGAAATCATGTTGATGGAAGCATGTTGAGTTTAATTTGTGTTTATGTGTTTCATTCTCATTGTTCCAGAGATCATTTTCTTCAAGGTGATCAAGGGAATTTTTTTTTTTCCACAGTGGCTAGCAAAGGGATTAATAACGCAGAGATGTTTTTGCTTTGTTTGCTTTTGTTCATAGCTGAGCAAGGCTTATGGAAGGCCAAGGTCTTTCCTGCTTTTCATACTGCCATGATGGCAAGGAAGTTGGGAGTGCCTGGGAGGCTGGGAAGAGGCACAGCTGGAACAGGTGGCCCAAACCAACCAAAGGAATATTCCAGACCATATGACACGATCCTCAACATATAAAATGAAGGCAAGGAGAAAGGTTTTTTTCGAGTGATGGCTTTTGTCTTCCCAAGTCACTGTCATGCATGATGGGTCCTGCTCTCCTGGAGATAGCTGAACACCTGCCTGTGTGGCTTTTCCCTATCCTATGAAACTGTCTTTATCTGAAACCTTGAATTTTCCAGCTTTTACTCTTCCAATTCTCTCTCTAGTCCTACTGGGGAATGAGTGATCAGCTGCATGGGGCATGATTGATGGCTGAGATTAAAACATGACCCCTGATAGAACCATCACACCCAGTCATTCCTGCTTCCCAGGATGCTGTCTTTGGACAGCTTTTTCCAGCATTGAAAAAGCATTTTCTTGAATGCATCTTCTTATTCTTCTAAAAATAATAATATTAAATGCATCATTACCATGATGATCATCAGTATTTTACAACAGTAATTGCAAAATATTCCAAGGAATTGGCTTGAAAAAAGCTATCATGTTTATAAAGTGAAATTATCCATAATAAGTCTCTAGCCATCACAGGAGCAGCAGCCTCTGAGATCCTTTGCTCTGCTGTTTTTTTGAGGGTTGCTTACTGACTCTCAACACCTTTACTGAAAAAAACGAAGTCTTTGATAGGCATCGTTGACAGAAATTTTTTTTTTTCAAAAACCAGCTTCTATACTTAAAAAGGCCATTCCAAAATAATGGTATTCACAATCCAACTGTTCTTTATTTACAGAGAGAGTCAATAGCATTTCTAGAATGATTTCAGTAATTTATGGGTACTAGATTTGATTTAATATTCACATTTTTAGTTAAAAATAGTAATATTTAAATCTGACAGAGAAAAACAATAACTATTTCCATATTTTCTTCTTCCTATTTTCTTTATTGGATTACCAAGAGAGTGACCATATTGGTGAAAGGGGAAAACTGACTGTTAAGCCTGTTCACCCAGGTTGACTGAAGCAAAAAGAAATCTTAGCCATTTACAGGATAATTTTTTTCCTAAGCATAGCATGAACTCACTGTTTTTCTCCTAAGGAAGGGGCTGGAAGCCTGCTGAATTATGAATTGCCTGCTCAAGTATTAACTTCAAGAGGTTAGTTTAATTTCATGTTTCAGAAGACCTACTGAAGACTTTAATTAATTTTTATTTATTAGCATGTTAGTGTCATAATATAGTTCAATGAAATAAATTATACTAATTAATTGTTTCCCCAGAAAAAATTCACAAAGGTGATTAGCATTAACATGAACTTTTCCCACACTAAAGCACAGTAAATATCTCTTCCAAATTCCTCAATACCTATTCATCCATTTAACTTATTCTTTGCCAACTTTTCATAACCCATGAAAAATTCAAAATTTTGTTACCTTTAATATTTTTCAAATATTACAACAGAATGATCTTTTAAACTTTAAATTTGAAGAGATCACCCCCCATACACAATATTTTTTCTTAATGAATGTGAAAACTGAAGAATTCTACAGCTATTGTAACAGTCATCCCAAGACAATAATTTATCTTACCTCTGTTCCCTATAATTCAACATCTAAAACAAATTCTGCTGTAGGTTTTCTTTTAATGCCAATAGCTTTGGCTACTATATTTCTATCCAGCTTCTTAGAATTATACTGAAATGCCACAGTTTGTTAGAAATGTTGGGTTTTTTTCTGCATGGGAAATTTTGAGTTTTAATTTAAAAAAAAGGAAATGTAAAAAGAAACAAGGAAAAAAGAAATATCAATATGTTAAAATGCTGCCATTAACTTTGAGATTTCTAGTGTCACTTCTCTGTGCTTCTTTGGTTTATTTGGTTCTTTTTTTGGGGGGGAGGCACGTGTGTATATAGATCAGTCTTACAGGATGAAAAGTCTTCTCTAATACGTCCCTCTCCAAAAATGTTATCCCACTCAAGCTGTGTTGGGCAATGCAGCACAGTGGAAGGCTCTGGTGAGTGCAAGTAAGAGCATAAAAGCACAAAAGTCTCCAAAATGTAATTCCCAGCAGGTACTGATGAAGCTCTTATGAACTGTCCTGTGCAGGTTCCCTTTTGTGACAAACACAAAACAGTTTCTCTTGAAGAACTTTTCAGTAGAGCAAATTCCACAACCTAATTGTACCAAAAGCCAGATAATGTAGTACATTGACAGACACAGACCACAAATAGGCGCCAATAATTAAAGTTTGTAAATAAAGGCCAGAGAGGTGTTGAATGCAATTCAGTTGCATGGCTAGCACGGCATTTGTTGACAGGTTCAGCTATGTAGGAAAGCCATTTTAAATTCATCTACACTCGGGAGACACCTACCCTAAAAACATCAGTGCATAGGAGATCTCTCTTCACTGTAGCAATGGATACAACACAGTGGGAGGAATGATGCTGTGAGAACATCTCGGTCTGTAACTGCCAGTGGAGTGCGCTTGGCATGGGAACAGGACTAAAAAAATACAGGGTAGGGGGGATAGGACATGCTTTGTGTTTCAATGTTGAAATGTAATATGGTTTTTAAAAACTCCCCACAGCAGGGGAGAGATGCCTGCTATCTGTGCCTTTACAAGAAGGACAGAGAGGAAAGCCAGGACACTTTTTATAGGAGGTTTGTGGCATATAGAGCTGGGACCAGGTGACCAGGACCCATAAAGCAAAATGCATTAAAAGCAAATGATCAAAAAGGCTCCACTACATCAGTAATACATATTTGCATGTTTATACATAGACTTCTTCCTTATCTACTGGGACAAATTTAGGAACATGTTTAATTCCTAAAATGCAACACAGATGTTGTAAGTGCAGATCTTAATCTGGACTTAAGTGCAGTACCATACACTGCTTTTAAATGAGCTACAAGGTATTTAAAATGCTAAATGCTACCCCTGGAAAAAACCACTTCCTTACTGTAGTGTCAGGGAGTATTAAATTACCATTGGATTATCCTACAATTCAGATTACTGTTTAGATCTTGGATTTATGTTTTCGCTTTATTGATTTTTCACACTGTTGCCACTAGAGCTTGCTACAATGCAATCAGATAGATTTTAATATATCCATTTCAAATCAGCAATGTAGATATCAAATTTCCAAACCTTCACCCTTTAATCTTCAAATTAAAGGAAGGATTTACATGTGTAAGGAAGGTAATTTCAAAGTGGCCATCAGATAATTGCATAAGGTTGTTGTTAGGTGTTTCTCGGTATTTGCTTTGAGAATCCTATTAGTCTGAATTTAGGAGACAAGCTGAGAGACTTCGACACAAGCATATTCTACCATATTATGCCACTCTGTTAAAATCCAATTATTTAATAAAATGAGGCATTTTTAGCTGGGCTTTCATTTTAAAAAAGCAGGGACAAAGTTTTAACAATGTCAAAATAACTAAGTTTGACATTTTTGGTGAAGGTTTTTCAGTTTTTGCTTGGTAAAACTTTTTTTCATTTTAAAATTCTGGGTTTTTTTTCATAACAAGTTAACATTGTAAAGTCGAACAGTAAAATAAAATTGTTTCAATTACTAGAAAAACATATATTTTTCTGCACAACACTCCTGGACTTTTTGTTTCAGATCTAAATTTTAAAAGTGCATCTGGAACTAGGTTGTATTTCAAAATCCATGGATTATTGGCAAACTGAAGTACTCTATCATTTACACCACTATTTCTGTGATAAAATTTTTTAAGTCATTAAATATGAGAGGGTATAAAATAAGATAATTTTCTCATCAAAACTGTAAGTCTGCACCAAATCTCAACTTCAATGAACAATGAACACACCACTTCAGTTTGGAAGAGAAAACCTTGGTGAAATCCAAGCTAGGAAGAGATTATTATAACTGTCTCCTTCTATTTTTGGGAACTCTATTTTTCATTGATATCTTCACTCTTGTTTTCAGTGGTCAAAACTATGGATCATTCAGTCAGGTGGTTATTTCAGGTCCTGGTACAGCTTAATGACTGAAGCCAACAGCTCTTTCTTAATCTCCTCTCCTGCAGGAGTGAAAGCACAACCCAGCTCACTCCCATTTGAGCTTCCCATTAGAAGGAATTTTGTGTGCAAGGGGAAAGATAAAATGGAACCTTGTTCCAGATGAGAACATGGTAGAAGTTCATTTTGGCTCCTGTTTTGAAGGCAGCAGTGTGAAAAGGTGATCAATGTTGAAAGATATGAAAATGACAGTGGAACAGGAAGGTATTTTTTCTTTGTCCAGTGAACTGCTGTGCTGTTGGAGAAACTGACCTAATCAAAATCAAGAGAAAATAAAATTGTTCAAAATCCCCAGAGAAAGGAGGACCCTGTTGAAGGAGGTAGCTAGAGGACTTACTACAGGAGGCTGCTTTCTTCTGCTTTTTCTCACATGTGCTCTTCCCAGCCTCCACTGCACTATTCAATTCATGTACATGGACTTAATGTTTGCTTTAATTCTTACTAACAGTTCAGGGGAGACAAACAAACTCTTTGTTCATTTGCTGGTGCTTTTGTGGTACTTTGCAGTCATCATGAGCTTCCACAGTGCTTCAAGCAGGGATCATGGCAGCAGGGCTTTCCCCAGGATATACAGAACCACATTGCTCTTCAATTGCATGTTCCTTAAAGAGTATTTCCATGCCCTGCTCTACTCATGAGGTTTTTTTCAGTCTTAATATTGTCTACATGTCTCCTTACCACTGAAAAATTCCATTAAAAGAAATTAATTTTTTTTTCCTTAGATTCCACTAGACCTGGAATGATGTTCTGTTCAAATAAGACCTTCTATTCTGAGAAAATTACCTGCTTTATTATTTTAATACTGTTAGTTCTATCTTTCTACGCATTTTTTTTACTGCTTCACTCTCTTTTTTTTTGTCAGGGACCTTTATGGGGTACTGACTTCAGGTTCTAGTGAGGCACAGGGTTTATTTTTCTTCTGTTTCTTAGCTGAGAAGATAATCTAAAATAAAATAAGGTGACTTGTTTTTACTCTTCAGTATTCTGGTAATTTTATGAATTTACTTGCAGTACTCTGCACCATTATTTCAGGAGTAACATAATTAAGCTCAGGGAGTCTTAGTTGGAAGGATACATTGTTTCTTTGGAAAGGAAGAAAATGTTTACTTCCAAAATCCTGCTGGGTCTCCTAATACTTATGTTTGGATGTCTTTTCCTACTCTAAATTCTTTAATCTATGTCTTAAAGCACTCTAAATCTGTGATATTAGATGCACACATCAGCAATGCAGTAATTGGTTTTTTACAGTCATCAGGCCCAAACTGATGCTATGGTACTCTTTTCCTTTTTTTCCTTTTTCAAACATCTTCCAAATCAGGCACTCTATGTGCTATTTGTGATCCAGCAAGGATGTACAGAAAAAGAGATACCAACAAGAGTTGTCAATGAGTGTATTTAGCATTACTTAAAAATAACTGCTTCCTTTGCATGCTCCTGTTTTTATGATTTACAAGCTTATAAAAGGAAATATGACTAGAAAAACATATCACATGGGTGAAAGAATCTCTTTCCTGATTCAGGAAATGTAGAATGGTGAAAGTGCTGGGCTATATTTACAAGACTTCTTCACTTAGATCATATAAAATAGTCTTCAGTCCTCATGAATATCCTCCAGTCATCCTAACTCTGTGCATATGAGGCTGAACACAGGCAGAACTAAATGGATCACTTCATATTAATTTTTCCACCACACTTGCTGTGCAGGATAGCTTGTGCCAGTATGCTCTCAAGCAAGTTGGAGTTCAGACAGATGCCCTTTTCAATGCAGAAACACATTTTTAATTAGTCCTATGGAAATAAAAGACCACTTAGAGAGGGGACCATTGGATTTTAGAGCACTATGTTTTAAATGAAAGACTCATAAAATGTTTTTTACTGAGACTGAAATGCATTAATCCATTGATTTTTACTTTGATCACCAAAAATCAATGGCACCACTGGTCTGTTTTCTGTATACACATTCTAGCCATATCTGATTTTACCCATTTCATTAATGCAGAAGGTTCTTTTATGTGATGTCTCAGTATTTCTGAGATACATCTTGTATTTTGAGGGGGAGCTTATAATGCATGTTAGGATGTAGAATGCTTTCAATGGAAATGGACTACAGCACAATTATTTCACAAGGTTTTTTCTGCTCCCTCAGATGGGTTTCTATTCTCTAGTGAAAAAAGTCATCCTCAGAAGAGTTAGCATTATGCTCCATGACCTTCAGAGAGCATCTTTCTCTTTTTCTATTTCAGTATGCCATCTGTGGAACTAATTTTGGTTATGCAAGGATGTTCCACTAGGAGTATTCTGGACCTCTACTTCATGGCATAGGATGCAATCTGATCTGTAAAAAAACAGGCCATGGCTGATTCATATTATTTCATTTGCATGTGGAACCAAACTGTTTGGTGACAGATGAGAGCTATATTTATATGGCGATATTTCAATGACTGATCATGACTTTTTTTTTTTTTAATTTCTAGTTGTTTTTTTTTTTATTTTAAAATATCCTTGTTTAGAAATACAATGAGAATAAAAATGATGTTTTGTTTATTATTATTATCATAAAATACTCAGGTTGATTTAGCATAATTTCTTGTCTTTGATTTTTTTTGTTTCTACTCAGCATGAATTCTTCTTAAAATTTCAAAATGCTTCATTACACTGAAAGCTATTTTCATACCAGTTCCAGAATCAAATTTATGCTGTGGCCATCAACTGTAATTCATATACATTTTCTGGTATTTCATAATTATTTTATTATTTGAAAATTTAATAATAAAACTATATGTACTCCTTCTCCCCCAATATCTCCTGTTGTATTTCACAAAAACTAAGCTCCTTTTTTTTTTTTTCCAAGCTGGCTCTATTGGGCTGATATCTTCTTTTACATCTGTTTTGTGGCTATTTGTACTATTTCTGTCTACAGGCTCCATCACCTTCCTCTTCACAATATTTAGCCTGGTAATGAACTACCAAGTTTATTCCCTGCCCTGAATAGAGAAAATATAGAGAGAATTCTGATGGTTTTAGGGCAACCTTCATTGAGCATTCCCAGATTCCTTGTTTTAGTTCTAGTAGCTAAGAACACCATGCAATTTTCCCACAGATTTAAAGGAAGACAACAAGAGCAGGACAAGTTTTCATCGTGATATTCAGTATTAAGTACATGAAACTGCTCTGTCCTGGAAGCAAGGGAGTGTCTTAATTCATCCCACATACTTTTCTTCTGGAAAAGAGTAAGTCATTACAGCCTCCTGACAAGGCAGCTCAGTACTCCTTATTAAAGAACTGACTGTTTCTTGTTAATATCTTTTTTTTCTCCTGGGGAAATAGGAAGTTCCTGAAAGGGAAGGACTAACAACTACAATTCACGCGAAACAAATACAAGGATATCTGCAAATTTTCACAACACTGCTTCAGTGTGCAGTCTTCTGCCCTTACAGAATTTTTGTTCTAATTGCATCTAATTTTGGCATAATATTTGGTGGTATTAGGACATAGCGTGACACACATGCATGCTCTGTTGGCTTATTGATGTCCATCTTCAACATTTCCCAGCATAATGTCTCTTGGCTACAGAACAGTCTCACATATTCAGAACAAAAATAATCATCCTAAAACCTAGGCAGCATGGATGTAGCAACATGACTTCAAATAAAGATAAGGGGTTGTTGATTTCTACATAAAACCCTCAAAACCTTTATCTTATGTTCCTATGATATCCCAATATATGACTTAAAATGTTTGTTTCTGAACGAAATGCTGATTATAAAGCTCCCTAAAACCTCCCTGATTATCTGCTTTTGGATTGGTTTTCTTAAGTATTTAAAATTTTGCATTTTCTTGCAGAAAGATGCAATATTTTACTCTGTGCTTTGATCAGCGACACTGGGGTAACTTCTCCATCTGTTGCAACTTATTGGCTGCCTTCCCAGGGCATGAGCCCTGTATTTGGAGAGGAGACCCTCTTGGTGATGGAGCTACTGCAGTTTGAAGAGGGCACTGTTTTCTTGCTGCCATGATCCTCTCCATCCTTTTGCTGACTGGGACCTCTCTGAGTGTTTTACACTGGATTCTAATTAGGCTTGACTATATTAAAGTTCATTTCCCTTTGTTTCTCTGGGGGTTTTTTGTGTCTTTGCACCTCTGCACATGAGGCATCTCCTCACCGTGTATGCAACAAACCATCATTTACTTCCAGACAGATTACAGAATAAGCTGCTTTACTTAAAATTATAAACCTCATCTCTTTGGCTCTCTTCTGTCTCTGAATCAGAAGATGTAGCAGAGTTATCACCTGCTCTTAGATTTGCATGCCCTCCCTTGTGATTTGCATTGAACGTGACTGTATACTCACTAAAATAGGGCTTTTGTTTTCCCGACTGGTGGTGCTTTACATTTGAACTTGATGGTTGGAGCCCACCTGTAGTTGAAGTTGCAGACTTCCTGATCTCCTGGTAGAAGTTTCAACTTGTTTCTTTTCTTCTAAGGGTTCTTGTAGAGGTTTGGGGAACAGAATATCAAGACTGCCCAAGAAGAAACACTCAGGATACGCTAACGAGAAAGTGAGCTACAACACCAGAATCCTAAATCAGGAGCTGAGTACAACATTCTGACCATGAACAATTTGGATAGCTCAATATCACACAGGAGTTATATTTTAAATAAGATTTTTGTGGTAATATGCTCCCACAAAAGATATTCTTCTTCATTTTTCTTTATTTCTACTGGAAAGAAGAAAAATGGCAACATTAGTCAGATTCTACAGACCATTATATTCAAAACTCCTTTTTCTTTGAGGAAGGCAAAGGACTTCTGAATGATTTTTGATTAGCCTCATTTATAATTTTTGCATTTGATGTCACTGATGTAAAAGCAGGAGCTTTGCATTCTTAGCATGACACACACATCTTGCAAATGAGAATATATAGTAAAACCAGGCAAACAGAATATACCACTGAATGGGGTGTGTGGGGATAGGACCATTGCTAATGCTACATAGAGAAAGAGATTGAGAGAGACCACACATATTTTTCAATTACAGAGCAGTTCAGACAGCTTCTGCTCAAGGGGAGTTATGTCCCTATGTATGTGAAAGGGTAAATATTTTGAAAGTCTTGTCTGCCAGAGATCTGGAAACTAGGTTGCTTTATTTTAAAATCTAAATCTTTTAATCAGCTTATTTTATCTAAATGTTGACTAAAAGTATTCTGGTGTATATTCAGACAGGAATACCTAGTTTCTATTTATATTCCCACTAGTATTTCTTCATATTTGCTGTCCAACAAGTCTGTAAAGGAGTGCTTGGGAGATTAGCAGACAAGAATAAGGCTCTGCCTTTTAAGGCCAGAAGGTCATCTGCAATGTCATGTTAAACCAAAGTCTTAGAAATAACTTTTCTGTGACTTGACACTTAAAAAACTTCTTTGGGAGAAAAATTATGTAATGAATTACTTCAAATTTGATTTTTTTTTTTTGTTCTAGAATTTTTGACTATTAAAAGTAATTCATGTTAACTTTATGAAAATTTTCCTATAATACCAAGAAGGGGACAACTAAGACAACTTTGACTACTTTGGGGCCTTTTAGAAAAAAATGACATTTTATCATCACAAAACATTAGTGACTACAGAGAAAGTGTCCAGTGTGACCTGTAATTAAGATGCACTTGTATTATAAACTCTGTTAAGGACTGGACTGCTTGAACTAAGCCACAGTCCATGACAGCTGTCAGTTCTTTTAAAAAATCTTTCTGGAAGCTGCAGATCGGCCAAAGCTTTTCCTAGAAAATATCCTAGATAGGAGGTACTGATCCTAGATATGAAGTCTGAGCCTGTTCCAGACACTTTTGATGTCTAAGACAATAAATGTTCAAAGACATGGATTGTGGCTCCTGACCAATTCCAAGAAATGCAGTAAGCCATCAAAGGGAGTGCCAGACCACTGGAACAAGGATCCCTGAGCTTGCCCTGGCTTAAAAGGCAGCTAGAGGGTTTCACATGAGATTGTCATAAAACAGTTTGACTTGTGGATTTGTCCTTGTCTCATCTGGGATAGGGTTAATTTTTATCTTAGTTGTTGGTACAGTGCTGTGTTTTGAATTTAGCATATATACATAGCAAAATAACACACCGATGGTTTAGTTCTTGCTAAATAGTTCTTACTCCAAGTCAGGGACTTTTTGGTTTCCCCTGCTCTGCTACTGAGAAGCTGCACAAGAAGCTGGGGGGTAACCTAGCCTGGACAGCTGACACAACCAGCCAAAGGGATATTCCATGTCATAGAACTCATGCTCAGTATATAAACTGGGTGACTTGGCCAGGAGCTACTGATTGCTGATCAGGGGTGGGCTAAATATTAGTCAGTGATGAGTGATCATATTGTGCATCATTGGTTTCTCTTGGGTTTTAGTCATCTCTCTCTCTCTCCCCTTCATTACAATTTTTTTAAATTTTATTTTTTTCATTTCATTTCATTTCATTTCATTTCATTTCATTTCATTTCATTTCATTTCATTTCATTTCATTAAACAGTTCTGATCTCAACCCAAGAGTTTTACTTTTTTTTCCAATTGTTGTCCCTGCCAGGGGAGTGAGGAGGGGAATGAATGAATGGACTGCCTGGTGCTTGCTTGCTGGTTGGGGTTGAACCATGACAGGATTATACAGTGTTGTGTGGCTGTTTCAGCAACACTATGGGGACTGTCCAGCAGTACAGGAAACTAAAGGGGAAACCTTTTTTTCCCTAATATAGTTTGGGCCATGTCATGTGAATTCATCTCATGCTTTCTGGAACAAAGTTCTTTCCACTTCACTGTCCTTCCAGCATGTGAGGGAGCACAGTAGCGTACAGATACAACCACCTGGAAAGCAGCTATCTCTTTCCTACTGTAGGCAATTATCTGGGAAATGTGACATGGAAGGACAAGATCTTTAATGAATAGTTTTTCAGACTATTCGGAAAGGTTCTCAGGCCCGATAAACTATTCTGAAATTCTGCTAAGCACAGGACACAGTATTTCATTCAGACTCCTACAGTAAGACCAATACTTAACAACACCTTCAACAAAATGTCAAAATTTAGAATTTTTTAAAGATATTCAACCTTATAAGTTCTCAGTAAGCAATGTAAGGTCCTCAAAGTGTGTTGTTATATTTTAGCAACAGATTTTTCTTTCATGTTCTAATTGAAGCTGGCATATGCTGCTGGCATTTTGAATAGCATTGCCTTCCATATCATTCAAATCTGGCATGGGAAAATGCCATTCTCTTCCCTCAGATTTCAGTCAGATTTTAGATTTTTTTTCTACAATAGACTATAAATAATGTGTATAAATTTAATAAGAATTATGTCCTGAAAAGGTGCAGAAAAGAGTTAATTAAAACCATCCTTTTGCTAGTCTCAGTAGTTGAATCAGTACTCACCCACATGAGGTCCAGAAGAAAGCAGAGGTAGACTTTCATAATTCTGGCAGGCAGTTAGCATACCTTGTTAATGTAAAATCTGGAAAACTGAAAAAATTATACTTGTTATTTAAAAGATTTTTATGATACTTACTTTTTAAAAGGCAAGTTTCACTGATGTCTTTTGTTTCAATTCCAGGGATTTGTATTACACCACTCATTTGACAAATAAGATCCTTTGCTGGGGTTTGGATCCTTCCATTCTCTGAGTCATGATTGTCTTCAATCTCGGGAAGAGTTGCTTTGAATTGAAGTTGACACTGAAGTAATTTGTCTTTACATATTTAAGAGACCCTTTCTTCCTCTTACATAAAGTGTCTGCCCAGAGAGCATTTGCTGTTTGGGTTTTGTCAGTAGGATACCACATAACTGCAATTAATTGGCTGCTTTTGTCAAAAGGAGAGTATTTAATCATAAAGGCAAAAGGATTTTGTTCTTCTCAAAGAGCAAGTCATATTAAATGAAGCAGCTCCTTCCTTTATCACATCATATACCAGTTTAAGATATGTCTTTCCTTATTAATAGAATAGTAATTAAGGTGAGAAATTTTGAATTTTAGAATTCTCTAATAGTGTACTGCATTATACGACATTTGCTCTCTTACATATTTCATCCTCATATCGTCTTTTATCATCATTGCCCTTCCCCAGATCTTTCAAATTACCTACACCACAGTTTATGTTCTCTGAATCTCTCTCTTCTTTTTACCAGTCTTTTCCTAAATTTGTCCACGTAACTATTCTGTTAACTCAAAGAACTTGATTGCCCTTTCAGTCCTGAGCTATCTTTTTTTCTGTCTTGTTGCCTTGAATGTCTTCCTTCTTCATACTGGCTTTATGACCTTATGGTCTTTTAAATTCTTCTCTTTAAATACAACATTATTTTTTCCTTAAATTTAAGTTTTAATTTTCTTCTGGAAATTTAATGTATAATTTTTACTGGTGACGTTCTTGAAAAATAATTTTTTGGACACATTTTTATTCTTGCTTTTAGACATTTTATTTGTATAGTATGGTGAACTAGACTCTCAAAACAGGTGTATATGCTTACTTCTCAGAAAAATAAATTAATCTGAACACTAAAACCTCATGTTCAGAAGTGCTAAGCCATGTGCAACTTACTCTGCTCCCAGTGACAGTTCCGGGCTTCAGATATTGGGCTGTGGTATTTATACACTGAAAATAAGATTCATCTCACTGTAGATTAAGCCATTTGTCTAAACTTCATCTGCGGTCATTAAAGACAGAAGATGACGACTCTATCCTAAATGTATGGCAATGAAAGATACTGTGCCATAGTTTCTCCAATGAATGAAACAGCTTCTAATCAGAAGTTGTGGTGCTTAGCTGAAATGAGCTGTTTTCTTCCTAGTAAGCAAAACTAGGTGAAAGAAATCCCATTGCTGCAGCAGAAAAAAAAAAAAAAGGGAAAAAGGAAACATTTCACTTAATTATAATTATTAACCTAGGCTGACATTTTGTTTTTGTCTTCAGAATTTCTTCTAGTCTACTAGGGCACATCCAAACCAATATTAATGTTAGTACTTCAGCTGTCGTTTAGCACCTTCTCCATATAAAGTAAATATTATTAAATTAACAGAACTGTTTCATAACTTGACAGGTTTTTTTTGCTCCATTCATAGCTTCATGAGTTTGTAATAGAAATATGAGACAAAACTACAATTAAAAGGGAGGTGGTATAGTCAGAGATACAATGCCAAAGATAAACCATCTTTAAACTTTCTCAGTCTTTTGAGAAGCTGGAATTTAATTCTTTGATTTCTAGAAGCAACACAAGAGAAATTTCTACTTCTATTCACAATTAGCTAGGAATATTTTATATTTAAAAGTGATGCAGCCAGAGGCACGGACACGGGGAGAGTTAAAATACTTCCATTAAAAGTGACTTACATTGGACATATCCTAGTGTACCATGGGAGATGGGCAATGCCTGTGCCTCAGTGCCCATTGAGGTCTGAAGGGTGAAGTTTGAGAGAGTCTCACAGTTCCCTGTAGCTCAGCATTGACCTGAGCTCCTGGGTTGGGCAAAAAAGTTGGGTTCAAAGTTGCTCTTGCAGACGCAGAGATGCAGTTGACCAAATGCCTGTGTTTAACACCTCAGCCTGGAAAAATCAAAAACTATGCATGGAAAAGTAAATAAAAACACTGTTTTCCCCAGCTCTTTATAGCTCCACTGATGCAGCTGAAGCAAATGGCTGGAAAAAGGATGCTGCAGGGCTGAGTTCTTTGTTAAATATATCTAAGAAAGATTAAAAATTAGCTGGAAAGAATAAGTCCTCAGAGAAAAAAAAATGGGGCATGTTGTATAGAGAGCCATCACAGGTTGTTTTGCTTTGGTCTGAAACATTAGGAACTTTTTGAAGTTTCCCAATTTTTAGAGATATATCTACGACACAAAATACTTCAGCTAAAGAAGTGTTGGATTTGATAGCACATGCTCTATGATACTCAATGGAACACCTATTTTGGCCAACAGCTTCAACTTTGAAGATTAAATAATGCTGATCACCTCTGCAGAGTGATTTGACAATTTATCTTAGTTAATTGGGCTTCAGTTAAGGTTGAGGGATTCAGCTTGGCCTATGGCCTATCTGAATCAGAGGAACCAACAAAATATAATTTAAAAATAAATGTACAGACACCAATTAACTTTTGTAGAGGTCACACATGATTTGTTTTGGCTTAGCTTTAGTTTCTCATAATTTTGTTCAAAGAAATGATACAATAATAACATTCAAACTTTTACAGAGAAACTTTAAAAAGGGACATCTAGACATTCTCTGTTAGTTTTGGAGCATGATTCGAAGGTTTATAAAAATTTTTTTATAAATAAAAGAAATTCAATAGCACTTTCTCCTAAAGGTGATTCAAAGCAAATTTTGCATGTTTGCATAGCTTTAAAAAAATTTCTACATTAATATATAATCGAAATTATGCTTTAATCAAACTGTCCTTTCTTTCCACTTCTTTACTATACTTATTAAAACAAACGTGACAATTAATTTGCTTGGCCACTTTCTTTTTTTCTTTAAATTGTGATATTTAGATCCTCTGAGCAAATTAAGATGTAGATTAATGTTTTCCAAGATGATTTGCAGAATCCCATAGATTTCCAGCTAAGAGTTTGATAATAGAAGTGAAAGATGATCTGCGGGAGTTTTTAAGCAATGACAGTGAATACACTGAAGACATTTGGGAAGGAATGATTGGGAAAATATTTTATGACTCGTCAATCTTTGCCTTTGAAAATGTTTTTGCAGTGGAAAATGGGTTTTAGAAATGGCCAGAATCTATGTCTCCTGCAGGAAATTACAGCTTTGCCCTGTGGGACCTGTTCTGCACCTTTGCAGCCTTGTCCAGGTTCCTCTGCCAGACTTCATATCCTCTTCAGGTATTATTGAGTTCTACTTATTGCTACAGCAATGCTGCAGCAGAGGTATCATGGCCAAAAGAAAAATCACAATTTTTAAGTCAATGTAAAAACCTCTTAAAACTCAGGATAAGAGTGTCCTTCTGTGACACTGATGTGAGGCACTTTTGGCCTTCTGCTGAGGAAAGCTGGCTGTCCGTGAATTAAAGTATGCCAACCAGATCACTCAGAAGCTCTGAAAAAACACCCTCTCTCTGACAGGACCTGTAGAGAAACAGGTCATATCTGGAAGGAGCTGAAGGTTAAATATTTAAGGCTAAAAGTACTTAAAATATTCTTATCATTGACTTTCAAACATTGCATTGACTTTCAAATTTGTATTAAGTACTGACATGAATGGTTTCATTTTCAGAGCTCTTTCTTTGACCTATAGTGCAGCTGCTTATTTAGACCCCTATTTAGATCATAAGGGTAGTTGTAAGACCCCAGGTTATTCTTTTTTTTCTGGCATCTGCTTATTAAAATAATTGCCAGATGTAGTGCTGAAAAGATTCACCACATCTTTGGAACAAGGGTACAAGCGCTCTTTTCAGAAGGAGATTAATTATTTTTTAAAAATTGAAGCTGAGAGATTATATTATAAGATCATGCATTAACCTTGGTGATTTTCTGTATATCTGTCAGAAAAAAAGAGACAAATATACAGATTGGAAAATCAAATGTGCTTTCTTTGTGAACTTAAAAAGAGATTTAAAGACTGAAGCACAGTGTGTCCAGGTTTTCCTGCTGCAACTGAAATCTCACTGCTCCTGGCTTCCTAGCAACAGTGCCTTTCTAACTCATGACTGGAGACAGTACAGACAGAAATCAGTCTATCTTTAGGCATATAATTGATCAATCTATTGACACTCCTTAGAACTGTTCTTCATCTTCTAACAAAGATATACAATGGCAAGAGTGAGCACCAACGCCATGCAAGCAATATGGAAAATGACATTTTTTTTGTTGTGATTGGCATATCCTGTCCTGTTTCTCTTTCTCTCACCATCAGAATATCTTGAATGATTCAGAAACTATGGGTGTCAAAAAAGCATCCCTCTCCTGAAAGAAAAACCGCAAAGGTAAAAGCTGTCTCCCAGTGCACTGCTGCCCTCCTCACCTTCTTAGGCCATTTCACTGTATCCACCCCTGGGACTAATGCAGGACTCTGTGCACACACCCTCACACACAATACCTCAGAATCCCACTTCCCCACCCACACCACGTGTTACTGACTAATATCCTCTCTGTCTCCTTTAAAATCTCCCCATACAGACAAGCAATTAGTTATAGCTTGGTTTCCAGAATAGCTGTTTAGGTGCAGATTTGGTAGAAGAAAACTGTATTTCTTCTACACCTATTTCATTTTACCTTTCTCTTTACTGATACAACTCTGAACACTCCCATGACCCTAGATAGCTGGGATATTGTCTTCTCTCTGATTTTCGAGTATAAGAAGGAGATTTGAATTGCTTTCTTGTCTCTCTCATCACCTTCACAGCTGCACTCCCCAGTGCTCCTCTAGTCCCTTTAGGGGGAAATCTATGGTTAATAATTTTAAATTGAATTTTTAACTTTTAACAGGATTATTTCATTGAGGTGACTCTTAACAGGAGGGATTTTGGTACACATTAGACTGATGAATTGATGATGAACTTGATCACAGAGATGCTGTTCTAAATTGTATATTTGTACAAGCTTGGGTGGGCCATTGCTATATTGTTCAGACCATTTTTTAAAACAAAAGTAAAAAAAAATTATTTTTAAATTCACCTGACTTTCCATGGATCAGATTTTAAGTCAGCCTAACCTTGCATTCATCTTCCTTGCCAGCCCTGACTGCCCTTGAGAGTTATTATCTTTTATTGTCCTTTCCTCAGATTGTAAGATTTTTGAGAATCTTTTCCTCATATGTTTTTGCTTCTCCATACAAAAATGTTCATATTCATAAATCCACCTCTATTACCTTTCAGATTTATGCACAATTCAGATAGCTCACACAGCTGAGCATAAACAAAACAAACCAAAGCAAAACAACCCTCCCAAAGCCAACCAACCAAAACCAAACAAAAACCCACACCAAACCAAAACTCACAAAGAAGCAAGAAGATATGGGATAAGGGAGGTATTTTTCTTCTTGGGAGCTTTTTTAGCAGCTACCAGCACAGGGTTTAGTTTACAAAAGCCTCCTATAACTTTGAGAAGTGGCGAATCCTCTTGGCTGTTGTTGGGGATATTAGAGATATATTCGAAAGTGGTCCAGCAAAGAATAACATTTGGTGTAGCTTAAAGTCTTCTCAGGGAAACGGGCTTAGAATATCAATCCTGTAAGATATTTTGCATTCTCTGTTCTCAGTTCCATTCTCATTCTCAAGAGTGGTAAGAGAATTTCCACTCAGCTTTTAGGCTTCATGTTAAACAATCCCTTTAAGGTTTATACATCAGGCTGTGTAGGAATGTACCGTATCCATGGCCAGGCTTTTGATAACATATTTTCATAAGATGAATATTTTTAACTTTGCTTTGCACTGGTTGAGGAATTTTAAAGTCCCTGGGCTTTTTTTTTAGAACTACTTGCCAGATGACTTCACAACACAGCAGGTACGCTGTGAAGTCATCCATGACTTTAACTGAATTCATCATCTATGTTCAGTGCTCATGCCTGAGTCTCTGTACTTTTAACAACTTTGTCTTCACAAAGAGGACACAGTTCAACTGCATACACATAAATTTCAGATACATATCTCACTCTAACAGTGGTTGGAGAAACCACTGTTATTTTGGGATGGTTGGGGAAAATCTGGAAGATGGGCATCACTAGCTAATCTGCAAACACCAAAGAAACAGAGTTTAAAGCTGAATGGCAGAAGTGGCTGTCAGATTACAGAGTGCCCAGAGCCCAGTTTAGAGGGAAATCTGCACCAGCTGACTCATGACATGTCTTATCTTTCAAAGTACTGTGTTCATGAGATTTTACCACTTTAAAAAAATTGTGGTTTTGAAGAAATGTAATGGGAGCTGCAATGTAACTTTCCATTCATGAGAGTTAAAAAGAAAGCTATACAAGTAGGGTCTTACTGAAGCCATGGAGACAGCTTGCACTAAGGAGGTTCCCCAGCAGGAGTTAATACTCTATATCTAGCTCTTGAATGGATAATTCAAAAAGCTGAATAAATATCCTGCAGTTTATTTTCTCAGCTTTTCTACACTATTCTATTACTGTCCATGATGCTGCAGCTTTCATACCAGGTTTCCAATGGAACTTAAAACTTTTTTTCTTTAGAAAACAGAATCATGTCAGTATGAATGAAGGTCCAGAATAATTTATTACTTCTACTTTTATTGATTTTAGAGAGATATTTATGACCTTGGCTTTTTCTTTGGGTTTTTTTTCGGGTTTTTTTTTGGTTGTTGTTGTTGTTGTTGTTGTTTTTCTTTTCCCACGTAATGAAGCTGTATGTATAAAAGAGAAAACCTCTCAAAATGTCAAAAAAGTTTTCTCAAGCTATCAGTCAGGGAAAATGTACAGCAAATGAAATTTTTACAATGCAGCAATGTCAAAACAGAATTCGGTTTATTTATAATTTAAATACATTACATGAATTTAGAGTTTCATCAGACAAAATAATTGTTGTTTTCGTTAAAGTAGAAGTACAAAAATTCCAAAGATTTGACATCAAGCCTGGAAACCATGCAATGCTCTAAAGAAATATGACCTGTATAGCTGAAAAGCTTGCTATGTATCCTGCAGAGATGATCCCCACAAGGTCATCAGTGAAAATCTGACACAAGATAGGAAAGAAAAGGGTCAAAATTTCATATCATAATACTTCTAGAACATGTTTTTACTACTGAGAAATATTTTGAAGGGATTTTTAAATTACTTTAAAGATTTCTGCTTTGTCTTTGATCCTAATATGGTAACTTCTTGATCAAGGCATTATTCTAAGATGAATGTAGGAAATTATTGCAGTTGTAGTAGGGTTGGGGTGCAGCAATAACTATACAAATAATGGTATTGTAACCAGATAAAGGAACAGACTGACATTTCCTCATTCTCATCTGCTTTTTATCTTGATGTCTGAAATTTTTCACATCTTTCTAGATTTGTTAAACTGCATTTGAAGTACCACACCCAGATTTGGGACACAAAATATGGGAAAGCTATCAGTAAACTGTAGCAAGTTAAGTGGAGGGACAGCAGTTCAGTCAGGGCTTGAGCAGTTGCTCTGTAAGGGGAGGCTGTGGTTCCAGGACTGGCTTTGCCTGGAGACAAGATGTCTTTGGGGACATCCAACAGCAGCCCTTGGTACCTGCAGTGGGGTTATGGAGCTGGTGTCTTCACAGTGGTGTGTGGTGGGAGGACGAGACACAACAGGCACAAGCTGGAACAGGAGAAGTTTCGACTGGATAGACCAACTCAACAGCTAACTGGATAAAAGGAATATAATTTTCAATGTTAATAATAATTCCAATTGGTTCTCTTTTTTCTCAATTAAATTTGGACAAGTAAAATTAAAGCCATCATATTTGTAATGTTGCTGTTAGCCGAGGCTATGCCTCTGTGCTATGATAGACCCATAGTTCATCCTAAAATTAGGCAGTCTAAAACTCTATTCCATCATAAATCAAAAGGATTTGGAAACTATGCCACCCATATCTGGATTGTCTTCATATGACCTGCTGTCTGTAAATCTGCTATCTCTCTAAAAACAACTGTTTTAGAAAAAACACAAGTGAATCATACACAGTCTGACCACTGAAAACAAACAAAACTTCCCCTACTCATATATTTGAAGGCAAACTTTAATTTGAAAAGGATCAAGTTTAACTGCAGAACTAAAAAGGAAGAGTTTACGTTGAGAGTAATACAAGCTATAAGGTCTAACGTGTCTAGAATAAATATTTTTTATCAAACCTGTAGTCCCATTATTGTTTGTTCATAAGTCTCCATTAGATTAATTTCAAAGAAATATTTCCAGAACAGAAAGAACTTGTAATCTGGGAATTAGAAAATTAGAATGCAGTTATGAGATATGACACCCATCCCCCACTCTCCCAAAACGAAACAGAAAAACACCATGAAAAACTGATAGTTTGCAAGAAGAATGGATATAGCAAAACTGATTTGGAGACTGACAGCACACTCTTATGTGTTTTTATTCAAAACATTGGAAATGTAAACTGACAGGAGGAATTCAAACTTATTCTTTTAATATAATTGGACAGCCATACTATTCTAAATCAGTGTTAGTCCTTTATCTAGGGAATGTTATCATATGTCTTATCACATACTCCATTTTACTGAATCCAAAAGGGGACTTTCATATCACCAAATGACCATCTTGTGGGGGGTAGGGGATGAAGAAGAAATTGTTCAATTTGAACTTCTCTGAATTTAACCATGTAAGAACAAATCCAAAAACTCTTTATTGGCAAACTCCTTATATGCAAAGACCAGGCTGAACTTTCATCTGTGCTGCTTAGCCTCTGCTATGTTATGTTCTTCAGGCCATGCACATTCCCAGAGTTTCTGCCATTCAAGAAAAATAGACCCACTTATATGAACAGCTTCTTATCTTGTAGAAATTAAAGGATAAGGGAAAACCAGTGGTCACTGTCATTGAGCAGCAGTTTGCTAACACATATAGTCTAAGGAAAAAATGATGACAATTACCATGTCTGGCAAGGATGCTGGCCAGTAAATTCTATTCAATTATATTTCACTAAATGAGTGAATAAGTTCAGGGAATCTTAGACAGGTTTAGAAGGGACTTGGACCACCAATCTTGAAAGAGCTGTCCAGACCTTGGAAAAGTGGCCAATTTTACTCTTATTCATAGTCAGATTCTGTGAAAGATGAATATTGGTTCTCTGTTTCTGAATCCAGGTCCGCCTGTGAATGTTCCTCCTTTACCCTTCTACTTTATATTGCTCTTCTCCAGGCAGAGTGAAACGACAGTAGATCATCTTTGGCAAATTGTATACAGGGCTTGTAATTAGAAGAAAACTTCTGAACTCAAGATTGCTTCAAACCTCTCAAGCATTTTATGAGGTACTTAAAATGAGATTACAGTAATCATCATCAATATGACATTTTAATCTCTAAGAAAAATGGTCATGTAGTCAGTTTGATAACTACTTCAGTTGTTTGAGACTGCTCAGATTTAAATATATCCTTAGGAGGCACAAATTCCTCCATATTTATATGCAGATCTTCTTTACCAAGGAAACATCATTACTGTGACTTCTAATAAAGTAATGACCATTTGCAGTATGTTTTACCCTCAAGTAGCAGTGTAATAGCAGCTCAATTTTCTTACTGATGAACAACAAGAAGCCATAGAGAAAATTTTGATTTGATTGATATTAAACTTTTGCAGGAGAAACTAACACACATTAATTTTCTACCTAGAACATGTGGGTAGATATGTGGAGTCAGAAATCTATACTATTTCCCCCCTTAATTGAATCCATATAATTTCAAATTAATTGAATCCAAATAAGTTCAAATTCCCACTACATATTACTGATGGGATTAGAGATGTTCCAGGCAGGATCAGGAGCTGGTCAAGCTAGGGATTATACGAATACGCAGGAAAGCTGGTTACTGCCACAGACATGTCAATGCAGAGGTCAGCTGTATCCTAGGAAAGAGCCTTGGTTCAGCTGTCAGTTCTCGGCGGGGTTGTATGGCTGTGATTTTGCTGGATGGCAGTAACACTTAACCATCTGCTGCTGAATCTGTCTTCTTTGAAGAGGAGACATTTCCCTTGAGGACAGATTGTGGACGAGGTTGTGAAACTAATACATTCTATATATGAGTCCAAATTAATGGATAAAAAGGAGAAGATCTTGACTGAGACAAAGGTAATACCTCATGGAAAGTCTTAACCTTAAAAAGACTTATTAGTAAGACACTGTCAATGCACACTGAGCATTCCAACTAAGGTTTCACAAGATGCTTCTTAATAACTCTGTGTAAAAAATGCTCAAAAGACCAAATAACAATCTGAATCCCCACTCCCACTCTGCCAAAGAAAGAGGAAGCTCTACATTTGCTATATTTGGCAGAGTTAAACATAACTTCCTTTTAGTAGACTTATCTAGACTTATCAAGTTGATTTATCAAACTTGAAATGAGATGGTGCAATCTTGATAGTGTTCCAATCAAACATCATCAAGCACTTGGCCCAGCTCCCCTTCTGCAATCCTGATGGGCTGCCATAGATCGAGGGCACTCTTTTCTTTGGCAGAGAATTTCGTACTGTCTTGTACTAAAAATCGGAAATGCCACAAGATACCAAAATCCTTTGTGAATCTACCATTCTCTGTCCAGTGCTGCTTTCTGCTCTGTGTACACTGGCTGACAGCCAATAAGAGATTTCCTTAGATTGAAAAATCCTTTGCCAGCTGGATTCACTAGCTCCATGATTTCCTTGTACTATTAGAGTGACACAGCAAGTCTCTAAGGCTGTGAGAAAACTGGTCTCGAATCTCCAAAATAAAAGCAGGGAACTTCTCTGCAGGACTTTTTTTTTGTTGTTTGTTTTGCTGTTGTTTTAATTTAACAGATGGTGATAAAAGTCAGAACTTGCCTACTGACAATCATTGCCATCTATTTTTATCAGAAAGGAACTTCTGAGTGGCATATAATTTTAGGAAGAGAATATTTCAAAACAACTGTGAAAGTAACTCCTGGCGCCATGGTATCAAAGAAGAAATGGTGGCCAAGGCTACAAAGCTCTCATATTTTTTGGCTTTTTTTTTCTCCTTAGGACTATGCAAAGCTGAATCCAGGCACTGCCTGGACGGGTGGATGTATGACTGCACATGCTACCACACCTGCCAATGCCATAGATATATGATCACCTGGCAATTCAGTCTGGCTAATTCTTTACCTATTCTTGAAGCTCCACTATAGAATGATTTTAAGTGAACACACCAAGCAGTTAAATTAGTACTCTTTGTCAACAAACAGGTGTTTTGCAAGCTATTTCCCAAATATGTCATTGCCACATTGTGCTAATTATCCATACAGTCACTTGTGTCATAGGACACATCCCAAGTGTCAAATGGAACCTATTTTCATAAGTAACTTAAAGGATCAGCAGGTTAAAAACAAACAAACAAACAAACCAAACCCTGAAGATCTGAAGTTTAGAATATGTGGCTCTCCTATCACTGTCAAGTTTTCTTATTATGTTCACTCATATACAAATTCTAACTAGAACCAAAAAGACACTGAAATCATGTGGAAGAAAAGCTGATTGTACCATACCTGTATCTCCAGGGAAACAGAGAAGGTTCTACAGAAAGAAGGCAAGGAGAGGAAAATACTTAAACTTCACCTCAGTTCTGTAGATTCCAAAGACCATAATTAGAGTTTTTGGTACCAACACTTTTGGAAAAGTCTCATTCATTAACCAGACATTAAAAGCTTGAATGCCAAAGAAGAAAGCAAAATAAAGGAAGAAAGCATCTAACAGTGCTCTGTAGGGTCCTTTAAATTACTCTCTATTCTGCAGGATGCAACTTAGGTATCCAACAATTATTAATTTAAATTAAAAAAAAAAAAAAAAAAAAACATAAAAGCCAACAAATGAACAGGGAAGTAGATCTGGGAACAGTTGATTTCTATAGATCCGGGACACTCAGACTACCTATACAAGTGCAAATCAAACATATCTGGCATATACTTGAAACCAATTCCTATGGCAAGAATTAGTGGTGGTCCTACCATGTGGGTAGGACCTTAATATGGTCTTTTTCTGGTCCTTCAAGAAGGAATGAAAGTGTTTAGCTAGACTAGTTTTACCAAGCCAAATTTAGGCAAACAGGAGCTAAGAAACCCATACAGTGGTTCTTTGCCTGGGATTACTTTATAGTATATAGTGACTTGTGTGTCAAGGACTTCCTGTGCTAGAAGTAAAGCCTTTATGCCCAAGGCAGAGGTGATGCCTCTTCTGTCCTATGCCCTTAGTAAGGGAATCATTACATACACAGTGTCTCTGTGTCCTAAACATAGCCTTTAAGGTTATTTGGTGCTCTGAAAAAATATATAATTAAGCTAAATGTAAAATATTTGCTTGCTTTTTATAATTTAAGGTTGAAGCGGTGGCTATCTCCCAAAGGGTCTGCTTTCTCAGTGGAATGAAACACTATTTTTGGGAGAAAAGAAATTGTGCATTGAATTAATCCAGTAGGAACTATTATGTGGGCATGGCATGAGGGATGGGGACTTGTAGCAGATCAGAAGGAGCATTGTAGAATTTCTGTTTCCATTCTTGCCTTTCAACACTGCAAAAAGTTCATTTAATGTCTTTACTTCATAGAGGATGATGGGATTAGGTGAGAGTTAGAGAACTATATCGTATTTTAAGGAAATTTTCTATTTCTGTTCTTGCCTTTCAACAATGTAAAATGTTATTTTAATGTTATTCCTCTGTGGAGATCAAACCTTGCCGGAGAAGAACTGTACATCAATTTTCACTATTGTATTGAGCCTACTGTGGTACAAGGAACACTGTGCTTCAGTAAAAATCCTTATCTCAACCTGTGAGTAATTTTCCATCTTTTTTTCCTCTCCCCTGTGCAATTTGGGGAGGGGAGAGATAAAGCTCCCTAGTGGGCATGTGATGTCCACCCACCACAGACCTCTGGTCAAGTTCATGATTTGTCATGTTCAAGTTTTGTCATGATTTTAAATGACAAGTTTTTAAACATTCAGTTTTGCTATTAAGTCATGACTTATAAAGGTAATGTTCAATGGCTATCATTATTTATTAAAAATTACATAACACAAAGAAATACTCAGTTGAAAGCTCTGCATACAAACCTGATCGACTTCCAGTGAGACATCCCAAAGAGATGGAAGCAGAGAAAAGTCAGAGGAATTTGCACCATTTCTTCTTATATTTACTGATGTCTGTTCAACAGTTTTAAGGAAGACCAAAATCATAATAAACTTCATGATGTATCTTTCAGAAGGTTTCTTGTGCCCCTTGGCACAGAAGACCAATGTACAGAAGACTGATATAATTTCTTTTATCGAATAGAGATCCGGGTGTTCTCATATAGTTAAGTGGGAAATGCTGAGGTACTTATTGCGTATTCTGTCTTAAATTTTACTGCTTCAAAGCTCTCAGAGCTTGTCTTGTTATACCTGCTTTCACAAATTATTAATGTCATTCAAAAATAATAAGCATATTGAACTTATGCTGTAAAATGTGAATTCGGTAGAAATGGGCAGGAGTTCTAATATCAATGCAACTCCATTGTCATCAGACACATTGCCATTGCTCTCTTTTCATATGGGTTATGGCAGTGATTTATAAAGCAATATGATAACAATGGAGGAAGAACTGGACATCCTGGGTACCTCCAATTCTCAGTGTTTTATACAGCCATCATCTTTAAATTCTGCAATAGAATGGAAGTATTCTCTTGTGTGAAAGTGTTTACAGAACATCCATAATAAAAGTGTGTAGACATGGAAACTAAAGAAGAGAATAATTATTAGACTGTTTGTCAAAATGACATTCAGATATTAGTTATTTCTTCATGTAATTTTATAATATAGCTTTAAGACATCAGAAAACTAAGCAAAGCAATATCATCCCTGACAGGAAACAAAGAAAGAAGTAGCCTTCATTTACAAAAGCATATGCAAGAGAGAAGTTCAGAGTAGGAAATGAACAAATTTATTTTTGATCTCATGTAAAGTCGTGTAAGGCCAATTGACCTATAGTAGGAATAGAGTCCAAGTAATAAGGGCTAATAATGCATGCTTATATATAAGAAGGGGATATTCTTCCACTCTTTGAAAATAACAGGAAAGAAAAACATATTTATGGAAGCTGACTCAGTCCACTCTAATCTACTGAAAAATTACAGGCGAAGAAGGGAATAAATGCGCAAACACATGAAGTGTAATGCGTTAGTAGAATTTACAGAAGTTTCTATAAGCACACATCAGCCTAAGTGGAGGGATATTCAGATGTTAACGTCTGTTCTTGTTTGGCTCCAATCTAACCACCAACATGTACAGGAGCAAGTCAGAGCCCAGTGTTCCCAAGCTGAGAGAAAATTTCCTCAGCAGGTTAACTATTTCCACAGGAGCCCAATTGTTTTCCAGTCCAGTTTCTTTATGTTGCAGAAGTAGAGCCCAAGGCTGAGTAAAGAAAAAGGGAGGAATGAACCTTGTGATTAGAACACTGGCATTTGTACCTTAGGAGGTGTTTAACACCTTTATTCTTCTCTCCACTGCAAAGTATTAGCTGCTAATTTTATAAGGTTACTCTAGTGCAGAGGCTAAGTGAGAGAACATCAGGCTGACCATTAGGTCTGCATCATTGGTATGTATTACTTTCATTTAATTCTGCTTTTTACTGTTCCCTCGGGTTGGTTCTTAGCCTACTCATTTACAGTCTGTCTTCATTTCTTCCTTTTGTCTGTTTCTCCTTTATCCTAGAATTCCCTTCTCTGAGTTCAGTTATCTCCCCTAAGTTCTTACTGGTTTTGCCCACTTTTGCTCTTTTTTCCCCCTTCTTTCTTTGAAGGCACTCTCCTTGTCTTAGCACATTATATCTCCAGCCTCTCTAGTAGTAAATTCCAGCTGCTACCCCTTTCTACCTTATCTAAAAGGGAAATAACACCATCACTACCACAGACTTTGAAATTATCAAAATGCACTGCACTTAGACAAACTTGGATTTGATCCAACTGTAACTTAATATGTAATTCAGCAACTAACTTACATTAACATGACTCAGAAAAGAAAATCATGCCGTAAAACATTACATTGAATGAGAAATGATTCAGTGAAAACAGAGTAGGCAATTACTGAGTGAAGCTATTATCCACAGTAGACAGTTACTCAGTGAAAATGTTATACAGTGCAGGCAAATATTCAAGAAAACATTTGACAAGGACAGCAATTATTCAATAAACAATCATAATTGCACCCAATGGAGTACACTTTCCATGAACAGTACAAATAGTTAGCAGAATCAAAGTATGTTACTGTGACTGCCCAGATTTTAGCTAATTTATGTGGTAGTTAAGTTCTACAGGATAATTAGAATCTGTCAGTGAGGGACAACTTGTTTTTTCTATTGTTTCTTCAGTTCTAGGAAGTAATGCCACAGTTCTGTCAACTTTATTGAAGAAGCAAATGTAGTTAGATCCATTTTCTGGAGTTAATTATCCTTTTCCAAGAATGAGCATTACTCACATGATTCCCTTCTTCAGTTGCTTCTTCTATCACACTTTCAATCCTTTGCTCACTTTATCAATAGCTTTTTTCCTCTGCTTTCCCCCCCTGGTTTATTCTTCAAATTTCTCCAGTTTTTTGTTTTCAAAGCAGAAATTAATTTCTGTTTCTTGTTGCCCAAAGAGCTGTCACATTGATTCCATTTCTATTTGTAGTACAGTTCCCACTTCTGCCCTCTTTCAGTGGCTCCCAGCAGGAGACAGCTTTCATTCTCCCTAAGTCCAGAACTATCACTTCTCCTTTTGCTTTGGTAACTTGATCAACTATTCTTTTCCTGCTGTCCATCTTATACATTTCTATTTAGTTTTTTAGACTCAAACTGTATTTAAACTGCTTTCTTTTGAATTAATTCATATATTCATTATTTGCCTTCACCAGCATCCACTGTAACTTCACAATACCACTTACTGTTTGAAAATCTTAGCAATTCTTGTTATTTCTGTGAATGTATACTTTTTTATCTCATCTTGCTTCATTGCTTAATGACAGGTTTTTGAGCAAACCATCTGACTGAAGTATGGATTATTCCTCTGCTGAGTTATTTTAGCCCATGAAGATGCTAATTACTTTCAGCACAGTTTGGTTTTCTAAGCATCTATATTTAAATATACATAACAAAAATTATTTATAAAAATAAGGGAAGTAGCAGGAGAGTTGTTGGGATCCTTCACGTAGAGTGGCTTCATTAGTTTCATTATACTGATTTCTGTATAGTAGATTAGTACAAGTGATGCCAAAATCAGGGTTCCCCAGTGTAACTGCATCACCAAAAGGGTATTTTGGTCTTATTTTTAAGGCTAGATTGGCAGCAGAAGTCCAGAGATATTACTGTATTGCAGCAGCAAGGCCAGCAGAATTTCCGTATTACTTGGTAAAGTGTCTAACTATACTGAAAGCACTGGTACGTATGCAGAAAGTGCCTGCATAGGGATTTACGTCACCATAGCTGTGTGATATTCTTTTCCCACTAGAGTTCTGCTGGCCAATTTCCTTATGAAGACAGTCTTTATATGATGTACCATTAAAAGTGCCATGGAAGTAGTCCTCAAACTGATAAAAATCCTTCCCTTATTAAAATTTAAAACTATTAAATCTCAGGAAAATTCATGCATTGGAACTAGATATTTTTCACTTGCATACACTGAGTATTTTCTATCTGTCTCTGACCTTGAAGTCACAGAAGCTCAGCCAAGCAAGGGCATGAAATTATCTTCTGTCTTTGATTATAATTAGAATCAAACTATTTTAATCAATAAGAAGAATCAATCATTTTATTAATTGGCTTACTTACATTTCTGGTCTTAAAATGGCAGAAATGCCAGATAACAATTAAAGTTGCCCTACATCTCTCTTACTCCTTCTAACACTCTTCTTCCAGCCCAGCTTTCTCAAACACTTGCTTGAACCCTTTTACTGAAGCACCTTCAATAAGGGGGAGAGTTTTTTTGCGTCTGATTGGGAAATCATAGTCAAATTAATATGAAAGAAGGAAATTAGCAAAAATGATGAGCCAACTTAAATGAGAACAATGTAAAATACAGACTCTGTAATTTGTACACTCTACACCAGCCACAAACACAGGTTTCAATTAACTAATTGCCTGAATCATCCTTTTCCCCATCCTTCGCTTTCTTCAAAATTTCTTGGAACTGCTCATATTTCTGTTTGTCTGAGATCTTTGTCAGGTAATTTGTTACACGTCTTTAGTCATATAACTCAATTTGCTTTAATTCATTTACTGTTCTGTAAAGCTAGATTTGATCCTAACAATCATTTTCATAAGCAATTTCTGAACTGAAAATTTTTCTGACTCTTTTCTAGCTGTGAGGAACAAAGGAAATTTTAAGAAACCTCACTCACTAGTTTTCATGTGAACTAAACCAGAAGCCTGCTCTGAGTCACTTCTTCCAAGGAGAACCTTCACACACCATTAGAGAACTACTAGTTTTAATGTATGCTTCTGACCCCTGATTCAGACACTCCATTCATTGGCAAGTGATATCTCTTTTTTTTTCCCCCTTTGGGAAACAGACATAATTTTAAACCTCTTGGAGATGGGAATAATGTGCAAATGATTATAAAATATAGTTGTTCAGTCTTACATTACGTCCCAGCTAATGACTCACAATAAAATATCTCAAAATGTAAGCCAAAAGAGGAATGGGTTATCCTATGCTACAAGATAAGCTGCCACTAAACTGCCTACAAATATGTGCTGATCTCACTCCAAAAGTATAGATTATAGACATTATGAGATGGTTCTTCACAACTAAAGCAGTTGCTGCTTGTCTGACTACATTCTCACTCAGATTTTTTAATGCCTCTGGTTTGTCATGAATATCTGCAGGTCCTTCTTGGGCATGGTGAGATCATAACTGTGGATTTGGCATAACTACCTGGGCTGAAGCTCTAGATTGAGATCCAAGAGACAGTTTTTACAGTCACAGTTTATTAAAAAGTTTTCACTCTCACTTTAAACTGATCACACAGGAGTAATGTCAGGAAAACTCACTTTTGTCACAGGGATCTAACAAAGCTCCTAATTTGAAGGACATTTGTGTTCAGAAGAGATAAGCTCAAAAGGGACTAGGAGGAAGCCCTCAAGGTGAATAAGGTCAGTCTTTTGAGAAAAGCCTCAAAAGAAATTGGCCTGTTTAGCCAGCTAAAAGATAACGTGGGATCTTTACCTGTGTGCATATACACAAAGGGCTGGGAGGAAAGGAGGAGAAAGAAATTAGGAAGAAAGAAACAGTTAATGCTAAATAAAAACTGACAGGAGAAAGTCTGCTTTCTCTTAGGAGCTGTGTGTAGAAAATCTAAAAGCCAGGATAAAATTATGGTTATTTGTGGCAGCCCAGACCAGGATTTGATTGTGCAGGGTCTTGTCTATGTGAATTTGTTTAAATGTAAACAAACACACACATATAAATGTCATACCATTGTTTTTTCTCTCTCTTTTTTTTTTTTTAACTAAAGAATAACAACAAGAATTTCTCAGCTTTCTTGTTTATTGCTTTCTGTATTAACTTCAAAGTTCCCCTAACTTCTCACTACCTTGCCAATCTTTCCTGCTTTTTCTTTACTCATATCTGCATGGTTGACACTTGCCCTCTACAGCTGGTATTGTCCTTTCAGTGTGTCTGTCCTGTCCTTGCGATAATCTCACTTTTTTATATGTCTCTGTTTCTGTCATGTTCTAATTTGTGCTCTTTCCCCTTAAATGGCAAATGTCTGCAGTGCTCAAATAGCATCACTGACCTTCCCTCCTGGTACAAAACCTTGTTATTTAAGAAATCTAAGAGTTTGTTCAACAGAAAAAAGCAGAATATGGAGTAAGGATGTGTGCTGACATTTCAACTCCTCAGAGCTTTCCTGAAAATTCACAGTGACAACAAACACCTGCAATTCTCCAGCAGGCTGATCTTTCTCTTCTCTTCATTGGCAACTAGGGAATGCCTTTGGCTGACTGCAATAAAATTGCCCCTGCAATCTAGACTTAACTTTGCTGTCTCCATTGAAACCTAGTTAAATCAGCCACCAGCCCAAACTGGTGCTTAAAACTACAGCCAGAACTGGAGAGACATGAAAATAGGCTTTAGAGCCCATTGCAGAGAGTTGCCAAAAAATGGAGAATTTGGCCATGACAGTCTCTCTTGTGCTATGGTCCCTAGTGTATTGAATGGACCATGATGTGGTCACAGTACTGGCCCAGTCTGTCCTCTCTTTGGCCATCACAAATGCCAAGCAATGTCAGGATCACAGGGAACCTGAGGCAGGTCTGGGATGCCAGTTAAAGTCAGGATAGAGCGATTTGGCCCATTACAACTAGTGGTAACCATTGACTTCCCTTTAAATCAGGATTTTGCTTTCTACTTGGTGCTAATACTTTGTCATTACATGCCAACAGCTCAACATCTTTTTGCTTTCTAAATATTGCCTATGGGATTCAAATATTTAACTATATCTAGGTATGAAAACCATTTTGTGCTGCATTTAGATTGCTGGTCAAAACACTTCAGGTTGCTTGTGAAAAATGCCAGCTTGTCTTCCTTAAAAAAAGAGACAGACAAATCAATAAAGTGTGGTATTTCATTTTGTCCAGCATAATGGGAAAGTAAATTAGTCAATAATGGGATCTTCTAGGTAAGTCATTCTAACTCTGTTTGTTTCACACAAGCTTTTGGGATAAGTGGGCTTAATATCTTTATGTGGGATGTTACAATTTGTTATAATTTTATACTCTTCTCTCTCTAAGGGCAACAGAATCCTGGCAATGCTTTGGAAATGGGATTAGAAGAGAGGCTTGAAAGGTTTAAAAATCTTTCTCACAGTAAAGCACTGTAAAGCTGTCATCAGAGTAAATTTCTATAAAGGAATTTCCCTAGATTTTTACCACTGTAAATGAAAAGTGTAGACCAGTGAATGAGAGTCCAGGGTTTGGCTTGATGTGGATAATCTATAATATTAGAAAAGTTGGCAAATGTGGGCTGTTCTCAGTAAGTAAATGTTTTCACAATTGAGAAAATGCATGTGTCATAGGAGATATTTCTTCACAAGAAGACTTTTATTTCTCATTTACATCTAACTTGCACAAAATGTTTCAAAAACATCTTGCTAGAAAATGTAAATATGTAAAAACACAGCATTTAAATATTGTGTGTTAGTTTTATCTTATCTATAGTTTTTGGTGAAACATTTGTTGGTAGCACAGCTGATATTGTGTATATTAGTTTTTTAAGGAAAAACAAACATGAAGTGGTAAACATCCCTGTGCATGATAAGAAAACAAGACACATAATTTTGTATCTGACAATTTGTGCAAGCAGAGTTGAGTCACGCAGGGCTCTGCTCAGCCGAAGAGTATAGTCCCATCTCACTTAAATAAAAAAGCTTGCGGATGTTTGAAAGAGAGTTTCACTCAGTGAGTTATTTCATTTAAAAAAAAATTAAATAAATTGTTGTAGTACATCATTTTCCTCTACTGTACATTACTAAAGTAAATTCAACAGTGTCAAAAACCTGCTTGGAGGCACTGCTGCTTTTGAATAGCTGTGTGGATTAATGCAAGAAAACCCACTACAGGGGTGTTGGAACTATGGAGTACTCCAAGAAAAGCTGGGTTACAGCAGTTTGTTTTTACTTTGAATGTTGACTTTGCCAAGGACATGTTGTCTGAACCTCAGTGATCTGCATTTATTTCTCTTCATTGTGAGAGTGAAGTCTGTCACGTGCCCAGAAGCTAGTGTAATGACCCTTAAAAACAGCTTTATTGCCTAAAAACTAAATGTTATGAAAGGCTGAGGAAAATTCACTTTGTAAGAACGGCTTCACAATACAATTTTATTCATTTGTTAAACTGTATCTCTATGGTATGAGAAAACAATCTGCATTGAATAACTTTTTTTTCTGTGTTAGCTTCTCTGGATTGTGAGCCACAGAGGGGATGCAACTCATATTCCTCTCTCCTTCATCCGGATTGCTATCCTGCTACTATTGATGTATAAAATTGTATTTTCATGGTTAGGATCATGAATCAAATTTACATAGTTGGGGATGAAGTCAATAAATAAGAATATTTATGACACCAAGAATTCACTGTATGATCTATCTCAATTTATTTTAATTATATTGCCAGTTCTTTGGGAAGGAACTGGTATCACCTTTGTTCTGTGGTGCCCAGCTTGAATGTGTGTGTCTGCACATATAGATTCTAGTGCTTTGTGCATTCTGACTTCACCAAGATCCTGACCATAGGGATGAAATATAGGACACCTGTCAAGCATCTCTATGATATATCTATCCATAGAGCAAGGAAAATAGCTCAGTGTTCAAAGCCTAAATTAATTTAAATTTCCATGACCAAACCCTCATCCATACTCTGCAGGATTGTGTTGCTAGACACTAATAATACTGAACTGTGCACAGTCTAAGTTGAAAGCTATTTTACTCTTATTTCAGAATGAACCTTGTCAGGCTTCTGCCCTCCAATGGGTAGTCATGGTACACTGAGTCATACAAAACTACTCCCCAGTTCTAATGAAAAAGTCATCTGAGCTATGTAAATGTTTAATTTCACTAGAAGGTCTATAGAGTGCATTGCTCAATGCGAATTGTAAATAATTGGATATTCCATTCTGTTTTCAATCAGGCTGAATATGCCTGCTTGATTTCTTATGGCATGCCAGGACTTAATTTTTTTTCCACAAGATTATTTTGGAGGCAAAATAAGACCACTTCATAGTATACTGGAATAATCCTGAGAAAAGGAATAAGCCTGGTTGTGTAATGTGATTAGAGACGTGGGATTAGGTAAAATATAATAAAAATAAAATAAAAATTCCAAACATTTTATTAAAGCGATTTTACTTTTTTTTTGTAAGTAACCATTTGTTATCACATGTTATATAAAACTATTAAAGAAAATAAAATATGCTCAATTTGAATGAAAATTTAATGTATCAATGATGAAAAATTCCCTACTGACTCAGAACAAGATTTCAAGCAGTTAATTACATTCTTTCAAACATTGTTTCAATTCAACAACTTTTAGCAGTGTGTGGAATAGTCCCTGTTTTCTTTAATTACCCATCAGAGAGGAAAGATGTAAGTAACTTAGAGCTTCAGATAAGAAACCAACTATTCCCTTGCATTGCGAAATTTAGAGGAAGTTTCACGGTGCAGCACAGGGCAAGAGTAGGCAGTTCTAAAACAGAAATGTAACATCTATCAAAGAAATCTGCTTTTACACTATGAGGAGGAAATTACTCTCTTGAACGTTTTAGTAAGGTCAGATGACAGCTGACATACCTTGAATACCTTAGAAGTCTCACCACTACAGCCATATAAGGCTCCCAAGCAGGAACCCACCTGGTCAATATCTCTACCCTTTTCCTTGTGTTTCTTTTTTGTATGTGAGGTCTCAGTACTCTCAGGCACATGGGGATGGTGCTGTGCAGGAGTTGAACTCTGTGATCCTTGTTATCCCTTCCAACTCAGCATATTCTGTTATTCTGTGATCCCTGAACTTGCATTAAAACATTCCTTCAGTTACTGCTTAGACTGCCATAGAATTTATCACACTAAAAAAACCCCAAAGCTTCAGGAAGTTTATGGACTGTATATGATTTCTGTGGTCTTGACTGGGCTCTTTAACCATCACAGAATGGCAGAATGATTACCAGTGAACTGGACTGTGGGACATAGGAGCTTTTTCAATCACTCACACATCTTAATGGCTGGGAATAGCAAGAGCTGATGACCAAAACTTCAGCAGGACTTGAGTCATGCACTTCAGAGCAGTTACATTTTTTAAAATGCTTATATCACATGGTTGGCATTCCTGGTTTCAGCAGGAAATTTTAAATTTATCTCCAGTTTGCATCTGGTAGCATTAAAAATAAAGCAATCTTAAAAACTTGTTTTCATGAGCACCAGACTAAAATAATACATGTGACCGGAGTCCTTTTTTTCCGGTGTAAGAGCTTAGGGCTGAAAACTTTAGAAATTAAAATGTTGCATGAAGCTGCAGGTCAGAGATCTTTGTGTTGTGTGATTGCTTTGCTGTTCTGGGTCCACTAGTCTGTAAGCAAGTAACTTGTTTGATCTCTGCTTGTTCCATTCCTTAATTACTCACTCTTAAATCAAAGTCAATTTTCACACTGTCTTTGATGAAATAGCCATTAATAGACTGTTGGCTTGCAGTTTTGTTTACATTCATTTGTAAAAGCCTTCTGAGACAGTAACACAACAGGGGAAACACACAGCTGCTTGAGAAAAGTAAGTTATTAGAATGCTGGTTCTCAAATTTTATTTCTACAAGTAACAGGAATCATTCAGACTAATTGGTCAAAAGATGAAGTAAATAGGAATAGAACAACTTTCCATCCTAATATTTTTAAGACCAGCTGCTTACATTTTCAGTCAATATATAAAGGCTGGATATAGTTGTTTTGTAAGGCACAAACAGGAAGAAGAACAACAAAAATCTCCCCATGGCAAACAAATTGTTTATAACCAGGTTTTTAAGTTTCTTTTCAATTTTCAGTTTACAATAGGAATTCCCTTCTCACATTACCTAGGAAAACTGATGCTATTCACAGCTATATTCCACATAGATATACTCCAAATAAATTTTCATTTCCTGGATAGCTGCCACATTATCCATACTTGGTGAAAAATGAAATTAAAATTATTTTGATTTAGTCAGATTAATCATATCTTTAGGATTTGATTATTGAAAAAGATATCTAAAAGAATCTCTACTCTCCTCAAAATTTCCTTCAGTGTCAATTGCACCAGTGCAAAAATTCAATTCAAATGCAGAATAAAGTTGCTCTACTATGACAGTAAAAAATTCAATTTCAAAGTTTTTATTGCTAAGAAAAATGCTAAATAGAAATTTTTGATTGTAATAAAATTAATAGGTTGAGAAATATATTTAATTTTCCTTTAATTTCTGTGTTAAAATGAAGAAATTACCTGAGGTGATCTAAGTGATCTAAGTTATCAGCTGTCTGTACAATAGTTTCTGTGATGAAAATCTTGTAGTAAGCTTTCATTGAGATAGATATACATTAAAGAATTTTTAAATTAGCCCAGGTTGTCAGCAGTTATCCACAAGAAAAGCATTCTCATTAAGCAAAGTAGAATATCAGTTTTAGGGAAATAAATTTACTTCTGACACTGGCTTCTGACATTGAAATAAATTGGCTTCTGACATTGAAATATACAGATGCATCTCAATTTGTGCCAATATGAACTTTCATCTGAATTGAATAAATAGCTCATGTTATGCAAAACATTTATATCTAACGAGTGCTTCATAAATAAGAATATGTTTTCCTTTTTAACATTGTTTTCTACTGTACTCTCTGGTGCAGAAATGCAGAGATATTCATATGGTTTTCCATCCCCAAAACATGAAGGAATTCAAGGGGTCTCAGTGTGATTAAAATCACAGAATCACTGTGCCCGAATATTCTAAGTTGGAAGGGATCCACAAGAATCATCAAAGTCCAGCTCCTGGCCCTGCACAGGACAGCCCAATAATCACACCATGTGCCTGAGAGCATTGTCCAAATATTTCCTGAACTCAGGAAGGCTTGGTGCTGTGATCAATGCCCTAAACATTTAGCCTTGCAGTTTGACTGACTCACAGACCTTTGGCACTGCTGTAGGGGTTTTGTACTTACTATCAGAAGGATGTCAAATACAGACCTTTATTCATAAGAATTCTATACAGAGAACAAACTATGATTTTCAAGAATTCTTGTGGCAAACTTCATGAAACAGCAAAAAAACCCAAACAAACAAAACCAACCAACCAAAAAAAAAAAAAAAAAAGAAAAAGAAAAAGAAAAAGAAAAAAAGAAAAATGAAAAAAAAAAATCAGAAAGAATGTAATATCAAAATATCAGGCTCTTCCACCATAACCAACAGAACCTAAGGAGAGTAAAAGGCATTCACAAATAGTAACTACCTCCTGGTTAAATCCTTGATGGATATTTTCACAACCTATTACAATGCTGCAATACAGCAAGGTTGAAGCATTAAAATCAGATAGCATAAAGAACTTCTATCATGCAGATGTAGATGGACTTAGATGATAGATTAATTAATCTAAGAAAAGACGTAATCATATTACAGCTGCCACGGGATGGGGGGGAGATCTCTTGTGAGAGATACTGAATATGAACATATTGTGAAGTTGCTTTATGGAATTCTTCTGACAAAATATCAGTAGCAAAATCTTGATAATGAGCATGAAAAAACCAGTATTGAGAAATACCTGTATGTTTTAAAAATATATTAACTGAACTAAAAATGGATGGAATGGGACCAATATGAGAACTCATACCACGGCTCAACACCAGTGCTCTGGAGATAATTAGAAGCTTGGAGTAACATATTCAGGTTTCCTTCAATATCCTTAGAGTATTTACATTTTGGGGTAGCCTGAATTTTGTGTGGGAACTGCCTCTGTAGTGATAATATTCTTTCTCTGATGTTGAAAACTTCCTGGCATCCAGAAAACTGATCTGGAGGCTTAGCTACAGCTTTTATTTCACTTAGGAATGCCCTTCTGCAGTATGTTTTAGCTGACTGTCCCCACTCACCATGCTGTGTTTCACAGCACTGTGTTTTCTAAGGTATCATGAATTGGGTTCATTCCAGATGCTTTCCAGGAGCACACCTGTTACCAAGACACATTCTGTCCCTGAGACCATACAAGATCTTGCCCAATGTTAAAAACCAACTAGACAAAAGCCTCCACCTTCCCATCCTGAAATCAGTATTGCTTCCTATTGTAATATATTCTTAATTTTTTTTGTAATGGGATAATCAACACTAATCTCAGAAATGATTCATGGAAGTACGATGTGTACTGGATGCAACTTTGAATTAAGCTCAGGAGGCCTTTTCATATGCTGGGTAATGGGCTAGACATAAAACAGTAGAAAGGAAGAAGGGAAATCAGCTTTCCCTGCTCTTCCCACTGATTCAGTTTCTGAGCTTTCATACTGACGTTGTATCATTGGACAAGCTCAGGGAAAGAGTTTAGAACCCAGTTCATCAACAGAAGATCTCAAAACACATAATCACACAAAACTGTGTTGCTTTTACTGTTGCTGATACGGGCATCAAGCTTTGCACTGGTGTGGAACCATTAAGGTTTGAAAATACCTCCAAGATAATTAAGTCCAAACATTAAACCAGCACTGCCTAGTCCACCACATCCAAAAGCCTTTCAAACATGTCCAAGGAAGGTCAACTCAATCACTTCCTTGACCACTTGTCCTCTAAAAAAAAATTTCCTAATATCTGATCTAAACTTCCCTTGGTGCAAAATGAGGGCATTTCCACTTGTCCATTCACTTGTTACCTGGAAGAAGAGGCCGACCCCACATTGCTGCAGACTCCTTTCAGGTATTTGTAGAGAGCAGCAAGGTCTCCTCTCATCTTCCTTTTCTCCATTCTAAACAATCCTAGCTCCCTCAGCTGTGCTCCAGACCCTTAGCCAGCTCTGTTTCCTTCTCTGGACATACTCCAGAACCTCAATGTCTTTCTTGCACTGAGGGGCTGACAACTGAGGATTAGAGCTGCAGCTTCACCAGTGCTCAGTATAGGGGAAAAACACTGGAGAATGTGGCCATAGATGCTGCTACCTCTCTCATGCTACATAAATGCTCTACCATTTGAGATAATTCCCCCTCATTCTTAATTCAGGACTTTAGGACTGCTAACAACTTTTGTATGTAAAAGTCAATCCTGTTATCTGTGTCCATAGTTACTATCTCTTCCAGGTACAGTCATGATACTAAGATGACTGCAGAGACTTTTCATTCCATGTGGGAGAATTTGGTGTCCAGACTCCCTTAAAAGATATTTCTATTTAATTGCAAAGATTATATTGAAAATAAAACATATGCTGAGTGATCCACAGCACTAAATCAGTGTAAGGATCCCACAGCTGTCCATATTTACACTTCAGGATGATATTCCTGAAGAGTCCCTTCTTCACAGGAAGGTTATAATAGCTCGTAAAAGATGTTTGACAGGTGTCAGTCTATTATATAGTCACTTCATGGCTCTTCTCTCCGACACAGACTTGCCATATTATTTAATATTGTGTCTCCACAAGGTGGTAGAAGTGGGTAATTAATTCCACAGCATGTAGCATTCATAGTTTGATTGCTTTCCCATTTACTCTGGTGATGAAAAGATAGCTTAGTTCTTTATTTTATGTATTTTTCTAAATATGCCAAATTTTCTTATAAATCTCTTATTCATTATCAACATTTCATTTATCTCTCTTGTTATATTTTGTTGCAAACAGTTTTTCCTTTAATTAATCTCATCACTTTTTCCTCAGCTCCCTTCAATGTTGACTTTTCTAAGATTCTTTTATTTGCTGTTCAATTGTACTGGTAAAGCATGATACATAATGGTTTGAAGCCAAGGTCAAGTAGCTTGGATTGCACGAATCAAACTTTTTATGGGTAGATCTTCAATGAAATACTGAGTGGTGAAGCCATCAAAAGGGAGTCCAGGCCAAAACTGTCAACGGGAATGACTCATTCTATAATGTACACTTCAGAATATTCCATGCTCTTGCAAACTGTCACAGTAAAGCAACGGAAGAAAAACACTTCTTGTTTCCTTTGTGCTGCTGAGATTTTAATGGGCATCTGAATCCTAACTGTATAGTGGGAGGACATCTTTCACTCCATGTGTTCCAGCTTCCTTACTCATGAGCTTTATCATTACTCTCCATAAATGCATAGACTCTATTTTTGTATACCATTACCATACATTTGCACTCTGTTTAGATAAACTTTTGATATAAATACAGAGATCACTATTTTAGGATTTAATTGAATTAAAATAAAATACTTATGTGGATGGCAGTGCAACATTTGTAATTTCAAGTCTTTTCTCACATCAATTTTAATCAATTTTAAGTCTCTCATTTTCTCTGGAGTTATGATTTATGTGCTCGAGAAGGGTAGAATATAGTATATTTTTACAGATGAAATAGTCTTTTTTTGGCTGCATATCAAATCTGGATATTTAATTTAGAATTTCCACATTCAGGGCTTGCCATCAAAATAAGCTTTTTTATTGCATGACTTCTAAAGCTAAAATTTTGTTATATATAAAAAGTTTTTAAATAAATAGGCCTGAATTAAATAAATAGGACTGACAATTTACAGTTGTGAAAAATTTGAGTAATTTTGCGCTCCTAAACTAAAGAAATATGAATCCAGATTGTGAGTACTCTTGAAGCCTAACCCATGATCAGGTACCAATTTTGCCCAATCTGACTGCTTTATCTTTTGAGAAAATTAATTAAGGAATAGAAAGAAGGTGTTTTGAGTACTGCTGAATAAAGTGTTTCTAAGTTGAAGAAAATATTTCACTTTTTGTAATAACCTTCACATTGCATTCAGGAAAACCACCATAATCAGTTAAATATGCTTACCTTTCCTGAAGTCTGAAAAATCCCCTCATAGAGCCATAGAACATTAGCTTCAAGAAAATAATAATAAAAAAAACCCTACTATTTTCCTTTCAAATCAAGTGCTTTTAAGTGCAGGTTGCATGTTTGTACAGCTTTGTGACACAGAAACTGAAGATTTGAAAAGTTGAGCACATTGGCCAAGTTGTAAGCAGTGCCTAGGCTCTGTTTCATGCAAACTGTCTCAGAAATCCTGAATGAAAAATGTTTTTTAACTGTGAAAAAAGGATCACTGTTAAAAAGAATAATTTTTCATATCTCTTAGTCTCTCTTCAAAATGAATGGAAAACCATTTAATCTGGAACGGAATACAATTCTCTAATGAAGATGCTGGTGGAATTAATGAGCATTCAATGAAGCAAGTTCTGTTCATCTAAATTTTTAAAACATCATTCCTAAATGTGTGGCTCCTGCAGAAGGGCCTGTTGAGTGAAGTTAATGGTCTTCTGTGGATCACAGGTTCTCATTTGTCTATTTGTCTGGTCTGTATCCTAATGTACCTGTTCAGGAAATGGGAATTGAAACTTTTGCATATTCTTCTGGTCTGTTGGCCATAATCAGTGTCTGAGGTACTGTCTTTGATATTTTAAAATTTGCTGGAGATTTGTACATGATTGGTCAATTTTTTGAACCTGGAGCATCAATTTTGATCAAGGCTCTAAGACATATCTAAATAAAAGTACAGAATAAATGCAAAGCTATTCCATAAGTACATTAAACAATTTTTTAAAAATCACTCTACATTCCAGGTGAGTAATGCACCTTGACTCATAATGACCAAAAAATAATTTCATCTTGGAGGCTGTAAGGAAAGTGAGATCACAGGCTGCCTTGTTATAAATAGCAAGGAAGAATTAGAAACATCTATCTTGAGTGCTGCAGGTATAGACTCCTAACAGTAACATTTGCAAAGACAATGAAATACCGTTCATTTGCAGTAAGGGATTTAGTTAGTACTTCATACTGTGATTGAAGAATAGTCTGTCCCATCTAGTGAACTTGTTTTATCTTTTAGAAAACTTACAAATTGAATAATGAGAAGATTACACACAAACGTAATTAATTTAATCCCACAGAGATGTTTTTTAAGTTACTGTGTGGGCAAGAACAGGAGAGCTGAAATTGGTCTTTGGGTAGATGATGGAATGAAATAAGTATTTCATAAAGGGAGCAACATGACAAACTTGTGATAGCATTGTGTGAAAGCTCAGATTCAAGTACATCAGTGTTGTATGCTTCCTTCATTAGTTTTGGCCTTCAAAGGTGGATGTAAATTTTTACCATCTTCATCATTCTCATGGTCTGAAACTTCTCATTCAAAATGTCCCCATGGAATGCCTTGTCAGAAAAGTGCACTCAGGTTAGATGGATTCATGTTCTGGTTTTGGCTTGGACAGAGTTCATTTTCTTCTTAGTAGATGGTACAGTGCTGTGGTTTGGGTTTAGTATGAGAATAACATTGCAAATGCATTAATGTTTCAGCTCTTGCCTAGAGCTTGCCTGAAGTCAAAGATTTCTCAGTGTGCCATGAACTTCCAGTGAGGAGCTGCATAAAAAGCCACAAGGAATCATGGCCAGGACACATGGCCAGAACTGGCTAAAGGAATTTTCCCTACCACAGAATGTTGTGCTGAATACATAATTTGGGGGAGTTACTTGGCAGAGGGTTGATGAGGGAATAGGCTGGATATCGGTCAGTGGGTGGTGAGCAGTTTTGTGTAACACTTGTTCCCCTTGGGTTCTGTTATTCTCTCTCTCCCTCTCCTTGCAATTACAATTATTATTATTATTAATATTAGCAAATACACAACAACAACCACAATAACAATAATAATAACAATAATTTGTTTCTATTATTAAATTGTTTTTATCTCAACCAGCAAGGATTACCCTTTCTTTCGGATTCTCCACACCCCCAGTGTGCCGGGGTGGGGGAATGAGTGAGCAGCTGCATGGTACTTAATTGCCAGCTGGAGTTAAACGACAGCAAATACTTAGGGCGAAGAGTTTTGAAGAATGTTTGTTCTTGTGGAAGAGAAATGTCCTTAATTTCCAATTTCTGCTCTTATGGGATGTTTAGTAGCTTTTAATCTGAGTTATATTAAACCATGGCTGATTTTCCATTCTAAAGACATATAACCAAATGAAATCAGCTGATCACTAAAAGAAGTTTTGGTGAGCTTTTATGAATGACATACATGTACCTCCTTCATCAGTGTCATACCATTACATTTGTTCACTCACTGCTCTGAAGATAATGTATTTTTTGACCACAGAAATTATAAAATTGGCAAAAATATTCTCTATACCAAAGACAACATAAGATGGTAAAAAATAGGTATATAAGTACAAAATGTTGTTAAGAACTTCCATTCTCATCTCAAATGTTTTTCCTATTTAATGGCTTAAAAATGAAGGATGAAATATTAAAGAATCTTTTAGAAAAATACAGCATAAACAGCCCCATTTTTAATGATTGTTGAATACCCTTGTAGTTTTGCAGAGGGCTGTTTTTTAGCCCTTGGCTACTGCACATACTCAGTGTGCATTGTTGCCTTCCAGTTTGAACTGGGAGTCCTGCAGTATGTTGGGTACAGAATGAGAAAGAAACTGGATGCTAGGGAATTCAATTTTTCTCCATTAACACTGTTATAGTGCCTGCCATAAAGATGTTTCCTCACTTGAATATAGTTGAAGACAAACAAATAAGTAAAATTCTTGGGTGTTCCTCCTCTGTGGTCAAACTGGTCTTCCAGGTAAACAGTGTGAACACCAATAGAGATTGGACAGTGCAGCACCTGTGATTTCTCCAACTTCAGAATTCTTATCAGTTTTCAGAGGTCAAAATTTTTTCTGATGGGAACAAGCAGGCCTTTACAATTATAAAGATTTCATTTATTTGAAAAGGAACTTTAAAACCTCTGGTTTTTTTTCACTAATAAGAAATGTCACCTGCCACCAGTGATGCCCTTACTGGAGGTCACTAGGAAATGACAATAATTACAGGCCAAAGTAAATCATTAGCCTTCTTTTAAAGATATTTCCTTCAAGATATGAAAAACCAAGTTATTCACAAGGACTCTCTGTAAAGACATTCTTACATTGAAATGTCACCTAATAATTTAAATATGAGTGATAACATTATGTTTACTACATTGGGTCAAAAGCACTTGCTTTTGGTCAATGATAAATTGATCAGTCCTACACACAGGACCACTTTTATCCTTTACTTTAATCCAAGCTATATCCTCACACTTTAATCCAAGCTATACTGAACATGTGGCAAATCTATGGGTTTACAGTATCAATAATAGAGAAAATTTAATCATCTTCTCGTCGGGTTTTCTCTATTTTCTGCACTTTAAAAATCTGTTCTGACACACTGAAAGCTATATGGTAACTGAATCCAATAAACTATTCAATCTTTTTTTTTTTTTTTTTTAACTTCAACACCATGACTCTGGGAAGAAAAGCCTGAGAAATCTAATTGAAATTGTCACTGGTTTTATTGAAGAGCAAAATCTCCTGTTTTTCTGATATCTCATAATGGCTTGCATGATTCTGTATTTTTAATAAATTTTGGACTATAAAGAAAAATTCATATGAATAACTGAGGAAATACTGAAGCCAAAACCAAGCAAAACTTTTCTTTATATACATGCTTAAAAATGTCTTTTGCATTTCAGTAGTACTTTTTTCAGTTTTTTCCTCTTCCAAAACTTTGGTTGCTCTGAAATTCTTAAGAAAAATTTCTTAAGCTTTGCTGTAACATTCACTGACAGTGATTCAGAGTAGCTCTTTTTTTTTTTTTTTTTTTTGAGGTTTCTGGTATCCATATATGATGCTTTGTCTGCAGTCAATTTCAACTGTGAGACTACATCCTCTGGAAAGAAAGTGCAGTGTAATACTACCAATTTTTAATTGCAATCATAGGATATCTACAAAAATCATTGAAGTCTAAATCCTGGCCCTGCACAAGAAAACCCCAAGAATCACAGCACCTGCCTGAGAGCATTGTCCCAACACTTCTTGAACTCTGTCAGGCTTGGTGCTGTGACCCCTTCCCTGTGACGCCTGTTCCAGTGCCCCACCACCCTCAATGCACTTGCCTATTTACCATAGCCTAAAACATGCTATATGCCTAATATAATTGTCATATTAACCAATAGCCTTATGGTAATTAGGCTATTATATTTCCAGGGTTACACTTATGTTTTTAAAAGAATAAAGAAACTGGAAGTTCTCCTGCATGATGTGGAGGAAGGGAAGGGGAGAATTCCCCTATGCACCACTTTCCTGAAATCAGAGTACTGACTTTAAATACCCATGCTTTGAGGAACTACACCTGATCTAACCTTCTCCTCTCAACTCAAAACCCTCTCTTTGGCTCACAGATTCTCAAGATCTCTCGGCCTTTCATGCAGCAGAAAATCACTCTTACTTTCCATCAAACAAGGCCTAATTTACATTAGGCCTTGTTGAAAAAGGTGTTAGGATATGGCCTTTAGTTATCCCCAAAGGAGAAGAGACTAACAAGAGAGGATCACCTCAAGCTAAAGTGACCCATGCACAAATCAAAGTTAAATAACAGCAAGCCTTTCAACAAGAGAAACAAGTCGCAATGCAGCTGTGACCCTAAGCCATATCTGAGATGCTAGTAGAGTACAAAATATCCTGCAGGATTGTGATGGAATCAAAGAAAATCACTGGGGTTTGAAGCCACAGATAGATATTGGGGGTGAGAAGCTAGCCACACAGATCAAAAGAGAGGGCTCTGCAACACCTGTGCTGGAGTCCCTAAAGCTGAAATACTAGGAACAGAATAACCCCTTTAGTTACTGCCCCAATTGCCAGGACTACAGTGCATGTCCGTATCAGCTCCTGGATGCCAGCCAATGCTGTGTGGGAATGAATTAAACAAAGGAAAAAAATGCAGATGGAAATATTTGGGTAACCCATCTGGGCCACCAAGGTCAAAAAAAGACATCATGACATACCAAATCTGTTTTGCTCTGCTTAGAGGACTGCTATGTGCTACATGTAGTGCCAGCATATGCCATCCACCCACAAACACTTCTGCTACCATGACTCTCACAACAGAATGCTGGAAAATGAGTGGTGAGGAGATTTGCAGTAGGGCAGGTGTACAAAAATACATGTAAAACAACCTATGGGCAAGGCACTAGATGGAAAGCAGTGTCTTCCACAAAAGACCTAATCTTGACTCTGGTACTCAACAGAACTGAGAATGATAAATGAGGTTGCTAAATAATTGTAACTATATGAATAATTCCACATTTGTAATGAATAAATTTACTTGGACAAATTCTCATATTAGTGGCATTAACAATTAGTTCAGCTATTAAGATCTGGAGAATGTCTCAATGCGTGTATATATAGTTTCAGAAACAGCAATGCATGGAACTAATCCATATGGATATTTATGGGCATGTCAACAGAACAAAAAGTAGAAGTGTATCAGTTCACACAGGTTAGGTCCTGTTGACATACTATTAACATACGGAATTTAGTTAACTCAAAAGGATAAGGGAGTAACTTACTTTTAAGGACAGAAGAGAGTAAGCAACCTAACGCTTGTAGTGTAATCTTTGAGGAAAGCAGATTGTGAGCACCAAGCAACAGTGACAGTTTTTGGGCATTTCACAAATTTCAATGAGATAACCAAGAATTTGTTTGTGTCTATCAAATCAGATAACTGATGGTCATCAGTTTACCATCAAGAGAGCACCTAAAGGACTCCAAGTCTGGACAAGGTCTGTGTATAGCATGGCTAGAATCTAAGATAACTCAACCAACTTTTCTCCTGGACAATGCTATCCCACTTGCAGAGCAGAGAAGTACAATAATTTGTAAAATTGCATTTATCTGTGATTAAGTTGTTTTTGTATCCAATTCCAGTTAGATACTGCTTCAGCATTTGGTTTTAAACCACAAAAAGAGGATTCCACATTTCCATGGTTGTACCTGCTCAGCAATCCATCCAACATTTAATCTTTTATCTCAGACCTGTCAGGATTATGCCGGTATCTCTCCAAAGACAACTGTGGTCTGTACATATTGTGGCTTTGGTAGCAGTTGTCATTGTATATTAGGGGCCTAATAGGCTAGCAGGGAAACACAGGCTTTTCACATGATTGCCTCTTAGAGACTTCTTATCTGTATTTCATTCTGATTTTAGGCTTGCCCTGACAAGAGGTGCTTCCTTCAATTCCAAATCCCTTCCCTTCTAAGCCCTCCATTATCCTGGGGAGTTCAACCTCTACTACTCTGAAGCTCACTCTTTGACTCTTTCCAAGCCTTATCAAAATCTCCATATCTTTATTTGACTCACCCGGTCACCCAACAACTTCAAGTTCTCTGTGTTTCAGCAGTCCTTCAGACCTCATTCTCATTCTTCACACTATGTTCTGATTTGACATGGTCCTTGTCTGGCTATTCTTGTTCAGTCAATCCAAAAATCACTCCTCTGTTCTCTCTGGTTGTCTGCATCTCTTTAGCTTGGCTGCTGCAGCCTAGTGAAACTCTCCATCCTTCTGCCTCTTCCTATCAGCTCTAACAAAGGATCCAGATCTGACTGCTATTTAAAACACTAGATGTAGCTATCATTTAATCCAAATCTACCCACATCTACTTTATTGTCTGGAAAAAAAAACTTTGATGAAGGAGGGGAAACTAAAAAGGAAAATAAAAAAGGGAAAGTAAGTTAAACAATATACAAGCAATAGATTTATATTTTCACAGGCTCTATTGAAGCACTGCTTTGCGTTCTAGCGTTGGAAGAAACACAGTGCTTACAAAGTAATTGTATCATGCCTGTTCTGGTGGAAAAGGGGACAAACCTGTGCCCCCCAGAAACTGTGGCTGATTGAAATCAAGTTTGTCTTTTAATAGATAGCACTGAGAAATAATGCAAATTTCTTTTTGCTCATGGTGTATGCTTCAAATTTAAGATTTCAGTTCACATATGCTTGAACTGAAGTAAGGAAAATCACTAATGGAGTTCCTTTGGGGCTCCTTTCCTTCAAAGAATAAAGGAAAAATGTGAATTGAATGAAAAGCTGGTCTTTGAAAGAGCTGTGTTTCTTTCAGATAAACTAGAAAATTTTGACCACTATGTTAATCTGCTCTATCAGTGATGGGTTCTCAGGAATACATAAAATTATTCTCTTGACTCAAAGTCTTTTAAATTGAAAATGGAGAATTGTAACTAAGTCCCTATAGTCCCCTGCTTTTATTGAGGATTTGGCAGGAAATGCCTGCTTTAAGAATGAATATTACTTTCTTGGTGACACAGAAGTACAAGTAGATTTGTCAATGCAGTATTTTATTCCAGGACAATTGAGTCATCCACCACATAGCCAATATATTTGCTAAGAGTTACACAAGTGGCCTTGGAAAAAAATGGAATATCTAGGCCTTATGCATCTCAATGAAGGAAGCAGATTGTCATAACAACTTTGAAAATGCCATTCTTTTTCAGTCACAATTAATTTTAGCCCAGCACAGGCACTTCACAGAACTGAAAACCAGAAATTCAACAATCAAACTGAAGGTGATTGCTACAAGGTATGGGTTATGGACTCTTTCTACCTCTAGCATGCTGCAACAGTCCTCACTCACAGCATGAAAGAACAAAAGCCAGAGAAGACAGAAAATGAAGGCTATGAAAAAGTCTTATTCATTCTACATTGTGGAGAATTTGAATAGTGTATCTTCAAAGGTAAGCTGTCAATATTACAGGAGGGTCTCAACTAATTAACAACAATTAATGGATTTAAAGTACATACGCAAGTGCTTTGCTAAATTGAAGCCTAAATAATGGTAACAAAATAATCCTGTGTATGTACTGCTTTCTCCTTTTTGAGTGAACAATTTCTTCTGTATAATTCAGAGACCTTATCACAGTAAATATTGCTTGGCTTTTGTGTGGCTTTCCCTAAGCAGCAAGTGCAGAGAGACAAGCCTATGGCCTAAAGACCTTACAGAATAACACTTCCTCCATTTTAAAAGTGGACAATCAAGATCTCTTTTAATAAAGTGTGGATCAGTGTTAATTTCTTTACATAAAAAGTTTATTTAATGTATATGTGCTACTTACAAAGCAGACAACTTGCACAATTGCAAATATATAAATAATACAAAAATTCTTTCAGATTAAAAAAAAACAGTTTTTGCTCCTTTTCCTTCTTTATCATCTACTGTTTAATTGTCTTGCCCTCATCCGTATCATCTCAGTCTAGAGCCAAGTAATGTTCCTTAAGTGGAAATAGGAGATTCTGCCAAGAATTTTTCCATATAAAATCCTCTTTCCGTATTGTCAAGACTCATGGCAAATCATTTTTTCTCAGTTGGAATGTTATTTGCTTTGGCTGAGAAGTGTGTTTTAGAAAAAGCAAGGTGTGAAAAAATGTCACTCTTTGTTTTGTCCAAGCTGGTATCATCTGTCATGTGTATTGTTATTATTTATTTAGCTGGACTGAGCGGCAGTTTGTTTTTATGTGATCTCTTTGACTTTTGACTTTGCTTCTCCAGAAGTCCTTTTGTCTCCCTTCTTCATCAGCTTTGTCCAGTGTGAATGGACTGTCAGCATCTGTGGATATGGTCTATCCTGTTTCTGTTTTGGTTTTTACAGGCTCAAAAAGGCAAGATGAAACAAGGGAAAGGAGAAATGCTTTCTGTTCCTGACTTGTAAGAAGGCAGGTCTTGAGAGTTTCTTTAATTTTCAAGAATATTGCTAGATGGAAAGAATATTATTCTTTCTGTATAATAAGCTCTCTGCTTATTACAGAATACATTTCTTCAGAAGATCACAAAATACCTTTCAAACCAAATTTACCTCATTACCTTATTTTAATGAAACCCTGATTATTGAAGAGATTTATCTGCAGTGACTCAGCAGGTCTGAGGAACTGTAACTGAGACCAAGATATTTTTGAAAGATGAGCCTGACCACTCTAGCTAAGAATATAAGGTCTTTAAAAGATGTTTCAAGTGTTTTACTTTTTGAAAAATTATTCTTGGTTTCCTTATCATCACTGAGAGACCTTCACAGTCAGAGTGAAAGGTAAGGCTGGTGTACCGTACCATGGACAAGCCCACCACTGGCTAGACTGAACATAAACTCTGCAGAAATGGGGTTGGATTATAGGAAAGAGGGTGTGGGTAAGATTCCTGTTACTAAATATGGGCTAGTCATGCTTACCTTCAGATGCATATTCTGTCTCTGTGAGGTGGTCTCGCAACGATGTGTAGTCCTTCTATTTGGCTGTACTACGAAGGGACATCAGGCAGTCTTTGTCACCACTTTTCTGTGAATTCTGTGCACTCATACAACATGTGTGTTTCTAGCTGAATCATTCCTTCACAAATTAACCTTTACCTTAAAATACATTTTCTCAAAATACTGATCAAGTTGATATAAGTTTTATATTTTAGGATACTTATAAAACCAAATGTGAAGTAACAGAAGAGGAAAAAAACCAACAAATAGGGATAGTCTATCATGTAATAATTTGCTCCCATTTCTACATGTATCAAGAAATTCAATGTATTGAATGTTTATTTCATAGGGAAACAGTGTCCTTTGTAGGCAAACAGTAATATTTATCACATCATGTTCCTGGAGCAGGCCGATTAATATTTGCACAAGGCAGATACTTTTGCATAGGTGGATATTATTGTCTTTACATGTGCAACAAAAAATTTAGAGAATTAAATTCTTTGGCATATGGAGTGGATCTTAAATGGCTTTAATTGGTTGATTATGAAACTGGGAAACAGAGCAAACGAATGATGACAGACCTTCGCACAAAATACAAGCTTAGTTCAATGTATAAACATGTGATTTTTATGTGATATGTGATATTTTCTGGTAATAAGCAGTTGAAGACAAGCAGGTAACAGGCTATGTTGAAGCTATCCTAGGACTGCTAAGGTGTTTCATTTCAACATATTCTCAATTACAGCAAAAAACTCCAGGACCTAAATAACACTGAAACTTTTCTCTTTTTTTTCCCCCTACTGGTATAGAATTATCCACCTTACATTTCATGGCAAATGAAACAGTTGCTGTCCCACTATTGAACTGCAGTACTCTCAAACTCACAGAAAAGATGCATAAGATTATCAAATAAGATGTTCTGTTTTCTGCTAGCTTGCTTCCTTGAAACTAAAACCTGAAGTGCTTCTCCAAGGAATTCCTTTGGAATATGATGCTTAATTCCATCTTCCAAATAAAATAGTTTTATTTTAATACTGAATGTCTATGGTCACCATTCTTCCGGCTGTGACACACTGAAATGTCTGTGGCTTAGAGGCTTGCTCCAAGACCACAAATTCATGTGTTCAGGAAAATACGGCAAAATATTAGTGTGAATTTTTTACACTGTCTTTGAAAACCATCAGCAAGTCATAGTCATGAATGTTTTCACATAAAAGCCTGTAGGTGCATGCACTATATGTGTGTGCATGTATGCAGAAATTAAAATGTATATATGTAGGTGCCCACATACATAATAAAAAAGTACACTATTATTATCTACAAGGCAGTCTTACCACTGGCTTGTAGATAATAATAAACATGATTGACTCCTGCAAAATGTAACCCTAAAAAAAAGTGAATTTAATCTCCTTTCTGTTTGGAGAGAATATCAGAGTTTTGGATTTTAGTTTTCTTGAAATGAAGCCTTCCAAACCTCTAGGGTAAAAATATCAAGAATGATATATGATTACTGTATAAATTATGTTGTTCAAAGATAATCACAATGAGATTATTATTAATATATTTAATTTTGATTCCTTTGTTGTGGTTTCAAGAGTTATCAGATTTAAAAGCAGAGAAAGTATTACTGAATATCAAGTGCATCTTTCTATGTGGAGTAGAAGTACAGAAGTCAGTCTTGCTTAATGAGGACTACCTAAATCTTATTAAATATTTAATTGTCATTCTATGTATTTTAGAATGACAGGACAGCAGTAATCAGTTCAAACCATACAGATAAAATATGAGGAAAGTTCTAGAAATCTTAATTCAGAAAGTGTGTTCCTATTTGTTACTGTCTTTCTCACACCAGTGAAAGCAAGTAAAGGGAGACATTTCAGTTTCTTCCTAGTTCCATAGCAACAGAAGACCAGACATGTTGATGTCTATTATCAACAATATATTAAATTTTAAAAAACAGGTAAACCTCTTCTTAGTAAAGTTCTTTAAAAATTTTTAAGCTACCTTCCTTGGAAAAACCAGTGTTGCATTGTCTCAGAGGCTTAGAAATTCTTTCCATGAAGAGGAAATTATTCCTGTTCCTTGTTGGAATTTGTGGCCATAAAATAAATGAGATTTCACCTCATAGCTATAACAGTTTGAAAAATGTTACTGTAATGGGGTGAGATCCAATCTCTTCTGGCTGTATGTGGGTAACTGATACTGATAGGAAGGAATTTTTTGCATGCAGATGCAGAGGAAAATAAACAAGGGACATGCAAAAGCAAAATAAGTATTGATATCAAGCTGGAAGTTCGAAGGAGGGTTTCTATACCGGTATAGGCAATTTACATTTCCACAGAGCTGAAATGAGAAATGCTCCTTACGTTAAATACTCTTATACACCTCTTTGGAATGAAGAATATAACCTTTCTTCCAGTAATATAGTTGAAGTTCAAGGTTATTTCCCTATATTGAGAATGCATTCATATATCATACTAATATGCTTAGAAATACTTCAGAAATGCTTGAAACACATCAAACACAGCCCTACATTGGTTATGTGAGATTGTATTTCTATACAGGGATATGAACCACTCTGTATTTTGGGCCACCTTGCAGAGAAGAAATCACCAAGAGTCTCTTCTCTGAACAAAATTGCTTTACTCTGTGGTCACTCTGATGCCTTTCACTTTGATAAAAATTCCCATGTGCGTGAATATGAGACATGACAACAAAAGCACACAGGGCTGAAAAGCCATTAAGAAGGAAGCATGAATTCAGTCAACTTTCAGCCTTGAAATGATGAGGTTATTATAATTCATATCCGTGAAACACCAAGGTGAAGGGAGAAACCTCACGTGTCCTTACAACTGCACTCACTTTTGTCACTTAGGCAGTGTATTATTCACATGCAGAAGAGGGCTAGTTATGAATGTTGGTTCCCAACTCCTGTGCTATTCCACAGGCTTTTAACACACCAGAGCAAATGTAAAGGATGAAATGATTTCAAGCATCTCTTAGGACTTAGTAGCATTAAAGAATTTTAGTGTCATGAGATAGCTTGTTGAGTCTCATTGTCCTCTCAGCTTCTCTAGTGGTATCCTTGGGCTTTAGATTGATTTATTATATTCTATGTTTTTCTATTATATTCTTTAGATTGATTTATTATATTCTATGTTTTTCATAACAGTTATGAAAATTTTGATTTTACTATCACCATTTATTCCCACTCTTTTCCCTATGCAAGTCTCTTTTCTGATTGCAAAATGTCAGGATTTTCATGTTGTGGCCTGGATGACCCAGAAAGGAATCTTTTTCGAACTTAGAAATTACATTACTACATGGAGTGGTAAAATTAACCAAAGCATTGCTGGTGCACTCTACAGAATGATGGTGCCACAACAGCCTTTCCTAAATCAGCATTGATATTCACCACTTGCCTCCCATTCCTCTTTTGATTAAGTAGAAAAATTATTACAGTGTTAGTCTAATCCTGGACAAAACAAAACATTCTTTGGTGGGGGAAACAAACAAATTATTCTTTATTCTATTCTAACCAGACCAATCATCTGAATATACTTTTATCCTTAAAAAAACCCAAATTCATTATTACAGGGTAATTTTTCTATTGACTATTTAAGCTGCATGGTTAAAGGGCCTGCCACCCTTTTCCTATGTCTTATCAATATTCAAATGCATTAAACGGTTCTCTGCCTTTGCACAAAATTTCCCATGTTGCAGTCTTTGAATCACAGAGCAAAATGCATTAGGTGTGTCTTTAAACCTGTTTAGGAATTCTCCTTAGTGTTAAGTACCATGCATGCTTTCTTACAATCATCTCCTTTAATCATGGTAACAAAATATTATTTTATTCTTCTATAGAAAGCTCAAATGTGTTTCAAAATTTATATCCATAGATGACAGTAACCTATTAAAAAGCTAAATTCAGCCCTTTCGAAAGCTGTACATTTCAATAGATAGTTCTGCCACTGTCTCAGTTTAGATTTACATTGTTTTGTCAATATAGTGAGATTACAAAAATAGTGCAACTGCAAACCAAAATGGTGTGAAAAAAAGCAGAATTGATTAGAAAATTAATAGTTTTGAGGTTTATCTTCCAAGAAAGTACTTTTCCAAAGGAAGAGACTGAACTACAAACTGTCATGATAATGTGTGATTTTAATTATATAACTAACATTGATAGATTAATAGATAATGAACAGAAATATCAATGACATCAATATTACTTCAAATGCAGGCTAAGTAGTTAATGTATAAATTGAAAAATCAATGTAAAAGTAAAATTTCCTAAGCTAAAGACAAAGTGTGTTAAATAGATCTGAATGACAGGGATTGGTTAACTCTCTAATTGGAAGAACACACAAGTGAAACTAACCACATAAGTAAAAAAATAAATGAAAGAAAGGCTGTCACAAAGATTAAAGATTTATACAGCTGTTTCATCCATCTGGTGTTTAACCAAGCAAAGGCTGGTGGAGAGCATATGACTCAGATTCCTATATTGCAGGATAACTGACTGATTAAATGAATTTGTACATCCATCAAAGACCATAAGACTTAAAATTAGACTTACCAAAAAAAGCGATACAAAATGTTTTGAGAGCACAGAATTTGTAGACAAGTTGGCACTGATTTTAAAGGCAGTTTTGGAAGACCAAAGAACAAGATACTGGGATAGGTTTTGGAGCTGCAACATATATTAAGTGCATAATTATTAAAATCTATAGGCTTTGATGCATTGGCAAAAAATACCACACTAAAAGAAAATAGGTGACTTTTAAAATTTAAAACTGAAGTATTTGGTGGTGAGTTAGATATACAAATATGAAGCCATGGAGAAATTTTTTTCCCACTGGATTTGAACAGGTTATGCATAAAATTTCCCATGAATTTTATTCAAGTGAAGAAAAAATAAACTGATGTTAGTACTGCCACTTGTCAAATCAGCCTTACAATCTGCTTAACTATGCACCCAAATTCTCAAGAAAAGCTGTTGACTTGATTGAGATGTTTTTCATAAGGCCAAAACATTCTGATGTGCTGGTAAGAGAGAAGAAAATCAGTTTCCCACTTCTAAACTTTTCAGTGAAAAGTCCTGGCGATCTGCAGTGCATAGGTCAGCAACCAGTAGTTCTTTTGTTTCAAGGGGAGCACTCCTAAACATGTCTCATGCCCAGCAGAGCATACAAAATCTTGGAAAAAGAAACATTCAGTCCATTTTCTTACAGTAGTGAGATTGTTTTCATTTAGCTGCAGTAAATATCATGTGCATAAATGATCTTGAGATGTTTGCCTCTTGTATTCATTCCCATACATGTACTAATGGGGAGCCTTGCATACTGAAACATGCAGTACTGGAACAGGCAGAACTTGAAGAACGTGATGAAAGGCAGAGATTTGAGAGGATCAAGGTTAACATGTTGGACATCTTCATAACAGAACTGTCTAAGTTTGTCATGAGAGAAGATGAAGCAAAAAAAATGTAGTTAGCTATTCAGAAAAAGATATGTAATTTTTTTTCAGTTTCCTGTAAAATATCTGTCATGCACTATTTACTGCAGCTAAGAACGTGCCAAGCAGAATATAAACCTGCCATCTGAGTGAGCACTGGCTTATTTTTTTCCCCACATGCTTTCTCTTTGCCTTTTCCTAATAACTATTTTCTTGGCTTTGTCACAACTTTTAACATCACATAATACCCAAAGCCACAACTTACATTTTAAATGTGTTAAACCTGATACTATGTGTGTTATTTTATTAAATTTACTATGGACTATGTTTGGTTATCTAAAACACTGAGTGTATAAAACATGTCACCCTGTAGAAATTCTACAGCTCAGCTTATGTACAGGCAGGTCACTTGCAATAGTGTAATTGTGCTTGCTTTTACAGAGCTCCCAAAGCACAAATCCTGCAAGAATTTTGGGCAAAACCTTTAATCCCTCCTTTTACTATAGGTAAGTACACTTTGTAAAATAGACAGGGCATATAGGTACCATTACCTCCAGGCTGTGTGAGCTAGGGTGATCTTCCTTCACTTATACATTGCCAGATGGTCATTTAAAGCCAAGTCAATCACCTTCAATAAGAAGACACAGGGAACTCAAGAAGGTGATCTGTGTTATGGGTACCCAGATTACATTCATATTAATAGTACTTTAAAAGTGGTTATTTTTTTCTGGGGATGCTGAAGGAAATGTTGGTAGACTGACTGCCTCTAAGTGTACACATAAAGCTTTTAGATATCTGCTTTAAGCTCCTTTTCCTTTCCCGTGGTTGTACTTGCCTGCTGCCTAACACCAAAGGTGTTGGATTGTTTCTTTTACCATCATGTCTTTGTATAGGGTCAGCACAAAGCCACATGTGGGACAAGATGTACAGATAATTCTTGCTCAAGTTTCTGTCTGCCTGGTGTTAAACTCTTGTGCAGGTCATTTCAAGACAATGGAGGGCAGCAGAGCAAGATGCATGCAGCCACTCCTGGCTGTCAGACATGGTGAGTGTTAAAAATGCCCCATGGACTTCTGAAGAAAAAAGACACAATTTTTACTTCTGCCCTTGTGGGGAAAGTGCTGCTGTTCACTAGGTGACACATCATAAGGAATGGATGGATGAACCATGCTGTGGACAAGGAAGCCTTGAAGAAGAAATGGGGGGGACACTTAGCTAGACATTTCACTGTTCCCCTTTTGTCTTAAATGACCTTGAATTTTGTACCAATAAGCAAAAGGGTTAATATGGATAGGAATTTAGAGTATTTCAAAGATGGAAGTAAATATGCAAGTGAGAAAAAAATTGAAACTGTATAGATCAAACTGATTATAAACCTTTGGAATTAACAGGTTTATTTGCATTACTTCTCTGTGCATTCCTCCCCACAATCCTGCTTTGTCCCAAAAGATAAGTAACAATATCTACCAATGGCATCATCTACTTCAAACACCTTTTTTCTGACAAGACAGATGGCAACCTTTTGCAGAATATATCCAAAATATTCCATAGAGAGCACTTAGAGATGAACATGAAAAGATAGTTAGAGCACAGGGTACACAGGATACATTTGTAAACACACATACATATAAAAGTAAGATAATTACTGGTTTTTCAAAAGTGCAAGGAAAATGGTCTACAGAGATATTGCTTTCCTAAGAAGCAGAGGTAAACCATTGAAGGTATGGTTTAATTGGGGAAGTTTTGAACCAGATTTTGGAATGAATAAGACAAAAAAAAAAATTATGCAGATGGTTTTTACCCTTTTGCTCTTCTCTATGCCTGATAAGAAGGCAGTAAGTCAGACTTCAAAGGACCCAGGTTTTAGAATTCCTGAAGTGAATGTGTTGACAAAATAATGGTAGAAATGGTTTGTTCAAGGAAAGTGGAAACCATAGTTAGAGGGCATGTGGATGGTGTGGTAGGGTTGGTTTTGAGCAGATCTATCTTTCTTTCCTTAAGAAACATTTGGAACACAAGTCTTTTTTCAGTATTTTCAAGGATGCATTAATAGAAGTCAAACTTTCAGCAGGATCAAGAGCTTTCAAGAGAATGATTTCATGACACTGATGACCACTCTCACAAGAGACCATCAGCTCATACAGAACACCTGCCTTTTTCATTCTAAAAATTTTGCCTAGCTGTTATAAGTGTGTCTTTGCTTCCAGGAAAAGAATGAAAAATGAGGGCACCTGGGAAAACTGCCTCATCCTTTGTACCCCATTCAAGTTAAAATTAATCAAAGATGAAAAGTTTTTAAACTGTTCTTTCTCTTTCCCACTGGACTCAGACAGTCAGAAGAAAATTAAACAAAAGGAGGAAGATGATGAATCACAATGTGAATAATTTGGGAACCAAGGAGCTCCAGACAAAAGAAAACACAATTCTCATTTTCACAGTTCATCTTTCAATTTTGAATACTCATCACCATCTACTGCCAAGATGCCAAGATTAAAATCTGTTTCTCCATTTGTCATCTCCTATTTCAAGTGAGTTCAAAGGGATCACTGGTCCCGGACTGAAAGTGCATCACTCAGAGCATGAAAAACAACATAGGAGTTTGCAGGGAAGATCAGCATAAAGTAATTATTGAAATCGTGTTTTTATGACAGTAAAGAGCAATGAAGAAGAGGAAAGGTATCCTTTTCTCAGGGTCTTTTAAAGTGTCTGCTTTCTGTTTTATCTATTCTGGAATCCTTTCTCAGTTTCATCCCTTTCCTTTTCTATTATAAATGGAAAAAATACATTGCTACTGCAGAAAGTAGTCAAACACTGGGGTAGTCAGAATCTGGATCCTATTTGTCTTGTATTTCATGTATGGTCTCACAAGGTCTTGTAGGCCATTTTCCCCATGGTTGCACACTTGTGATATGAGCTATCTTGTCTACTGGTTTGCAAGGCTACACTCTCAATTTACGTTGCTACCAATATACCAATCAAGCCTTCTCCAGAACCCTACTTCTCTGGACATTCTGTATCCTAGGCTGTAGCAATGGTGCCACCTTTCTTCTTGGAGATTTCAGGAAATCTTGACCCCATTTGCATTATCCACAAAGAAAAATTTCTTGTATCATGGATACGATAACCTAAATAACAATTACTTGACACCACAAGGAGCAGCGAATTTTGCACCCAACTGGCATAGAAAAGCCCAGGAACACAGAAGTTTTCTATATGGACCTATCAGTTGTGTGGAAGAAGAAGGAGGAAAGTGAATACAGAGTTGGTGCCTGGCAGGATGAGGGCGGTTCTGTCAGCAATCCCTCAAACCCAGTGTGAGTAGCCAGAGTTGTCAGTAAAATAAGAGAAATCCCCAGTTTCTTTGGCCAGCATTACTGCCCCAACTCCATTGCCTCTTCGACAGGTGGTTAACTGGTTTTAAAATCCCTGAGTCCTGGTGGTGAACCATTTCAGAGGCTTGTATCCAAGCCTCTGTATTTGAGCTCCAGCAAGTCGCTGGAGTTTGTCCATCCATCTGATCCGGAATGGGATCTGCCTGTCCAAATCCTCCTTACCCTGGAACTGACATGATGCTATAGGCATGGATCTGAGACCATGCCCAATAAAGTCAGCTGGGATTGTCAGTGGGAAGCCACATTTAACACTACCAAAAGATTGTTGTCAGTGCACACACCTTCATAGAATCACAGAATCATAGGATGTGTTGGGTTGGAAGAGACCCTAAAGATTATCTCATTTAAATTACCCTGCCATAGGCAGGGACACTTTCCACTAGACCAGGTTGCTCAAATCCCCACCCAACCTGGGCTTGAACACTTCCAAGGATGAGGAATCCACAGCCTCTTTGGGCAATCTGTTCCATCACCTTGCCATCCTCACAGCAAAAAATTTCTTCCTACTATCTAATCTAAACCTACTCTCTTTCAGCTTAAAGTAATTTCCCCTTGTCCTATCACTACAACTCCCTCTCCGGCTCTCTTGCAGACCCCTTTTAGGTACTGGAAGGTGCCTAGAAGAGCCCTTCAAGGCTGAACAACCCCAGCTCTCTTATTCTGTCCCTATAGAAGAGGTGCTCCATTCTTCTCATTATCATCATCATACCAAAACCTGTTTAATATCAAACTTACATCCTGAAATTCTTGCTCAGCAGTAAGATTTTATGGGAAAGGGCATTTGTGTCTTAAATTGTATTAATAGCTACATCTTGCTTATCGCCTTTTTTTACTATCATTAAAGAAAAATATGGCTTTTGGGTTTTGCATCTTGGTTGGAGGCATAATTACATAAATATACCTGTGTGTATACAGGGCAGATTCTCAGTATTCATATATGTTATAAATGTATAAGAACAAATGTAGGTGAGCACAAAGATTAATATTATCCTAACTATGGCAGATGTATGCAGATGTTCTCATATGCATATTTATGTTCAAAATACAGAGTGCACTAATGCTTCCTATACTACTCAAAGGATATCTATTGATATATATAAAATCACAACAAATATACTTGCAACAAAGTAAAAATCCAATGGCTTTCAGATTAATGGAGATGCTGCTAGAAACATTTTTAATCATCAAACATTGTTTTTGATTTACTGTCCTCCTCTGCCTGTAAAAACAAAAGGAAAAGGGTAAATTTTATTTTATTTTAAAAATTTGAGCCTATGCACCAAGTTACCCTGCAACTTTCCTGTAATTCCTTGTGTGTGAAAAATGCCAGTATTTTATTTTATTTTGAAAGATAGTAACCATTATTATGTAAAATGCATTAAACAAAGAGCAGCCATTTCTCCTTATTTATTTTGTTTTTCTTTAAAAAGATGCTTTTCAGCCTGGAAAACATTCTAACAATAAAAATATGAATAAAATACAAGTAATTTCAAGATGTTCTGGGACTATGGGGAACAGGAAAATGAACATTTATAATTAAAGACTACAACATAATGCTCTTGAAAAGAACTGATTGAAGCATTTTTCATGAGATTTCACTGAATTGAGGCCAAAACAGTTCACAGAATAACAATGTAAGTGTTGAAAAGGATGCTTTTAACAGGAAATTTTTTAGTCTAGATTCTCAACTCAGAAATAACCAGATCAACTGTCTCACATTTTTAGTGCTTCTGTCATTGTAAGTTGCGGCTTTACCTTCATTCTGTCCATTTCAGAGAGACACTGGAGTTGCTCAGCCCTAAAGGAACGTGCAAAGGCTCCCATCCAAGGTCATCAGAATTTACTTGACACTCTAATCACCTTAAAAACTGACAAGACAAAAGGTTTTCAAGTTTCATATGTATTGTCCAGATGTTTTTGAAGTACACATTTGGATCTCAGGATAGTCCAGCCCAATTCTACCTCCATAAATCAACCACAAAGGTTCAACTCTGGAATGAAAAGAGGATCTGGAAAATCAAATATTGTCATGAAAGGATTTGAAAAATAAAATGTCATGGGAAAGAACTTTCAGCTTTGAAGCTAAAGGTGTTCTTATGTTTTAAATTTTAAAGATAATTTGTAATACAAATTCTCTTGTAATGAAGCATATTCTTTCACTCTCTCCATGTTTATTTATCTGTAGGCATTATACTGATATATGCATCTTCTTTCTGGAGTTTTACCAGGATTGCTGGCTTTTCCTGAAATTTGATGTCCTGATTTTTTAGATTTTTTTCTTGATTCTCTCTGTGGAAGTAAGAAATCAGGAATTTTGAATTCCAATAAGAAATAAGGGCTTAATTACCATTGTCTAGGAAATTCTGCAACCCCACTCTTTGAAACTGTCACAAGGTTCCTCAGATATATTCTTGCTATGAGGATCAGACCTATGTGCCCATGGTGGAGACTGTTACAAAACATAAAAAATAAGTGGCTCAAAAACCTGACAATATAAATTAATAATACCAGGAGCAGCTACCTATCCTTAAGTCACAAATGAAATAAAGGAAATGGAAAGAATATTGAATTCACAAAAACTCATTCAAGCCTTCATAAACCTAAGAAAAAAATACATCTTCTATTTATCTCAATTAAGAACTGTAGCAGCTGTTGTGGAGAAACTCTCCTACTTTGAAAAAAAAGATATTTACAAAAGGAAAGCAAGCATTTCCTCTTGAATTTATAAGCAGATGATCTGTACAGAGCTTTGTGACAAACCAGAAGACCATCCCACACAATGAAGAGGTAAGGAATGCCTTTTATGCTCTCATTTACCAAAGCATTTCAGACACATCTTTGCTTAAAGGAGAAATTTTCTAAACACGAATTCCTGAGAAAAGATAATTGAATCACAGCATGGCAGGAAGAATGCATGACCTAGCAATGTACCAAGGCCAAGGGACTTTTTCTGGATAATATAAGAATGGCACACCACAGACTCATTGGAAAGACAAGTTATTGAAATTAGGATTGTGTGCTGATGTTCCACAGCTGCCATCCAGGATGCAGCTCCAGAGGCAAGCCAGTAAAAACACCTACCTTGTTGATGCTTTGTGTTCAGCTGAAACCTTAGAACAAGATGAAATATCCTGGGTGCAGCAAGTGGACAAGCTAATGCCCCTAGAGATCACAAAGCCAAATCACATCTAAGCTGATATTGATCTGGGGGAGATCACCCTGTTAGAAGAGGACTATCAATGGAAATTAAAGAAATTGCTTTGCAGACAAACTTGACAGGTAGCTCAATTTTTGGGATTAAATGTTGGGTTATTACTAGTAATTCATCAAAGACTGTTCCAAGGTAGAAGCACTACTTTTCATATTAACTGTCATAATCTTGAAGAAAAAGGGGGCAGAGGCCATAAGTGCATGCAGCAGCCATATTTCTGGATGTGGAATACCAAGAAACTTCCAGAGAGCTAGAACAAAACAGCTGGCTAGCTAAAACAAATAGATTGGGACATGCATGTAGACAAAACGAGGCTGGCAAGCAGGAGAGCTGTAATATAATTGCCTATTCTTTCCAAAGCTCTCAAGTGGGAAAAGTGAATCCTATTTGGGACTTCTGGCTTAATGAGCAGAAGCAGAGACTGGAAGGAGATTGCTTTGCTTTAAACCATGTTCAGAGAAGAAGCTGGCTCAATAGCAAGCAGCGCCAGTGAAGGAGTGAGGACAAGCCAGGCGCAGAAGTCAATCTGGTCATTCAGGGGAGCTCATCATTCCAGGTTGAGCAGGTCATCACCTGGTTTATCAGGAGAGAAAATAGCATATGCTCACATCCAGAGACTGGTGCACTTTGTTTACACTTTACTGGACATTGTCTACTGTACAATAAGTGACTATGTGCTGGTCTATGGGCCAGGCAGATTTTTGTCTCTGCTAATATATTTAGGAATGTACAATCTATCAGATCATCTTAGTAGGGAATTTGTGCTAAGGTTAGTAGAATACTAGGGACAAATGGACTTCATACTCCCTCATTTATTTATTTCTCTCTCTGTCTCCTCTCTCTCTCTTTTCCTCCACTGTCATTTTCACTTCTCTTTCTTCATTTTTCTCACTCATTAGAATGCCATTTTATTACTTCAAAGGCATTTGCAATTATATGGCCTAAATGGTGACCTGAAAACAGCAATATTAGACAAACCCTGCATGGGCAGGAGTGTCTTCAGTCATAAAAGTCTACTCCCTCTGGGCTTCAGCTTGATCTCCTGAGACCTCTCCTCTTGGCTCTGTCAGTGTCATTATCTCTTCAGAGCAGTTTCTCTCTGACAGACCTTTTAGGCAAGGGCCAGGATTTTTAATTGCATTCTGAAATAAAGGATGCAGACCTACACTGTATCTGTCTCTTTGTTCAACGGGCAGGCTGGATGGGCTGGATTTTCTGTGCAGTTGCCATGCCCTTGCAGACCTTTCCTGCCAAAAACCAGCAGACTTTGCTTGATCATGAAGGCTCATAGGCACTGTTGCAGATTTTGTACTATTTGTAGTTGCCTTATTTGCCTGGAAAAGCATATATTAAATGCTTGTACTAATTACTGTAAGACAGTTACAGCAGCTGATTTGTCAAACCTATGCAAATATTGCAGCCTGATGAAAATGAAATGTGTCTGAAAGTAATTTAATTTGGGGAGAAAAAGTGATATAGAATTTTAAATTATTACCTTTTAACCATTAATGTCAATCATATTGGTAAGACATCTTCAAAACACTATTTAGTGGAGGAGAGGAATATTTTTAATTTATTTCTCTATCTTCCTAACAAATTGAAAGGTTTTTATCAAGATTTTGCCACACAGTATGCTGGCTGCACTACTAATTAAAAGCTGGTAGTTTCTAAATTAACCTGTGAGTACCTACAGGGATGGAAATTGCCTCCTTAACATTATTATTTACTGACAAAACAGGTGATGACCTGCTTGTATTTCCAAAACAAGCTCATTAGCTTGTCCTAATGGCTACTGCAGATAAACACTCTGATATTTCACTATCGTACTGCATACAGAAGAATGAGCTGCTGAAATAAAAATAAGGAGAAAAAGAAAATAAAAGAAAATAAGCAAAAAAAGCACCACAGATTTCTAGCTAACTGGGCCTTCTAGTAGGGCCAGTGTGACTCATTCTTGGTCAATAGATGCATACCTGACAGCTGCCATTAATAACTATTAAAGTGCTGCTTGAGCTGCAGGGTGAGACATGCTTCAATGTTCTAAAAATAAGATATTACCATGCTGTAAGAGTAATAGTTTAGGCAGCAGTGGTTTCAACCCTCTTGGTCTGACTCTTCAAACTGACATCATTTAATCTAAATGTTCTGTCCTGCCAGGTCTCCTTTTGGGTACGCTGTATGATGAAAGAGCTCAGAAGTCATTAATACAAATGTTTCTATAGAAAGTATTGGTCAGGTCTATCTAGAAGTGACTGTCTCATACATTACCTGCTGAGAAGACAAACATAAATCCTAGGCCAGCAAACTCATCAACGCCCCTCATGCTACCAAAAGACTGGATGACAACACTAGTGCACTGGGAAACTGAGCGCCACCACTAAATTGGAAGGAGATGAATTTTCCTTTTTCTGAATGCCGCTGCATCCTCTGGTAGACAGAAATTACTTTAGAGGAATTTCAAACACAATTTCTGAGAATCCTCTTCAAGTTGGTTTTTGTTATTTTGTTTCACTGGAATTTATAAGTTTAGATTGATGACTGAGACTCTCTAAAAGACTGTCCTGCATTGTGTCCGTGGTTTGGTTTATGTAAACTGATACTGGGTATTATTTCTTTATAAGTGATTTAATTTTAGAGACAGCCAAACTTATGTTCTCCAATCAATTACAGTGGCCATTTATAGGTACAGAGAATTTGGCTTAGGACCTTTTGAGTATGATGCATTTAGGACAAATTTGTTTGCCAAAAGATATGGACATTTTCTATGATTCTGTTTAAAGCAAGGTTTTGTATTAGATGGGAAGATTAGAAGATTTCACAATGTTCTTCTCTAAAATGAACATTATTCCCAGATATTGGGTTCTTGTCTATTTCTAGCGAGGGATATTTTTTTTTGTGTCAATCCCCATGTAAAAATATTTGAACAATGAACAGTGAGTAGTGCAGGAAATTAAGTCAATTCACACCACTTCTAGTCACGGTTGAAGTATTTCTTCCTGAGTTGAAAAGAGGGGGAGTGTTGGGAAGTATTTTGTATAAATTATCTTCATCTAAAACTTCTCTAGTGAGGTTTTGAAGGCTCTGTTAGTAAAACTATTTTCAAAGCCATTAACCTAAGTAACATGATTTGCTACTGATTATGTAACTGGAGAAATTTTATGACTTCTTGGCATAATGCTACCTCAGACACCAAATTATCCCCCTTTATTTAGCTTGCTTCCTCCTTCTGTTATTTCCATTTTGGTGTGAAAGATTTGCCTACACAGCACTCTGCAATGCTGTGTCATCATACCTGAAGGAGGTCAGCTCTGCAAGCACAAGATTCTCCAGGGTCCTGTGAATTGCTTTTAAACCAATGGAAAGATGATGTGTTTGCAGAATTTTAACTTTTTTCCTTTGCTTCTGCTTAGTGTCTTGCATTTGTTGAATCATAGTTTTTCTGGTAGTCTCCAGACCACAAGTTAAGAAATTCTGGGTCTTGAAGACTCAGGGTACATCTGTATGTACTCTGTACAGGCATCTGTACTTTGAGGTGCTGCATGGAGATTCAGCCACACAGGTGCCTAGATCAGGGAACCAGGGTGCCAAAGCTTCTTTCTAACATGTTGGCTGCTCTCTTATTCCCATGACTGAGAGAAGACAGGAAAGCCACAGCTGTGCCACACCCAGTATGTGATCTGAACTCAGGTTAGAATAACTCTTGAGACAGCTCAATTATGCCCTGAGGTGTCCTGCCTTTTACATAAAGGTGGTACCTTCATGTAGCATGACGAGGAAAGAAGTTTACACACTGTGCATACATGACCACAGTGAAAAGATCAAACTGCCAGTCTGCCACTTGTTCATCCAAGGTTCAGAAATCTATGTCTTTAACTGTTTTCAGCAGGTTTGATGGGGATTTTTTCTGCTTCTTTGTTTGTTTCCTTTGTTGTTGTTTTTAATTTGTTTTTGTTTTGTTTTGTTTGTGTGCTTGTTAATTTTATTTTTTCTTTTATTGTAGGATTGCATTCTTTCTGCTGGCTGAAAAATGCATGACTTCTTTCCAAGAGAAGCTACTTGGAATTGCTGATCACTGATCTTTGTTTTGCTGCTGAGGCCAGATTTTCTGCTGGGTGTGTGCCACTCTGCAGTAAAGCATTTGCCCTCCATAGCCACAGTCTTGTGGAGAAGCCATGGAGAATGAGAATCTTCAGTATATCTCTATACCCACTACTGCTCACAAGGGAAGTTTCAAAGTTATGATTTTATTATTTTCTGTGGTTTAACATGACATGAGAACAGAGGTGGACTGTTCTTCTTGTCCCATGTGTGCAAAATGATATTGCTATCTTTATTACTTTGGAACTTTAGGGATTAAAGCTATTTGGCATATAAGAAGAAGCAACAAGTGACTCTTTAATTAATCCCTGGTTATCACAACAGCTGATAGACACAGGGGGAACATTATGTTCTCATACAGAAAACGAAAACAAAAAATCTTTATCTCCTGCATACCGTGGAGACTAAAGAAGAGTTAAAACCACTGCGAAATGACTGCAGTGAAAGAAAGCTCTGATTGTCTCTAGTGCTGATTTACAGCCTTTGTAAGACTCTAATCAAGAATGAAATTAACAGTGCAACAATAAGACAATGTTCTTTGTATTTTTGGACATGCCTGCTCACTAGGGTGTATGTTATCTGCAAGCACAAAACAGACAGAAAACCCTGCTCAGCTATTGAGGCCACACATACAGCAGACAGCAGCTCAACAAGCCCTAGTAAGAGAAAACCTCATCATTTCCATGTTTGCCTTTCCAAGATCTGAACTGCTAAGGAAGCACTCTGGAGAAATACCTTTGATTCTGGAGAAGGGTTTATAAAGCATATGTAAAAATTTTGAGATTCAATTAATTATTCACATATCTGAGGTACATGAAAAAGATGTTAAAGTATGTGTGGTCTGAATTAGATGCTGGTGTACTTGGAATTTTATTTACTTACAATTAGACTGCTCATTTTTATGCTTTTTTTATAAGGCGTATGTTTAATCTGAAGAAACATCAACCTCATTTAATGGAACGAGATTAAACAAGGACTATAAAACACAGCTCTCCTTATATCTGTAATTCCCTCTACTTCACTAAATAAGTCACCAATAGCAAAATGTATTATACTATGTTTCCAAGCTCTGGTTGTCAGAGTAGGGGACAAGGTGACAAGGGCAGAACACAGAGGGCTGGGAATGAGGAGAGGAATTTATTTGCAGGATAGTGCTCTAAGATAAGAAGACAAAAAATCCTGAACTTCTGAAGTTTTAACAGGCTCAGCTTTCAATTTTGTTCAGGGGAAAAACATGCAAGTCTTTTTCTCCAGCTAAAAAACAAAGGCAGCATTTTGAAAATAGAAACATTGTACTGGAAAATATTAAAACAATTTTTTTTTTTAAGTCTTGGTATTGATACATTCCTGACGGAATGATGAAGCTAGCTTCTCCATAAAAACCCCAAAACCCAGAAAAGACAACCAAACAAAAATACCCACTTCTTTTCATACAGTGTAGAAAAGTAAATTATGATGGACACTATGACAAGTTAAAATGATGATCAGAAATAGACAGGATCTGTCTGAGGGCAACTATTGGAATAAATAAATGAAGTGTGGGATAACAGTACCTCTGTTGATGAACTTTATGAACTTTATTTAATAATAAAAACCTTAGAGAAATTTTAATAGAAATATTTAGAGTTCCAGATGTAATTGACTGTATCATGTTCCATTGCAGGACAGTGTTGGGTAAACAGTACAAAACAAAAGTAAAGGCATATAAAATGGATTTTTTTTAATTGATTGAAAACTGAGGCTTGTGAAGACACCGCTTTTAACATCACTAAAGGTAGTTTAGCAGACCATTACTTCCAGAATAAGACAGTGTCTCCCCAGAGAACAGAGTAGTGATACGTAGTTCTAATTTGATATATCTGGAAATTCAGATCTTTCTAATAATTTTCCTCATGAATTCCTTTAATTTCACCACATTATTCAGAATAAGGATGATCAAAACACAGGCACAAAAAAAACTTCACTCTGAGAAAATTTTAAATAAAAGAACTTTCTTCTTTAATTGGAAAATTTTGTTTACAAAGTTAAAACTCCCTTCAATTTAAAACTCAACTCACCATAAAATGAATGAACACTCAATTTCATGTAAAATACTTTCATATTATTTTTCAATAGATCGTGTCTTACTGCAACCTGGCATTTTTTCCTTCAAAACATGCAAAGAACCTGTTAGGTTTTTATGGTGCCTTAGCCCACTTCAACTTACCTTGCTTTGTTTTTAGTACAATAATTTTATAAATTGTCTCCTATAGACAGATGCATGCTATAAAAAAAAAATTCCTGTGTAACTCTGTCAGTCTGTCTCACTCCTGATTCTGCCCTGTCTGTTTCCAGCCCTTTGGCTTCTTTCAGCCCCACTTGGCAGCATGAAAGTCGTAGCGAAGACAAACACTTCACTGAAAACAAGGTGTTCTCAGGCCTTGGTGGGAACTCTTACAGGAAGCAGTAAGAGTAGGATGCCTCACTTTTTTAGGACCAACATTTCATGTGGGGCCAAAAGTATTTATGGAAGCCCAGAATGCAGAAAAATTGAGTCCTTCAACAGTCAGACAGGCCCATATACTTAGTAGAATATTGACACTTTTCCTGGCAGATTAGGCCATGACTTTTCAGACTCTGAACTCTCCACCCAGCCAAACCACCCAGGTCCTTTTAGTGCAGTGGGAAGTAACTCTTTTGGATGGGACAGAGTGATGCCTCAAGAATATCCACCAGCATCAGCAGCAGCAGCTGGTTTGGTACTAGTTTGTTTGGTGCTAATTCAGAAATAAAGAAGGCATTGTTTATAAGGTACATGCAGCCCTTTTAAAAGAGCAGTCTTAATACTGAACTTTCCAAATTAAGTAGAAAAGCTTCAAGTTGGCATGAGGACTGAGTCATACTGCATGCAAACAGGAAACAACAGGAGGCTGATTCCTAAGAAACTGTCTCAAAATATCAGTTCAAATAAACAGCCTGACTAGGCAGTGGAGTCTAAAATTTCATTATATAATCCTATTTTTCAACATTTTTGAACAACAAACATATGGGCTAAACAGTAGGTCATTACCTTAGTGAGAATTTAACTTCTGATATTTGCAAAATCTGCAGCCTGAAAAACGTTCACTTTTCTTTTCTGGTCCCACAATGTTCCAGAAAAGTTCTAAAGATAACTTGACATTTACTTTTGTAATTGCGTATGACAGGATTTGGATTTCAAAATCAATGCAGAAAGAACCATATAGAGAGGTAAACAATCTACCAAGAAATCTTGCTGCTTTTTTTTCCTCCAGATTCTGTGTCGATGACAATACCTTATAAAAAACCTGGAAGACTTTATTTTTAGCTGTGTTGCTGAAAGCTATTTAGATTAATATATTTCCACCAGGTGAACTCTGGCTTGAATATCACTAACTGGGTGCTATTCCAAGACAAGCAGTCTATAGTACTTGCTCATAAAAATCATCCATTCACTTCTTACCAAGGAAGAGGCATCTTCCATCAGATAGTACCTAACAATGAAGTTAAGTTGTAAAGGAGACTGCACAACACCTAGAAAATATATGCCAGCTTGCCTGGAACATTTCATGAAGGAAAAAACAAAGTGCATGAAAATCTGTAAGTGAACAATTAAGGGACAGGATAATTTCATTCATGTAATCGTTTTCTTCTCCCGTGGCAAGCAAATTACCATGAGATGATTGGCAGAGTATCCTTTCAGTAAGAAATTGATTTTATAGTTTTGTAATTTGTTATCTTGACCTTTACATGTATTTTGAAAATTTTATTGGAGGCAGTGTTAAAGTTCAGCAGTTTATGTAAATGATATTGAGGTTAATGAGGTGTAAAGGATTATATGGCAGTGAAGAGCTGCCTGGATCCTTTAATGGTTCCTCTCTAGGCTTTCTACTGTTTGCAGTAACAAATGGCACATTTCAGGGAGGCTGAAAGAAATTGCATTTTGTGTCAGTTAATTGTATACTTTTCAACATATCTTATGTCTTTTTGAAAGCATCCTTTAAATTAATAGTAAATTATATTTGTAATAAGAATGTAAATAAGAATTTCTCAGTTGAACTGAGATCAGAGAGGATTTTTTTTCTCTCTAAAATCCTTTCTTTTATATGTCACAAATTTTATGTGTTTAAAATTCAATTGGGCTACAATATTCTTATTGAAAGTAGTGTTTCAGGTCACAGCTCTATGCAAACCCAGGTTTCCTCCCCAGTATATGGCCATATGTGCTCCTGTTTCCACTGTTTTGTAGTGTTCCCCTTATTTACCCCTTTTAAAGCTGTCTTTCTCCAACTTGGGAAAAAAAGAGTTTTCTGACACCTAATGCTATTTAACACTAAATCTGAGGTCCACCTGGATTTTAAAGAAAATTAGTCTAAGACAAATACTGAATTACATCCTTTACTGGAGCCAGGGGAGCACTCTGAATTATCCCAGAGACAGACTCATTCCTATTTTGATTTTCCTAACCCCACTAGAAAATTTCAACATCAGCAGGAGCTGAGACAGACATTCTGGAAAACCATCTCCCTGTGAGTGTGAAAATCAGGCATTCAATAAAAGAAAAACTTTTAAAACTTTAACTGTAAATTAATTATCACAATCACATAAGAAAAACATAAAACAAGATAATTATGACATTAAACCAGTTTTGATGATGCCTGTTTCAATTCAATGTCAAAGTGACTAAAAATAATAAATACCTGTGCAGTTGCATTAAAAAAAAAAAAATTCAAAAAAGGTCTCTAGTTTTGATGAAAGAGCTTATTGTTTTCGAACTAGCCATCACGATTTTGCAATAGGGTTCATTATTGTTACAACTATTTTATCTTCACTGTGAGAGCGGACTTTTGCCAAAACCAGACCTGAGCCTGGACTCAAGACCATCTTCTCCCAATGTTTCAGTCATCTGGACCCCAACACGTGTGCAGGTGCAACCTGCTGCTGAGCTCTGAAGAACCCTCATATAAAGAGGATAAACACACCTGGAATATCAGCACAGGGCCAATACCTTTATGCCACTCAGACAGCAAGATCTGTTCAGATAATCTCTGCATTTCAGGGCTCAGATGATTTATTCTGGTCTCCTCAAAGATGCTGTATGGATGATTTGTCTCTGAGTTACAAAATACTTGAAGAAAAATTATAAGGCAAGGCATTTGTCATGAGAAAACAAATACTTGGGCCCATACATAGCTACCATAAGACACTTGGCCAACTGGAGGAACATAGGAGTTTTGCCATACAAGTTCTCACTGGTAACAAATTTAATGCACTGCACCTCTCAAAAGAAGCTACTTAAACTGACCACCAAATTTCACTGCCATTGTGAATACAGGTTCAAACTTTTCCTTTAAAGAATGATGGATAACTCCCTTAAATGTGATCCCAGTGTTTCCAAGTAAAATAGTAGGTATGGTAAGTTAAGACAGATAGAAATGAGTTTAAAATGTTGCCTGGGATTTACAGCAGCTTTTGTAGTGTAGCTCACTAGGGGCTGTTGGGGAAATGAAGTATGTGGTGACAGGCAAAGTTCTGTCTAAAGAGGAAACTGGGAAGATGGTAAGCAAAGGTACCTTGCTGTCCATGCATCAGTGAGTGGCACTGAGATGGTGTTAGCCAAAAGGGAGTGATACTGGCTAGGAAAAATGGCCAACTTTTTTGGTGAAGATGTTGTTCCCAGCCAAAATCATGAGGAGGCTGAATAAGTATGAAGCGATTACACAAAGGCAGAGAATTTGCTAAACTTGACAGCAGATAACACTGACAGGATAAAAGCATGGTAATGGACACTGGGACCAGTAATTCTCAGTACTCATATTTGTCAATGGTATGTAAATTAACTGTGACAATACAGTTAAAACAAAAACATGACAAAGACAGACATGACAATGGGCAGCTGAGTGAAATTATCTGCTTCAAATAAAGGGCCTCTTATTTTCTTTCAGGGCAAGGCAAAAGATTGCAGGAGCTGTTTGTGAAACAGTAACTTTGGTCTACTTTGTGCATTGGGGCATTGCTGTTTTAATCACCTCAGAGCCTCATTTGACATATGGTGTAGGCATGTGAGGAAATGTGTGGAGGGAGAAGGTGCTCAGGGTATAGCTGTCTGCAGTAAGATTTGCAGTCAGTCGTAGCTTTTACCAGCTTGTTTCTTCCCACTGGCAGCTCCAGATCCCACAGCTCAACTAAGTCTTTCGCAGTGTCATTGTGGTGCTAACGTCTGTGAGAATTTGTGACTGTATTGAAACAATCATGCTGGCTTCCTGTCACAGCAGATCTTGACATCTGGAGGAAATATTCGTAGCTAAAGGCACAGGCAAAGCTACATCAACATCTGTAACAAACGATGAGTCACAATACTCTTGCAATATTTCTAGTATAACATGAAGTAATAAAAAAAACAATAGTGTTCATGCTGTCACTCAAACGAGGCTCTGTAATGCATTCTGGGTACTTTTCCAGTATGAGGAGGCGTTTGTATGGAGGTCTAAGAAGCAGATGTGCAAATCTGCTGTTCATTGACACCATCTTTCTCAATTGCCTCTTCACACCACACATTGTTAACATTTTGGGAACTCACTTTCATAACCTGTTGCAGGGGGCACAAAAGGGAATAAAAAACCATAGTGGATGTATCAATGTGGTTGGCTTCCATTCACTTGTTCAAAAGTTCACATAATGCTTAAAGGTTTCCAGAAGGGAAAGGGGAAGGCAAGAATCATTCTGTAGATTTTTTTAAGTTTCAAAATTGTTCTTTCTCAAAATAAAGATGAAGCATACTAATCTGAAGCAAATTATGTACACAAGGAATATTTAACAAGGTTTTGTTCACTGGGGAATGTTTAAATATTTTCAAAACATGCTATTTTAATTATCTGATATAAAAAGTTGTTAAACTGTCTTTATAATATATATAAGCTTATTTTCATGATTTTAAGACTAGCTGGAAATTAAGCACCACACAGCTGCTCACTTTCCCCCCCACTCCTCCCACCCCATCCTGGTGGAATGGGGAGTAGAATAAAAGTAAGACTTTTGAGATAATTATGTTGAGATAAGAGCAGTTTAATAATTGAAAAAAGTAAAATACAGTAATAACAATAAAAAGGAGGGGAAAAGTGGTGCACAATGCAATTGCTCACCACCTGCTGACCCCTTCCTAACTCCAGACTGGCCAGGACACTTACATATAAAAACTAGTCCTGTCACAGAAAAAAAATTAAACTACTATTTAAAAATGTAATTAAACAGGATGAATAGCAACCACAAAAGACATTTTAAACTGGAGTAGACATACAGGAGCCACCTGCAACTCTTACAGAAAGGTTTTATAAGGTGGCGTTGCATTCTGAGGTTAAAACAAATACTTGCTAAAATATCCTAAATAGATCTAGGAAGAAGATGCTGCCAACAGGCATCTTCAGGCATTCAGGTTTACAGGACCATATAGAACTTGAGACCCTATGCTCAAAAGCTAATGTTATCAATTTCATCATTCACTGTCCAGCTCTGTGGATATTCTCAGTTCAGTCAGAGAGGAAAAGAGAAAGATTTCTGCCAGGCTAAGCCTGGGAAAAAGTCCAGGAGGAATGTAAACTACTTATTCTCTTGTTTGCTGTTCATATTGTTATAGATATGTTCTATCACACTGACCTAAGTCCAGTGTACCAATCAAGTGAAATGATTTTACTTTAAGACCAATAGAATTAATGTTCATGATGCTGTCTATAAAAGAGAGAGGTGCTTTTGAATAAACATTCATTTGCCTTCTGAAATCATACGAGTAATTTCGCCCATCCCTGGCTTAACAGCACCACAGCTCCAGAAACATTTGCTCTTTCCCTGGCCTCTGATGCTCTGCCATATCACTTGTGGTGGCCCTGGTGCTGAGCGAGGAAGATTTTGGTGGTGAAATACTTCAGGGCCCCATAATGACTTCCCTGTTGGATGGGTTAGCTGCCAAGAGTAAAAAGGCTCTGGAAGAACATACTTGGGCTTGCTGGATGAGCAGAGAGTAGGGGACCAGACTTGTGAGTTTCAAAGAATTAAAGCCTTAGTTCAAACATATGCAAGATTTGTTTCAGACATCACACACCAGTAACTGTGCTAGGGAGGGTTTGTTACACCATATCGCTGTGAGCCCCACAAGGTAGGGTCTCTCCCTTCTCAGCCAGGCTGGATGAGATACAAGCATCTTTACCATGGTGCTATGTACAGAATAAGTTCATTTATTTCAGCCTGAGAAAAGAAAATGTTGTTAAATCTAATAGACATTAGTTTGTATGCTGCATATGAAAATACAGATTGTTCTAGATATTGTTCAGATTCATAACTCAGGCTGTTAAATAGAGATTGCTTCCCTTGAAAATGATGCTATGCTGATCTGCTGCTATATGCTAAATGTCTGGGGGTAGGAGACACTTCTCAATCACTGTGCTGGTGCCATATTTTTTTGGTTTTCATTATTGGCATATTCAATTCACAGGATGATCTAAAAAAAGAGAAACTTGTGGAACTCAGCCAAAATTATGTTACTGGGTTTGATTCCCCCTGATTATGATTAGGAATTGAAATTAATATTCATGCTGTATTTGTTTCTCCAACTTTTCACATTTAATGCATTTTAAATCAGCTACACTGGCATCATCTGCGTGAAATAGTTGCACAAATGGCCAGGATTCTCTAGTCATCTTAGTCATGTAAAGCATAGTCTCTTTAGAGGGACAATGATTTTTTCTTCCATTGGCAGAGTAAAGTTGTCCATCTCTTCTGGGATGTGAATGTGACTAGCAATTCAAAGTGGTAGTTAATTTTAAACTGTCTCATTCAGAAAACCTGAGATGTTGAGACATCCTCAGATTTTTTGCATTGCATCAGATGGTTTACAAGCACTACATTCCTAATGACATATATTTAAAAAGAAACTGCCTGAGAAAACTTGTCAGAAGTTTTAGTGCAAGTTGAAGATAAGGCATAAATTAATATAAAACACTCTCTAAAATCACAGAATCATTCTGATTGGAAAGAAAATCTCAGGATCATTTGGTGCAACCTTCTGCTCAAGCAGAGCTAGAGTGAGTTTCCCAGGTCTGTGTCCAGGCAGCTATTGAGTCTCTCCAAAGATAGAAACCCCACAACTTCTCTGCTCTCTTTTAGTGTTTGACCACTTCCACAATATGAAAAGTGCCTCCTTGTGCTCAGTTGTTTTTTTTTTTTTTTTTTTTTTTAATTTTTTTTATTTGGTACCCATTGCTTTTTGTGCTGTCACTGGGCACAAGTGAGGACATCTTGGCTCCCTCATCTTCATTCTCTGCCATCAGGTATTTAAATATGTTGATGGGATACTCCTGAGTCTTCTCTTCTCCAGGCTGAAACACTCCCAGCTGTATCACTCTCATATAAAAGATGAGAAACAAATACAGTCCCAGGAACCCATTGTAAAAAACAGAAACACCTTAATGGGACAAGAGGAAATGTCCTCAAGTTACTCCAGAAGCAGTTTGAATTAGACATCAGGATCCAGTCCTTCATAGAAAGGGTTGTAAATAATTTGAACAGACTGCCCAAGGAAGTGGTGTAGTCACCATTCCTGGAAGCACTCAGAAAACTTGAGGACATGGTTTATCGGTGTACATGGTGGTATCACTAGGTTGGTGCTCAGACTTGACGATCCTAAACCAATTCTGTGATTCTATGTCCCTTTGCTGGACTCAAACCAGCATGTCCATGTTTTTCTTCTGCTGAGGACCTCAGAACTGGACCCAGCACTTCAGGTATTTGTCCCCAGTACTGAGTAGAGGGAAAGGATCACATCCCTCTGTGGTCTGATGATCCTTTTCCTCAGAAGATACTACTGGCTGCCTTTGCCATGAAGGCACAGTCCTGGCTCACGGTCCCTGTTACTTTACATTAATATTACTATGGTTTGCCATTCAATTCACTGCTTCCTTAGAGTAATAAGTGGTCTGACTTAATTAAAAAGGATATAGAGATATTTTAAACATTTTTTAAGGTATGAATAAGTGAAGTTTAATTAAAAGAAAGCAATCTATCACTTACCTAACCTAAATTTTTTTATTATCTCATTTGGACAAAACCCATTCTGCAGATTATAAAGCATGCAGTGGGTTAAGGCCTCTGAATATATAGCTTGAAAATATGCAGTATAATAGAATTACCATTACAATTCAGTGGTCCTCAAAATGTAGGTCTTCTCAGTAACCACAAGGCTTCCCCTGTTTCTCACTCAGGGCCCTGATTCAGAAGAACTTGTGATAGTCCCCTTTTCTTCATTTTGAGTCAAATTAATATACTATACTAAAGAAAAGTGTCAAATTCATATGAAGGTGCTTAACCTTGGAGGACACTGGAGCAACAGTGTCATTAACAGGGAAGAACAACTACAGAGTTATAATGTTGGCATCTCTGACATTTCTCATTGATAGTTTGAGAAATTTCTTCACTAATGTGAAAACATAAAACCAGAGAGATGACAACATTCATACCCTGATCATGCACTCAATCTCTTCACAGAGACAAAATAAAAAAGTTCTCAAGTGTGAAAGTTATATAAATTAGGTGTAGGTAAGAATCCCAAGTAAAACGTGAGGCTAAGTCATAAACCCAAGTCATTACAACTTTTCCACATAAATATACTTTTTGCCTTGAAGGTCTGTCTGGTATTAATTTACAACTAGAAAAAACGCTTGAATAGCATAGTCACAAACCCAGAACAAACATTTCCAGTCAATCATATTTTCCTCTGCTTCTTATTTTTGATAGTAAGGGTCTTAGAAACAACATGGATTCCTGTCTCTTCATGAACCATCATCAAAATAAGACAATTTTTTTTCTCTTTTCTTTGCTCACCTCCCTGTCCTTGTCTGAATTTAGCTGAATGAAAGAATCTAGGGTTTTAATTTATACACAGGATATATTTTCTCAAGAGAAAGAAAAAGAGGTGGAAATTAAAAATAAGAGAGAAAAAAATTACAAATATGGACCATTTGGGGCACAGCCTAAACTTTAGTGATAGAGAAAGCGCATTGTCTGCACCTTATCTGAAATACTCTCTAGGACACCCTGCGGTAACAGATCCTACATGTGCTCCAGCCGTGGAGTAGACCTATCAGTGATGTCTACTAACCCACTTTAGAAAAATTCTCTAGCAGATGGGATACATTAGCATAAGTTCATTACTTTCAGATGTGTTATTGAAGCTCACTGGTCAGTCTCCTCTTAACTCAGCAATGAGATTTCTCAAAGAGGGACTATGAAAGCATACACAATATTGCCCGAAGTAGCTTTGCTCTGCAGTCAAGGGTTGTCTCCACAGTCATAAGACATAAACGTGGAGACACTAAAATATTTTGTACTGTCATATCTGACTTCAGCATCAACAGATTAATTGTTCCCTGAATACTCTCTGATTCCCTGGTTGGCAAAGTAATTGAGAACATTCAGCAGACAGTATTTATTGTTATGATATCTCCCACTAAATATTCTTGTATGACAGTAGACCTTTTCAGAAAAAAAATCAATGCAACAACTAAATTTCATGACATTGAAAAGGAAAAAAATCCTTTTTTCACCTGCTTTCTTTGATTTGTTAATCCTAATCATATAAAATTATGTATAAAGGTGATTAAGCATAGGACTACTGTCAGACTCCAGATTTAGTGTACCACTTTATTCAGTACATATTTTCATCCTGTTTTCTTTCTTCTTATGTTCCTTCCATTCCTTGTTCTGATTTTTACAGGTGTGTCCTGTCTGGTGAAATCCTAGAATCCTCTCATTTGGATTGACTCATATGTAGTATCTTCAGGGTAGTAAAACCTGGGGTCTTGACTTCCCTCCTCTCTGCCTCTGTGGAGACAGAAAGATAGATAAATAAACTCATAAGACACCTTTCCATGACTCAGTTAATGGGATTAGATTAATTGCTTAGTTTTCATCATCACTCAGAGATCATGACAAAGGGTGATTGTCCCTGGCTCCTTTCCTTCTGCTAGAGGAAAGACAGGCTCCAGCATTTATTTCTTCCAGACTGGACTGGGATAGCACAGGGGACCAGCGACATATCACTTGCAATGGATAACCATCATTTTCATCATTCAGACACATGAATAACCCATGTGCACAGATTTAAAGATTAGGTGGAATGAAAACTTTGCTGCTGTAGGCTTCAGTATCTTTCTTGCTGAACTGGATGATGGTGATGCTACTCTGAGTGATGAGTCCACGGAGCAGGCTATAATCCGGAAAGTGTAGAGGACTAGGGTGTGAAGCTTGGCCTAATACAGGATGAAGTTCAAATAGCTGAGGCACAGAATAACTTTAAATTTGCTGCAAGGAAACACACACCAAGAGTGAGGAGAGTCTTCTTTTTTATGTAAACCAGTTCACAATAAATGCTCCCACAAGTGTCTATTATGATGTGACAGGGATCCCTAGGCCATCTCCAAGTAACTGATGCAACTCTGGGGAGAAAGTAGAGCTGAACAGATATATTGGTTTGGAGTTCAAGTGGAAGAGTTGTGGCAATGTGACTCCTGTCTCCACATTTCTCTCACCCAATATTAGCTTAGGCATTTTATTACACAGAGGTGTATGTTTATCCTTCAGGGAATTTCTGCTGGGGACACGCATATGAGTAATTCCTTTCTTTCTATTCAGTACAAATGGGCTGGCAAGAAGCTGCAGAAAACTGCAAGAGTTTAATTAGCTGGTTCCATGATATTATTTTCAGAATATTTTCCCCAAGGCACATAGTTCTGTATTGCCGGCTGAAGCCTTATCTTTGGCCCCTGAGTATTCTGCTAAAGCGCCATGGATTCAGTTTGATGCCATCTTGCAAGACAAGCACTAATGAGACTTTGATGAACACTTGGACACACACTTAGATGAAAGCCCCACTAAAGAAAAACAGAGTTTTTCTTTTCATTTGGCTGGCTTTGGATAAAACCTTTAGCATTGTCAAAAGCTGTGAGATATTTCACTTTAAAAATATGAAAATATGTCAGACACAGTCAATAAATATACTGATAATGTAACAAATAAAAATTGTTTGCTATAAGCCATACTGGGATTCAAACAGCTAAACTTTATGAAAACAGTATAATGGTGAATAAATCTTCACTGACAAGTGTAATTTGAGGCAACAAAAATGATTGTAGCTTTTCTTTCATCTCAAAGCAATGGCTATCACCAGAGTTCTTAATTATCACTACTATATTTTATATAATAAATTACCTTCAAAATGGTTATTATATATATATATATATATATGTTACTAAAAATTCTGATAGTCAACAGATTATGCTAGAGTAAGATATCACTCACTGGGAACATGCATTGTAGAAGCTTCTATCCTGAAGCTTGTGCTTTATCTTTATTGGCTGAATATTTAATTTGCTTTCTATCATGAGAAGAATTAATTATATTTAAAAAAAAAGGAAAGGAAAGGAAACATAGCCTCAAGAGCACTTGTGACAAAGAAAGAACCAGCCAAAAAATTGCCATATATTTCTACCTGCTGTTACATTGAGCTTATATTATTTGTGAACTGTGACTTGGACAGTGTGTATTCACAATGCTAAAGGGTGGCAGAAATTCTCACATCTCCATGTGGCCATCTAGATATGAACAGGGTGTTAAAGGGGAAGCAGATTTTATGGGTCTTTGAAATACATCTCCTACACCTCAAAATCCACAAACCAGAAGGTTGAAAGGATGCTGGTGGAGAGTGGATAAGAGGGCTGGGGTGGTGTTGGGCTTTGTCCTCCACAAATGTGTTGTTCAAGACAGCTGGACTAGTTCAAGAGATTTCTAATTTACTTTTGGGACAGACTAATCAAACAGCTACATGCTTTCCACCTACAATGAGAGACATCTGCTGCAGAGGTTTCTGGCTGGTTCATGTTGTACTCCATCTCAGGAACTGGACTTAGCCTGTACAAACACCTACATAAATATTAGAGTTACTATCAACCAATTTGTACCACAGTAATGCCATTGATTTTCGCTGGAAATATACTGGCTATACATCAGCTGAAGAACTGGGTTGCAAATTGAATTTCTTTGCTGAAGCGTGAGTATTTAGGGACAGGCTTCGGGAGAAGAAATGTGCAGAAGTAACATATAAGAAGAATTTGATAAAGGCTTTATCAGCTTCTGAGACTGAAAGACACCACTGTAGGGAACAATTTTATGAAGGACAATGCTGTCTGCAAGGCCTACTGTTCTTGTCAACATCAGATAGTAAACTCTTTTTCTTTCTTTTTTGAATTTAGAAATTGGCAACTCCTCCTCCAATTACACGCTTAGAAATGGTGTAACTCCAATGGAGCACAAACAACATATTTAGCCCCTGAAAAAGTAGAGAACTTTGGGAAAAAAATTGCATATCTTAGGCTACCCCAGATGAGTCTGTTTGACTATAGCCATTAACTGCTGCATATATTTTCGCAAAGTAGGTGCAGGGACCTTACACAGACATCTAGGAACTGCTTTTGCTGTACAATAGGACAATCGACAACAAACTATCCCTCTATTAAAACACACTTTTTTGTTCTTGCTGCTTGCATTGAAATAGAATTCAGTTTTTTCATGACAAATGGGAAAGATCCTACTGATCTTTGTGCCCTTTGAATCTGATCTATTAGGGCTGGATCAATTCCAATTGACAATTTTTTTCTCTGTTATGCTCGTGAAGTTTTGCTCCAGCAAACCTTCTGTCTCCTTGGGCACTTCATTCCTTGCCTCCAAGTATTCTGTTCACCTTCTCCAACAGTGTGACTTTTTAACATGAACTGTTTTCAGGTTCATTTTTCTCTTGAGCACTGCAGATGGAACAGGGTACCACAGTTAGATGACGTATAGAGTCCCTGTTGATTTCAGATTGCTTACAGATTTCTGCTAGGTCCTGTGGTTTGCTTCATGAATCATGCCAGCCTAATCTTTGATGCTATGAAAGAGCTCTGTGCCCTGGGGATGGCTTAGGAATAAAACCAAAAGCAGGATCTAGTGAATGGGCTCAGTATGGCAGAAGAGTATGACTTGCAAAAAAAAAGTATATATAATCCAAAATTAATTCACTTTAAGAAAGGATTTCTATTAGCTATACTGAATCATATTCCTATGTAATTGAAAGAGTCTCTTAATATAACTTCCCTCAGACCTGCTGGAACCTGTTTACAAAGTGAACTTTGGCTAAAATGCAGCTGGAACTGACAAGGAAACAGACAGATCAAGAATAGTATTCTTGGGCTTTCTTCCCACAGCAGTGTATTGTGGGGTGATGTCATTCTGGTTTGCTACCGTGGATTTTTCTGAAGAAAAGACAAAATAGAAAAGGGTAGGGAGGCAAGAGGAAAGGATGACTGAACATAAGAGTGGCTATCTTAGGCCAGCCTTAGACCAGTCTAGACTAGAGGTTGGTTAGGAAAGGAATTAAAAATAACAAGCATATGATTTTACTTTTCTTTGTATAGCCCTTTCAGCTTCAGATATTTGTTGACCAAGATGCTTCTTGCTGCTTGCATTGAAATAGAATTCAGTTTTATCATGACAAATGGGAAAGATCCTACTGATCTTGGTGCCCTTTGAATCTCATCTATTAGGGCTGGGTCAATTATTGTTAATTATTGTTCCTATTATTGTATCTTTACATTCAACATTAAAAAAAAGAAGGAAGGCAGTAACGAGAGTGAAATAATAGCAAAGATATTGCACAAAGAATGACTTGAAAATTCACATGCTTCTCAGGAAACAAGGCTATGATGACCTTATTTTCTATTCTTATCTGACTTAATCAGAACACTTTTAGAGCAAAAAAATTAAAGTCAGAGCAGTATCCTGGAAAATCCTTGCAGACTTCTGTAGTTGAAGAGGTATGATATTTTGAATATGCAATAACCTCTTCTTAGGTTATAAATGGTGTCCCTCTGTACTTTTCATGCTCACCCTCCACCTCCCTTTTCTGGTTTTGGCTGGAGTAGAGTTAATTTTCTTCACAGTGGTAAGTGTGGCAGGGGGAAGGTGGGATTTGTGCTGAACTCAAGTTTGATAATATATAGATGTTTTTGTTAATCTTGAGCAAAGATTGCACAGAATACCAGGTTTTTCTGCTTCTCATGCCACCCCACCAGTGAGGAGGCTGGGGATGTGCAAGAAATTTTGAGGGAACATAGCTATATCTAAATGTGATGTTCTTTTGGAAAGGAGATGAAGGCAAACAGCACAGGTGAGGTCTTCAAAATTACAGCTTCCACTAAACTTGCGCCTCAAGCCCAGGGACAGTGCAGGGAAACCTCAGCCATGGGACACTGCCCTTTTCACATTGCTTCTGCAGAAGCTGTCTTCTCTGGAAGGTGCTCTGGCTGCATGATGTACCTCCAGGAAGTGAAACATAGAGAGACGACCCTATAGCTTCATATGGGAGAAAGACAACACTATAGTCTGCACTGTGGAATAGCTCAGGCCAGAATTTCCCCCCTTTTGGGCTTATTGAAGCTCATCCAAATCATAACTCAACCTCAGCATGTAGTATGGACATATGGCAGCTTCCAGCACAAGCAGAAATTATGGTTTGCTTGTGCCCAGGTGCAGCACAGAGATGGTGCACACACAGAATGGGTGCACACAGAGAATGAGTGCACAAGCATGGCTACAAGATTTTGCAAAGAGGTGGGTTTTGCCTTGTGTGTCTATGACAGCATTTAGCCTTTCCTCTTATGTTCTAAGTAAAAAACTAAATATTAACTTGACTGTGCTAAAATTATACTTAAAATATGAAGCTACGTGCTGTAAAGTTTCATTAAAATGCATACCAATATGCATTTGCTAAAAGAATGGCACATTTCTCCAAAGCATGAAGCAGGATTTCCCTTTAGTTAGATTTACACAAAGAAATGTATTATTTTCCTGCCATTTTTCCCCCTTAAAATTTTTTTCTTTTGCTAGGGGAAGCACTTGTGAAATCCTCATTCCTATCAGAGAAGTAGTCAATTCTCTTATTTCCAAGAAGGCAACACTATCTCTGAAACATCAGGCAATCAGCAGCTTGCAGCTTACTTTGGAATTTGGCACAAATGAGAAAATCACTATATTGTAAAAAAAACCATAACAAAATAGCTCTTTATAACTGCTTATTATTCTGAGCAGAGCTTTCATTTTCTTCTATGGCCTTTTTTACATTTAAAAAATCCCACCAAAAGAGAAAAAAAGTCCAGTGCATTTTTATGTATTTATATGATACATTTGCAGGAAGCAGAACAAACTATGAAAGCCGTGATATGAGTGTGGATTGAAAGGAAGTAGCACAGAAGGGTGACATTTATTAATTTACAGATGGTATTACTCTAGCTGCCTGAAACCATAGTGATCTGGTAACAGACATGGAACTCCAAATGCCTGAAGCAACCCCAGATGTCACACCATACACTCCAGGGAATATAATTTAATAATAATTTATGTGGTAAGTATAACACTTGTGAAATATGTCATTCAGCACCATCACTGTGCACATTCCCTGGTGAGTTATTTAAGAACATGTAATATTTCAGAGCTTTGAATCAGGAAAGAGATGATAATTAGATTCCTACTTTAAATCAGGTATAGGAAGGGGAAAGTTAATCAACTCAAAAAGATAATTTAGCAGATTTGGATTCTCTAATGACACTTCTTATTTGAATTAGGGCATAATTTGGGACACATATAAAGTTGCTAATTATTATTAAAATATTTTCAAACATGCTGCAGGTTCAAAGGTGAAAAAAGTTTATGCAAATCTTGACAATAAAACCTGTCAGATGCTCCATAGCTTGGTGTAAGTATCTGTTCTGAGCAGCTATGGGTTTCATGTTAAAAACTGTAATTGGAAAATTTTCATTTGTGCCACCTGGATCCTGAACTGAATCCTATGGCTAAGGAAGAGGTCAGTGGGATTTTTTGAGAAGGAATACATTCTCTTACTAATTATGTACTTCTGGTTGTGGTCCCTATAGTCTGTTAATCATCAGGAATAGCAGCCTAATAGCTTTCCCTGGCAATAAGATTGAGGCAGAAATGTCTTCTTTTCCTAACACTGTTTGGCGCGCTCCAAGTCAGTGGAAAGAACTGTATGACTGGAGCAGGGCTTAGAAAGCATTTTGGTAATCATCCAGAAGAAAAGCAAATACAATTAAGACAGGTCTTAAAAGGAGGACAATATTTTTCAAAGTGAATATTCTAGCCACTAGATTAAAGTGTGCACCCTACAGTGCATCTCAGCTTCTCCAGAGGAAGTAGGTTAGTTTGGTGAGCAATAGGAAACTGAGGAAAATGCCTGAAAACTATAAAAAAGAAAAGGGCTTGATCTAAACTTGTGAAAGAGAAATCTGTGTTATGCCCATGTTAAACCTGAATGCTGCTGCATGCTGTAGTAAGAGAAGTGACTTTGCATTGTGCTTCTGTCTCTATTCAGACTCCCAGGTCCTCAATTAGACAATATAGCATTAAAGCTTGTGTACTTGTTCAAGCACATGAAGGATCTACTGCTGATGATTTTAAAATGCTTTGGATATCCCTCACCTCAGATATATCTCACTTTACTTCAGACACCTAGAAGTTACATCAGCTAGTCCACCTCCTAGGCTTCCTCTGAAGTGAATGGAGAGAGCTGAGGATCTTCAGGGCACAATTTATCCTCCTTTTCTAGACACTAAGGACAACATGAGTCACACATCTAAAGGTGCTCACCTTTCACCATTGACTACAGAGAAAGTCAAGATGTTTAACTTTTTGTCAGTTAGTGAGATAAATTCCACCCACGGTGTCTGCATTAGACATTGTCATTTAAAGAAAACATACATCTGGGACCTTTGAATAGTCTCATTTAAGGTACAGAAGAGGAAAGGTTTTCACTGTGCATCATTAAATCTCATCTCTATATTCTTCTTTTGTGTCTAAGAAAAGAGGAAGGTATTAAACAAAACAGTGGAAAGGCAAAATGTGTATTTTTGACAAATACACAGCAGTACTTTTTCAAGGGTGTTGTTATAAAACGTAACATTTGCACCATCATTCAGTGAGGTAGTGATGGAAAAGCTCAGTGCCATCCTTTATCCTGTGAGTTTTATATTCATGAATCAGTGTTCAAGTTAAGGGTCAAGGTGGTCTCCTTGCTCTTTGAAAAGTTACGTTACAGACAAATACCAGAAGAGTGTCCCATTGTATAGCAAATGAGTTGCAGAGACCAGCTAGGATTGCATTCACTCCAGTGAAGTTTCATAAACAGGCTTTCTTGAAATAATCTTCAATACTGAGTAACCAGGAGAAGATAAACTTCCAGAAAAACAGAAAATCCAGATAGACAAAGGACCAAGTCCAAATCTTAAAGCACACAAAACCATCTAATAAATAAAAAAATCTGTTGTCTTCACCTTGATCATGTAGAAATGCCAGCGTACCCTCTTCATGCTAATGCGAAGTATCAAAATCGTTTATTGCAGAATGAGAGTTTTATAGTTTGCTTCACATGAACAGACCTTCAGACTATGCTCATTCTTTGATAAAAACACTGTTTTCCAAGCTTTTCTTCCCTGCTCTGCTTTAGGTTAGCTTTATTCTTTTACCCAGCTTGTGGATTGAGAAGAAGTGTCTCACATACCTAAAGCTGTATTTTGAGAAAGAGGAAAACCTCTGCTAGTGCTGTATTTCAAAGGCTCTACACTCATGTATAATATTGTTGTTATAAAATAAGGCATAGCATGTCCATGACTGTTGCTGTACCCTTCTGCACACTAAAGAAATAGACAAGTAAGTCAGGAGTATTCAGTACACCAAGAAAATCTCTGCTGGACATGCAGACCAATTTTGTAACTACTAAGTCCAATAGTGAAATGAAAATCCAAACCTAAAGGTTTGTCATGCCATTGTTTAAAGGATCGTGTTAAGTAGGGAACTGGAAGTAGTGAAACATGGCTTGCATCCTTGCCATTTAGGAAATAGGTTGACACACGGGCAAAGAGAAATATCTCAATGGGGTTCTGGAGATTGATCTCTTAGGGAGGGGTAGAGCAGTCTAGACTGAGCTTTTTAGTCTTTTAATTTGGATATTGTAGGTACATTTTGTGTTTGTTACTGTGGTTTGCCTTATAATGATAAACTACTTTGCCATTAGGGTTATGCTCTCTGTGAGAAAAACTCTTTGATGTATTCAAAACTACTAAAGATGAGAGCCCATTTGTGGTTGTCAGAATTTAGCTTTGTTCCTTCTTTGCATCTGAGTGCTGAGATAATGATGTTTTTTCTGAGGCAGAGAAACCACAAGGTTAATTACATAGAAGTGGAAAATATTAAAAATAAAATTTGTTAGAGTTTAGTTTGACAGTTTTAGACCTTAAATGCTATTTACTTACAATCTCAAAGTAACAATAATTTAATTGAATAATGTATATTGTTAGACCATTTTGCTTCTTTCATATATTTTTAAATCCCAATAACATATGTAGATACGTAGAATCCCAATAACATATGTAGATTTCATCATGGCAAATTAAGTACCAAGCAATATAAAGCTTTAGAGACAATTTCTTCATCACTATCTACAGGATCATTATAAAAAAACCCCACAAAGTTGGTTTCAAGTATTGATTTTGCAAGTCAAACCATGAAGCAGATATATTTGAGACAAAAAATACTTAATATCCCCTTTCATTAGATTTCATCGCTATTAAACTCCTCAGGATGACTTGCTAATGTTTCTTTATGGTATCAAGTCTCTGTAATAAGAAATAATTTGTTACTCAAATTTCTGATGCTTTTAGCTGAAATGCAAGTTTGTTTTGTTTCCATGCATAAGTATGTATTTTGAAAAACCAGAATCATAGCAAAATAGTAACTCAGAATGTTTATCTAGTATATATTTAGATATACAATGCAATGTGCAAAGCAATATGTAAAGCATTCATTTTATCATGGTTTTAAATCAAATGTAGTCCAAATGGCAACTTTATCCATGAACCATATCTAAATCCAAGTTATTATTCTGGAGTTTTCAACCAAAATCCCCAGCACTGGTGATTTCCTGTACAAGATGATGATTCAAGTACAGCATTTCTGGGAAGTACTTCAAAACAACCCCATTTGATCATAATTAATGTACTCCCAATGCACATTCAGTTTACCCTCATCCAAAAAGCATCCCATGTGTATCCTACAAGACTGCACATCAATCTGACCAAAAATCCATAAATGGGAGGGAGATTCATTTCCAGAACTGCACTTCTAACTCAATGCAGGACCCAGCAGTGGATGGCAATGTGGGCAGCCTCTACATGCCTAATACAAACTCATTCAGCTTCCACTTATGTTTGATTTTAGGCTGGAATTTAGAGGTCTGACGAAATCAAAAGTACTCTTCAGTCACATTTTAAATTTTAGCCCTTCCCTTCTCCCCAAGCAGGACACTGTTACCTCTAATATTTAAGGGCTAGAGTAAACCTACAGGTTTCCTTCATTTTTTCTGCTATAGATACGAGCATGTGAGAGTGGTACTGGTCTGGGAAAACTACTGGGGTTTCAGCATTGGACTAGAAAATGGTTTAACTATCCTTCTTTTCAGAAGCCCTCCACTCCACAATCACTTCTGATATAACATTTTATTTAGTCACAAGATTTATCTGAACTAGAAATTAAGCTAAAACTACTTCTTTATTTAACTCTTACTGTAAAATGTGTGCTTGGGTCCACATGTCTTTATTGTTTTATTTTATTTTATTTTATTTTATTTTATTTTATTTTATGGATGTTATTTATCTAAAATACATAATAACATTATTGCCTCTTTATTAAGTTATATATGACTGATTTACTAAGTGCAACAAACAGATTTGCCTCAGCACTGATTACCCAGCTTTGTTCTACTGAAGAGTATTTTTATTGTCAAAAAGGTGGAATGGAACCACAAATCCCTGAGATAGGAGTGCAATCAATACTGTTAACTGCTGCTTTAGCCAGTGATCTTTATTAGGCACATATCTCCTACTGAATACTCACTGAACTCAAGCCTCTGGTACATGAACACTGCCACTGCTTCCATCACAAAGGGTTTGTGCTCAACTTGTAGGTCCTGTTTTGTTTGGTTTATGACTAAAAGGTCGCCTTCAGGGAAAGCAAAATATCCACCGAACACTCAAGAATAATCTTGCAAAATGTTCTCTTGCACTCGCACATTCTCAGTTTACAGGATCTGAAGCTTTCCTTCAACTAACAATATTTACTTCCAGAAAATGCTGAGTTCAGGTGGGTTTTCTCAAACACTGGACAGCCAGAATCTGTAGTCTTCTGCTCCCTCCCAAAAAGTAAGTATAGTTTTAAATTATTTATTCCTGCACTCAAGGGAAAAAATCTACACCACAGAGTTACAATAGTAAATACAGTAGTAAAAAGACACAAAATATGCTCACTTCTAATATTTAGAAGAATTGTACCTCTGGCACAATGCTGTTCCAAGGACAGGAAGTTACAAAGAACCCAACAATAAATACTAGATGAGAAGACACTGGCTTTTTTTCCCGCTGTTAAGTCAGCTTGATTCCAGCCTTTCGGTTTTCTTTCATGAGTGAGTGAGAAAAGATTACACTGATTGCACTTCTGCTTTGCAGAAGCCTTACACCAAAAAAACCCCAAAACTGAAAAACCAGAACCACCACAACCAAAACTCAAAACCCCCACAAACAAAAAAAAAAAAAAAAAACAAACAAACAAAAGTACATTTGGAGTTGCTTCTTAATTGCTTTTCCCTAAAGACATCTGCCTTGCTCTGACTTCACAAAGCTAAGATCAATGGTGAAATTAAAAGAAGGAAAGACATATAGTTTTTCTGTGTGTTCTTTGCTTAGGCTTTGAATCAGATCTATTAATGAAAACTGAAACTGAACTTCCACCAAAATGAGGTGACTAATAAATGAGGAAATTGCAAGTTCTTCAGTAACGAGTTGTTACCAAAGCTGTAAATCTGACTGGTGAGAAACATTAACTACAAGCATTCCACCTTCTAACAGGTAAGAGGGACCAAAGCAGCAGAGAAAGCAGCCTTAGAAAGAAGTCCTTACGCATGTACAGGCCATCTTTTCATGCTGAAGGGAATCTAATGCATGCTGCAGCACACTTATTTGTAAAGTTGGAGGGGTAAAGCTGGAGGTTCCTGAGTGCAAAGCTAACCTTCCAACACTTGACTCATTTATATGTATGGAGAAATGGAATCCTATTACTGTGATATTAAATATTTATGGACACTTTCAAAGACTGAAAATTTTTAGTTGAGGCAAACACATGACTCACCCTTTTGCTTGAGCTTTCTTAATAGTTTTCTGCTGCTTTAACATTATCACATGTACAACATTTTACAGTCGATCTCTGTGCACTCCTGTGGATACATATACATAATATTCACAGCAAATATTCATAATATGGAAATATTTACTTCTTGATCTGGTTTGCTTCAATTCTTTGCAAGATGTTGCTGATGTTTCTGGAAATTTTTAGCAGCATTTCCTCCTTTGTGCTTCTTTCTGACAACAGCTGAGTCAATGGTCATACGCTTTGTTGAGACATGAACTAACTTTTATGATTTCTCCATTACATTTATTTTCACTTTAAAAGAGTATTTCTTCAGAAGGTTAAAGTCATCCCTTCCTGACTTGACAGTATACCCCAGAAGGCTTCTACGTGGAGCTAAGAAACCTGAGTATTTCTGAAATACTGAGGAAGCCTTGCCAATTATTGCCCCCTGACTCTGTCACAAACATATTTAACTTTTGTTTAAACATAAACCTCTTGCTTGTAATGCTGCAAAGTATTAATCCAGAAGGTTCTCTTTTCTCATCTGAATAATTTATTCATTTGTCTAGCTTAACAATTCATTTCAGAAAAAAAATTGGCAAAACTAAGTGACATGTATGTATAATACTGACTTGTTATGCATGACTTTAAAATATAGCTTTAAACATTTTTCATAAGGATATACAATCAGAGACAAGAAGCATCCTTCTAAGACAGTGAAGACTGAATTGCAGTCCTTCAGATATTATAAAATTCATCCAGAGGGACTATCTATTATAAATGGAACACTCCTGTATGGAACACTTTCCTAAATTTTTCCTGTGGTTTAACTGTCTTTTAAATAAGAAATGTATCTTATTTTAAATAAGCCTATTGCTTCTTACCCTGCTCCCCATGGATAGTGAAGAATGGGCTGTTTCTCTTTTTTGCAGCATCCATTTATAGATTTAAAGACTACAGTATGTTCTACCTTAGTTTTGTTCTGAACTGCTTAAGATTTTTGAGTCTTTTCCTTTGGTAAGTCATAACACTTTAGATCATTCACCTTTGAAGTATCTGTACGATAGTGTGATTAATTATCTTGAATGACAGAACTGAAAATCAGACAAGGGTACAGCTGAGACATGATCCTTATGCAAAGATTCAAATATCCAATATGTGGCACTTCCATTTAAACATCAAAATATATGCTATTTATGCTTTTATTTCAGTCGTGCTTTGGACTCCATTTCTCCTACTCTGCCACCGTCCTTTCCCTGAGGTTCTGGCTGAGGTCCCTGGAGTTGCTTCAGGCTGTTGCAGTAGACCCACAGTGGGAGTTATGGAGAAGTAGAAACTTCTACCAAACATAACAGGCAATTTTCTTTTAGGCTTCTCACCCAGTGATTAGTATCTGAGAAAGAGGCCTTGAAGGTCATTGCTACACACTAACAATGAAGTTTCTTCTTCCAAGGATATAATCACAAAATATTTGAGATTTTTTTAAAGCTTGGTTTGTGTTACTAAAAATCATGTAAAAAATAAAATTATATTGCAAAATTATATTAGCCTTCCCAATCCACTAACACATCCTTACCCATGAATGGAATCTCATCTTGAATCATTTTTCATACATCATAAAGAAAAGAATTGTATTAATTTTTTAATTTTTTCAGGAAAGAGTTAAATCCAACATCATTATGGGTATCCATCTTTTGGAATGTGGCTAAACTTTTCTTCTGCTAAGTCTCTGAGTCATTCTCTTCATAAAGCACCTGCAGACATTTCATCTTGTGTTAAATTGCAAACTATTTTCTGCAGTCCAGTGTGGAACTTTTCTAGTTTCTTCATATGCTTCTATAATTAGGTTAAATTTGGATGATTCATGATGTTAAATGATACCCAAGGCCATGCTTCCAAATTCTTCAGTAGTACCTCATTAAATGCAAACCAATAAAAAGCAACAGCTATTGCGCATAAACTATCTCAAGGTCTTCTGATTCTTCCTGCACATCCTAGCACAACACTGGCCTGGCTAGACAACTCTATCTCCTCAGTTTGTACGTAACATACTAAAAAACCACTTTGCCTACAAATAAAAAATTAAGATCACGAAGGAGAAAGCAGAGGAGTGAAAACACACATACAAGCAGTAAAGCACAAAAAAAACATGAGTTACAGAAATTTGGGGTTACATCCTCTACTTTTGGACAAGCTGCTGGGCTGGAATCATGCTTATATTACCTGTCTGTGTGCAAGATTCTATCAAAAACAGAAGTAAGGATTTGTCTATGGAGCCACATGACATAGCCATGAACATCCAAGCTGTATTTTTTGACAGTTGCAAAGATATGCTATAGAGCTCAATAGTCTGTAGGAAGTCCAGGAAGGCATTATCATCCACTGCCACAAGAAAAATGAAATATTTTCACACTACAGCATCCTCCAACATAGCGCAAATCAGTGATATCCATATCAGAAACCACAACAGCTGGCTGGGTTGTAGCAGGGGAGTCCAAGCTGCCTTTAAAAGGGTATGTGAACCAAAGGGTTCTGTGGTCCAGGACGTGCCTGTAGTAATTGAGGCGGTTTGGGGTTCAGATCAGCAGGTGAAACTCTCTAGAAAAGAGCCTGCAGCACCTCTTCCCCAGGATGTTCTCATCTGGCAATGACATGACAAAGCCGAAAGGGGAGCAGGGGCTGTGTGACAACAGCTCTGCGAACAAACTTTCCTCTGCTGCACATATCTATATCACTCTTGTTCCTTTCAAAGCATGGAAGACAAAACACTGTCAATCCTCATGGCCATGCCCCTGTTAATTCAGCTTTACCTCCTTTCGAAAAATGGTCTGCATAGTGTCGTGGTTTGACATGACACATACTTTCCAGGGCCTATATTGTGCTTGTAATCTGATGGCAGCAATTGTAAATATGTATTTTTTACTCACAATCTTACAACTGGAGCAATGCTGGTTTTTCCTGTGGGATGGACTTATTTCAAAACAGCCCATGAACATGTACATTAATGTCTGTACAGCCTCCTTTTTTGTGCACTCTCCTGCGAATGAAGAAGAATCATGAACCCATCAGCCTGTAAATTTATTTTTCCCTTCCTGATGAGTTGCTTCCAAGGATGTGGAATAACCCTGGGGAAGTCCCTGGGCTTTCAGGGCACTGTTACAGAGACTCACCAAAACAGCGCCATATGCTCCATGTTTTCCTAATCACAACCCATGACCATTGGAACACAAAAAAAATGTCTATTCTTTATTTATTGCATTGTGTGTTGCAGTACTTAAAGGAAAAAATGAAAAACATTTTTTTTTACATACACAGCAGCTCTTCCACTTACCTTTAAATTTGTCAAGCAGGTGGCCTGAAATACAGATGCAGTAGAATCCCCACTCTTGGCATTGCGAAAGAAAAGGAAAGAGGTTCAGAAAATACCAGTTGTAGAATATCATTCTAGTTTTGTTTTCCCTCAGCCCAATATGGAGACCCATTTTTTTCCTCAAGATAGCTGAGTACAATTGCAATGTGTCATGTACAGCAAACACTTTTTTAGTGCACACACACGGATCACTGAGCTGATGTGGGAGGTCGCCACTCGCGCTCCAGTGAGCCGGCTGATGTGTAATGTACCTTTCCAGTAAACTAAATTACACCGCTCTACCAGTGATTCCAATGTAACTTCAGCATCAAATGCACTCTTTTCGAAACCATCCACAAAACTGAAATTTGTGTGCACTCGGCTGGCTCACTCTTCAATCATGGAAATGTACTTTCCTTGCCTTGACAAATGTAAGCTGATCTTGCTGTTATCGGTTTAGAACATGGATGGCGACAGCACCTTTACAGTCCACTCCACTGGCCATGCCTTCTCCTACTTTTAACTTTCTCCTACTTGTCAGGGATATTTCTTTCTGGCTTCCACTGCTATGTGGCACCTAAACCCACCTGATGTAGAAGAGGAAATAGAGTATTTTAGTCAGTTAGCAACAGATGCTCTCAGCCATATCTATGCATTCTTCTTGCTTTTTAGCATCTCATAAGCTACTGCTTTCCCAGTAGGACCAGCGCCACAGGTTGAAGTTCTGTAATGAGGTTTCTCTCTGTTCTGGGACACATGACAGCTGTCACTACCAGTTAACAGTGACATGTGAGGAAGCAAAGACCACCCTGGAGAGTTGTAGCAGCACTCACTTAAGGTTTTGTGTGCTTGATTCACTGGGGGTGTATTGTGGTTGCCATAGGTGTATCAGCATTTCCGTGATTATTTTTAAAAAGTTATAAAATCAACTCAGAAACTTCTTAATGGTGACATGTGGTTGTAGCCAGGAAGCAATTTTTTTCCCCTAGTGAAATTTTTTTTTTAGTGGACATTTTAAGTGACATAAAAGTAATATCAATTACTATGCTATATTGGCCTTGGACATTTTCAGATTTTTGATGGCTTTAAGCTAAAAATCATTGTCTTTGTCAAGTGAATAATTAATTATATTTGAAAATTAAATCTCTCAAGATAATGAAGTACAAAATTAACTGCTGAATATAAAGAATATTACTCTATGCAATTTTCATAATATTTAAAATTCTGGATGATAGAATAATTCCAGAACACAAGCTAAGTTACAAGGGAGCTATTTTCCTTACATAAAAGAAAAATTAGGAATTTTCTCCATTGTTAAACTACCATCCAGTGGTCTGATTAGAACACTGTTGCATGTTAACCCTGGGAAGGCAGCTAAACCACACAAAACTACTTGCCCATTCCTCTGCACCAGGATGGGGGAGAGAATCTGAGGTGTAAAAGTGAGAAGACTTGTGGGTTGAGATAAGGACAGTTTGATAGGTAAAGCAAAGCCATGAAGAAGCAAAGTAAAACAAGGAAAGCCAGGCTCCGTCATGCATTAGCAGTGCCTTGGGAAGACAAACACCATCAGTCTGAATTTTCCCTCTTCCTCCTCTTTCTCCCAGATTTTATCTCTGAATACACATGGCACCGGATATTCATCAGTCGATGTCTCTTGATGTCTCTTGTCTCATCAGCGTCCTCTCCCAACCTCTTGTGCATTGACAGCCTGCTGGCTGGTGTGCTGGAGTGAGAAACAGAGAAACCCTTGATGCAGAATAAGCACTGCTCAGCAACAACTAAAACATCAATACTGTTTCGGTCACCAGTCCAAAATATAATACTGTACGTAAACTACTATGAATAAAATTGTCTTATCTAAAAGCTGCACAAACATTAAAAGTTTCTGCAAATCTGAATAAAAATAAAAGGAGAATAAGGGAAAGGGAAGCCTGATGACTAAGAAGTTTCCTTTCTTCTTCGCCATATATCCTAGTGTCTTCCATTGCTATGTGGCGTCTTTCACCTAAAAGAACTTGGATGCATAGAAGTAGTTTTCATATCTAGCAACAGAATACAAGTCAGTCATGATTTGTATGTGCATATTTCTCCCCCTAGATTACAGCAGAGTGAAGGAAGTAATTAACAAAAAACTTCTGGATGACTTGCTAAGGCTGCCTGCTCCATCTACTCTGGTGGATGTCTACCTAAATATTCCCTGGTAATATTTTTCATGAAGATGCTGTAGTTCTTTGATTAATTTCAACTTGTTATCTTTTTTATATAACTTTAAAAAATAAAAATACATATTTCCTAATGGATTTTACTCTGTCTCCATGTAATGTACCACCCTTTCATTTATTTGCTGCTATCATTCTTCCCCAGTCTTACCCAAAATGAGAGAAACCAGTGAATAAAGAGTAGCACTGTTGGATATCTATGTGTTTTAGAAGAGATAGATCTAGAGCTAACAGCCATCCTTTTCCTACTAAGCTGAGGTGAACACCTTATATGCAGACATCTAAAATTCAGAAATTCAAAATGGGTCACAAGAGTTAGAAAATTTTAAGAAAACCTGATGTGTATCTGATTTGAATCTTTCCTATCCACACAGAAAGAGAAACCAAGGGACAATTATCTCAGAATGCCTTTATTGTTTTGATGTGGGACAAGAAAATTTGGTGATCTTTTTCTTACATTCAGCCTTAAGAAACCACAAACAGAGGAACATATTTACTTAGCTTGTTTTGAGTGAAAAGAAGGAGCTATTTATTTCTAATCAGTCTCTACAGAGATCAAGGATAGACTAATTAACTTTAGCTCAATCTACAAATCACACTGGTAGTCGGTATCCCACAGAAAAAACACTTCTCCACTACAGTGGCAAATTGGTAAATAGTCACCTCTCTATACTCCTTTCATTTGCCACTCTCTTCTCTGTTTTGGGGTAGGGAGGAAGATAAACCTTCTATTTCCCAGCAGAAAAGGGACACGTTAGTCAGAACTGATGGGGAGTACCTTAGTTTTGGATACATAAGGAAGAAATTTGAAAAGAGCCTTTTTGTCTGTCTGGATAGTTACTGAGACTCCAGATGTAATAAAGAGTGCCAGTGTGATGGTGACTAACTGATGATGCTTTCCAATATAAGTTACAGAAACAATGCAGCATTGTTTCTGTACTTTTAAAATGAAAATCTTCTCTTGTTGAAATCAACGGAAGTCACACACTTAACATTCTGCTCAGATATCCTGTTCCCCTGAGTCATCTAGCTATCACTGCTAAGCATTTCACATTATTACTTCTTTATTCAAAGACAAAACATATACTTGACAAATATATGTTTCAATATATTTCATTATAAATATTTATAGGCATTTATAAAAAGTGTACATTATCTGCCATATTTTTCAACATATTTAAAAGAATATGTATTTCACTATCTTACATATCTTCACATATTACCATATGTTTTATTTCTGCCAGCATTCAAATGCTCTTCCTACAGAATAGAGTCCTTTTGCAAGCGGATTCATAAGAAAATTCTTCTTTTTAATAGCTCTGATTCATTATGTTTCTGTTATCTATTTCTTTATACCTGTCATCCCCCCCTATTACTTACTAACTTGATATGGCAACTAAAGCTTTGAAAAATGCTCAAACTTGGAATTGCATCCAACATTTTTTGAATACAAAAATGTATTTATCTTTATGGAACTTACATAGTTGTAGAAGTGTCTAACACCCAACACAACTCAACATATATAGTGAAGTATGAAACAGATCCATTTTTATAAAGCAGACATGTCTGTAATAATTGATACAGAAAACATTACAAATCAGCTTCATTTTAAATCCCGGACTTTTACTCACCCGCAACCCTCTGAAAAATGTTAATTCGGTAACCAGGTACCAAAGGTGGTACCTGTTCATAAAACTTTGCTTTAATAACTTTGCTTTTATTGTTGGGATTCAAGAGTACTCTAGACAGGAACTTGTTACTCAAGATAAATACTAATGAAGTATTCTTGTCTCACTGGAGCAGAAGTTATGAAGATTATGCCAAACATCCTTTGTCAAGCATCAGAAAAATCCAAGAAGGCTTCCAGGTTTTTTACACTTTGTATGTGTAAAGTTGATAGGATCATCTCTTAGCCAGGGTGCAACTGGCATTCAGAGTAGGCTGGATACAGCACAACTGTCATTTCACCTGTGCACCCTCAATGTTTCAGTAGACCCCATCATATTTGTCATAAATCAAAACATCTTTTGGTCCACAGTATTTCAGAGAAGACTTTCATTATGATTGGAAGTATTTTTATTTTCTTCCAAGTTACAGTTTTTCACGATAATTTCACAATAAAGTATTATTAAAATAACCTATTTTCCGAAGGCATGTCTGTAGTAGAAAATCAAGGATGGCAACGTGTAGGAAAACAAAAAAAATTTACAGAAATTCATCCCAAGTGGTGGGTCATAACTTTTGTTAGTGTTGATGATATAAAGAGAAATCGCCTCGAAATTTTTAATTTTCCCATTCAGGAATCTAAATGCCCTTTTGCCATGTGATGAACCCCCTGAGAGTCAGTGTGGGAATCATCCTCGTAATGAATCTCACACTCCTTGCTATGAGGAGGAATGAGAAGACAGATGAAAATGCACAATGCAGGTTCAAATCCTTGACATGATTCTGGGCTGTTTTTCCTAATGAGCCATGCAAGGGTTTTCTTGTTTCCTACCTCTGAAGAACTTGAGCTCATGGGTTCGCTCATATCTCACCTTCACATCTAATGGCCAGAGCAAATGGAGACTGTTTACCCCCTCGGGCTCACGCATGTCCTTGTGAAATGTGTGAGAAGGATGTGGGATCAAGGGACATACTCCTCGCCTCTTCAGATCTAAACACTCTTGTGTGCTTGTTCCTTGATTGATTCAATCACTGCCTTCACACTGCTTTGATTAAGGATCTAATCTAATCTCTTTCTAAAGTGAGTTTCTTAGTCATGCCCAGTCAGTGAGCTATTGAGGTAGACTACTCCAAGAAGGTGTTTGTTCATTTAAAGCAGAAGAAACATTTTCTTCTGGTTGTAAGAAGGATCTGTGAAGAAGGTGGATGGTGTTGCTTTTTTATTATCTTTCAGTTAATCATGGTCCAAATAATAAGGATTAAAGATGTAATATCTTAAGTGTCTGGATAAAACAAGTGTCACAGTTAGGAGGAAAGAGAAAAATTCCCCAGTTCTGATTAGACCAAGGGAAGCATACATGGTATGATGCAGTCTGATGCATTGAATTCTTCAGGGATGTGCAAATAATTCAATGTTATGTTCAAAAAGAAGTGTCAGCAAACAGATTGTTGTCTTTTGTATTAGGCATAGGCATTTCAGGCTGAAATACCTCTTACCTGTGTCTCATCCTGGCAGTTATTATGTGGGAACAATATGAACTGAACTTTTACTTGTTTTACTTCAGAAGCACAGGAAATCAGAAAGCATTCCCAGTTCTTATCCTACGTGTCCTTTGACTAATTTGAAGCCTACAAGCGTGCAGCAGATCAGTTCTTTCAGTCAGTAAGCAGTTTACCAATACTCAGAAGTAGTAAGTCAGCAGGAAAAATATGTCTCCCATCAAAATCCTGTGTCACTGTTAGGATTAAAGAAAGGGGGAGCTTGGGAAAAAAATCCATGTCTACAACTTTCAATGGGGGTATTTCGAGTGTAATGTCAGGTGTCACTTTTTCTGCATTTTATGGGATACAAGTCAGATAGCCTACTTCTAATTTGATGTAGGTCTAGGATTTGTTTATAAATATTGTTTCAATAGGATAACTTAGAAATTACCAATACTCCACTGTCTGTAAAATATTCCACAGCAGTGTTGCAACACCTTTTGTACATTTCTTTCATATTCTTTAGTAATGTATTGCACCAGAGCTCTTTTCAAACTGCTTGTATCATGCTGAGGATACATGCAAATAATTATATTAATTGGGAATGCTTTCTTGTGATCTATCTATATTATAATATTCTATGGATACATGCATTTCTACATATATTACTGCATATGTTAATACATAAGAATAATACATAATAATAATACATAATAATACAATATATAACACCCTTGCTAGTTTGGAAGCTATACAATAATCTTTTGTGTTCACATTAGGACCAACAGCTGGACACAGCATTTGGAGCCATGCTTTCCACTTGTGGGACAAGAGCCTCTGCACAAAGCCAACATTTTTTTCTGTCAGCGCTTATATCTAGGTTGATACAAGATTAAAAAAAAAATTAAGAGTTTTTCTGCTGTATAGGTTTATAGAGAAGATGTGGCAATAGAAAATGGGTTTTGTTCCTCCTGAATACTACCCAGCAAACAAATAGAGATATAAACTGAATGTGTTAGTACAAAAGAAGTGAAATAAGCATAGACATACCCCCTTTCTGCTGAACTCTTTTGATAGCTTCAGCTAATTATCTTCTTTTATTCCCATTCTGTATTTTTACCCTTCATGTCATCTGGCAGAATGGATAGTAAATACCTTAAAGAAAGGACAGGAGTTTTTTTAAAAGCTGCACATGTACCTCTGTTCTGAGTTGATATTCTTAGGCACTATCATAAACACTTAATAATGACCACATTTATCAAAGAATTGATGTAAAGGTGACCTATTTTAAAATAAGTATTTCTCTGGCACTTATTCATCCTAAGAGTTTGTCCCCATTGCTGTTCCCTTAGCCTGGTTTCCATATTCTATATATTCCCTTTTTATTTAAGCATTTAAGATTAAGAAAAAAAAGTTCCACTACATTAGTTGGGTTTTTTTACTACAAAATTTATAATGATAGAAATACACATCAGAGATTGCAAGGTTTATTATCTAGGAATAGAGATGAGCAGATAAGTATTTTTCCTGTCCTATGTAACTAATATTCAAATAGCCTGTTATGCATAATGTTATAACTTATTTATTTTATTTTATTTTATTTCATTTAATTTAAAATTTCCATTAGTTTATCAATTATGAATCTCATGTTTCCAAGATTTTTTTGAATCCTTCTTGAAGTAGTCTTGGCACTGTTAGGTCTCTGCGGTTGGACTCAGTGATCTGTAAGGTTTTTTGCAACCAAAATGATTCTATGATTCTATCATTTCTTTAAGTTCTTAAGACTTCTCTAATTTTTGGTTCTAGTGATATGCTGATATTCTAGGTTAGCACATTGCCCTCACAGATATCTGTCTAGATAACTGATCTTTCATAAGCTTCTATAAAATCACTGAATCATATAATTGTTTAAAAACAACTCACTGGTGTGAACAGAAATGATTGGGCTTTGAATCAAAACCAGTTTCCTCATTCAAGTCCATCCAATAATCCATTTGATTAATTCTTTGAAATTTTCAAATTCATATGGCTGCTAAGAGCTTGACTTCTTACTGGGAATAAAACTCTCCTTAAAAGTCTGAACCTGGTTGACGTTCCCCCCCTCACACAGCCCCCTGAATAATCAGGCTAGCCCAGAGATCTGAGGCTATGAGGGGAGGAATATCAGGAGATGGCAAAGATTTCCAAAAGAGGCTCTTACCCTGATATATGTTGGTTCAGCTCTCTTTATTCTGTGGTGTCCTTGTGGAGAGCAGAGCAAAAGAGAGCGAACAGGAAATGTCAGGGGTCTGTATAGGTTTTAGACAGGGTGGGCTTCTCTGGCTCTCCGACAACCCCATTGGGGCAGGAAGGAGGATCCAGGGGTTATCTTGATCAGAGTCACAGGGCCCCGGGGAAGGTGGCACAGAGTGCCTATGAGCACGCTGTAACACCTGGTATTTAGAAAAAAAATGTGTTCATGACATTATGTTGTACAGAGCCAGACTGAAAAGAAATATCTTCTGATCAGTTTGCAATCCCTCTAACTGAAATTAGTAATTAGATCAAAATTAGATCAAAGGATAGAAGCAGGATTCCTTAAATGTCCCTGGATATGGCACTTAGTCAAATTAATAACTGAAGTAATTGGAAAATATTAAGAGACATTTAAAAAAAAATCTATTATCTTTTGATTTGTTGTATAATTAAAGATTTTGTTTTGTTGTTTTGATAAAAACTTTCCTATATAAACACTACACATGAGAGTAAGTTTCCTTTGAGAAACCATGACCACCAGTGTCGAGAGACTGAAAAGATGGACAGTGCAGCAGTTTTTTCTCAGGTTTGGTATCAAAAATTTTTTAATTTTAGAGAAATACAGAATTTTAAAATGTTGTATGCAGTAGGACATAGATGAAATAAATAATTTTCCTTGGAGATGTTAGAGTCGGGAAGCCAGAAATCAGCCTCCACATCCTTCCTGCATGTCTTCTTTCCCTTCCACTCCACTCTGCTCTCTCCCCATCTGCTCCATCTGAAGTTGTCTCAAGGATAATTTCCTGATATTCTCTAGCAAGGAGAATGTTTTTAAAATAACATCCTTCCACACATATCATGTGCACCTCACATGATCCATCCTACTTCAAAAGTACTCTTCCTTGACAGCAAGTTACTCTTGCCCTTGGCTGGTTACAGAACCAACACAACTGAGAGCAGAAGTACAGAACCTTTGAGGCAGGGGTCTAATACAGGAGCCGGATATGTGAGCAGGGAATTATAACAGTGGAGTTAGTACAGTAAAAAGCCTGTGCTTGCTTATACTGGCCTAGAATTCCCTGTTCAGGTGTCTAATACACTCTACAATTAAATTACTTTTTTATTTATAAAGATAATAAGAAATTATAATTCTGTATTTTACTGCTTTTGTTAAAATGATTGTGTAGAAACAGAATATGGAATAGGAAGCAATCAAGAAGAGCAATGAAAAGACTGGTAAATAAAAAGGGCAAATTCTTCCACAGCACTGAAACTTTCATTGAAAACACAGGGTGACATATCTCTGAGGCCACCACCTGAGACACTAACCTAAAAACTCGATCACTACGATCAAGACATTGGTCTGTCTAACATGAGAGACATAAAATCTCATTTATTATACTTTCCTATCTGTTGTAATCCCTTGTATGAATTATCCTCTTTTCAGGAGGAAGGTAGGAACATAGAAGGTTTATTTGTGCCAGATTTATTGCACTCTAACATTTATCAGGTGCTCATATAGTCTTCACTTCCAGCAAAAAAAATAACTATAACTATAGCAAATTAAAATTGCTATTAAATTGAAAAAAAAAAAAAAGTAAAAAAAAATCTGTTGTCAGTATTAACGATCTACTTCCTCTTCTTAATTAATTTTAATTTGCATATTCATAGTGGGATCATGATGTTGCCAGCCAGTCTACTTGATCATCATATTCTCTTAATATCTTTATTTATTTTTCTTTTCATAATCTGTGTAACATCCAGCATGTGAAATGGTCTGAGAAAGTCCCTGTAGCCTCAGATACTAAAGCTGAGAACTAGGTCAAACATTTCAATATTTCAACAAAATTCTGTGTCTAGATGAAATAATAGACATCAAAATATTAATGTACATACAAACTATGTTGATCTAAGGTTTCTTATAGTCCCTAATTAAGTAGACCACTCCTACACATATTCTTGAAATAGTCTTCTCAAGGTGCTAATTAATAAGCACAAATCTCTGACATATGTAGAAGCATTAAAAAAAATATGTTTCCAGCTTCCCATAAAACTTGAGCATTATGGCCAACTGGTTTCACCCAAAAAAAGACAATTTAATGTAGATCTGAAAGAAGTGTTTTTCTATTTCATTATCAACATATTGTTAGCAAAAGCTGGGTTAGATTCTGATATACTTGTGTAAGAGGAACAATGTATGTAATTTATAGTGTATCTGAAAAAAAGCCCATTCTGAATTGAAACAAAACCTACTGGTGGACAAAGGTATCTCTTATCAGAGTTAGAACATCAGATTCTTATACTTACTAAGGCTGAGATGACAACAGTTTGCTTCTCTGAGCATGTTTGTAAACATAGGCTCAGAATTCACTGATGTACTGAATGAATAAACTCCACCTGGAGTTTATTACTGCACCTGATGTACTGAATGAATAAACTCCACCTGGAAACACCGGGCTCCATTCTGATCCCTGTTTCACCAGCTGATGGTCAGAAGGAAGGGGAGTGCATTATTCACACTGAGCCTTCAGGTGGGTGTCATACCTGCAACGCCTGGGCTGAAAAGGATGAAAACCTTGCTTCATGTGGCATCTGAGTAGGTTCAGGTGGAGCCCACAAGAACAGCATCAAATGATTTCCAGCATCAAAGAGATACAAGATGGGTGCCACCAAAAACTCATTGGTACTCCAAAGGGTGAGAATGCCACAAGCACAGGTCTGTGATGCAGGTATACAGGGGAAAGCTGTTCTGTACTTGCTAAGCCCAGTCCCAGTGCTGCCATGGTACCTCATTCCCTGGCAGAAGCTCACCTGTGGTCACAATGTGTTCCCAGGTTTTGTCTACCTTGGCTTTTTCTTTAATAATAACAATAAAAATAATAACAGCAATAATTCACCATTAATAACAATATAAAAATAGTGAGAAATAATAATATTCCCTATTCACATAAAAATGTCTGCACTGAATCAGACCAAAGGTTCTTTTACCCTCATGCTGTCTCCTGACACTGGTCTGGGCACATGCTTGGAGCTGTATAATCACTAGGACACATGCAGTAGATGTAAAGCTCACTAGGACCTACTCCAGCTTATTCCAGCTGGGAATTGGTCCACTATTGGTAAGCAGCCCACTGCAAACCTCCATGCTCTCTAAGTGAAATTTCACTGCCTGCTGAGTGTGCTATGTACATCTGGATCTAAACAGGCAATTGCACACAAATTTCAACAAAAAGCAATCCAGAATTTATGTTTCTGACAACTAGGCAGCCTTTTAAATTTTTCTTCCCATGCAACTTTTAACTTTGTTCCATCTAGTTTGAAGATATGGTGCCGGTATAATAGACTGTCTTTAAAGCAGGAAAGAGCTTTGTCTTGCACTAAGTTTACATATAAGTGTAAGATGTTGAGTATTGTGCAAGTTTTTATAGGACTCAAACGTCAAATCTTTGCTCACCAGCAAGCATTACCCTTGTTTTACAAAAGCCAGTGATGAGAATAATAATCATAACCTCAGCCTAGAGGATTGATTAGTGCAGGATAGCACCACACACAAAGCTGTTTAGCACATTACTGCAGGCAGAAATGTTACTTCAGCCTTTTGCAAGGAAATACTTGCTCAAAAAATTCACAGGTAATGTCCTATATATGAAAAGAAGATGTTGCAGTACTGACATTTATTCTTATGAATACCTGTATGGCTATGAATATTTCATGATCAAGCAGATTAAAACCTGTCTTAAGTAATTATACTGAGCTGTTTACTACTAAATTCCCTGCTGAGTCAAAGCTGCATTTTCCATATTGTTTTGGTACAGAATATAGTAAATATATTTACATCAACCAAATGAGGACATATATAGCATGTGTTCAACTAAACTATTTAACATTGGTGAGAAAAAGTAGTAGTTAGTGGAATTAAGATAATGAATTGTTGTTGCTAACTATTAAACTAGCTGCAAACAAATTTTCCAGCAATTATTTCATGCTCAGAAAAACAAGCTGAGTTTGAAAACACAAAAAACCTCATTATTTGTGAAAGCCTTCTATAAGTTAACTCAAGTACCACCCCTCCCCACCCCACAATTCAAACACAGGTTTGTCCTCATCTCACCTCTGAATCATCTGTTCAATCTGCCCTTTCTCCATCATGCTGTGCTGAGCTCATTGCTTCAGTCATATGAAATGGGAAGCTGGGAGACAGAAATGTTTTTGCACAATACCCTGGCCAGCTCCCATTCAGAAACAGTAAAATGAAAATAATACAAAAGGACATCAGCTGCCTGATACAGAGACATATCCTTTCAATGCTAGGCTCACAAGTAAGGATCAAAGACTTGGTATTTGGAAGAAAAAATTTATTTTTTACTCTAATGATACAGGGTCTTGATTCAACAAACAGCCTAATACTCAATATGTTCTTCATGTTATGCTTGCTTTTGAATAACAGGTGAACTGAAGTCTCTGCACACACAGTATTCAGCAGGGAGTGCTTTTGTGCACCTGCAGCATTTTCATGCTCATTTACAAAGAGCTGCTTTACCCTGCTGCAAACTCCCAAGAAGAACCAGTGGAACACTGTGGGAGGTAGGCAGTGCTAGGGAAAAGGTGTGAGAGTGTCTCCCAGCAGGATGTCTCCCAGGCTATTTATCAGTTCTCCTCTAAATAAAACAGGAGACTGTAACTAAACAGTCCTGTAACTAAAAATCCCTGCCACCATACTAACTGTGGCTATCCCCTAAAGCCAAACATTTCAGGGAGTGTAAAGCTTGCATTTATCCTTTATAGCTCTTGACATGACAAAGATCTAGTTATTAGTTTCAGGTAGACTTGCACTTTATGGCATCTTTAACTTCTTTTTTGGAAATGGAAGACAGTGATTCTTCTCCCAGCTGGGGATTTAATGGTTTTGACATTAAGTTGGGTTCATTGTATTCCTTCAAGTATTTTGCATTCTTTAGTTCTAGATAATTGTTCATCAGGGAAATTATAGAAAACAGCACAGCCTGGACCCCCAAAGTAGTGAAAACTCAATATTTTAAATTAAATCCACACCAACTGCGAGGCCTCGGCTCCTTGAAAATTAAAATCACAGCTCCTTATTTCATGTTGTTTTTATCAAATCAGAATTTAGGGACTGAAAGAATTTTTTATACTAGTATATTTGACTTTGAGGGTGGAATTGCCAACTCTTGAAGCAAGCACTTTCTAACCCAAGGAAATTTCTCTTCAAAGTAGGATTTAAAAAAAATGTTTTTGTTGATAGAGTCTTACTCATGCCAAATGTGAGCATTTCGTGATGTTGAGGAAACTCCTAGAGCACAAAAGCAAATGAGAGAGATGGGCTTAGGGAATCTTCTTGTCATTCAGGTGAAAAAAACCACACAAATGGTTATGAATTTGATATCTCTTAAAAGATTACAATATTTGTCTTCTTTCTCACAAAATCAAGCAATAGTTTCTACACCACAGAAGCAAACATAGGTACAGAATAACAAGTGCTGAGAACCCATGCAGGATAAGTACTAGTCACTGGTTCTCAAATGGAATATTATGTCCGGTGAAGAATATTCGTGGAAAAATAATAAGAATTATTATATTTTTTTTTAATTTTTACTGTCACAGCATAAGAAAAACAAATCCTATTATGTAAGAAATTCCCTTGTGGACAAAGAATTTAATATTAATAACAGTTTATGCAGCAGAAAGCTCTAAAATTCACTATAAAGAATAAATGATGATCCTAAGGTGGAATTGTTTATATTAATTTGCTTTTATGACTTCAGAGTGACTCAAATACAGGTAATTTCAATGTCCTATGACAGAAAAATGAAAAAAATGATGATCCTTTATATACTCTATGTCACACGGTAGGATTCTTGAGGCTGTCCTGTCAGATACAGGAGCTGGACTTCAATGATGCTTGTGGGTCACTTCCTACTTGGGATATTCCATGATTCTCCATTTTCCAAAACATTAGAATCTCTATGTTATCAAAAAGTTATTTGCCTGCAAAAAATTCTATTTTTGTCTTCATCATTGTAAATATAAATAAAGTACCCATGGCAAATATGTCTGGTGTAGTACAGGTTTTTTTTCTGACCTAAACAGCTGGCTGCAAGATACATCTATACATCTATACATCTATACATCTATACATCTATATATCTATATATCTATATATCTATATATCTATATATCTATATATATATCATCTATATATCTATATATCTATATAGCTATATATCTATATATCCATATAGATTTATAGACATATAGACATATAGACATATAGGCATGGATTGCCAGGGACATGGTTTCTACTCATAGTTTTGTTATTTGGAGAGCTGTTTGATGAGAATGTGATCTATAGTGATCTATAGTGATCTATAGTATTTCAGGCCAATAAGGAAAAAGACCAGCCCCACCACCAAAAATCCCAGAAAAATATGGAGCTCAGAATTAAAGTAAAATTTAAAATAATTCCATATGTTATACAAAATGTACATTTACATGCAAAGTACTTTTAGTTATTTAATTTAAGACTCAGATACAGGCATCATTTATGGAGTCTGTGGACAAAAAATGAAAAGAAATTGAATTGTTGTTACTTTTGTTCCAGAATGTTCATTCCAAAGCATTCCAGAATGCTTTGGTACAGTGATCAAAAGTAGGTGTGCATTAACATCTCAATGCATCATTTACCTTTTGGTTGTCACATTGCTTATTGCTCTTCTAGATGACAGTCCTTTGTTAAATCAGATTTATCCTCCTCTCCCATGTGGGTTAGCTGGACCACTTTGTAAAACTTCAATGTTACTACTGAAAACAGAGTAAATAATGAAAAAAATTGAATGGTGCATGCCAGTCCCCTTGACAAGAGTGAGGAATGCAGACTTGCAGGGCTGAACTGGCCCTGTTGCAGATTGTCCATGTGAAGGGAGGAGCCTGGGGTCAGAGGACAGGTCTGTAGGGCACAGCAGGGAAAGCAGCCAATATTGCTTGAATGAGGGAAGTGCTGTAAGTTACTCTTCAATATTTGTTGGTAGCAATGCTGTAAATGTGGCCTTCCAGTTGCCATGGTTACAAGCAGACTTTCATACAGACTGGTAACAAAAAAGTGCCCTCCAGTTATTTGTTGCCTGTTTCACACGCTCCCCACTTTTCATAATGATTTATTCCAATTGCCTAGCACTTCTCATAGAAATATTCATCACCGTCTGGGGCTCAGTTTTTCATTCTTCTTCAGCTTCCACTAATAATTCAGGGCATTGAAGAACTGGAACAAATAGTAATGTTTTAACTTCTTTTTTCTTTTTTTTTTTTTTTTTTTTTTAATACAGTAATTGCCTGGATGTTAACAGGTTAATTTTGTATAAAATTTAGGTTTTAAGACAGGCTATCAGCCCTATGTGACTATTTTTCTTTTTCCCCCTATACACTGTTATGTTAAGTAATCATTAGCAAATTAATCTCCTCATCTTGCTTTTCAGAACTCTTTGTCAGCCTCTGTGCCTACTATAGAGCTCACAGACAGGACTAAAAACTAGAGTGAGAGCTAACTTATTTCCTGTTCACAAAATTAAAAAACTTCAAAAATATAAACCAGGGGAAGTAACTGAAACTTTGGTTTTTCCTAGAGCTGTTGTAGTGATCTACCATGTATACTATAACTAGGGAAAGTACCACAAGGTCTGCATCATAATTTTAAGCATATAGGAAGGCTGTAAACTTTTTCACTACAGCAGATAAGTGGATTTTGTTGCCTGGACTGAAAATTTACCCTAGACAGAAGAAATTCTTGACTCTAGGATTGTTCTCTGTGGTGCTCTTATTGGTATAGCTTGAGAAAGAAAAGCTACAGCCTGATAGCCAAGATTCAAACTTTTTGTGAGCATTTCATTGCACTGAGTGACTAAAGCTATGAAACAATTCAGGTAACATCAGGTCAACTGCAAACCATGACCACCTCATGAATAAACTGTGTCTTCCCATGAATGTAACATGTCCCAGAAGAGAGTGACTGGCTAAGGTACTTCCTCTCTGTTCTTTCAAATGCAATGCAGATTTGTCAAAAAGGGGCTTCTGGCACTGAGAGAGCCAGGGAGAGCTATTTAAAGTCCTCAACGTGTATCTTCACTGACAGCCCTTCAGTACCACTTAACATGCAATCTACTATCCCTAATTGTCTCTCGACTTAAGTAGTTGAACATCTCTCTGCTGGGGATAATAGCATTTTTAAAGTTAATCTGTATTTGCACAGGCTCTACAGAAGCTGTTTATCAAAGCTTATTAGATGCTTGAGTTGCTGAGTCTGTCATATTGTTTTTATTTTTCTTTAATTATTAACAATATAGCAAGTAATTTCCTTAGCAGAAAGAAGTCCCCTCTGTATTATTATAATTTTATAATAGATGCAATAGCAAGTCTTGGTAATTTGGCAGTGTCCTTCTACATGTTTTAAACACTTCCTTCACAACAGGTTTTTGTTTTCATGAAACACAGTCTTCCCCACTCCATTCTTTCTCGACACTCTTTCCAGTGTAGTTAATACTTGGTGTGGAAAAGCACAGTATATTGAAGTTATCACACATCCCCTGGGTGGAGTTCAAGGTGAATCAGCAGATCACTTTTTGGGGGAAAACACGAGGAGCTCCATCCAATGCAGCACCCATTGCATATAGCCAGTGCCTGTGGGTAAACAGTGGCACAAGGCCAGAATGGGAAGGGGACTTTGATCCAGTCCTTCAAGGACTAAATGACCACTACAGGGGATAAACATGAAGCCAGGTCCTTCCAGTCACACATGAAAGCAAATCATCAAAGGGAAAGCTTTCAGTTTGGGCTTGCTCTGTATAAGTTCATACCAGTAATTAGTCACTAGTGCATTTTGTACAGGTCTGGGCTGTCAGACAGTGTTTTGAATTACTTTCTCATTTTCTTACCATCCTATTTTCCTCTCAACATAGTCTTAACTTCCATGCCTAATAAAGTTCCTTAAAGTCATCCCTTCTGTAAGGGTTTGTGATTATTCTGGCAAGTTTTATGTCATGATTTGAATTTAAAATAAAATTATTATTATTATTGTTACTTTGTTATTATTATTATTACCCCTGAAAAGAAAATTTGCTTTAGTGTTGCCAAGGATGGCTGGGAATGTAAATTTCAGGAAGCTGACAGGACTCCTACAAAATCTCAGCTAGATTTTAAAGATTTTTTTGTAGGGAACAATGTCAGTATTGCTGCCTGTCCCATCCAAGGAACAAGTTTCACTACTGGAACAGATGACAGCAGGCAGGCAAATGACAATCGTGTGGTGCCCTCTATTGCAAAAATCAAATATCCTGTTTGCCACATAGATTTTGAGGTAGCTTCAGAAAACTAGCCTTTATTTTTCAGGATTTCTGTTTTTCAGTTTGGACTTCTATGGCTTCAAATACTTTTCTTGATCTATTTTTCAACTAGTATTTAGCACCCTCTGAAAAGAGGGTTGGATAGCCGATTTTTAAAATGTTGACAAAAGAAACCTTTGACCAAATCAAACAGACGGTGTACTATTCATGCATTAAGATGTTTCTTCTCAGTCTTTCAGTCCTCATGTAGAAAGAACATGAAAATAACTAATCCATAGCTCCTTTTCCAAGAGCTGTGTGATTTAAGAGGTCTTCTCACTTTTGTCCAAACATAGACAAAATGGCAGTGTCTACTCAATCCTGTCTTACCAGAGGGGAGGATTTATCAAGACATTCTTTGAACGAAGATATCTTCTCACCTGATAAAAAATTATCAGGAGAAAAACTGAGTTGTCAAGTTGCTGTCTCAGTTCTCCAGTAGATACTGGTAAATTAAAGGCTGCTCTCCCTTAATGAAGGATGTGCAGAGTACCTTTCATTTAGCACAAGCGTGTAAAATTATCACAGGATACACATGAACTTATCAGAAAGTATCCTATATTATTGCAAGTTCATGTTTGATTCAACTTCTTGATTGTGGTTGCTGGACTCATATGAAAATTTAATATTGCTTTCCCAAGGAAAACAATTGTCAATGTGATGCTGTCGCTGTATTTCATGTGAGTTGATGCTTTTATCTTCTGATATGTAAATGATTAATTCCTGTCATTGGCATGCTGCTTGTATGTGCTGGCTGACCTTTAAAATAACAATGAGGATTTTAAACCCACTCCTTATTAATACAACTCACACTTCAACAAGAAATGAGCTGAAGCAATTTATACTTATGGCAGAAGGTAGGTGACATATATGTTACTGCCACAGAATTTCCAAAATATTTCAGAGACATCTGTGTGGCTTTTTTGTATCATTTCCCTGCATATTTTTCCTTTCATGGTGCTAATCAACACACCTTTCAGTGTGCAAGAAACAGCAGAAAGCAAAGATGGATAGGAAAAAAAAGGAAAAGAACAATATTTAGTAACACTAGTAATAGAGAAATTGCAGCTGTAACTGGGAAGAGGACATCAGATTTTACAAGAATTTGAAGTTTTTCTTTGTTTGGTAAGTTAGGCGGTTGCATATCTGAAGAGATAGGGAAAAAAATCTAAAATGAGGGAAGGCTAATAGACAATTTTGGGAATTGCAAGAAGAAGAAAATAATATATGTCAAGTTTTGGACAACTCGGACACTTACTTTAATGACTTTCATTTTCAGTCATTCTTAAATCTTAAAGAAAAATAAGGGAATGTTAGTACAATGCTTTTCTATTCATCATGCATAATAAACAGAATAATTTAAGATTCAGATATCTCAGGTTTGCAAATTAGTTCTCAGGGTGAGTCAGAAGGCAGTGACCAAAGTGAAATTATCATGTGAACTGAATGTGGTAAATCCTTCACGATGCTCATAAATCACAAGGATCATTGCTGTGCCTATTTCCCTGAACTTTTGTTCTCTCAAGTAATTTGATTAATCTCAGTCACCCTGCAGCTATTTTACCAGTAAAAAGTACCTGAAGGTTCAGGGATTTTTTTTTTAATTCTGTGCCTGTGCATGGGAGCTACACACATATACATAATGTGTGTATGTGGAGATTCCATACAGCGATCCCCACTGCTCATCACTCAGTCACTTGGTATTTCCATGTTTGGACAACCACAGGCCAAAGAAAAGACAACTCCATGATCAAAAAGTGGAAATCCTTGCTCAATACAAGCAAGGAACAACACAAGCAATGTCAACAAGTCACTTCACAGAGAGAAAAAGAGTGTTTGTGTCCCCCCCATACATCACCAGTCACTACTGATCAAGTCTAACCTCATTCCAGCTTCTTTCCCTGTGATTGGTATTCTGTGAGAAAGAAATTCAATGGTCTAGTCAAACAGAACATAGCAGGGGTAGGGCTGCAGAGTGATATGTAAGGGTTTAAAAGAGGGGAAAATTAATTAATCCTGGGGTCAATTTGCCAAATCTGAAATTATGCAATCTAAAAAGTGTATTTTATGGAAAAGTAGCTATTTGAGACCAAGCTTTCTAATGCAGATGAATGTTTTGAATCGATAAAAAAGAAACAGAACTCAAAGTGTAGCAATTCAAAGCTAACCATATTTACTGTTCTTTGAATTTGGATTTCAGTATTTTGTAAAGATTTGTCTTCTTATAAGTGACTAGGGAGGAAAATTTTTCTTCAAATACTACTGCTTCCACTGCTATTAATAATGAGGATTTTTTAATGTAGATAATGATTATGATTATGATTCTTGTTACAAATATTTCCATGCAAGAAAACATGTATTGAACTTTCTCTTTGGTTTTGAATTCTGATCCCAAAATGTAACTAGGTACAACTTTTCTTTCTCCTTGATTTTCCCTTCTGACCTCATATGAGAACAAGATAGAGAAAAGATAACAAGATCTGGTAAAGAAATACAGACTACCAGCCATCCAACCAGAAAAATGAAGTAATCCAAAATTGAAGGTTATGTACTTTAGACCTCTGTTTAAAAAGAAGAAAATTTACAAGTTTTCCCTTCTTCCATTGCGCACACTAGAAAAACCTTGATTTATATTACAAATATTTTTTCCTGTTTTTCTTAATCCTTCTTTCCTTTGCACATTATAAAGCTTGACAGATTTATCAGAAAATTTTTCATTGAAACAAGTAGTCACAGTAGGGTGTCATGTGTTTGATATTCATCCATGATCAGCCGAACCAGCATGTGCCTTTTCAATGATTTCAATGAGCCCTCCATCAAAGCCCCATGTCTGAATTGCAACTGCTTTCATTTATACATTTTGTGATAAAAATTAAGCTATACTTATATCTTACTAATGGTATGAATAAAACAGACTATAAAATCCTGTAGAGGCAGTCTGTCAGTTTTAGAGATCCTTTGATGGCTACATTAGTTACACCTTTGCTTCTGATCTGACAGCATGCTTAAACAGTCATGGCTTAGTCACATTCATTGCAAGTAACCCAAGGTAAGACCTTAAGTCTTTGGAAAAATCCATATGGGAACATCACTCCCCAGAGCTAAAACAAATAAATGAAGCACTTTTTAAAATAGTGTTGAGATACACTTGAGAATTGAATTTGTTAGTTATCAAAAAATCAATTCCAAAGTCTTTCTGAAAAATACATCTGTTTTAATTAGTTATGTAACTTCTTCATTATATCCCTGTGTATCAGAACAACATGAAAGGAATGGGAGCAAGAAGTGAACAGAATAATAAGAGGTGCTGGGACTGCAATACACTTTTGAATAATTTGGCAGGTCTCTTTGCTTGGTAATGGCAAACATAGGAACAAACTTTATCCAGGCAGCTGCATCAATATGGCAAGTTACTTTATGAAGGTAAGTTTCATATGAGCAAAATCAGAGCAAAAAGCCAGAGTATTATTTTAACCCACTAATCTGGGAACAAGAATATGCTTTAAACGTGTTCATTTTTTTGCATTTTTTTAAAATAATCACTGCTTTCAGGAAGACATTTCAAAATCCTTGCACTTAATTGGAAACAATACACTCACCATGCCCTCTTTTCTTATATCCTCCATTATTTTTGTGCTTCCTATCTCCCCTTTTTGGTTTGGTTTGGTTTTCGTTAAATTGTTTGGGTATTTTCTTTGTATGATTGGTCGGTGTTTGTTTGGGTTTGCTTTTTGCTTTTTCTCTAGAAAGAAAGGAAGAATCTACCCCTGAGTACTGCAGATGAAAGACAAACACATGGGCATGGGGGATCCATTTTCACTGCTCCTTTTCACAGTGAGACTATTGTGCCCTGATGCCCAATATTTCATATTGATGGGAGGTGTACTGGGGTACACACAACTTTACAGCAGGGGTGAAGCAGGTGTTGTGCTGCCAGCATTGAAAAGGGGAATGGACAGTCTACTCTGAAGGAGTAAGCATGGTGGTCACAGAAGCAGAGGGAATAGCACCAATCCCCATCACCTCTAAATATCATTAATTCAAACTGTGAGTGTCACAGGGAATTGCTGCCTGCCTATATCCTTAGTGCCTACTGGATGGGTAATGAACATACTGCTCATAGGCCCTACCTACTAAGCTCTGCTCAGTCTTTGGAAACACCAATATACAGACTTTTGTATAACTCTGCACAAACTTTTGAGTTATATGGTTTAAGTAATAACCAATGACTCATGACCCTGAAAATGAGTAGACTTTGCACACTAAGGTGCTTCTGTGTGACTAACTGATTTTCTATTCAGATTCCCAATCAAAATGTGAAGGATATACTTTAGAGAAATCTGCTGTGTTTATTTTTTTTATGCCAGTGGTTTTTTGTGCTTTTAAGATTTTTTCATTAATAATCATAAAGAAATTAGTAAATTCCAAATTGAAAATAAATCTGTGAAAATTCACAGCATTGTATGGTGTACATTGTGAAATGAAACACTCACAGAAAGTATTTCCTTAATTTCTCCCTCTGAAGCAAAACTTCATGCCAGTTTTGTCCAGCCTCACTAAATTGCAAAATTATCCTAATTCTGCCCTTTTTTTTTCTCTTGTAAACCTGCAATTCATTAAAATGTTTGGCTCAGCTGCACCTCTAGTTTAATTTCACAGAACCAGGAGAAGAAAAATAAATGTGCATAGGTTTTAGTTTAATCAGTTTTAGAAAAGGATATTTCTGTGTAAGGTCCTTGTTCTCACTGCTGGAAGCTGGAGGAAGGGTTACACTGAGGTAATGATAAGTCAATAGGGAAGAGATATGACTGTCTATACTTGGGATTTTATATACAGCAAAAAAGCTGAGAGAAAGAGCTCTTTTTTCAGATAATTGTTACACAGAGTTTTTTAAACATACGTAAAGGAAATTTTGAGGCAGACATTACTGTTTGATTTGTAATTGCAAGTATTTTTAAAGAAGAATATAACTTCTCGGCACTCTCACCCAGTAAAATGGTATTGCAAACAGCACCACAAAACCACCACATGGAATAGATTGTAATAGATTGCGGGCCCTCAGCTTAGTCTAAATAAGGCAATGGAATTTAGGCAATATTTTTCATTCAAGTCAGACAATTGTCATGTCTGTTGAATGCAGAAATTACTTTAAATTGTTCCTAGAAATCTGAAGGAGTTCTTGCATGCAGAAATTTCAGATGACAGTACAATTTTTCTTAAGTCTCCCAGGCACTTTGTAATAGCTTACTTTCACTCTGAAAAGAAAAATAGCTTTCTGGCTAGAGTTACTCTTCACATTGCTGATAAATTGTAAACTGATTTGACAATTAGTCTGAATTAAAGATAGACATGTCAAACAGATCACTTAGAAGCTGATCAAAAGTAAGTTAAAGTGTCAGGATGTAAAATAGAATTAATTAAAACTAGGATATGGCTGTAGATTTTTTTTCCTAAGAATAATAGTGACTCTTACTAAACAAAGACTCACAAGAATAAAAAAAGCCTCAGTACATCGAACAGTTTATATCTCCATTTTTAAGAAACAATATTCTACTATTTAGAGGGCTAAGAATGCTGTTCAAACAAATTATTTTGTGCTGCAGTTCTTCATTGTGCATCTCTCTTCATGAATCCTCACTTACCTTGAAAATTCTCTGAAGTCCTCCAACTGACAATCTGTCTAACTCAGGAGCTAACCCTCCATCCTTGCAGGATCTAGGACAGCTAACATTTATCCTCCAGACTTAACAGCTTTGTTCAGGCTCTGGCACTTGATTTTGATTGGCTTAAGGAGTTCTCTTGTCCTGGGATGGGGTTTGAAAGTTGCCACCTTGGTACAGTGTTTTTATTAAAACTCTTGGAAGCTGAATATCAACAGTACCCAAACTTAATTATGTTTTCTAAGCCAAAGCTGGTCCCCAAGGAGACCCTTTTGCTGCAGCAGCTTTAGCAACACATATTAGCTGGATAAATAGAGCTAATGGAGCAGTCAGTCTACTGCTTTATGAAGGATCTGTACTCAGATAAAGTAGTTGTTTTAAATAGTTGCATATATTAATGTATAATTGCACACAAACATTTTTGTATATGTTAATCATATTAATATAATATGATTAAATATTAGACATTTCTTTGACTGTTTGTGGGCTCAGGTGTGAGGATTCAGTTTTGAGAATTAACTTGATCTAAGCCATAGTCATAATAGTTTTGTTTATAACTTAGAAGATTCCACATGTTAGAAAAGGATTAAAAATTGGAAAGAAACACAGAGCTATCACAATTGAGACATTATGGCTAACCTCTGTTGACATCTGTTTTCATGTTGTTAGTTACTGAAGGAGAAGGCTGACCCTTACTTCAAGACCAGTGCTATACGGTAATAAATCCCAAAGACAGTTTTGGTGGCTTTGTTCTAGCAAAAGCTCCCCAGAACTTTTTCTATTAAGGGTAAGCATTTCAGCCACAGCAAATGCAAAGGGTTTTCTCAGGATGGCATTCTGGCATGAGAACCACACCGTTCCCGTCAACCACAAGGAGATGGTATAGGAGAAGTGTAGGTAGGTAAATATAGCTCAGTTTAACCTTCAGAAGACGTTGGAACTCAAAATGTCCCTCAGACATTTTCAGAGGTTCCAGGCCTTGGTCGGAAGCATTTTAGACCCTGGCAAGCAGCTGAAAACAGCTGTGAGTTTGAGTTTGAGCCATGGAATGAGTTACCAACTTTGAAGGTGGAACAAGTGGTCACAAAGGGTTAGATGGTATAGCAAAAGTAGTCACAAATTAGAGGGGAAAATTTTTTAGTATTGTACAGGGGGGTTTTAATACCTGTACAGGGGGGTTTTTACTTTGTACAGGGGGGTCAGGAGTTCTAATATGGAGGAAAGTGGGCTTGATCCCGTTCTTCCTCCTTCTTCTTCCTTACCTCCATGTTCTTGTTGGCACTCACAGATTGGTTTAGAGTAGAAAAGCACATTGTAACATAGGTAGTAGGTATTGGGGAAAATCTGTAAACATGTAAGACGTAATATATCATATAAAAGATAGCAGCAGCCCTGGGCGGGGAGAGAGACGACGGAGACACCGGACAGTGAGGGTGTCAGGAGTGTGTGTGTTTCTGCCTGGGCAGCTGACCAAGGCAGCGCAGTGGGCGAAGACAATCTTTTAGATAACTAGCAATAAACTGCCTTGAGACCGAACAACAAGAGGCTGCGGAGTTTTTCTTTGGAAGCACGGGTTGGAGGAGAGACTTTACCACCATACGAGAGCCCCGAATCAATCCCGGGGTTCTCACAAGAACATATGATGGAGAAGCAGCCAAAATGTGCAGCATATGACCTTTGTGCTACTCACAATGCCTCTTTCACAGTTCAATTTATAGCAATGCAACACAGAATGAAAATAGGGTTTCCATTTTTTTGAATAGAAGGGACGTTTCCAATCCATGAACCAGCTTAACATGCTACTATTTGACAGTAAGCACTAAAAAAAGAAAATATTACAAACCTTTGTTTGGATAAAACATTTAACTTGAAAGTTATGGACAATCTTTCATTTATTTCTGGAAACAGCCATTGAGCTGTGTTCCTGTGTGCAGTATTTTGAAAAATAAAATCAGCATTTATTTGTACAAGCATTGGTGCCTTTTTGTCTGGTTCTCCTGATGACTCTTTTAGGACAGAGTCAGGGAGCACAAATGCCATGTTTTAGGTGACAAATTCCCCTAATTAAGATTGAACTGACTCATTCCAGCAGCTGCAACAGAGACCCATTGATCAGTCCAAAGCATGAAATAAGTTCTTGGAGGATCCACTGGATAATTTCTAGTATGAATGAATATGATGTATCACCACCAAAACTGGAGAAGAATAACAATATTTTCATACGCCTACACTGCAGTGAAACAAAAGATGCTTACACCCCAGAAGTTAACTTCATGAAGTCACCTTCATGAAGTCAGTCATTATTTCTCCCATCATAGCTCTTTTGGTGAGTTTAATGCATTTTACCATGGCAGACTACTGCTTTGCTAGTCAGTTTATCATACTTCTAATAGTGTTGTATTTGATTTATAATATTTGTCTAGCATAAGTAAATCTGGCAGAAGGCAATTAAAATAAAGTTCTTTGAGTTTACAAGGGTTTCAAGCCTAGAGAAAGCTTAATTAAAGTCAATCATGGAAAAAAGCACTTAGCCCTGCAGCCCTAACATTTGTCAGACATCTGAATCATGGGAAAGGTTAATTAGAGTCAAATGAGGAAAAAGTAAACACTAAAAGTGCTTTCTGGGGTTCATTAAGATTAAATAAATCAAAATATGAAATAGTCAACTTTGTAACAATGATCCACACACATCTCTCTCTGCTTTTCTACAATCACACATTTTCCAAACTTACTGAATTAGCATCCTTGGCAAGCCCAACTCTTAGTTACACCAGGCCTCCACGGTTGCATTTTGACAGTGTAAAGGAAGTAGATGAAACCTTTATGCCCTGTTACCTTGAGAATAAAGTAACTTGTGTATACTTATTCATTCCAAAGGCAGAATATTGTTGACAGGTTTTGTATTATTTTTCAGTTCCCTTTCTCTCTATCTCTTTACTCTGTAGGATGAAGCAGAGAAAGTAAACTTTAAGAATTCTACTATAACTCTCTAAAGTAAACCTTTTAAGTGAGGATAAATTGAGACCTTGGATCAACAAAAATCCCAACAACTATGTCCTATTGATTCAGCTAAACAAATGAGAAATAAGTGGAGCTGTTACGGTGAGCTCCTGGACACCCTTTTGTCCCCCCTTTCCTAGGGCCTCTGTGGCTCTGATCATGATAACTCCTGGATCCTCCTCCATGCCCCAATGGGGTTGGCGGGGAGCCAGGAGTGCCCACCCTGTCCAAAACCTATATAGACCCCTGAAACTTCCTGCTCTCTCTCTTTTGCCCCGCTCTCCATGGACACCACAGAATAAAGAGAGCTGTTCCAACACCCTGGGGTAAGAGCCTCTTCTGTATACCTTTCCCTCTCTTGCTATTTCCTCCCCTCACAGCCCCATATCTCTGAGCTAGTCGGATTCATTCGGGGGGCTGCGCGGAGGGGGGGAAAACCATAGAAATAACATGGAGCCTCTTGAATGAAGAACATGAGTGCTTGTGGCCTCATGCTTGCACAAGTCTTTGGGAGCAGAAGATCCTGAAGAAAACCCCACGTGAGACAGGGAATTTCATGTACTTGGTTTTTGAGGAGGAAAGGAGCTTATAAAATTGAGAGCACAAGTCAAAAAAAAAAAACCAAAAAACAACAAAACTTGTTTTTGAAGACATTTGTTAGAGAAATATTCCCACTGTGTGTCTTGAGGGAGGCCGTAAAGGAGTGTCCAAATTTTTGGGTTTCTGAACAATGTATCTTCTTGAGGATTTTAACTCCCTGTTTTCCACTGGAAATTAGTATCCCATCATAGTATTTATTAACATGTCAGCTCTTTGTCTCCCTTGCACAAACTAGATTTTTATTGAACTAAATAGTTCAAAATTATCCTTGGTTAACAAGGATATCGGTTATTGGGATCATGACGTTGGTGAAGTAGTTGGTTATATTCTGTGCCTTAAACAGGTTGAGATACTTCATCAATCTGGTTGTGATACAGGGTGCAAATGTTGGACAAGAGGCATTTAGCAATATTGTCATTATTGTTATTGCACAGATCAGTGTCCAGCAGTAGAAATAAAAAAAAAATCAACTCTATGATTAAGTGAAAATGCTTATAACAAAAACAGATTTGGGCTTTCCAGGCTATACTTTTAAAAATGTACTTCTTATGCAACCTTGCAGACATTTTTGGCTTCAGGACAGCCTGTCTGCATAGTTGTTCTTTCTAATTGTCAAGAAATCAAAATTTCATCCTCTTCCTTATGAACTATGAAATCTCATCCCATTTCTGTCTCTTCATTCAATTTCTTTTTTGTAATCTGACTTCAGAATCCTATTATCTCTATACTCTTCTCATAATGCTTAAGTTTTAATGTAATTATGTTAATCAGAGCTTACAGTTTTCAATTAACTACTTACAGAGGGTCAGAAAAAAAATCTCCTGCTGGTTTTGTTTATTTGTTTTCTCATCTTCCTCTGAAGCATCAGTGACTGGCAACATAAAATAGAACATTCAGTCCACTACTCTGAAGAAAACTTGTCCACTACTCTGAAGAAAACTTGTGAAATTGATGTATCTGCTGGCATACTCAGGTCTGACCAGCTGGACAGCACTTCTTGTCATGGTGATGGAGCATAAGGTTAATTTATTCAATTTCTTGGTTTTATGGTGCACTAGAAGATATATTTCATCCATTGGAATGATCTTGGCTTAATTTATCTGATCATTTCATAGGATCATATAAAATCATAAAAATGGTTTGGGTTGGACTCAAAGATCATATATTTCCAGCTCCCCTGCCAGGGACACAGATGCTACTAATTAGATCAGAGCCCTGTCCAACCTGGCCTTAAACACTTCCTGGGAGGGGGCATCCTGCCCACTTCTCTGGGCAAGCTGCTCCAGTGCCTTATCATGCCTGAGTAAAGAATTTCCTCCTAACATCTAAGATAAGCCTGTCCTCCTTTAGAATACAACCATTCCCCCTTGCCCTGTCACTATCTGCCCATATAAAAAATCCTTCTCCCTCCTTTTTGTAAGCCCCCTTAAGGTTCTGAAATGCGATCTTCCCCAGAAACTTCTATTTTCCAGGCTGAACAATTTCAACTCTCTCCGCCTGTCTTGGAAGGAGAGATGCTCCAGCCCTCTGATCATTTTTTGTGGCCCTCATCTGGACTCACTCCAACAGGTCCATGTCTTTCTTGTGCTGAGGACCTCAGAGCTGGATGCAGCCCTCCAGGTGGGAGTGAACTCACCAGAGCAAAGCAGAGGGGCAGAATCATGTCCCTCGCCCGGCTGGCCACACTGCTTCTGATGCAGCCCAGGAGGTGATTGGTTTTCTGAGCTGCAAACATTCACTGTGGACCCATGTCCAGGTTTTTATCCTCAAGAACCCCTAAAACCCTTCTCCACAGGACTGCTCTCAGTGAGCTCTTCTCTCAGTTGGAACGCATGTGTAGGATTGTCCCAGACAAGGTACAACACCTTGCACTTGGACATGTTGAACTTCATGAGGTTCTCCCGGGCCCCATCTCTAAGTCCAGGGAGGTATCTCCTCCTTCTGACATGTCAGTTGGACCACTCACCTTCCTTCCCATTGCAGACAGATTGCTCAGAAACTGGACTCATCTATTCACCGTCTCTAACACACTTTTGAAGACTAAATTATCTGACTTAGCTAGAAAAAGGCTTTGGGCTTCACTTAAGGAAATTGGGCAACTTGAATATCTTCTGATTTATAGACCAAATAATCTGAGTTAATTGCACCTGGTGGGCCTAAGTTCAGTATATACCTCCAGTCTTCTTCCTTTTGTATGCAAATTGAACACCTCACACCATTCTCTATAAAGCATGGTTTTCAGCCTTTCTCCTGTAACTTTTTAACAACCCTGTTGAATCACTGACACCAAATTTGGCACAGTATCTCTATAACGTTTTCACTTATTTCTGTATCTGCGAGTGAATGTCTTTGCTGGTAGTTTACAGTCTAAATGCTACTGAGAGAAAAAAAAATGCATTAAGCATTTTCTTCCATGGCAGATGCCATGGAAGGGAAGGTTTATACAACCTTCAGCAGGGAGAAAATCACAGTTCATTATCTACTAGAAGTCACTACATGAAAACATCCAGCATAGAGAGATAATATACTTGAAGAGAAAAAAATAGGAAGAAATTGAGACTATAGACCTCCCTGACAGGAACACTCTTATCAACAAGAAACTAGGGACAATGAGTGTGTTTAATACAGAGAGGAAAACTTGCTGTTTACATTTTAATAAAAGCACTAGGTAAAGTCTGGTAAACAGCATGTGTATAATGAAAGACCTCATAAAAAGGGACCAGAACTGTGTGATTTTTGGGAAGTGCCAATGCATGGAATCAAAGTGGAATGACAAATCTGAAATGCAGTGAGTTGAGAGTTATGGATATGTGATATGTGACAGACGATAATGTGCTGGTAAGACTTGCCATGGTTACAAAGTGGTTCAAGCAGTCCAAAGGAAAGAATATTTTTTTTGGATAATGACAGGTTTTAGTTTTGTAATCAAACTTAACAGAAAATTAATATTGTTGCAATTCTGGGTAGTTCTGAAGGTAAACTGAATGAAGGAAAGAGGATGGTATAACATGGTAATACAATTGGTTGATAGCTAATTTCTTCTTTTCCTAGTGGTATAAATAATATGATAAGTCAATTCCTTTTGGGCAGCCTGATTACTGCAGCATCTCTGAAATTCTGCAACTAAATTACTTCCAGTCTTTCTGAATAAATGTGCTTCTGTGTTTTGGGACATTTTCATTCCTGTGAGCAACACTTCCAGAAAATGCTGGTATCAAAAAGAATACAACACAACTTTATGGTGCTTTGGCTGTGCAGCAGTGGCTGTTTACAGAGACCTAACTGCAGTGGATAATTTAACTTTCTGTAAAAAGCCTGCATAAGTATAATAATATCTTTGCAGAATAATAAGAAGCCAGCTGTACCTGCCAGCATACAGAAGAGCATGACACTGTCCAGAAGACACAGGGACTCTAGTTCAAGCCATACCTGTAACATTCACATGTTTGTTTAGCTTTGGGAAGACAAGCTACTCTTTCTGTCTTTCAACTATATTCATGTCAAGCAATTCACGCCAGGAAAAAATTACACAATCCAGCACTACTCCAGTGCATTATGGTGAGAAAGTTGACGATAATGATTTTTATTTGCTATTCCTCTGTCCCTGCTTGGTCCTCACTGCAGTCACACAGTAGAACTGTAGCATGTTGGGAGAAGGGAATACTTGTGCTGCTGGTATAGATAGTAATGAAGAGGGACAGATGGAACAAATTATATTGAGTTTTCATATCTGTGTAATGTCAAATATTGAAATCAACAGGGAGCTTGTTCCATGGTTGTAAACATGGCTCTTTGAACCTTCTTTGGCAGTACTTGTTCCTGAGAGTGAAGCATGACCATGCTCTGCAGCACTTCAGATCTTGATCTCATTCCACTGCTAAATAAACTCACCAGAACTACCTTTGTGTGCCTGTGCTCCAGCCCAGCATTGTGTTTGTAGAGTGCTTCCACGCATCCATTGGCATATGGAATCAAAGTGCTGGTCTGGAACTACAGAGAAACAGAATTTAAACAAGGTCTCACTAACCTCATGATTCAACTCACTCTAGGCAATCCTTACAATAGTGAACATGGATAAAAACGCTTTTCAGACAAACTACATTTGGCAGGTGCAGCCCTTCTTCATGAAGTGTGCCATCTGAATAGACCCCCATAGCAATGGCAAAAGACCATCAGAAAGGACTTATTTTATTCTACAAACCTATTTGTAATTAAAACATTGGGTCAAAGGAAACACACCTTCTTTCTTTTTTTCTTTCTTCCACCACTAGTATTCTGTCAGGCAATAAAGTATTGTTTTCCCACTATTTTTCCTTTCCAGTGATTATTAAAGCCAAAGAAATAGGCTTTCCACTTGAGATCAGAACTTTAATAAATGTGATAAAATATTTAAAAATATTTGGCTATCAAATAACAATTCAATGATTTTCATGTCTGAATTCTTTCTAACCACTGCAAAATGTGCTACCCTAGTAGCTTTCAGGATTAAATGAGAAGATAACTGTTTGTATATATATGGATATAAATGCATCATTAATTACATAAACTCTTAGCTGAAAAATTAATAATATCTACTCTCTAAAGTCCATTATATACAAACAAAAGTAACAAGGAGCTGATTTTTATAGCAGATTAGGGATTGTGGTGTAATATAAATAATAAAAGCAAAGACTTAGATGTTTGTTTCCAATACTAACTCAGTGTACAATTAGAAAAATACATCGGGATCAGAAAATTCGATGATCTACTTTCTTGGATGTGTCACCTTGTTTTAGATGCCTAGGCATATATTCCTAGAGGAAAGAAAATGCATGCTTGTAATAGATAAGTATTAAAAGAGATTGTAGTGTTGCACCAGTTCTCAAAAGAAAAATTACTAAGAATTTTGTGGAGGCCTGTGACAAATCAGCTGGTTGTGTCCCTCTTCCTTTTCCTTGTTTTCACCCATTAATTACATCAAATTTTAACAGCATCAATCAAGGCAGCTGAACTGGGCTGGTATGCACCAGCATAAATTCAAATTGTTTTGTAGTCTTCCTATCTTTCATGAGCAATTGCTGCATTTGCTGCAGGAATACCTTAATGCCCAAGAAAATGTTGAGAGTTTTTGTTTTAAAAAGTGCTACAAACAGTGAGGAACTTCAGTTATACAAAAAATTCCGTGGCCTGTTTTCATGGGAATCAAAAATCATGTCTAGATTTTGAAAGGGTTCCCAGAGCAAAAAGAGTGAGCTACACCCTACTGAATACACAGGATTTCATGAAAATTCACCACATATTTCAGCAGCCTCATGGATGTCATTGGCACGGGAATATTACACCTGAGTATATACATTCCTTTCAACACGTCTATGCAGTATTCTAAGCACTAATTTATTGAAGGCAGCATATCTCAAATTAAATACCACCAGCTTCAAATTGACTTGCTTATCTAAAGACAAATACTATCTTAACAATTATGAATTATGATTATGAAAATTCCAATCTGCCTTCACGTGTCAGCCCTAAGAGTATCCATGCCTTTGCTGGTGGCTGGATTCCTTAGGGTGGTGCTATCCTCAGACACCTTGTCCTCCTCTTTCATGCAGAATGATTCTGCTGAGGCTAATGCCAGAGTACTTTGATGTGATACTGTAAATAGTAGCCACACATAAGAAAAAAACCCCTGTTATTAAAAATAATTTGTGCCCAAACTTTAAATTAAGAATTCATAGGTTTTTAAGAGGCCACACATCAGGCTGAAGAACCAAGCTCTCCATTATCTCCTAGCTGGATTCTCTCTTCATTTGTCACAATAGGTTCTGAACCACACAGTAGAAAGGATTTGCATGTCACCTCTCCAGGTGTTTCACTCTGCAAGTTTTCTAAACACTGAAAAGAAAACAGAGCTGCCTTACAAGGGCAAAGTGAAGAATAAAATTGTGCTTGTGCAGACTGTTGGATTCTTGTTGGAACCCTGCAGTCCTGGGCCCACTCCCAGATACAAGTCTCATGAAAAGCTTTGTTGGAAGGAAGCCTCTAGAACAGCTGCTGCCCCTGACAGATGTGCCAACACAGCAACCAGAGAGTCAGTTTCCATAGTGATTGCAAACTTTGCTCATGTTCTTCTTTCGTCCCTGCCAACAAGCAGGCACTGACTTGCTCCATATCAATGCGACATGTATTTAAGTATTTCACAAGCTGCAGTCTATGAATATAAGCACAGGAGCTGAACTGACACCTGTGGCACACCTCATCTGTGTCTAGTCTCCTCAGGGAAGAAAAAAAAGTTATTTTGTCTTATTTCTTTCTCAATGTACTGTTATTTTAAGAATCATACTATTACTGGCTTTTTTATTATTTCAGACTTCTAAAGATACCAGCACTTTCAAATGTTGCAAAATAAGGTGAAATTTGTGTTAAGTAATACGGACAGCATCAATAGAAAAATATATTGAAAATCGAAATACCATTGTGCATTTAAATAATTAAATTGCAGTTGATTCAAACCTGTTACTACAATATTTTTCAAGCTACTGCAAGACCTTACAGCACTCATTGCCCGTGTGTGGTTCATCCTGTGCATATTTATTTTTCTGTAATGCTCACCAAATGTTAATCAGGCATGACCTGATCTTTAGACCTGCTCTCTCTTTCCTCTTTTTCCTTAATCTCCCTTCCCCTTTTTCCTATTCCTCTTTAATTTATACACACATGCTTATGTGTGTATAAATTAAAGAGGAATAGAAAACTGTAAGAAAAGAATTGTACCAAATGATTAAAGTTAGGGTCATGCATAAAACCAGGATCCTTTGGAGCTGAAAGAATGATCCACAATGAATACTCTTCTCACCCTAATGTGTAGCATAGATGTTAGAGTCCAGAAATATAAAATGTGACAAGTGATGTTAGGAGATGGCAAAATGCAGACATGTTATAAATAATAATGGAGATGTTTTGCAAAATATTCATAATCTGAAACCGAAAATACCTGTGGTGTTGCCTAATTCTACTTGAATTTATAAGAAACATGGATGGTTCCCAGTGCTTGAGTATCTGACGACAATTTGTACATTTAATAATCAGCTTTGTTTTGAAGAAAATCACAGTATCTTTTATTTTGGTCCTGTTGATCTGTGTTTGATAACTGCATCAAGACTCATTAGGTTTCTGTTCAGTTTCAATTTCAGAGAAAGGCTTTTGAATTTCAGGAAGGTTTAAGCAGGAGATAGATTATCTGATTCTGGTGTTTGAGATGTGAAGTATGGAAAAGCAAGAACTTCAGATGTTCCCAGGTCGCATGTAAGTAAGGTGACATGCGGGCAACTACTGCACATCAGCAACATACCAAGAGCTTCTCCCTTGGTGTTTGAAAGGAAAATAGTTACTTACAGTGCCAACATCTCCTCCATACCCCACTCTCCATGGCAAACAGAAAGAGTCCTCTCCTAGTTACTTCTTGATCACTTCTGAAGGACGGTGTTAGGAACAGTGTGCCCTCAAATTTGCCCGCTTCCTGACATTGCCAGGAATGTACAATCTATGTACTAAAATATCCTCAGGACACTCCACAGAAAGCCATCTGGGAACTCCAGTGGGGCAATTGAATGACCCTGGAGAGGTTCTGCATGCTGCCCTTGAGAAGTCACTCTCCCTACCTTGGCAGGTGGTGAATCTGATTTTGACAGCTACAAAACTGCATTGAGGAAAAAGATATTGAAAGGGACTGGGTGTCAACAAGAAAGAAGCTGAGAAAAGCATTCACAGCCATGAAACACTGAAATCTCAATTTCACTTAATCCTTCTTCCAATGTCTAGTTGAGGTACTGGTATTTGCACTTGCAAACGGGAAAGTTTTGCTACAAGTTGGAAAGTCACCCATTGGAAGCAAAAGTTTAATTAAAAAAAGACCTGAACAGATTTGTGGATGATAGCACAACTCTGAGCCCTGCTCTGGGGCTCCGAAAAAAACCCCAAAAATTAGGGTAGGAAGTAAAGTGTTTACCAGAGGAAAACAGAAAAATAATGTTTTAGTGTAAATATTTTGTAAAGCCTCATTTATGTCAGGCCTTATTCACCTCCTAGAAAAGTTTTCTCCATCTGCAGCAGGTGCCTGGAGAGGCTGTGAAGATAGAAAGGGGCATTAAAAGCCTATCTTATGCAAGAGAATGAAAGTGCTAAACATTTTTCACCAAAAAAAATGAAGGCTGAGAGGAGATACTATTGCAGTCAATAAATATTTCAGGAGGCAAATATTAAGGAGAGGAGGTCAGTGTTAACACAAAATTATATGAATGTGAATTGGCTATGAATTATTATATTGCTCATAGTATCTTGCTACTTTACAAAGTCAAATATAAGCCATAGAATATATCTTTATTTATCTGGGTAATATTTTTTTTCATTAAATGAAAATATTATTACAAGCTCTGTGACAGGTTTGTGTGTTATCATGTGAGAGAGCTCTGCTGCTATATAAGACTTTTGAAATCCATTAAAAAGCAGGTGTTGACCCTTTATCTCTGCCTCTAGTGTCAACCTGGTGAATGAAATATGTTCAATTGAAACTAAATTCTGGTTAGAAATGAGTAACCTTATTCAGGATTCAAGTTCATTAAGTTTTGGTTCACAGTCTAGTGTTATTTTGTTCAAATGTTATCCTTTCCAGTACATAATTTCTTCACAGTATCTCTTACTATTTCTCATTGAAATAAAAAAATTCCCAGGTATTATGTCAATGTATCACCAGTGTCAAATGAAGACATTTACTTATTCATAGTATCCAATTCTACCTTGTATAAAAATATTTTATATATATGTTGTGTAGCTGGCTACTTCCTTTTGCACTGTAGATTGGCATTGTTGTAATCTTTTGCTCAGCTAGCATTTACTGTGCTGGCTGATGTTAAGGACGAAGCCAAGAAGAAATTAATCAGTGGAGCTATTTTGCCAATTAATCACACGACAACTTACTAATTTCATTAATGATTTACTTACTCACTTGGATACTTTCCTTTTACAATAGTAATATAAAAGGCCAAACCTAAAACATTAATTCATAAAGGCATTTACAATATTTTTTTTCATCCAGTACCCATCCCCCCCCCCCCAAAAAAAAAGAGTAAAAAGCCCCACCCAAAACAAATAAAAAACCCCACTCAAATCCCCAAACTGCACCCTACTTATTTCTTTCAAATCTTGCAATTCAGCTGGGAAAGGATCATTTTGACTTCTCCATGCCTATGACATGGGATGCACCTGTAAGCAGTGATGGAAAGCACCCTCAGGACACTAATCTCATTTGAGTAACCAGAAAAGTATTTCATCATCCTCAGGCTATTCACCAGCTTGCACACAGAACTACATAAGTCAGACAATTTTTTTACTTTAAAACTGAGTTGATATTCCAGGATTGCAGGACTCCAGGAATGAGCTGTAGCATACATACAACTGAAATATTGCTCTGCACATGCAAATATTGCCAGATGTTACTGTGAGATGGATGTATTAATGAAAACTGTTGTGTTGTGCAGCAAACTCGCACTTGGCAGTCTGGAAATTCTTCCAAACTCCAGGCATAGGTTAAGTGGCATAGTAACACTGAAGAATTCCTTTTACCTGTAAGAGTTCCTGTCTAGTTCCGCTGCCTCAGTCTTGCAAAAGCTGGTACCAAAATCAGTGCACACAACTACCACAGCCTTCATTTAGTCCAACATACTGATAATTCCTCAGTCTCACTGAAAGAAGATTTTGCAAAAATTTTTGCAAATTAGGAAGTAGGAGCATTGAGAGGTAGATGCAGTTTTCCCTGCTGTCTTGGACTTCCATGCTATTCTGAAGAATCTCTGAATTGTAAATGAAACATTAGTGGATTCAGGTTCCTCAAATTTGCTGTATTCTACCCAGAAAGATTTCAGTGTGTAAATTCTCCCAGTTACTACACACTACTATTGCTAGGTATAATAACACATGTACAAAGATGAAGTGATGTACATCAATATTTAGTTGTTATAAAATACAAAGCATATAAAAATAGTAAGACACCATTAAATCAAAAGTTTGAAAGGCAAATGAATTAATGGAAATTAATAATAAACACAGGACTAAATTACATTATCCTTATTTGATAGGAATTTGCTCAGAAGCCAGGAAAACTGATAACATCTCCTAGGTTTGAGAAAAGAAAGGTTTCATTTTCAATATTTTAATATACATAACAAGACTAAGCATAAATTTTCTTCTGAATGCACTACTAAAGGAATAGTTCATTGATACCTTCAAAGGCAATAATAATTTACATCTGAGTATCATTCAGGAATAATGATAAAAGGAAAACCAACATTGAAATGGTCCTATGAAAATATCCTCAGTCATCATAGAGGAATATGCAAGAATGTCCACTGTCCAGCGCTATATTGTTATTAGATGTGGTTTTCCAAACAGAACAGTCAAATGCCCTGACAATGCCTGCTCTTTTTCTCCCTTTTTTTCTATGATAAAAAGCCCCACCCAAAATCAAGAGACAAGTTTCAGCTGTATTTTTACCTTTACCACAACCGTTGCCTGCCTCCTTAGGATCACACTGAAGAGCTCTCATTTCATCCCCTAATGCAGACCTAGCAACCTCTTTGTCAGGGTAGCCAAACTCACAATAATGATGCCCTTGACTCCTTCCAGCCTGGTGATGTTGGAAGAGATGACTGTAGATCAAAATTTAGGAAAACAAACCTGGCAGTACAGTTACCAGCATGCTAAGGCTCCATGTGCAATTGGCCACTGTTCATTTTTGCACAAGAGTAATAATGGTGGCAAGAATCGGTGTCCCACTTCAATTTTGGAGACAGGAAGGAGCTAAAGAGGTGGGCTGTGGGCAGAGGGAAATTGCCCTGCTTTTTGTGACTTGAGGCAGGTCAGAAATATGGCTTGATCAGTCCCATCCTGCAATGAATGAACATTGCAGCAATATCCTGTTGTATTTCTAAAAAGCAGTTCTAAATAGGCAACTTTGCCTACTCACTGTCTAAGATGTAGTAGGTGAATGGAGCTCTGAGACGGCAAAAAAGTAAACAGCTTGCTGAAGGAAAAACAGAAGATGGATACTATCCAAAAGAAACAGATCATACCAATGAGTTCCAACATTTTCTGGATCAAAATCCAAAATTTGGCAGATTTCCCTACTATAAATGCTTCTAAAAGTATTGCAAAAATTCCTATGTGGAAGTTCTAGTAAAACAAACTTGACATTCTCTATTGATGTTGAGTTTCCCTTATATTTTCTTATTTATTCCCATATGCAGCCTCACACTTTCAAAAGTTACTTTAAATATTTATTTCCACTATTATTGTTGTTTATTTAAACTTTCAAAAAGACAAACAGTCATCATGAATTTTTGTCATGTGTATGGCAAAACTGCAAATTTTCCTAGTGCTGAATATCTATCATGCCAGTAACATCTGCCATGACTACCATGCTGTTCTTTTCTGGAATGATAAGTTATCATGCAGAAAGACAGAACATCTTGTAGGCTGAATAAAGACTGGACATGCTTATGCTAATGTAATACTCAATCCTTTTTCTTTGAAAATCCTTAGGGAAGATGTAAATAGTAGCAAGAAGCTCTATTATCTGTTCCTGGAACGAGACCCTTTAACTAGTAGATTTGCCACCGACCTAAAGAACAATGGTTAAACAAAAGTGTAAAGTCAACAGCTAAAAAAGGTCAGGCTTTTACAAGATAATTTTGAAAGGTCGTGAGGTGTTTGTGAAATGTTTAAAATTTATATGTTGCTCAGCAGGCTGCAGAATAAGAAGAGGACATTAATAGTTTAAAAGAAGACTTCTGGTCCTTTAAGAGGTGAGACAGAAATCTTTTATTTATTCTTCAGGGAAAAAAGCTTTGTAGCTATGATGAATGCCAGATCAGACAGCACAATTCAAGGGGTAAAGAGTCTGACAGGACAGGAAAAATTAATCTAGGCTTTTCAGCATGAAAACCCGCTTTCTGCACTGACTGGAAAGGTACTCAGGATTGTAAAACAAATTGCACTTTTTTGCATGGCATTCATGTTCACCAAAGCAGTAAAGAACTAGGTCCTTTCTAATAACCCTAAAGTTTACTGCAGATTTTTCAAAGAATAAGAGCTTTTGCAGTAAGATAGCAAAGGTGCTTTAGTTCACTATACTGTTGCCAAGTGGTCATTCTCACCCCTTCTGCACCATATCGTCCAGTTTTCACCTGGCCAAAAAATTAAAATAAAACTAAACATTAATACAATAATTATTTTCTTAATAATAATTTAAAAAAAATTATTTTTTACCATTGTCTTCCCAAGGAAGAACACTGAAAAAATCCACATATTTGTCTTGTCCATTAGAAATGTAGATCAGAATGTAAGATCAGCTTCAGTGATGAGCATAATGAACCCATTACTCCCCATCCTCTCTTCAAAGTCTGTCGCATTTTATGTTACCTATAGCTGTGTTTATGCCACTCAAACTTTGCATTGTAAATAGACTGAAAGCACTGAATTATTTCACATAAATCTCTACATCTTATCATCATATGTCATACTAAAATTTATAAGTGGAGCCAAGCAGCATGAATAGACTCTTCATAAAAATATATTCATTTATGTGCGGGAAAGAAATGGCATAATATTATCATTAATATATTACATTTATTTATTGATAGTGCCTGAAACATGAGCAAACTGAGTTCTATTATAAAATACACTGCATAAATGCACAGTATCTGAGGTCCACAATCAGTTTTCAGTAGCCAGAGCTCTCACTGTTATAAAGAAGGGGAAAATAAAATTGCAAAAACCACCTGAAACTGGTAGCAAATGAATCCAAGGATAACATAAGAAACATAAGAAGCTTAGTATTGTACTTATTCAACCTGATCTCAGTACAAGAGTGTTTTGAGATACTGATAAACTATTCACATTGTACAATTACAGTGTTTAATTTCCCAGAGGAGTAAAGTTGTTTGGTGCTCTGTTGTGTGTACCTTACTCCATATAGAGACAGTTTCTACAGGAGATCATCAGTTCTGCATAAACTTTGTTATAGTTGCACCTGAAGCTCTTTAAAATCCTTCATGCTTGAAAGATTAATTAAGTTGAATGGCCCTGGAAATGTAATTCTTTTTAAATGCCTCCCTAAGGCCTCTAACTCTTCTTAAACCAAGACTTTCTTTCCATTATTTTCAAGCCACACAAACTTCATTTTCCCACTTATCACTTCAATCTAAAGAAATATCATATATTTGTCTGTTGTTCTTCTCCATTCAGAGATAGGCAGGGAGCCCTTGGGACTTATAGGATCATTATGTTTCCTTTGGCTTGGAGAGAGATTTCATGAAAACCTTTAATTTCTGCCTTGTAATGTGGAAAACAATGATCTTCACCATCAAGATTTAATTTGCAGTATTGTGGTCATCCTTAACAGCACAAACTTTTTCACCACAAATGACAACTAATGGTACTTCCAGACTGCTGTTTAAAGGTCACCAGCTCTCGTTTTCTCACAGACAGAGCTCCATCTAAGAAAAGAGAGAAGAATAAATGAAATCAAATATAGTTTCCCTGGTTTTTAGTTCCACTTGTCTCTATATTTTCTTCACCAAAGTGTGTGTAAGGCAGTGATTGCTGCTAAATCCTTTCCATAGCACTTAGCTTGTGTCACAAATCTTTTAAAAAAAAACAGCACCAAACAAAGTATCTGGAGTATACCTATAAATTAGGCAAATTCAATTTTCACAATGTCATAGGAAAGAGGTATTTAATGAGTGAGGTAATGCACTTAGGAGCTAATCTTCTGAAGTCTATTATAAATAGTGAAGCTTCCCATTTTCTACTCCACACCTATCTTTCAGAAGTGCTTGTCTTCATGATTTTTCTTAAGAATTATATACAAAAAAAATCTTCCTATCTATGTTTTCAAGCACGCAATCTTGCTTTGTCTCAATTACTCCAAATTTTTTTGTATGCTAAATGAAACAAGGTGTCTGGCATTTGGCCTCTGCCACCAGAAAATATCACGCTGCATAAGACAGGGTAGTAATGTTAACAGCTGGAGATATCGGAGCAATAGAGACTCTGGAATTCAAAACAAGGTAAATTACTGGCTGCAATTATTAAAATGTTCATTTTTTGTTTAATGACATCTTTAAGTGATATTTTATCTACTTTAACATCTTATTAAATTTAAGAATATATGCATTGCCATTAATTTATGCATTACCAGAAACAAAATGTAAGGAGATAAAGTCAGGTAAAAGTATGTGGGTATAGACCTTAATCATACTAATGTCTCTCTATCTGTGTCCCAAAAGCCAGGAGTCTGAAATACAAACTAATCCAAAGATTGAAGGGCACTATTGGTTCTTAAATGTCTTAATCAAACTACTTTTGATGCCTTTAAACGGAACAAAATCAAAACAGTCTTCTGGAGGACTTGAGAGTACTTATTCAAAGACAGAAGTAAAGATGAAACACTGGTACAAAGAGGAGGAATCCCCACTGGGAAGTATTTGGCAGATACACCTATCTGATGTGGTGAGTCCCCATCTGTTAGGCTGGTAGTGATGAAGAGGCAGTCAGGAAACTGTGGTGAATCCATTGGCAAGTTACCCAGGAGAGTCCAAAGTCAGTAACGATGCTGAATGCATTTTTGCTAAAGCTGGGAGAAAGGAAGAGAATTTCAAGATGGTACAATTTGCCATTGACTTGACATTCATAGAAGAGAAATAGAACAAAAGTAAAGACAGAAAAACTGGCAGCTTCAGCCCAGGTGAATGGGGTAATGCAGTTTAGGCTCAACAATGGAATGGAAATTAATATATGTGAGCATAACTAATGTCCCCTGCTCCACACCTGCTTGTGAACTTGAGAATATTGCTAAATAAAAGAGTCCGGAGTCAGCAAGTGATGGCAAAGCGATGTTCTGGTCCAGAACAATTCGGTTTGCATCAGCAGAATAAATAATCCCAGAGGAGCAGCCATCCCTGCTCCCTAACATATAAGACACCAATCTGTGAAAGACAACACCACAGCCACCAGTTGGAGAAGAACCTGGCTACTGATTTTCCTAGTATATCCTTAGTTTTCGCATGGTTGTACCAAGGCTCCAGCCCTGCAGTCAGAGTGGTGGCTGCCTGGTCCCTGGTGTTGTGCACCCTGCCAGGGAGCTGGGTGGCTGCTGGCCGAATCACTGTGGGCAACTCATCAGGCAGAAATGGTAAAGGGAAGAAATGTATTCTCCTCCAACACAAAAGGATCACACACTTTGCTCATTACAATGCCACAGGCACTGCCCCCTCCAAAAGGCGATAAACTACAAAAGTAACTGGTCCATCTCATGTCCATCCTGCTGTATTAAACTCCTCCCCTCTGTTGCTTGGGTTTGTTTCTTATATGTACACTTACATCTTGCTTATGGAAACACTTTCTGAAAAAAGTTCCTGATGTAAAGGGGAATTGATGCAGATGGCAACAACATGGTCTTATTAAATTTTATAACCTGGAAAGGTATGAAGCAGCAGTAAATGTTTTCTCTGACTGTGATTTGGGGTAGCTATATTTTATATAGATTTTCAGTTAATCTTGACCCAACAAACACTCAAATATGGATCTCAAGGGATAAATCATTCAGGAAAATTAAAAAAAAAGCAAGTTGGCTTTAAAATGTATTATTCAATTCATGAAACAGCATGAACTCTGTAATAAACTGTATCATGCAACTCAGGAAATTCATGATACTGTGAAATCCAGTTCAGCATCCTCAACAACAGGAGAGAGTATCTGCAGTGACATAGTAATTTATTGCATTTTAATATATAAATAACCGTTGAGTAAAAAACATTAAATGTAATTTGACAAAGTAAAAAAATTGTATGCACCAAACTCAATTTAATATAATTTTTCTGTAAATCCCTTTGTCACCAGTATTTAAGAAGGTAGGCTGCGTGGTTCATATTTGACTGAAGCTCCACAAAATTGTTTCAATTGATGTGAACACTTAATATGCTCCTTTGGATACATATGTGATAGAATTGCTTTTACCTAGTTACTTTTGACAATGGCAAAAAAGAAAAAAAAAAAAAAGAAGCGAAGAAAATAGAGTTTAAGAGAAATCTAACATTCTACTGTATTTTTGAAGTCTTGGTAATAAGTAGAAAAAAAAGAACTCTGGCCATTTTCTGGAGGTCCTTTTTTCTGGTAGAAGCAAATTCTCCCCTTGAAGCTTCATTGCTTATATTTAAAAAGAAGGAATAAAGTAGATATTCCATAAGCCACAAACAAATGTGAGTTAGATTTCTGAGCTCCCTGTACTTCTGCCTATTTCCTGAAGGGAAATGGTTTTATCTATCTTTGTAAATGTTTATCTTTGGATGCCTGTGGGTTGAAATTCTAGATCACTCCAAGATATAAGAGAATACATGGAAGTTTTAACTCTTGACATCCTCTGTGGAATCAACTTTGTTAGGGAAAGTAATCCAGTGACAGCAATAGTCCATGACAGTTTGAATAATATTCAGTTCTTAATATTTCCATAATATTTCTGGTTCTCTATATTTTACTCACTAGTATGTGTTGTTTGGGGACCATCAGAAATCTTTCTGATGCTGTTTAGCATCAGCTTTTGCATTTGTACTTCTGTCTTAGTGCTACATGAGAGAATAAATAAACAAACAAATGAATAATGCCATCATTTGTCTAGTCATCCCAACAATGTGCTCTAAGATTAATGGTCAGAATTAAATAAAGCTGTCTCATCAAATGCGGTTTTTATACATCTTTCAGGTAATTAAAAAATCTAAATATGAGCCCCAGTGCTCAAGGACTCTGTGATATGTGACTTTGAGTCCATAAGACAACAAATGATTTAATGCGAAATATAAATACCGAGAACCACAGGACTCACTTTAGCCATTAGAAAATTAACATTATTTGATACTATTCACAGTGCAAGAGGCTTAACTTCTCCTTCTCATCCTGTTACTGCCAATATCTCTGGTGCATTCTGAGGAACACCTTCATAAGCAGAGTGATACACCTGGAGAAAGGTGAGGTGTTGTCTCAAACTGCAATGCTCTTTACTTCTTTTATCTTCTTCTGTTTCTGTCTTATTTATATTTGTTGAGATATTCCCAACTCATCTGCCTCTGATAACTATTAGTGTGATTGTTTTATTATAAAATAGAGAGGCTGCTAACCATTAAGATCTTTGCTATCAAAGGCAAAATATTAAGCCTTCCCTTCCCACCCCACCAGTTCCCCCCTAACTCCCAAACCAAAAAAAGCCCACAAAAAAACAGGCAAAAGTAATTTGTTATATGCTTGAGTTAGGTATCTTAGTAAGATAGTTTGTTCTGTAACAGAATTTTGCTTTCTTGAGGTAATTAGGTCCCAAGTTGACTTGCTCTGTTCTCTTTTATAGAATGTATTGCATTATTACCACTTGGAAGACAGAAAAGCCCTATGCAAAAGGGACTTTTCTCTAGCAAATGAATAAGCGTGCATTTTTTGGGATAGAGACGATGAAGAGAGCTTGCATTGACAGCGCCAGAAATTGCATTATAGCTTAGAAATTGATAAGATATAACACCTCACCGTTGCTGGGAGGAACTCTGAATTTGCACCCTAATTTTTTATTACAGAATAATGTTGTTACATCAGAACAGACAAGAATTAATTAATACCAAAACAAAATGAGACACCTATTTAGGAAGGAGTCACCACATCCTCTTTAGATGGGGATAGTTCTTCTCAACACCAGTGTGATTGCTCAGATCTCAGTGAGGCAGAGGCCTTGTCCCTGTGGCAATGATGCCTCAGAGGAAGGAGAGAGGTTTGACATACCCTTATTCCTAACATCCTCATTGTCTAGCTGAAGGCAGCCCCTAATCAGGCTGCACATTGCATTTCAGGAGCACCAAACTCTTGAGGAAAGGAGGAGGCAGAGGAGCTCCCACAGGTGGTCTGAATCACGCTGCTTTTCCAGCCTGGAGGTGCCTAAGTATGTGCTCTGGTGATGAACAGATAGGGGAACAGCTGAGTTAGTGAAAATGAGGCTCCTTTTTTCTCTTTTGCTCAAAAAAGGATTTTTAGGCCAGGAAACAATTTACAGGTCTAATGTGGATTCACATGACACCTGTTCGGGCAGTTTACTGTAGTAATTAATAACTGTAGTGAGAAAAATCTGATGAATCCCATTATGTGAAAGAAGAGAAAGGCTGGATTCCCCAGCCATCCTGATCACAGCAGACACATAGAAAGGTGGCTCTCCTTAGAAAAGTGGACCTCCCAAGACACATGGAGACATAATAGGAATCGAACAGAATTAAAGTAGAATTAGAATCATAGAATCATTTAGGTTGGAAAAGACCTCTAAGATCATTGAGTCCAAGCATTAACCCAACACTGACAAGTCCACCACTAAACCATGTCCATAAGCATCACATCTACACGTAATTTAAATACCACCAAGGCTGGTTACCTAACCACTTCCCTGGTCAAGCCTTACTGTGAAGAAATTTTTCCTAATGCCAATCTAAACCTCCCCTTGTGCAATTTGAGGCCATTTTCTGGTCTTACCTCTTGCTACCTGGGAGAAGAGGCCAACCTCCACCTTACTACAACCTTCTTTTAGATGGTTGTAGAGAGCAATAAAAACCCTCTTCAGCCTTCTTTTCGCCGAACTAAACACCTCGCAGCCCCCTCAAGTGCTCCTCATAAGACCTGTGCTTCAGACTTCACCACCTCTGTTGCCTTCTGTGGACATGCTCCAGTGTTTCAATGTCTTTTTCCAAAACTGTACACAACATTTTGTGTCTGGCCTCACCAGTGCTGAGTACAGGGGGACAATCACTGCTCAAGTCCTGCTGGCCAGGATGCTACTAGCCTTCATGGCCATCTGGGCACACGATGCCACTTTTTTTCCTACTGGATTTAGAGAAAGTAGCTTGATTTACCCCCTGTAAGCGAGCACTCCCAGGTCCTTTTACCCCAGGCAGATTTTCAGCCACTCTGCCCAAGGCTGTAGCACTGCAGGGGATGCAGGGTCCAGGACTGCTCTGTTGAACCTCATCTAATCAGCCTCAGTTCATCAATCCAGCCAGTCTAGATCCCTCTGCAGAGCCTTCCTACCCTCCAGCAGATCAACACTCCTGCCCAGCTTGGTGTTGGGCAATGACCCTTGTGTGGGTCATTGATAAAGGTAGTAAACAGGACTGGCCCCAGTACTCACAGTCCAGGGGACACCATTTGTGACCAGCCATCAGATGGATGTAACTCTTTTCACCACCATTCTCTGGGCCCAGCCATCCAGGCAGATTTTTGCCCAGTGCAGAGTGCACTTGTCCAGGCCACCTGCAGTCAGGTTCTCTAGAAGCTGCTGTGGGAAACAGTGTCAAAGGCTTCACTGAAGTCCAGGTAGACAGTATCCACAGCCTGCCCCTCATCTGCTAAGTGGGCCATTTTGCAGTAGAAAGGCATCAACATGGCCAAGCAGGACTTGCCTTTCAAAAACTCACTCTGTCTGGGCCTGATCCCCTGGGTGTCCTGCACGTGCTGTATGATGGCACTCAAGATGATCTGCTCCATACCCTTTCCCAGCACTGAGGGGCCTGTAGCTCCCTGGATCCTCCCTCCAGTCCTTCTTTTAGACATTTTCAAAGTTCCAGTCAAATGGGACCTCCCCAGATAGTAGGACTGTTCATAAAATAAATAAAATTACTCTCTGATCGCTTCCACCAGCTTCCTTAGTATAGTTGTGTGGATCCTATCTGGCCACATGGACTTGTGTGTGTCTATGTGGCGTAGCAAGTCACTGACCATTTTCCCTTGGATTAGGGAGCTTAATTCTGGTGCCCATCCAGGCCTTCTAGCTTGGGCACTGGTCATCTAGAGATCAACTGGTCTTAATAATAAAGACTAGGGCAAAGTCTTTAGGTACCTTGGCCTTTTCATCTTCTTTCATCACTGTATTTCCTCCCTACCCAATAAAGGATAGAGATTCTCCTCAACCCTCCTTCTGTTGTTAATGCATTTACACAAAAAATAATATTGTCTTTTACTACAGTTCTTTAATTGGATGAGGAAAAAATTAATAAACATATGAAAGGTGTATATGCCTTTCATTTTTTTCTGTCTTAAAGATGATAAAGAATAATGCCAGGCTAACATTCTTCTGCTAGCAGTTTTGCAAACTATGCCTCGTTTCTCAGTAAAACCCGTTAGGTTATTTTTTACTAATGTGGGAGACTCAATATACTGGAACAGAAACCGGACATGGCTTTGTAAGCAGCTCAGAGAACAATATGTATTAGTTCATCTGCACTATCTTTATGGAGAGGTTGAGTAACATTTCATCATTTTAGCCCACAAGTCAAGTCAGCTTCCAAATTCCATTCATCCACATTTCTACCTCTTCTTGTATCTTGCTGTCCTTTAAATGATTCTTTATTTACACAAAAAGGGTGTAGACTTAAATTGGTTAAGTAACAATTGAATTTTCCTCGTAAGAAATGTTAAGTACAAACGAAGAACAGAAAATCATTAGAGAGCAAACTGACTTTCACCAAGGAGAATTAGATGTGTTATGCCCAGATTCACCAGGTAGGGTGATACAAATTTCATCAAGTTTTCTGTGCGCTTCTGTGCGAACAAATAAGACCAAGGAAAATCCTCTGGTACAAAGCTCATTCAATTGCTCAGGTAAAAAGCTCATTCATTGCACGAATTTTGCAAATGAAATAAAAACCTTCCTTAAAACCTGTTAGGAAAACTTTTTTATCTTTCTGTACCTATTTGGGCATTTGAGAAGTAGGAACTCTGCCTTACTTGTGCTTAAAAGATTTCCTGTGTTTTTTTCCCCTTTCTTCCAGTCTTTTGAGACTGTTTCACAAGATCTTTTGTGGGACAAGATGTTGCAGATAAATATTCTCCAAGGTGTCTATACCTGCACAATTTCCTGGTGCTAATTAGACCTGTGTGCCTCCTTGCTGCTGTTGTGGAGCACACACATACTGCAGCCCTTGTGAAGTCAAGCTGCAGTGCTCACAGGATAATCACATCTAACATTCACCAGTCCAGGACAGAAATTATTGCAACAAATGCCTGTTTATATGCAAATTAGGCCTCTCTTGCTTCAAGCATCATCCTCTAATTACTCAGCTGTTTCTCTAGTGTGATTTATTGAATCAGCAATTTATGAAGATGGAATGGCATAACTTAATTTACTTGTGTAGCTTCATTAATGGTTAAGGGGTAGAAATATGTATTGTGTCACTACTCACAAATAGTATTTGTTATCACTAGAAGTTGATATGGGTCATTTAATTTGTCTATGAAAATTTATTTACACTGTGTTCTGAAATCAACAGCTCCTCAACAAGCTTGTCTCTCAAATGCTTCCTGCAGCATTCCTGCTCATAGCTTGAGCATCTAAGCTTAAAGACAAGTTCTGAGAAAACAGCAACAGCTGGTACTAAACAAAAATTAAATAGATTAATTGAGTAATACCAATATTTTGTAAGTAGGGAGGAACTGACTGCATTCCTTTTTATTGTGTCACTGCTGAACACAAAGTTAAATGAAAACTGTATGTATTTTAGAGGTTGAAACAACATATGTAACCATCAAAATAAATGTGTGTTGTAATTTCATTCATGACTAATAATATGTTAGGAATCTGAGTGCTGAAGACAACAAATTATAATGTTAATCACTAAAGGAAGCATAATATATACAGGTTTAATTGTTTTCTTTCAGTTGCTTTGCACTACTGAATATCTCAGTTATATAGGAATGGTGGGGAATGCAAATTAAACTGAAAAGTCATGTTCTAGAAACACTTATGTTTTATATCACAGATACTGTATTTTCATGAGATTATTCTGTGTTTGAATCACTGCAGTGTTCTCATTTCTTCTCCAGATCTCAGGAATTTTTTTTCCTATAGTTTCTCTGTTTATCAGTTTCTTAAATTTCTTTTAAGATAATTTTGGCAACATTGTCTTAGTTTTTTGTGGTGAGGGTTTGGAAAGTATGTCTGTAAATCAAACTCTTCAGGCAAAGTGAAGGATAGCTTCAGAGTATTCTCTTGTGGTATTGATAACATTTTGCACAGGAAAGTCAGATCTTCTAGAGGTAATATATTAGTGTGTTGTGTTTTTCTGCCCAATATTTTTGGAACAAAAGCCTCCAAGTTGGTCTGAAAGTGACAAGGCACAGCAAGCAGAAGCAACTTCCTTGAACTTAAAGGAATTTTTTATTGTAAAACCTACATATACAGGATTAAGTTCTGAAAAAAAATTCTTCATGATTTCCCCCATCAATTACTTCTTCATTCCAAGAACTGGGCCTTTGATTTACATAATATCAGATATAGCTTTGAAGGTTATTCAACAGAAAAAAAAAAAGAAAAGGTGGAATCAGGCTTTAATTTAATTATAAACATTTTAAGAATATTTTAAGAAGGTATAAAGAAAAGTAAGCATGGCAATTACTCCCTGTTCTTGCTAAACACACTATGGAGTTTTAAAAAGATACTTGAAATCCAGAGAACTAAATAGCAACAAACATTTCAGATCTCAGACCAGGGGAATGATTATTCTTTCCTTTCTGGTAAAGTCTTTAAAACATATGACTTTGTACTGGCAGTAGAAACACTCATTATAACATATGACAAAGAAATCTTTCAAAAAGAAAGAAAGACATCTTATTAAGTCACCAGCTGAGTTTGGTACCAAGATTTAGAGTGTGGGAATAATGACAGCCAACTGCTCAGCCATGTGCAGTGGGTGCTATCCTCATGAGAAAGGTCAGAGGAAGATGACAGGATGCCAGTTAATAATACACATCTGAAGCAATGATCCTCAGAGGACCATCAAAACTGCAATGGTCTGCGGACAATTATGTTTTGTCTTTTAAACTGAGCACTGGCACTCAGGTTTGTATCATCACAAAAGAATAATACGAGATGGCATCAGAAAGAGAGGTCTTCTGTTTTGCTTCTTTTAATTACTGTCCAAGGAGAAAATGCCCTTTACTGATGTCTTAAACAATAATTGTTCTGGTTATCATAAAGGGTGACAGTGAAGGACAATGAGGGACAAGGAGTTTGCTCAGAATTTTTTCCCCTTAGAAAGACTTTTTCCTTGATTGGACTGAATGTGGAGCTCTAACAACCACAGCTATACGTATCTCTTCATTACATGATGCTTTGTAGCAGCACTACAATATTTTTATTGGCAGCACTGAGGAAGGTGGGAAGTAGAGGAGGAATAGAGATGTGCTAGGGAAGCCAGGCAACTGTGTAATGGGCCATAGAGTCTCAGGGATATATGAAGAGTTGATTTGAGACTGAAACTGAGATACAAAATCCCCCAATATGTTCTTAACAACCTACACTCTCCTCTTTTCTTTATCCTTCCTTCCCATCACTCCTCTGAGCATTTTCTTCTGTCCCTTCCCGATGACTAGGACAGATCTTAGATATCAAGGAATGCAGGTCCCTAGCAGGCTTCTTGGTCCCATACATCTCACCACATTCTGTACTTGTTGCATGTGTGACACTTTACCAAATACAGTGCCAGCAAAAGTGGAAGGTCAGGCCTACCTGAGCCTGATTCAGCTAAGAAACAATGCTGCTTGAAAATATACCATATATAAACGTAGATAAAAAAAGAGCTCATGTTGCTATGCATAGTGTCACCATCTAATAATTTTGTCATCCTGAAGTACGGTGGACAATTCAAATTGTGATATTCCTAGAATTCTTACAATGCCATTGTCTATTATTATGCTGTTCCTAGCTTTGGCACTGGCTTGCCTGGGGAAAATTACATAATCTTTATGCTTAATTTTCTTCCATCAGGAAGCTAATATAATTGTAGAATTACATTACGTTACAGTGCTATGGGGACATAATATGTCAAATCTTGAAGCAGAACACCTGCCTCTGAGCAGAATAGTGCTGCATATCATAATCTCTTTCTCTTAGTGTTTACTGCCTCAGACATATTGCCCCTCCCACATAGCTTCTCTGCTACAGGACATACAAATCTAGCTTGGATGTCTATTTTCCTTCAGTCATCAGACTTCCAGCAGTTTTCATGGAATTGCAGAATATTCTGAGTTGGAAGGGACCCCCAAGGATCATGGTGTACAACTCTAAAGCGAATGGCTCATACAGCCTGTGACCATGAATGACAATGTTAGAGCCATCCTTTAACTGGCTGAGCTAATTTTGATTTCCAAGAAGATTGAACTGAATGTTCATTTGTGCAGAGGACATGGTTGGGCACTAAGAGTCACCAGATTATGCTCATGAACGACAGAAGGCACCCAGATCTGCAATTCTCTCTCTTTCCAGGTCAGCGTACTCACAAAAAGCTACATAAAACCCACAGCAGTGTTATGTTACAATCAAAAGAGGGCTTTGTTGAAGATAAACAGATAACAACTAACCTATGACCAATGGATATTGATATTCATTGCTGAGATTATAACATCCAGATCAATACAGTTTCTACTTGCATTGCACCTCCCTCCTCTTTAAACCTCCATCTCAGCTTTTTTACAACTGAATTACTGCTAGCCCAAATGTGGGCTACCTTTACCTACACAGAAAGATAGTAGATTCATTTCATCACCTTCACAGTATGAGTGAGATGTTAAATTTTTTTAAGCTGCCTCATCAGAATGCCAACAGCACAGCGCTAGACTATTTTACAATAATGGCTCTAAATGTCCTATATGTAAAACTGAGGCATCCTTGCCTTCCAGTCCTCTATAAAATATAGCAGATGTACAACAGTCATGAGGGCAGCTATATCTTTAGGAAAACGGTGGTAAAAGAATTTGTCTTCCACCATAATACCTGTGGGCTGCTCATCCTTATGAAATCATCTGAATGGGTCTCCAACTATCCTAAAAAATTTGGCTGTAACTTGGGACTACTTCAAATACATAAAAATCTGCTTGTTGACAGCTGAAAACTCTACTTAGAAGACTCGTATTGGGTTTGCATGGCCAGGTTTTGGTAGCAGGGGGGCTACAGAAGCAGCTTCTGTAAGAAGCTACTTGAAGTTTATTCCATGTCCAGCAGGACCAAGATGGATATGCCACTGGCCAAGGCTGGGCCAATCAGAAATGGTGGCAATATCTCTGTGATAACATATTTGAGAAGGAAATAAACAGGTTTTTGTGCAGATGAAATTTGGGCCAGAGCAGGGTGAGAATATATGAGAAGAATAACTCTGCTGTCTCAGTGGAGACAGAGGGGAAGGAGGTGTTCCAGGCGACAGAACTGAGCCTCCCTTGCAGCCTGTGGTGGAGAGAGACATGGAGAGACAGCTGTGCCCCTGCAGCCCACGGAGGAGGACAGGGATGTAGAAATCCACCTGTCTGTGGAGGAGATCCACCCTGGAGCAGATGGATGCCTGAGATGAGGCTCTGAACCCATGGGAAACCCATGCTGGAGAACCTCCTATCAGGGACCTGTGGACTTCTGAAGACAGGAGCCCATGCTGGAGCAGTTTTCCTGATAAGGCTAGTGACCCCATGGGGGACCCACATTAGAGCAGGCTGTGCCTGAAGGACTGCACTCCATGTAAGAGCAACCCACATTCCAGCAGTCTGTGGAGGACTGTTGTCTGTAGAATGGACACACATTGGAGAAGTTCACAGAATTCACAGAATGATTAGGTTCCAAGAGACCTTAAAGACATTGAGTCCAATCCATGCCCTACCACCTCAACTAAGACATGGCACCAAGTGCCATATCCAGTTTTTTTTTAAACACATCCAAAGATGGTGACTCCGCCACCTTCCCAGGCAGACCATTCTAGATCATTTATGACTCTTTCTGTGAAAAACTTTTTCCTAATATCCAACCTATATTTCCTTTGATGCAGCTTGACACTGTGTCCTCTGATTCTGGCAGTTGCTGCCTGGTGAAAGACCCTCACCTGACTACAACCACCTTTCAGGAAGTTGTAGAGAGTGATAAGGTCATGGAGGACTGTCTTTTTTGGAGGGACCTCATGCTGGAGCAGGGGAAGGACTTCTTGAGGAGTGGGAGAAACAATGGGTGATGAACTGATCAGAACCCTCACTCCCTGTCTCCCTTTGCTGCTGGCGGGGAGTAGGTAGAGCCAGGAGGGAGGGACAACTGGGTGTTTTTACGGTCTGTTTTTACTCCTCATTTTCCTGCTCTGATTTTGTCAGTAATAAATTCAACTAATATCCCCAGTTTGTGTCTGTTTTGCCTATGATGGTATTTGGTGAATGATATCTCCCATTTCTTATCTCAAGCCATGAACCATTCATTATGCTTTCTTCCCACTGTCAAGATGTGGACAGAAGTGATAGAGAGGCTTTGGTGGGTGCCTAGCGTCCAGCCAGCATATACCCACTACATGCATGGACCCAACTCTGATTTTGGTCACAGACGGCAAAAATCTGAAGACACGTCACTGGTGCTACTCCAGTGATATTGCCTCATACTTCCTTGCAACCAAGAAGTGTTTTGGTTTTGTGTTCTGTTCACTCAGATATCTCATATCCTACTATTCTGCTAGCAGTAGGCAGGAAGAATTAGTGAAGGAAAAGGATACCTGTGAATTCATAATTCCTGAGGGAAACACTTTTAGTTTTATTTTAGATATTATTCAGATCTGTCATGAGATCAGTGTCCCATACAGATGGACTGTGCTACTATGATGCTGAACATATCTTGAAAAATCTCTGGTAAAGAGAGCTCTTAAATCCTCCAAATTAGACTCAGATATGCAGCCTGCCAAAAATGGCAAATTAAGAAAAAAAGTGTAATACAACATCCAGCTAATGAGAGCCCTAGAGTAGTGAGTACAACCAATTTAAACCACGGGGTCAATGGCAGTCACAGCTTTAATAATTTTAGAGACATTTAATACTGCACAGGGATAGAAAACATCTTCAGGAACTTGTCTTTTACAAAAAAAAAACAACCTAAAAACCCATCATAACCCCCAGAAACAGTGAAAGCCAAAGAAAAAGTAACAAGGAGAAGTAATAAGAACCTGTTCCACTTTTAAAACTAATATAATGCGTAAATTTGACAACTTCACTTCAGAAACAGGGAATTGCAGAAAATTGTGCTACATTACATGATCACACATGAACCAGGGAAAAAATTATAATCTAGAACAAAAAATAGAGAAGAATGTTCTTCTTAAACAGTCTCAGAAATTATTTCTTGTCTTTTCAAGATCATATTTGAGGAATGAAAGCAGAACAAAGAAAAGAAAAAGCAGAACCTGTAAATCGTCCATGTGCCTCACACCCTGTCCATCCCTTGCATGTATGTGGAGTACCTGGAAGATGCTAACACTGAATCAGCATGTTGCAACTCTAGCAGGCTGAATACTAAACTGCGCAATAGAGGATCAAGTTCTCAGACGATCCTCCTCTTAAGAGGATCTCTTGCCAGATCCAGAATTATTAGTGCATTATTAGTTACTACATAAGTATTAATCACAAGATACCAAATACAAAAGTAAAGGAAACTGAAACCGTTGTTGGATGTTTTCCCATTTTACCCATTCTCTTTTTTCCTCATTATCATATTTCAAACTGTATAAATTTTTGATTGCTGTGATATAAATAAAATACAGTTTTATGCCAGAGATAATTCTAGTGCTGACTTCAAGTTCCCCCATTCAGAGATCTAGTATTATCTCTGAAAGATAACAGAGAATTGTAGAAGCTGAAATTTTAAACTTTTGTTTCACTTGAACATAAGATGCAAAGTAAACAACAGTATTAAAGAAAAAAATTCCATGTGTCTCCTTAAATATCCAAGTACTCCCTTTTGCTAATTTCAAATCTTGGTTGTTTGTAATCAAGCAGCAAAAGTCAAGTGCCTTCAGATTTTTTGTTAAGTTTTGACATCCTGCTATCTCCAGGTGAACATATTTCATTAAAAAAAGGCTGAATTATTATCCACCCATTGAGAAAAAATAGTTTACATTAAATTAATATAATATATAGTACTTACAATATAATTAATATATGACCCTATTTTGTGCAGGCTTTTTTTCCCCTGGTTCACTATTATGTCTAAAGGTGGTCCTTAAATCAACTCTGTTTAATTTGTTTCCTGTCTTCACTGGCTGTCTAGAATTTTTACAGTGTGTGAAATTGTTCTGGAGTTATAAATTTAATTTACATATTTGCTTGAGACAAAATTGCCCTTCTGCTTTCTGGGGGAAAGAAATATAAGTTTCTAGTTCAACTAACCTGAGACTTTTAACCGTTGTTAATCAAACTGAGTGCATGGTTTCCTATAGAGCTAAACTGAGTCAGTCTACCTGAGCTTTGCCCTCACAAAAAAGCCTCTCTATTTATGTGAATCACAGAAGCAGTGATGTAAAGAACTTTTCTTTGTCATTCTAGACAGTTTTCAGAATATCCTGTTGTGAGCTCAAAATGGGCTGTTTAAAACAAAATCACAATTTAATCTCTATTATACTGCTGTCATTAAATGGTCAATGAAGTATTATACACTTACTAAAAACTTACATAATTTTCTTTCTTTGCCAAATGTTCCATGATTAAGCCAAACATTTAAAAGTAGATGTTGTCTGAAGATTAATTTGTGAAAGAACAAGAAAATTATTTTTCAAATAAAAATATTTCAGTTAGGACAATGTTAGAAATCTATCCCCTCCCAATTAAATTTTTAAATTCATTGCTCTGTACTAAACCACTGTAATCCAAGAATTAAGAGGATTTAACCTTCAAGAAAGTAACTCACATTTTTTTTAATATTCTTGATGCACAACCTTAAGCAGCAGAAAGTAAAGCTTGTTGGTGTTTGCTACCACTCTTGAGGACACTTCAGGAACATTCCTTCTGCTAATGCACACTTTCTGCAATTTTTACTGGAACAGATGAGGATATTCAGAATATTAAGTACATCTCCAGTTACATAATATTGTAGATATGAGTTACTCATATTTGACCCAAGGCCAGTATTCATATTTTATGTTTGACAGGAAGAGGATTGTTAGCAGAGGGGGTGAATCAAGCATACTTTCTCTAAATCCAGTAGGAAAAAGAGTGGTATGGTTCTTTTGTTATTGTGGCCATGGTCCTTTTGAAGCTTACCCCAAAAATTATTAAAATTGAAGTTAACCCACGTTGTCTTGGTGTTTGAAGCACCAAAGCACCATATTTTCATTTTTTCACAAAAGCCATACTATTTATCATACTCACTTCTGTATGCTTATTTCAAGTGCACTCAATCATCTGCCTTTGAAGGTCCTCTGTAGATTTCCTAGAAGATCCCTCCATTACCCACTTCCCTTAATTTAGTAAAGTAATTGTTACCTATCAGTGTAGGATTCTGAAAGAGCTAGAGATAAAAGCAAAATTGAAAATTATGTTCCCATAACACAGAAAAAATCCTTTGAGATCAAGACCTCCCTTTGACAGATGCGGTTACTGCTCGTCACAGCCTACACAGAGGTATTACCTGAAAACATCTTATATATAGCCAGGATAAAAAAATGACACAAGACAAAATCACCGTGCTTGCTCCTCTTCTTTCCCTGCAACCAAACATCTCTTCCCCTCTGTAACCCAAAAGTAGGCCTGATTCCTCAGAGGATATCCCTTCCTTGCCAGGGCTTTGTGAGGAACTTGCAAAGGGCTGTAATCACCTCAACGTGCAAAATCTAACAAATCTTTTCGGGTTTACCCAGAATGAGCCTAGGTGTGATCACATCCTTTCCTAGGGAGGAGGGAAAAGGGAAGGGGAGGTTGATACCTGCCTGGAGCTTCCTCCAGCAAAAAGTGGGGGGGTTGTTACTTCAGGCAACAGCCCTGTAAGCGCAAATGTGACAATATGGGCTGACAGTGTCCCTTCTTTGTCTCTTGCTTTCTCTTCCTGGCATACATTATGTGTGCTTGCAAATAAGATCCTAAGAGTTGACAGTCTGGCATTTACAATGATCACTGAGGGAGCTTATTCATTCCTGTGCATGTCACATACCCTTATAATGGGTCATAAAAACACCACATTTATATTTTATAAAACTTTAGGTAGGGTCTAGCCCGGTTCCTCCAAGAGTAAAATATTAATTAAATGAGACATTTTACTTGATGTGTCATCATTGCTGGTAAGGAAAAGTTAAAAATAGTTATTAAAGTTAAAAGTGTATTTAATTTCTAAGTATTTCAAGTATTTTTCAATTTTTTTATATTCAAGTATTTTATATTTTAAAAGTGCATTTCCTTGCTTAAATCTGTTATGAACATTTAACCCTACTGATACATACTGACATCTGACCATTTTATTATTTTTTCTGTGATAAATGATAAAATGTATTTAAAACATAACTGTATTTAATGAGTTGGGTTTGTTCAGATGCTTTAAATAGTAACCTATCTTAAGCATACTGAGAAAATGCAGACCATATATTTGAAGGAAAATACCAAATTGATGTTTTTTGCTAGCAACTTTACAGGGGGAGAGAAACTCCAGTCCCTTTCATTTTTATGTACAGGTTTTCATATTTACTATGCAAAGAGTGCAAGCATGCGGGCAGATAAAGGAGTTCTCAGAAAGGAATTTTCATTAAAACCATAAAGGGAAATTATTGACATTTGTAGCCAAAAGTCATTCTCTGCTGACATTTCCACTGTAACTGTGGTCTGCTCTGATATTTTCTTCCAGTGTTGTTCTCCTTGTTGCGCTAATATTGAGTGTCAGAGGGGAACACGTGTGGCTTTGGCTATGTAAAAAGAGGGCACCAGAACTTACATAATATTCTTCTCTCCCCTCTACAACGTATCACGAAGGATGTAAGATGTGTGAGAAGCAAAGAACTTGAAGCATCCCTTATGTAAAATTAATTGAAAAAAAGGTGCAGTAAGGAAAAAAACCCCTGCCATTATTTCCTAGTAAAAAATGTAGATATTAACAATTTAGAGCAAGTGATTTCACCAAGAACTTCATGATTGTCCTGTGCTTAATAAGTAATCCTTTCATTTCCCTGTATGATACGGCATATTGCAGCAAATTATAAGAAATATGAATGCAGATAATGACAGAATATGTAAAATTTCCAACCTCCCTATAGTGTTTAGGTGGGGAAAATGATCACAAAACTGTCAGAAAATTCTACATCAAGTTTATGTATTGTAGGCACACAAGTCATGGACCAAATTCACATATTTTTCCTCAGCTATTTAGGTGAGGAATTTGCTGCCTGCTCTGTAAGGAAGACATCTGAATAGGACAGTAGAACAAATAAAGCTCTCCCTTTACAAAAGATAATTGCTTCTTACACAGATACTCATTAAGTCATTAAGTGGATTCCCTTTTTCAGTGGGTTTAGGGTTTTTTTGCAAGGAGTCAGCATTCTGATGTTTTGAAATGCACTGACAAGATAATTGTAAATCCTAAGCCTAAAAGAGAATACTGAATGTGAGCCCAGCATTAAATCACTGTATATCCTAGGCTGCTAACAAGCTCTGTAGCATCATGACAAGTATAGATGAAACATGCAACATCTAATTCATCGCTTCAGGACTTACAATAAATATGCCTGTAATTTTAAACTGTTTGTAGCTAACACATAATGTGACAAATAATGCTATAAACTTTTATCTCCTGGGAGGATACAGATTTCAGACAAAGTTCACAAAGAAAATCTATGGATGAAAACATATTTTGTAGAAAACACACTAAATACATAACAGAAGAGAAAAGTAAAAAAGGTATCCTGGTATTTGGTGGTGTTATTTCTGAATACCTGGATATTGTCAAAGAATCCAGCATGGGGTTTCATGTCTCTTTAGGGCCTCAGTGAAGTTGGGTTGTTCACGTACCCTTAAGGCCCATGCAAAATCCTAGAGCTATGCAAATTGCAGAATTCAAGTTTATGGATTATTCTCTGGGAGAGACTGAAATTATATTTTTAGTGGCTTAAGCATTGTTGACATCACCAAATGACTTCTGTCCCCTGTAGCAAACTGTGCAAAGAAGCAGCTGCTCATCAGGGACCACCAAAGCCCATCCCTCCCTGAGTATGCTTCTTGAGGGGAGCTGGGCTGTGAGTTAAGCCACCTGATGGGAACTTGAGATGCAGTAAAATAAAGGTGGCACTATTGTCCAGATATCTCAGGCCTAAGGAGAAGTAAGCAAGCCTGGGGGAGTAGAACATATCCACAAAGGAAACCATTCTCAGATGTGTTGAAAATCAGCTCTAGCAGGAGGGAGGCCATAGCCCACAGACCCATTTGCTGAGGCCAGGTTTGAACTCCCAGGAAGAGGTGAGTGTTTGAGTGTGCAATGACAAATCTCTGCCCTGAGGAGTGGACTGTCACCATCTGGAGGCTACAAGCCAGGGATTGAGGGTGATGGAGGCAAATTCTGCAGGGTGGGCTGCTGCTTCTTATCACAGTAATCGTCCTTCCTTACACAGCTCACTCAGGTGTAAAACTCCCTCTCTTTCCCCCTCAGGAAGGTTGGATGGGGTATAACTGCCTCAACTGTGCTGACATCAGAAGCAGCTATCTTGTGTTAGAAGGTGTCCAAAACCATCAAATACCCCCAGACTCATTTCTGAAGCCTTCCAGCAAAAGACTGAAAGATATACACACACACAACTTATCAGGAAGTTCCCACCTGAGCCTTAGCACATTTTAATCCATCTGACTTTGTGTTTTGTGGGCTTTTTCCCACACCCCAGACAGATAAAGATGGCAATCGTCACTTCAACCCATGGACACAAATCCGCAACAATCAAGCCTCATGTAGATCCATGGGTGGTGATCCATGTATCATTCTATTCTTATCCTTTCTTTTTTTTTTTTTTTCTTTTTCTTATACATTTTCTTAAGTATTCCTTAAGTTTTCCTTTATGCTTTCATATTTCCATAATAATATATATAACAATAACAAAATGGCTGCATACCTGCTTTGCAACCAAATTGTTCTGAAATGAACCCTACATATGCATGTTCACAAACACCCATCATTCAGTGTCATCTCACTCTAATCTGCCCCAAGGGATCTATTAACAAGAACCTGGGTTGCTCTTGCCTTCATGGGGGTGGGTCGTAACAGTCTTCACTTTCATATATTACTGACATTGTTAGGTTTTATAGGTAATCATGAAACATCTGTTTGGGTGCCACTAGGTGTCCTTTCATAGATGAGTAATTTTATCTGCTTGAATAGTAAAATGACACGTAGAAAAAAACCCTAAAAAATCAAATGTCATGAATAATTGCATTTTAGTTTACTCATTTTAACTTAGAGCTAGTATATAGTGATATGCAGATGTTTTCTGCTATTATCTGGCTTTTAGAACGGAGAACAAAAATTCTCTTTTATAACTTTAAGGTATTCCATACTTTATGTGTTTGAAATTATCCCAGTATCCCAGTAATTAAATGAAATGGATTAAATGAAACAATGCAGTTAAGGGAAAGGAGATGCAATAGAATGAGGTCTCCTTAAGGGAACATAGTGAGGGAGGATTCATTGATGGCTGCTTTTTTTTTCTTTTTTTTTTTTTGCCTGGCTTTACTCAAGCTGACAGGAGACCCTGAGATCAAAGGCAATACTAAATATTAATGAATGCAGAAGCCTCAGAAAAGGAGGTGAGAGAAACTGATTGTCAGAAGCTGAAGACAGAAATGAATTCCGAAGAGAGCTGAAGACATGAATACAACAGGAGACTAGCTTTTTTTCAAGCCCAGAAAGAAAAGAAAACAGGAATTATGGGAGTGGACCAGAACCTGCTAATAAGAGCAAGAGTTAAGACAGTTGTGAATATATACCCTTTTTAATCATTTTTCTATGTGTAAAATGTATTTTTGAATTAATAAATATTATAGGAAGACATTGACAATGGACTGAATAAATGCATGTGAGTGAATAAGGCAAAACTTAATTTTTAAAAAGCCAGAGAGATGCAAGTAATAGAGATTCAAAGCATGGTTTGTCCTATAATCTGAATAAGGAAACTGGAGGAGAAGCTGAAGGAAGTACATTTAGCCAAAAAGGAAAAGTCTAAAAGAGAAAGATATGTTTAGAAAAGTCTAAATAAAAATAAAAATAAACACTTCATCAGAAAGAAAGCAGCCAGAATTGAAGAATTTGGCTTCCCAAATGTTTCAGGAACTACAATAAGGGAAAACTAAAATAAATTGGTTAGTAAGAAAAGCTAGCAGATGAAAATAGTAATCAGTTGTAGGTGGCCCTGCTTGAGCAGGAGGGTTGGCTTGGATGACCTCCAGAGAACCCTTTCAACCTCAGCCATTCTGAATTTCTGTGATATGATCAGCGTAACCCTTACTGTAAGGAGGCAAACTTCCATTCTCAAAACCCTTCCACATTTGGAACAATAAGAAGAAATCTGAACAGCACAGTGGCTCACAGGAACAGGGGTTGCTGGGGAAAGAAAGTTATTTCCAGGGCCAGGAGCAGGAATGGCAGCCTTTTATTGTGCAAGACCTCCACAAAGATTTCACAATTATCTTTAGTGTCTTTGTGGGGTAGACATAGCAGTACACCCTAAAACCTTTCACACAGGTCTGTGGATATAAAGAGGCATTTAACATGCAGCAGCTGAAATTTGCAAACCTTATGGTGTTTGAAACTTGTTTGTCATAAAAAAGAATTAGGGCCAGTTAGCTTCAAAACCAGGTTATTTTTGCAGGGCCAAAAGCAGTATCCTGACAGCGGCACTGGAAACATGGAATGCCAGGTGCACTCCCTGGTGTGACTGCATTCATTGGCAGTTGTAGCTATGTGCTTTGCTTCACTTTTTGGCTTTGCAGAGGTTCACTTCAGGAATGACATCTCCAAAGTAAACACAACGTCCAGAATACAAGTTTTAGATGGCAGCTCTGCAACCCACCAGCCCCCACCTTTTGTCTTGGTCTGGGCAGGGCACATCTGTTACACACTCAATAAAGAGCACATCATGCCGACAAGCCTGTTTTATGTATATCTGAAGGTCTGAGGTACCTCCAGCACACTGTTCTGTATTGTGTCACCTACGCTGACGTTTGCCACACAGCTGGTGTGTGTTCGTTCACACAGGAGACAGCTGGGGGCTGAATCACAAGTACCCTCCGGCCACGGATAGCTCGGTGCAGCAATTAAGCCAGGAGTTTATTTATGTGGTTCTGAGATCATCAGCCTTAATCTACCGTACTTGACAGTAATCACAGATCCCATGACAAATGTTGCCCAAGTACAACTCTGTAAACAAAGTTACAAATAAGGCTTCAATTCTCATTAACTTGTTTTTCTCAGAAAGAATTTCTTAATTTCTGATTCCCTCAGATAATACATACAAACTCTAACCAGATTTTGTGAATAGATGCATAATTTACAACTAAATTATAGCTGAGGGAGTTAGGACTCATCTGACAAGAATGAATTTACAGAAATGAAAATATAATTGTATCAAGTATACACAGTCACAAAGCCTCTTCCAGTTACCTATATGAGTCAGATGTTGACACAGATTATATTTTCATTCATTACCATTACACCTTTCTCTCTTGAATCCCTTTGTCTTGTTCCTAAGCAACGACAAAAAGGCTCCTCTTTAGAGACAACCTATAGTCATGACCCCAGAATGGGATTCCTTTAGGTAGATCAGCAGTGATCCTAGGAATTTCAAATGCCTGCCACAGAATCCCACAAGGAATGGAGTATCTTGCATTAAAAGCATAAACCAGAGACACCAACATTCAGAAAGAAACTAAATCCAGAGCCCTTTCCTCAATTATGCAGCTGAAATAATTGGATAGGTTGCTATCTCATGTACTTAACTTTGTGATCTTCCAGACTAAAAATGTCAACTCATTTCTTTGTCATTTACTTGATGTGATCAGCAAGTGACTGTTCAATTGAAGGCTAGCTGTATAGCAAGATAACTATTTCAATGATTGTTGGGAAGGCAAATTATTGAAGATTATTAAAATCTTTACCCAAAGCTGTCAATGACCTCCAGTTACAATTTGAAATAGTTACTTTCATCCTTCATGTCTCAGTTTGCTATCTAAAAGTAAAATACAATATTTTCCTGCCAAAATCAGTGTTAGCACCTTTAAGTGATAACTTAAATCAGTAAGTGATTACTGATTGTAGGCTCTTCCTTTGTTCTGGAATCAGAAGAGTTGTCACAATTCCACTTTGAAAGGGGAAAAACGTCCTCTGTTTCCAAGCATATTATCAAAGCCTATACCTGATGTCTTCAGAAACAGTTCATGCCACTATGGTCCCATACCATGATTAGTTATGTCTCTGTGCATTCCTGCCAAGTTTGTCTGACCATAGAGAATCTTCTAAGGTTTCAACTGTTTCACAAAGAGAAAAACATAGCTAAGATTTTAACAAACCTCCTGTAGCAGGGTCCTAGAAAACATTCGGTCTTAGCTACCAGCACTGTTCAGCAACATGTGCTGGTAGCTAAGACCAAGTTCCATGTTCCCAGAAAACATGGAAACTGCCATGACAAAGAAGACATTCTAAATTTTGGAAAGAATTGACTTCTTATCAATCTTATAAATGGCATTTCAGGGGGAAAAAAATCCCCCAAAACAACAAAGCACATACTGGATTTCTGTTTTCCCTTCTTTTCCTGGAATGAGATACTCCATGTGATTTTGGATTGAGTAGTGGTAGTAAATGTAATTTTATTTAATAATGTGTGCCACTGTAGCCCTTTAGAATAACAAAGTAATAAGTAGAAAGTGTTTGTCATCTTTATATTACAATAAAGTTTCTTGATGCTTTGCTGTCAGTCTGGTATTCAGATTGGTGGTGGCTGCGTAATTGCTGAAATATTACATTACATTATATTTCTATAATATTAGTTTAAAGAGAGATAGAAAGGCCTTTTAGGCTCTGAAGTTTCAATTTAAAGTAATTTTCCTTCTTTTGTCTTGGTCCTCATACTGTACATTGAATAATTTTTTCTTTCATTTTTTTCATTTCAGAGCCCTGGTTATTTTGGTTTTTTAATACTAGCAATCATCATGGATAATATTAACTTTGCTGATTGGGCTTCCAGTTTGGGCTCTCATCTAAATTTCTCTTTCTCTTTTTTCCTGATTTGCTATTTCCTCTATTAGTCAACTGAGGTTGATGTACCTGTGAATCAAAGTCTATACAGCTTTCTGTGGCTAGACAAATCAGCATATTTCCTTTTGTAACCCATCTTTTTCCACTGCAGCCAGGAGAAGCTGTTGTTTACATAAGAAACAGCTTTCAGACATTTACTTTTATTTGAGTCATCTATGTCCACTCGTATTTTAATACTATATATGGGGCAGGAGAATCTTGAATTCAGATGCAACACCATGCAAGAGACTTAAAAATCATAATTGTCTTAAACACTCTTACGATCACCAAAGGAAGACCAGAGGAAGAGTACCAATGGGATGCCATCAGAATTCACGGAGTGGTGATATCTTTCTATTTAGTCTGTCTCTCTCACTCTTTTTCTCTCCTTTCCACTATTAAACAAAATCTATACTATTGACTTCAGCATATGGTTTTGATTGCACCTTAATTCATGTAGAGGTGTCTCTCTAATAATTATAATAACTGGATCTTAGCACACCTGATTTTCTATTACACCCACCTTTATTGACTTACATTTGTTTTGATAATAGCTTTCTCTATTGCCTTGGTATTTTGCATTTCCTGAAATATCCAAATCTGTTTAGCAGTGGATCATCTGCTTTTGAGGTATCTGGCTACCACATTGGAGGAGTTAAAATTGATCCTATCACTTATGCTTCTTTTAGGCACTTGTTTTCATTATTACTCTCATTATTAGAGATAATTATTTCATTATTATCTCTAAGGAGATATGTGAATCAATCTATATGCAGTACCAAGCAAAACTGGCAAGATTGCTTGAGCAAGCCAAGCTATTTATGAAATCCCTATACAACCTTATATTATGCTCACTCTGACATTTCCCACATATACAAATGCAACAAAACAATCCATTTTTTTGAGACCGTGCTTGAATCAAACTCATGTCATGTCCAAAAATGAAAGCATTCCAAGGGATTCAAATCCCATGAGCTTACAGATGACATAGAACACCTCCCTTTGAACCTCAGGAACTAAAATACGTATTCAAACCCCTTTATCCTTATATCCACGTCCTGGCTTCAGCTGGGGTAGCGTTAATTTTCTTTCTGGCAGCTAGAAGAGTGATGTATTCCAGATTTGACATGACATTAATGTTCATAATGTTTTAGTTGTTGCTGACTAGTTCCTACGCTAAGTCAAGGACTTTTCAGCTTCTCATGTTGACCCATCAATGAGGAGGTTGGGAGTGCACAAACAGTTGGGATGGGGCAGAGATGAGACAGATGACCCTAAGCAGCCAAAGGGATATTCCATATGATGATTATCTGCCTGCCAGGTTAAATCACAGCAGGTCACCACCAAGTCTTGTTGTATTATTTTATCTCTATACTTACTCTTACTTTATACTTGTCCCTTCTATGAATACTTAATTTTATTTATTTATTTGGCAAAAAGTTACCTTTTATTACCGTATTCACACCTGAAGAAATTTGACAGCTCTGGTATTATTTAATTTGTTTGTTATACTCCAGAAAATGTCACAATAAACTTCAAAATTACCCTGACTAAGACAGTAATAAAAAGATGGGAAATTTGAAATCCAGGTGCTGGATCATTTTAAATACTCAGCTCTCCTGAATCTTGCTGCTTTCTTTAGCTATGCAACTATTGTAAGCATAGCCATGCACTATCAGTATTTGGTTAGTTAGGATAAATTCAGCTTTCATAAAGACAGCAAAGAAAGGGCAGTCAAGAAAAGATTTTTCTAAAGGAACAATACTGGGCAGTGATACTAGACTTCATAATGACCCGGCATGTCACTTTGCAACTAAAACAGAATATAAATATGTAAATTAAATGATGCAATGCATGCTTATTGGAGGAAATCCCAGCACATTCAATGATCATGCAGCCTACCAAATTAGCTAAAGTTCATGTTGGAGTTTCTAGGATTTTGCCCACTAGGACATCCATGGCATGGTAGAACACTGTTTTCACTGATTACTGAAAAATGTATGACACATGGCAAATTTTAGTGGAATTTTCCCTGGTTTTATCAGGTGGTTCTGTCTACATGTAAAGTAGTGATCAAAGTCATACCTTGCTGATAAATACAAATCTTTATGAGAATTATTTTCTATTGGGAATATAGCAGTCAACTTATATGTGTTTGTTATATCACACATATGATACCTTTTCAACAATGTGGAGAGGAGAAACAATGTGACTTGGCTTGTTTCACTATTTGCTTTTATTAGCAGTTTGTCTCCTCCTCCACTGCTAGCACAATGTATTTTCTCCCTTTGTTTCATTGCTTGAAACAAGTGGAAAAATTACTTTGCCGAAGCATGACCTAACTGACTACCATGTTTTGCTTTTTACAAAGTTCAGCTTCCTACAAAATTCCTGTAACTATTCATGCAACCCAGCAAAACAATCCCTAAAGATAAGGATTTCTGATATTAGCATTAAGATCACCCTTAATTGCTTCAGCCAGATTTAAAAAACGCAGGCTGGAAGAAATAAACAGATATTTTTCTTTTGATTCTCTTCCCCAATAAACAAAATGTATTACAAACCATAAAAATGATTATTTTAAAATGTAGAAACACTCACCCCCCAGTGTTCTCAAATTTCCTAGAAACAGCTGTATTTCTTCTCATTTAACTTGGAATTCCAACTATGCAGCTTCACTGAATTTAGCAGATTTATGCTACCTGTCACAGGAAAATTATTCAAGACCAGTTTGGTTTTGTTTTTTGTTTTTGTTTTTGTTTTTGTTTTTGTTTTTGTTTTTGTTTTTGTTTTTGTTTTTGTTTTTGTTTTTGTTTTTTGTTTTGTTTTTGTTTTTGTTTTTGTTTTTGTTTTTGTTTTTGTTTTTGTTTTGTGTGTGTGTATGATGCACAAAAATAATACTATCAGCACAAAAGAGAATGAGGAAAACATTGTCTCACGGATAGAAAAAAAACATTCAAAAGAGATCACAGAAAATTCTTGGATTTTCATTTTTCAAAGATAAATCAGGGCAGATGTTTTCACAGAATTACTTTTCCTAATATTTGCTATGCCAACAATCTCTGCTTTGAAATCTGACCACAATAATTTGCACTGAAGTTTGGAAAATGTTGCTGGCTTTCTGACTTAACTAGGAAAGAAAATGGAGTTCTCCATACTCTTGCAGAAATGTATTTTTGTTATCATGATAAATCTTACTAATTTTAAAGTACCAATATCTTCTTAGTAGTAGTAGTAGTAATTTCTAGATGGCTTGTACATTCTGCAGAGATTTTGAGAGACATAATGGGAAGCTTAATGACTGACAGGAAATCAATGAGGGTTAAGAACAAATAGAATTGGGCAAAGAAAATGAGTGTGTGTTGGGGGAGGAAGGGATTGCACTGTTGACAATCTGAGGAACAGGAATAGGACAACCATGACTTATTGGAAAAAAAAGTCTTTGCTTGACCTTTTATATAGTTTAGTGCATTTACAAAAGTTGTTAATTTTTGAGGAAAAATCTATTTTGTTGTTGTTGTTGCTGTTGTTGAAGCATTGCCAACCTTTGTACTCAGCACACTTAAAAGCCAGAAAGTTTATGTGCCATCTGTTTAAGATCTGATTATGTGATCTCAATTGTGTTTAAGGAAATTGTGATCTTTAAGTCTCCTACACCTTCAGAAGCCCAAACACATAATCACAACACAGTAAGTAACTCCAAAGTCCAAATCTGAGAAGGTCCAGAACAAGGCAAAGCTTGCAACATATGGGACACATGCTTTGCCTTCACCCTGGGAGCAATAAAAGCTGATCCCAGCCTGCATTTGCTGCACAAAGATGATAAGCTAGTATATGTTCCTAAAAGTTCAGAAAGATATTAGTGGCTTGCTAAGTCACTGCTGGATTAAATACCTTGATTTGTGCTGCACAAGACACCAGACTAGATGATCACAATGATTGCTTCTGGTCTTAAAATGTAAAAATTTTTTAACAAAATAATTTAGATAAATGTGAAATGAGGGAAAAATCTTTCTGTCTGACTTAGTTTAATGACTCTATTGTCTTAACTACTTGAGGGAAATTAAGTAAATTGAGTGCAGTGACTAAAACAATCACTGATGCAACTTTTACAATATCTGTATAGAAAACAATGTATACTGTCAGTTCTGTTACTGTTTGAAGGCATCAGTAGGAATGGATGCACATCTTGGTGCACTCATTTGTTTTTTTCATAAAAGAATTTTAAATTAGAAAAGCAGATAGATAAAAATATCATTGAAATCTCATTAAAATTTGAAAAAAGTGCTTAACACTGAACATTTTTGCTTGACTACAGTGCAAAAGATCAAATTCTATATTGTGTATGTTATTTCAAGGAGGTGATATGGCAGTTGCCACGGCAACAAGACTTTTTAAAAAGCTAAAATAAAGGATGTCACTGACATGACCCATTGTAACAATAACTCGCATGACCATGAGATTCAGGAAGATAAGATAACCCAGGAGAAAAAAAAAAAAAAAAAAAAAAAAAAAAAAAAGAAAAAGGAAAAAAACCCTAGAATTGCTAGAATTGCATATTACCTTTTAAAGAATTTTCTTCTCTCTTTTCCATAAATACAAATAAACACATTTTGCAAATATCTTCCAGATTTGGAAGCAAATACCTATGTCTGAAACTCTTATTTTAATGATAATAAGTAACCAAATACCATGTTCATTTAGTTCAGGTGGGGATCCATAGCAGAGTGGATTTTTTTGTTTAGGAGCAAAGTTTGAGAGACGAGCAGAGCACTGTGAGGGGATATGGGTCTGCAGGACTGTGTGTGCCTTGATACCAGGAGCCTGCCATGTGCTGCAAGACGTGAGAGAGCTTTTGATGCATGGGGCTACAACAATAGCACCAAGCTCTGCAGCTGAGCAGAGAGCACTCACCTTTGAGCATGAGGCCCTGGTGCACAGGAGCAAAAACATCCTTCCTCCATGCCCAGCCCCCAACCTGAGGACTGTGTTTGGTACTGGGGAAACAGAGGTGCTGACCTCAGCTGCTGGTAGACAATTGATCTTATTTCCTGCTCTTTCTTCCGTAGCTGAACTTTTACCTGAAGGCATGTTCTGCCCCTGCTCATGAAGAATTTACGACCTGTGAATAAGCAACCTGTAGCTGTTGCAAGAAAACTATAGTCAAAAAAGTACATCATGAAATACAACAAAAAGCACAATCCAGTCATCAATAAAAAGTTATGAAGTCCACATGTCTAAAGATCACCTATGATAACGAACAGCAGTTGCACAAAGCATTCATGCTGATCCACAGAAATAATATCTCATCAAAGTTCCATAAGCCTGTAATGGATGCACAGATTGGGTAACAGATTGGGACTGTCTGTATGATCAGACAGCAACCATGCTGACCCTCACCCTTCAGTCTCACCAGGGCAGCCTGCATCCCTTTGCTCTGACCCAGGCACCTTTCCTTTGCTGCAGGAACCATCAACAAGGTTTGTTAACAATCCCAAAAGTTTTGCTGCATTGATGGGTAAGGTAAGTAGAGTTTTCTTCCAAGTTTCTTTCTCTTTGATTTGTTTCTATGAGGGCAATTTCTTCACAATTAACATTTCAGGCCACCTTTAACATATGATGGCAGTGGAGTTCATAAATATGCATATATTATATATATGAAGATATGTACATACACACACACAAATATTTACATGCAAGTATGCAGCAAGAGAAATTTTTCATTCATTCATTCATTCATTCATTCATTCATTCATTCATTCATTCCTTTTCATATTATAAGGAAGGGATCTGTGATCTGTCAAATAGAGGTTTCCCAAACACTATTCCAATATTGTAAAATTTGATACATATTTTCTCTGTTATTGTGACTGGATGGTAAAAAGAAAAATGGATGGATCACCTTAATTTTAATGCTTTGTACTTTAATGATGAGAGGATTTTTTCCAAACATCAGAGCAAATTAATAAATTTTTTTAAACACCAGACACTATTTATAATTTCTTGAATATGAAGCAATTGAAATCCCTAGATAAGCCAGCTGCCCATTACAAAAAATATATTTGACATATGTTTGACTGAGTTCAGAGAATCATAGAAGTTGGAAGGAATTCACAAGGATCATCAAGTCCAATTCCTGGCCCAGCACAGGCCAGCCCCAACAATCACACCATGTGCCTGAGAGCATTTTCCAAATGCTTCTTGAACTCTGGCACGCTGGTTCTGTGACCACTTCCCAGGGGAGCCTGTTCCAGTTATTAAAATTATTGTGACTAAAACTGCAATACAATTAAAGAAGAGGTAGCTTGTAGTTCACGTAAAAAGAAGAATCAAGGGCTTAGATACCTTGAAAAAAGTTGTGACATGCTAGAGTTTTCATACTATACATTTTAAGATATATTATGGTTTTCATACCATAAGTACAAAAAATATAAAACATAAAATATAAAGAATCTCGTATTCAGAAGGAGACCGGGATGCTGAGACATTTCTTGTGAGAGCAAGGTTTTGGATGCTGAGACATTTCTCATGAGAGCAAGGTTTTGAAGCAAGTGACCACAGCCAGGTGCTCAGCTGTAGGACCTTTACAAATGTCTCTCTTCCCCTTCTTCAAGTGCAAGGACAGCCATGAGGGAGCCTGTGTTTCCTTTCCACTGATGAAGTTAGTGCAGAATCTGCGTAAGGACAAAGCTGAAATTTAGTCTAAGCATCTAACTGGCACATTTGTTTTGAGTCTGCCCATTTGGGACTGAAAACAAAAATTGAGACAGAAATAACCAGAGCTCTCAGTAGAGAATATTCATAACTCATAGTTCCTAAAAGCAATTACAGACTATTTCCAGCCTAGACTACACAGATGTTAGCCTTTTAATGAAATTTTGCTGTAAATTCTTCTTTCCAGGTGCCCAAACTGTAAGCTCTTCTTTACACTTGTTATTTTTGAAAGCATTTTTATTTTTGTTGGAAGGGATCAAGAGGGAGAAATATTAAAATTTTATTTTACTGCTTTGGAATCTCTAGAATTAAAAAAGGAAAAAAGGAAACATTAAAACCCAAAATCCTTTCAGAAACATATAAATTTCTCTAACTCAAATTAAACAAAAAAAAAAAGGTAACAAAACAACAACAAAAAAAGTCAACAAAATTAGTTTTTTTCTTGATTTTGAGAAAAAACTGTCTGAGATAAAAAGGTTGCATGAGGTTACTTTATGTTCTCTGATATTGTTTTATTCTTAATACCACCTAATTTTTTGTCGCTGAGGTCAACTGAATTATTGTATGGCAAACATAATAGATGCAAAATGTAGGTCTCTGATTTGAAATACAGATATATCTGATTCCAGCTATCATCTTCTCCTGGCTAACATGTGAAAAAATCCTGTATACTCAGGAGAGAAGGTTAGTTATTGCCATAACTAAATATTTTAAATACTTCGCTGAAAATAAAAAGAAATGTTGATATTAATTGAATTATTAAATCACTCTGAAGTAATAAATGCTACTAAAGGAATGACACAAATAGTGAGAAAACACAAGGGACTTTGTTGACAGTAATTTGTGGTAGAAGTAATGGCAGTTAGGGAATAAAAATCTTTTTTTCTATATTAATTTCAGTTAGAATGATAGAAAATGGAAATTAAATACTTAAGTTGTCTGTTATGATTAAGATCTTGCAGGGCACTGTGGAAAAAACTGATCATGCAGTTCTATAGATGAAAAAATATTAAATACTGGTTTTCTTATTTAAATTTACCCCAAATATAATTTCCAAATTTGTTTTAAATTTTATTTATAGATATTTCTGAATTTAAAAAAAATTCCATAATTAATCTCTGTAAATACTTTTCAGGAAAAAAAACAAAAACTATGAAAACCACTTTTTGTTGTAACATTATTTGGAAAAATACTAGTATAGAATTTTAATAATTTCACACTCTACATGTCAGCTAATTTTATCTCATTCATAATGCAAGTTTGGTGCACACTGGCATGTTGGCTTAGTGTCTTCAGTGTGCTTTCATGGAAACAAATAAAAAAGTCAAACAACTTCATCTGACTGAATGTGAAACACTGTCAGAAAGTTAGTTAATTTCAGCCAGAAGAAGGAACTAACTGAAAACGATAGGTTTAATTATAAGCAAGAAGACTGATCACCAAGGAAATAACAACCTACAAAAAGCAGAGCTGGGAAAATCTGCGAAATTCTGAAAACGTAAAAAGCTGTGGAAGGTAATCAGAACTGTCCCCTGACACTGCGGCAAGTATAAACAAGGGATGAAAACATGAAACAAAATTTCCCCAGAAGTGTCTTCGAGTCTTCAGTGGTCCTTGTTTGAGCCATAGGGGGTTATTTATGTAGAAGAGGTTTTTGTTCACACTAATTTCTCTGCTTCCTTTTTGAAGCTGCACATATTTTATATCAACCATATAATGTAGCAGAGAGTCCCAAGCTTACCTGTGAGCTGTGCCAGAGGCCACATCCATCTGTTGGTTTCAAACACATCAACTGCTAATTATATGTGATTCTGTCTCATTTTCATACAGAGAGAGGCAGTAAACTGTTTTGCTCCTCATCTCACCCTCTGTGATACAAGTTCCATAAATGTGCATTACATTTCTTTTTGTCTCTTTTTCTGACTGGCAAAGACCCTTTTGATTAACTCTTCATGAGTGCCATCCCATACCTCTTACCACCTTTGCCCCTGTTCTAAGCATCTCTCAGGCCTACCATATATTCATTGAGGTGGGGGTGCAGGACTGTGTGCATCATTTCAGAAGCTGATGTGCCATGCACCTAATTGATGGATTAACAATGGAACCATGTTTTTCTCCCTGCTCCTTTCTGTATTTCTTTCTACTATGATGAAAGGATGACACTACAAAATAGGTGTCTCTTCCAGTTTAAATTCAATGAAAGGAGAGCAGCCACTCAGATGTAAACCCTACCCATTGCAATTACAAAAATCACGGTGGCCAACACATTACCAACACATTACCCTATTTCCTTCTGATTCACAACCACTGGCTTAATTTCATCATTTTGGGCAATTTCAATTTCATCATTTTAAGCTCCTGGTTAGCTTAATTAATACTTCCCATAAAGCAAGTCAGCAGAAAGACCTGAGATGAGGATGGCTCAGAGAGTCAACATAGCTATGGCATAGTGCATTTTACCAGAAAAATACATTTGATTATCTGTCAACAACTCTGAAACAAACTTCTTGATTCCAAATTTTATCCTCTATGTGTAAAGGAAACCATAGAGGAGGAGAAAATTGCAGTAACACAAAGTTTGCTTAAGGTATTTGTCTTCATATATCTACTGAAAGAAAAGGAAAAGACTCATTTCCCACAAGCTTTACTTGTTTCTTTTATAGTGATTAATATATTCTTCTTACTGGAATAAGAACCAAATGAATGCAGTCTATTATCTGTCCAGTAATTTTAAACACATATATTCCTTTATTCTTTTACCCCTGCATGTGCTGCAATCTGCCTTAGTGGTTCTGGAATCACTGCTACTGCAGCTCTTCATAAACTTTTTGAAGTTCTGGACTTTTCTGAGCTCAGAGACATAAGTCTATGGACAATTTGAAGAAAAACACAGAATCACAAGGAGACGAAAAAGAAAAAGAAATTCTTGGAAATAAATAAATGCTGCTTTCTGATTTTTTTGAGAAATTTGTTTCTCACATAAAAACCCCATCAAAGCTGTAGACTACAAAATATTATTTTTAGAAATTAAAGTAACTGTGGACCTAATGTTCCCTGTTCTAGAGAAAGCCCTATCTGTCTGTTCAGACTCTAACAAAAACTGAAGCTGTATGAATATTAAACTCTTGAACAATTGCCCACAGGCAATATTTGCTGATGGTGAAATTGAGACATGAGGAGGTGGAAAAGGAGTAGGTGTAAAAGATTTAAGAGGAATAGAAAGAAGACAGAACAGCGGACACTGGAGGATGGAGAATTGACAGCAATATTCAGGGTCTAAATTCGCTATTAGTTTGCAAGGAAATGAAGTAATACCATTTAAATTTAGCAAGGTGGGCTGCTTAGATACATGCAGAGATTTCGAGAATTTTCAAAGAAAATACAAATTATATTTTGATGATCAATCTGTTCCACAGTCTTCCCATTCTTTTAGTGAGCAGAGCTGGCTGTATGAATGAAGAGCCACAGATAAGTACACAGCTTTAAATTCAACTGTGTTTTCTTCTCTTTTGGGTATAAAATGATAATTTTATAAAAAAGCACAAGCTCTTATGACCTTGCTCAACTATTTTTGTGTTCAAATTCCAGCTAGGATCTGGAGGCTGGTATTTTTCTGAGTATTTTACAAACCTTCAAAAATTGTAGCCCACCCATTCATGTGCTATCTAAGCCTCAGGGAGCTGAAAAGAAAACTCCAGTAGGGGATGGTTCTGAATTTGAATTATCATAGATCAGTGCTTTGGTGTCGTAACTTTTCATAGGCACAGAGATTCTGAAAGCAACTATGTGTGCTTTCACTAATTTATGGAACAGACTTGATTTTTTTGCATTCAATTATACATTTTTGTGATCCTTACAGTTCTGTTTGTCAGTACTTTCTGAATCAGATTGAAAAGATAAGGAAATTTTCATAGACAATGGAAATGTGACATGGCAGAATGCAACAGCCCATGAAAAATTATTCAAAAATTACAGTAAACCACAAAGATATGTATATTGTTTTTGACCTTTTTTTGTTTTATATTCAAAGAATAAAATCATAACAAAGGGTTCCTTTTCTTTTAAAAAATGAGGAAAATGGTAGTATTTAAAAATGAATATTGTGACTTCCAAGACAGTGTAATTCTCAGTAAATATAATGCAATCAACATGTGAATTTTCTGATAGGCACTGACAATGTGAGTTGAGGCTGTGTGACCCAGGAATAAGTTGCTGCAGGCACAGTCTCTTCCCTTTCCTGAGTGACCTTCAGGGCTAGAGAGCAGAGACAGACTGGGAATACAGATTTCTTTAAACTGATCTACCCAGTGACCAAAATGTTGGTGATGATTCCTTGTGAAATTTTGCTGATGCTTTGACAGATACATAGGTAGATAAACTGGGCTATGTATGGTAATGTTTTACTTTCCTGGATTTTTTCCCCAAGATAAAATGGCAGGTGTGAGCATATTCCCTAGAATAATGGCAGGGTTTATTTTCTTCAAGGAATGTATTAACTTTCCTTTTCCAAGTAGCACAGTTATATGAAAAAGGCAGGAGGCTCCATCAGTGCAAGCCTGAAGCTGCAACATTTAGGCATCAAGGAAATATGAAAATGTAGCATAGTGGTAATTTTGTCCAATTGCTTCTGAAAAATGAAAAGCTATCAAAATACAGACAGGCATAAGCTGCCCAATATAAACTTGAGCAGCAAGGTTCTTTCAATCATTTGGAAGGAAGTCTGACATCCTTAAAATATATCTTTCATTCTGCACACGCTTTTAAGAGAGCAGGATAGAATTATTCCTCCACTAAAAAAACTGCATGAGAGAATTATTTTCAGGGTTTCAGAGCCTTCTGACTTTTGATTAAAAAAATAAAATAAAATACTCACTTCACTCCCAGACAACAAAAGAAATGTGATTTTAAATGACATGGTAATTTTTAATAGAATTTTGTATTTCAGCAGCAGACATTGTATTTCAGAACTGGTGAAAAATTCTATTTCTGATGTTTAGCTATCCTGTTTTATGGAGCTAAGCTTATGTAAAGTCTCAGAACTCTTTAACTACAGAGCTCAAAAAGTGTAGAATCTGTCTAATTTAAATACCTTCAAATCAATTAGTAGGCATTTCTCAAATCTCACTGGTAATCATATGTATACAGGATCACATAGTTATCTGCAGGAATTATCTATTGTTTGTCTAAAATCTGTAAAGAGACAGGAACTGATTAAAACTGTATGTACAGACAAATATGCAAAATACACTTAAAACCAAGCAAATATTGAGAATATAAAATCTGACACCTGGAAAAAACACTGCGCTGAAAGAACATTTCTAGTGGCTCTGTAGAGAGGGTCCCAGTGTAATTTTGACTGCAGGAAATTTTATAGTGACAAATTCTCCTTAACTCCAAATGGAAATTAAAATTAAAATAAAGATGGAAAGAAAACCCAGTGTGTTTAAAATCATGTCAGTTATCAGGGCAGCAAGGGACTTTGAGTGGAAGGTTTCCATCTCGCTCTTCTTCCAGTAGTCTATGGATGAGGTCGGCACCTCCACTTCACTCATCCCAAGCATCCAGAAAGGAGGGTAAAAGTCCTGTGAAAAATGTGACTTTATGGAAAAAAAATTCAGTTGTCACTGCAGGGTTCTTTAGCAGCATCAGGTACAAGGCTATGTTTCCCTTCCCAGCAGCCATTCACTAAACTGTCTAGCTCCTCAGATGAATGGAGTAGGTGCATTACCAGCGAGTCTCATTCATTACACCAGTCTGACTCACACCAGGGAAAAAAAGAAAACAGATCACTGAACAAGAACAGATTTCTATGGGAAAAACTATGTGGTTGTACATTACAGTAAAACTCACTGGATACATTTTCCTTTCCTATATGTAAGCTGAAGAGGGGAAAGCACTCAAATAAGGATTACTAGGCACATTTAAATGGAGTACTCACATTAGTGAAAGACCTGGCTGGATTGTACAAACAAGATTATTTAAACATCTCAAAATTTAACATTAAATTAAATTTTTAAAATGTTAATTAGAAGACTACTAAATCCTTTTTGGTGCTTTGAGCACTCTGGAGAATAGAGAAAATAATAAGAGGCAAAGAAGAAACAGAAAACTTTCCAGCCATGAAGGGACATCCTGTGAGCCATAGGACATGAAATCTACATAGATTGTAAATTCTCCTTCTCCAAAGGCATTTTAGAAAGAGGTTTTGCATGCATAGGTCAGAAAAACTACAGAGATACTTGGTCAACCAAAATACTAAAGAATCATTTCCCATCTCTTCCAGGATCATGTTTCCATCTTCAATTTGTTGGTGAAAACACCTATGATATATTATAAAGCATTAGACCATCTGGTTTTGTAAGACAAAGTAAGTCCCCTAAAGTCAGTAGCGATATTAGATTTCTAACACATGAAGATTTGATTGTAAGAATCTCTTTACCTAGTACAAAATTCCCAAACAAAGAAAGAAAGCAGCCCCTCACAATTACATTAAAAAACCATAATCAAACAAAAAATTATTCCTGACTAACCATCAAAGAACACAAAACAACTTTTCAACTGAGGCAAAAGAAGAGATACAACAGAAGAGCTCTGTTTCAAAGGCTGCCTATGGAATTTCTGGCAGCACAGAGGAAATATTCTAAGACGGAACACAAATTGCACCACAGATGGCAAGGGCAATTATCCATAAATATTTTCTTGTGACAAAATTTATACTTGCAGTAGTAACTTCTTAGAAAGACATGTTATCTAAGTACAAATTCACCCAAAGACACTGAAGCCTCAAATATCTTGAATGTATGTAACATTTTTGGACCTCAGCAAAGCCTTCCATACGGTGCCACAAAGTGTCTTTCTGGACAAAGTGTCCAGCACTCATTTGGATAAACACATCATGCCACAGGGGTTGGGCACAAAGAGTTACAGTGAATGGGGTGACATCGAGCTGGTCTGTCACTAGTGGGGCTCTTTAGGGCTCCATCCTCAGCCCTGCACTCTTCAACATCTTTCTTAATAATCACTGTTAATGACACAGGACTGAAATCAATACTAAGTAATTTTGCCAGTGCCACTAAATTGGGAGGAGCTGTTGATTCCCTCGAAGACAGGGAGGCCCTGTAGAGAGACATCAACAAAATAGACACATGAGGAATCACCAACCATGTGAAGCTGAACATGGACAAGAGCCAGAATCTGCACCTGCAACAAGCAGGGACAGCCCTGGATGTGTGTATACACTGAGGAATGAGAGGCTGGAGAGCAGAGCTCTGGGAAGGGACCTAGGGCTCCTGGCGGATGGCAAGCTGAGTCTGAGTCAGGAGTGCCCTGGCAGCCAGGGGAGCCAGCTGTGTCCTGGGGGGCTTCAGGAGCAGCCTCTCCAGGTGAGGAGTCCTGCACAGAGCCAGGAGCTGGACTCCATGATCCTGGTGGGTCCCCTCCAGCTCAGGATATTCTATGAAGTTCCATTTTAGGGGAATGTTCAAATACATAATGCCTGCAAACAATTATTTTATAGCCCAACTCCTGAACACAATGACCTCTTATTTCTCTCTTACACAACTGAAAATCTTTACCATAAAAATAATTTTTTTAATTCTCTCATCTTCCCTTTTCACAATGAAAAATGACAATGTGACGTGCTAGACTGTGTAAATACACCTCAATAATTTTTTATTTTAATGGTTTTTTATGGATTGGATGCTTTTTACCTCCTCATTTTTTTCTGGAACCTAAATGTGAAGTTCTTATGATAGTGATGTCAAGCTGCTCATGTAATATAGTTATTTTCCTACTATCACTGCACTTCTCATTAGGTGTTTTTTCAGTCTAACAATGCCCAAGAGGCCATAAAAATTTAAATAAGCTGCAGGTTATTAATCAAAGAAGACTTTTATAGAAATCAACACAAATTGAAAGCCATAGCTGTTTTTAAGAATAGCAGTAATTAATGAGGGAAATAATGCAGGTCAATATAACAAGATAACTATTGGAAATCTGGCATTGGAAAACATTATGGTATTACAGGAAATCTGGGTCTGACAAGATTTTTAATAAACAATGACTAAAAAATTCAGATTATCTATTTGAAAAAAGATAAAAGAGTGCTACTAACATTTTTAGAACACAGATAATTTTAACATTGAGCTTGTTAGCAGAAGATGGAAAGCTGTGAAAAGATTCTCAGGCAGCTTCTGAATTTGTTTGGCTGGGCCCAGCGTTGCTTTTATAGACAGTAATGCATGGCAGAAGGTGTCTGGGATATAAAACAGAATAAAAAAAAAGAAGAAGGCCAGACTTGGAGCCTGAGTTCATTTGCATGTGGAGCTCACTCATTTTCATTAGTGGGGTTCTCAAACAGACAGATGTTGTTTGCACCCCAAAGTATCTCTTTTAGTGGATAAGTGGCCTACAAATTCGGCATTGTATTTAACTGGTATGCTCTTTAAGAGCTTTAGCCCAAGCAATTCAGAAACAAAAAGACAACAGGAGGAAAGGGTGTTCAAGTTAACTTAAAGTAGAGTCTAGACACATAACCTGTTAATAAGTGGCACAAATAGGGAGCTCTTTCATGTAAATTTTTTGGGGAAAACAGTGTAAGTTAAAACAATGTAAATCAGGAAATCAGAGTGAGTCACTGCTTAAAAGGACATAAGAAAGGCAAGACTTGCTCTAAAAATATACAGGGAAGAAAAGAAACAAATGCAACTATTAAAAGTTTTATTTACAGGATAAATTGTTACTTAAAAATGGCAAGAATGAGATGAGTACTTATGGCTTATCTTGCTTCACTTCTTAAAGGCACAAATATATTCCTGCCCTTTGGTAATAATGTACTTACAATAATAGCCAAGGAAGGTGGTGAGGCAGAGACCAGAATAGAAACCTAAATGGAGTATGGAAAATTGGGTCTAAAATTTGCTTCTCAGCTCAATTATTAACAATTTGTGTTGAATGCACTACCTGAAAAAAGGTCATGTTTAAAGATGAAGGCAGCCAGGGAAGCACTGCTCAGTACAGTTTATTACAGCTAAGCAGGAAGCTCCTGGCAGAACACAACAGAGGCTGACTGAGCTGCTGCACACCCTGGCCAGCCAGGGGGGAGGCTGAAATGAATGCCAGCAGAGAAAACCAAACATAATGGGATTACACATGGGCAGTGGCACCAGGAAAAAGGAGTGGTGGACTCTGATCAACTCCTGGACTTCTGCTGTGCCCCTCCTGTGGCACACAGGCCATGGTTCTTGAAAAGCAAAGGCCACTTCTTACCTGCTTTGCCAGAATTTCCCTGGCAGAAAGGATGCAGAGTTTGTGATAGATTTGGCTTTCTCTCTGCTGAAAGTAATGAGAGAGCAGAATCCTCTCAGCTAACCACTCTGCCACCTCTAGAGACTGGCTGCTTATGCAGTGCCCCTCACTACCTGCAAACTTTTGGATCATGATATATCCATCCTGGAGTGAACAAGGATTGATCTCTCGCCTTTTACCCTTCTGTGTGTAGAAGTCTGGGAGAAGCTTGCTAACAGAAGCTAATGAGAAAATTCAGTTAAAAGGTGATTCAACACTGGTTGGAAGAAAACCGGAAAGCAGGAAGAATGGAGCCACTTAGAAGAAGAAACAAAGCATAAATGTCAGTAATGCACAAGGACACAGCTAGTGAGAGCAAAGCTGGGGAAGTCTCAGAGAAACAACTGTACATGACTTTAGTACCATGCTGTTAATGAGTAGTGTCCAGAGTGAACATAGAGAGCAAGGATTTTTACGTTCTTACAGCAAATAACTGCATCTGTTACATCCTTTTCTGAGCATAATGCTTACTGTGTCCACTGTCTGGAGAGGACAGCATGGCCTACCAGGGCTGTATGACCTGAGGGTATTGAAACAGTGAGGGAAATTTTTGGTAAAAGCAAAAAATCCTCCTCTTGTCTGAACAGACTGTTTTCACAAACCATGCCTTATAGTTTAATTAATCTTAGATGAGCTCGGATTTTAGGTGGTTGTTTCACTTTCCCTGTGGTCATTGCACAGGCTTCTCTGAGATGGCAGTGACTATTTGGGGACCTTGTCCATCCAAAGGGAGTGAACATTAGTTGCAGTTCAAACTCAGCTGGACAATGTTTTGAGAGAGAAGGAAAATACAAAGATACAGACAGAACAAGTTCAGGTTAAAGAAGACCCAGGTATTTCTGGCTTTTGGGCACTGATGGATTTTGTTCCCTAAACAGACATTGAAACAATAGGAAGGGATATTGCTGTGCAACCAGAGAATGACAAATTTAGTAGCTATATTTAAGAATAGGCAATATTTCAGACGACCATAAGCCCATTAGTCTGTCCTCTGTGTTACACAGGGGTAATGCAGAAGGATCAAACTGTGAAGGAAAGAGTAAAGAATGGAAAGGAAAGGTGAAAAACATAAACTGTGGCAGACTAAATGAGGTCGATTTCCTATCTATACAAAACAGGTAATTAAAGACCCAGAGTAAGCAAGCAGAACTACCTAATCTATGTGAACTTCGGTGAGACATTTAAAGCAGAACACACTGGAGAAGACAGGAGCTATTTAAATCACAGAGAAAATAAGGAACTGGCTAATGCAAAGGAGAGTCAGGTGACATGTATTTTGAGGCATTGCCAATACCTGAGGAAGATCAGAATATTTTATAGGAATAACTGAATGATCACAAGGCTTGGAAAAATAGAAATAGTTTAAATTTAAGAGTGCAATGTGCAAAAGTGCAAATCATGCCTTAGTAAGAAGATAGCAAAAATGACTTCTCCAAGCTGACTCATCATCAGCTGAGAGCTAAAAATGATAAAAATGTCTGGGCAAAGCAAAGCATTGTTAGGAGAGCTACAATCTACCAATGTGTTACAACAGAAAAATTAAATAAAACTAAAAAAAAAAAAAAAAAACACCCACAAAAAACCCACAAAAAACACCTCCAATAATTTATTAGTTGCACCATTTCCAAAAGAGATAAAGGTATGTTAATGCACTTTACAAAGCATTGTGGAAATTCCAGCCATAAAAGAATGCATAATTCCAATCATTCACACTCAAAAAAGACAAAGTCAGACTGGAATGGAAGAAAGGAATATCCTTCTCTGTTTAGCTTAGTAAAATGAAGCTTGAAATCGAACACATTTTTGTAAACTAGTAGTAAACACCATGAGAAAAACCTGCTACAGTAGTAGCAGAGTCAGGGGTATGAAAAGAAAACAAATGTACAAACGCCAAATACTTTTAAACTGCAGAGAGGGACTAGTTATGTCATAAAATGAGAATAGAAGGGGCTAATAGAAAGTAGAAGAATGAGATAATGAAATTTCTTGAAGATACAAATTTTGAGGCAAGTCAATAAAATGGAGTGTTGGAATAGACTTCTGAAATTAGGTTACAGCAATAAAAAAGATCAAAATGAAAACCTCTAATATATTTAAAATATAATTGCATGGGTTCTAGAAATATTGACACATTTAACTGAGGTAGAGGGAGACTGGACTGGCTGACCCTTGTAGTTAAGCATTCTCATTCTGCTTCTTTAGAAGTATGTAGCCTTATGTTAGAGGCTTCAAAAAGCCATGTACTACATCGAATTTTTAGAAACACCTGACCACCCCGGATGTTTCTTTTCTAAAGAAAGTAACTAAGCCCTCAAAGCTCACAGACAAATTTAGAAACCACTCCATTGTGAGCAAATATATCTATCTTCATTCCATCTTTTAACAGTTATGAAACAGCTAAGGAGGAGAACTAACCTCTTAGCCAATTCTCCATTCTCGACATGTAGGCCACAAGGAATTAGATAATCTCCCTTCTCATTGTTAAGCGTGCAACACAGCTCCGTGTTTTATATCCTCTAAAGGGGGTTCTACAATGAAAGCCATTATGTGCACTTAACATGCAATTAATGCATGTTTCGAATTATGGCTTTTATTATTAATGCTCTGGTGTTATGCTTATCTGATGTTTCCTTATATGAAACAATGAAACAAAATAAATGAACCCTAGTTCAGCAGGAGCTGTCAAATTAGAAACGGTTACAAAGTAATAATTAGGGAAAATGGATCACAGTGTTCAGGCTTCAGCAATGATTGTCCCTCTGTGGGCCATTAACAAAATCTCGCCATTGGATCTGCATGAAATTTTAATGAAGCCACAAGTAAACAAACTACAAAATGTTGTGGGCAGCAGTTCCCTCGCTTTATGAGGAAGATTTTCATATGATACTGGGCTTCTTCTCCCTCTTTTCCCACTTTTTCCTCCTCATTCCAGTGATTTTGATTAGGGAGGGTTAATTTAAGACCCTCTTGCACTGTGGTATTTGAAAAACGGTGGTGTCTATAGTATAGGTATAGGTCAGCTGCAATTTTATCAGTGGGATAGGCTGAATTTTATTTCTTTATTTCCCCAGGAAAACGCAGGAATGATAGGCACGGTCTCGAGACGCTGTCACAAACCTACAAGCCCCCAGCCGAAGCGCCGGGCTCTGGGCCGGGGCAGTTTAACACCGAGCACCAGCGAGGGCGCAGCTCCACCGAGTCGCCCTTCCAGAAACGTTTGCACCGATTTCTTCTCTCCCGACCGGCGCACGGGAAGAACCCGCAGCTCCTGCCCTTCCCCGAGCCTGCGGGAGGACGGAGGCCGCGGTTCCTTGCCGGTTCTCCAGGGCGGGCTCGGGCCCGGGCTCGGGCGGGCTCGGGGCTGAGCCCGCGGTGCTCCGGGCCCCGCCGGCAGCGGAGCTTCGCTGCCCCATCTGGCGGCCACGGGAGAGGAGAGAGCCGGGGTAAGGAGCAGCAGATAGCGGGGAGAGGGGGGAACAGTCTCCCGGGGCCGCTCGTTGTTTTAACACTTCTCCCACATCAGTTTATGAGGTCAAAGGGGCTTTGGTGCTTTCGCTTACCTTCGGCTGGTCTTGATAGTGCTTGAGAGGGCTGATAGAACTAGTGATGATATTTATTAGGTTAATTTATATTCTTGTAAGCATCTAAAAAGAGAGATGAAGCCACTGCAATACCGTTGCTTTCAATATCTCTGACACGCCTTTATTTGAAAATTCATAAACAGTTTCTGTCTTTTCCCAAAAATTCCCTTTGGGGAATCTGCTGATAGATGTAAACTGGCCTTTCCATTCAGTCTGGAGAGTCCCACCGCTTCAGATTTGTTCATGAAACGTCTGAAATTGAAAAGTGTGCTCTGAAAATATTTTTACAGGCAACAAGTAAAGTAAATTGAGTCCTAAAAATATTTAATATACAGAGAGTTTTGAGGAAGATGTTCCAGTAACCAGGTCTCCTTGTCCATCAGTCATTTATGGAAATGAGTGAGGTGGATAGGCCACTCAGCAGCTCCTGTGTTTCCTCCCTGGGGCATCCTCGAGCCACTCAGAGTTTGCCAAGCTGTCACAGGCAGGGCCAGGGGCTCCTTGTGTCCCCTCTGAGCAAAGGCTGCCCATGTAGAGAGCTCACTTCCCCCGGATACGTTCAACAAGGTCTGCAAGAGTACAAGTGGCTGAAATTAAGTAACCCAGGGGTCATGTGCAGAGAAACCTATTCATTATCACTGCTCTAATCGGCCTATAAATACCTGCAAAGGCGATGAGCCAGGCAGAGGGGCCATTGCAATGAGTGGGACACTGCTGTGGAATTCCAGGGATGCGGGGACTTTTTCCCAGTTGCAGTGATCTGTGTCCCTGGGATGCTGCAATGTGTGTTGGCAAGTCACAGCTGCTCCAGAAAAGCAGTGAGTTACAAAGCTCTGGAGGTACTGCCATAGGAAATAATTGGGAATGGGTTGACTTTGAGTCCCACACTGCTACAGCAGGTAGTTGCTGCTATATTGCAAGGCCTGTAGCAAAACCGAAGTTTGAAGGGTATGCTCACTGACACTTGCCCTAAGCCAGCCAGTTTGTGAACTTATTCAATTCCCTCTTTTTGTTTTCTGTTTTCTTCAGATGTTTTTGAAAGTTTTTGTCTGAGGCACTGTCACCTGTAGATATGCTGGATGAAAAGAATATTCTCTTGTGTCAGGTTTCCAAATCTTGGGAGGCAAATGCCTAATGAGAGAAGAAATGCTTCACCTCTGCTTGATTGTATTTCCACAATATTTATCTGGGAAAATGGCACACAGAGCTCAAACTCACATTGTTCTGGCTACTGCATGTACACCATCCATGTGTAAAGCCCAGCTGCAGATCAGCCCATATCCCCAAAGCCTCCAGATCTAGCAACACATTATATATTTCCCTGGATCCCTCTGAATGTTCTGTCATGCCATATGTCATGGCCAGTGCTGGTGGTTTACAAAGATGATTGATATTTGGATGAGGTGTCTCAAAATCAGATTTGATAAACTATCACAAGAAAAAGATGAATGGACAAAAATAAGTTCAATCTAAAATTCCATAATCAAATTCAAACTATGAAACTGACAGAAAGTTGAAAGTCAGTCTGTGATTTCTCCACACATAGCACAAAATTACTTTTATTGATTTATTTCCTACAACCTCAAATTAAGCTATTTCTCCTTACTTAGAAAGTCTGGAGTTATTTTCCTGTCCTTTCCTGCTGTCTGGTTATTCAGTTTTTGGTTTGTTTTTTGAAAATAATTCTACTGTGAGATAGACCTGAAGATCTCAAGGCCATGCTGACCCCAGAGCAACAAAGTAGTTTCACAGAAACTTCCTTGATCCAATCCTCCTGAAAGTTTCTTGTACCAAATAAAAAAAATGTTCAAGTATTGAGAAAGACGTAGGCTTTGCCAACAAGATTTAGATATCAAAAAATCCAAGAGGGAAATGAAAATGACATTCTTCTCTTTTCTCTTTACTGCCTATCAAGAGCTTAGGTTAATGGAAAGCACCATCTCAGAGTTTTTTAAAGGCTTTTTCCTGCATTTCAACATTAGCAAACCTCCTAAAATGAAAGGATAAAATTAGATGATTCATTAAAATATATTGTATACCCAAATAACCATAAAGATATACAGTTGTCTCATATCACTTCACATCAAATCTGGATGATTCCAAGCTTTGGGGCAAGCCATAGCCTCATCCTAACCTTGCAGTGAGACCTGGCTCTGCCCCAGGACACTCCCTGCCTCTCTTTCCTCCTTTATTTTGCACTTAGTCAGAAGGAGTTTGGCCAGGGGAGAAAGGAGCTGTAACCAGCTCCAATTGCAGACCACCAGAGTACTGTGGGCTTGCAGCAAGCTGCAGTGTCCCTCCAGAACTCAGTGCTCGTACAGTCACCAGGTTCTGCTTCAGGATCAAAAGCACTCAGCCCTGTCCAGAGATATGATATGCCTTGGGTGAATTCCCTGTCAAACCACTTGCTTCATGAGAAGAAATATAAAAGCACGTCTTGCTTTATTTCAGTCTCACTGAGTGATTTAATTCCCACCATAAGGTAAGCAATCCCCTTCTGCTGGTGAAGATAGTTTTCAGTATGCTATCACTACTGTATTTTCTAGAATAAACTGATTTAAGAAGTCAAGTAAGTGTGAATGCACCTGGCATCACACACAGAAATTCAACCACAAGAAACTTGTGCATATACTTATTAAATTCCCTTTAACCATCAGGGATCTCTGCATGTACAGAGAAGGACTAGCTGCTGAAAGAAAATGGGAAAACCTTATCACCTTTCAGCTTCCACTTCTAGTATGCTACATGACCTACTATAAAGACAAAGAACAAAAAGATTCAACAGTCCCTATGTCAGCTCTGTGAGCAACTTCTCTCTTTTGCCATAACTTTGTTATTTTCTCACGGACCATTACTAGTAGATGAAAAGATGTTGCTTTTAAACACATTTTCCTTCACTTTAAAGGAAAACAAGCTGGAAAGATTCCTATGTCATGGGCCTGTACTGATTCATTCACTGTATTAAAGGTTTGTTTTGTATTGTTGGACTGCTGTGAGAAAACACACATAAGGAAAGGCAGCAAGGCACAAATTCTGGTTCCTTTTTCAAATCTACTTTGGCTCTGTCTATAATCCACAGTCTCTGGTGGCAACACAAGCCACTGCTCCCTGCAGGAAATGTAGAACAAAAGCAAGGGTCTTGAATAAAATATTCCATGGGATTTTTCTCTGTTGCTTCCGAGCGGAGATAACTCTGTGCTTTCCAAGTAATATGAAAGCAAACTCCTCTTAAATATGTCACTGTAGGCTGCCAGTTTGTTTCCACTAAGAATTCTGTTCTTGTAACTGACAACTAAATAAAACATTTGATATAACTGTTACCTTAAAGCCTGCTGCTGATCACCTAGTAGGAAAAAAAGTCAATTTCTACTTGCTTGGGTTTTTTAAGTGAGAATTTCCATTTAAAATTCTTTGTACAACACTCATTTGGCAACATAAACCCACAGACCACCAACTTAGTTGCCAATTTTTCTGCTATTAATTAACTCTTTCTTGGGTTCCATTACTTGTAGGATATTGTATTTAAATGGATTTCATTTGTGACTGAATTCCCACTAAAATGGAAGAATACAGGATATGAAAAGTGAGATTAATATATGACACACAGACAATTTGCTGACAACCTGATAGATGACTTGATTGCTGCTTTGGAGGAAATAACATTATAGGACTAAATTCAGAATGTAAGTAAGCCTGGAGGCTGTCTAACTTACTGTGGCTTGCATCAATTCTAAGTAAATACTGGAGGTACTGTGCATATGTCAAACCCATCTAGATCTTCCAAAAACTGACTGTTCTTAGTTTCCTTTAACTCTACCCGATATTTCCATAGAGGTAAGGGCTATGTGCACGTACCTTTTTCTAAATTTACTGAATTACCTAATTTCTTGTCCCAACAGGGAGGCAAATTTATGAAAGGCTTATAAACCAAACCCAGAGGGAAGGGTTGCACAGGGAATTGTATGAATAACAAAATTGTTATTGTTAATAAATGTATTTTAATGATTTTTCTAATTATAATTACAAAGAACTATAGAAGAAGGAACAGGCAGATCAGAAACTCTTGATCTGAAAATGGGAGCTGTCTGAGAACAGGTGCTCTACAAAAAGAAGCACAGAAATTTGGCTACATTAGTGAGGAAGCTGTTGGTCTTTGACAAGTCTGAAACCTTGGTAAATAGCAGGCCATCATGTTAATATTATATGGCTTAAAACTTTCCAAGGCTGAGGAATATGCATGGATTTGTGAAATGCAGTGCATGGAGATGGTGGGTTGGTCTTCCCCAGAGTAGATAGACAAGCTCTGTGCTGCACATCAGACAATACCCTCCCTTTCTCTCATTTTGGAAAAGCTTGGAATTTCACACTCTGCTCTCATAAAGAGTTTAAAAACAGGAATGAAGATGAAGAGTGTTTTTGTCTGGGGCAAAATCCCAAATCTTAAATATCTGGTCATCTAAACACAATTACCCTATCCACGAGGTTAATGAAAGTCAAGCCTGGCTGCAAATTCTCCCCCATGCAAACCAGACTTCTGTAACCATAAAACGCTGAATTATGTCCCTGAAACCCAAGGTCTGAGTCATCTGTGCTCTTATCCATTCAGGAACAGAAAAAAGAAAATGCTCCTTAAAAAATATTCATCACCCCCATGAATTGGTGCATTTGCGTTGCCAGGCAACTGTGCTGCGTCTCTGCACCTCCGAGACCCATGGGTCAAAACCCAATGTCAACATGAAAGTTTTAGAGTCCAGTCAGGATTATGGCATATAAATATTGATGAGGAAAAAGGTAGAAGAGGGTGCATATCTGCAGCCCTGTTTTTAGAAGTAATATGGTTTCCAATTATGCTACCAGTATAATAGCCAGGTGTTTTTCAAAATCACGAGACAAGTGGTTTTCATCCTGTAAAGACTTGGTTATTCAAGAAGATATTTTGTAAGGCTGTAGAAACACCTACGGGAACCCCAGAAAGTTGGGTCTTGGCCCCACTGACTTATTTCAGATGGAAGCAGGGCTGACTTTCACCAGTAAGGCTGATATATTCCATTGTCTTCCCATGTAAATGCATTTTCTTCATGTCCTCTTGCTGAATGCTGTAGTGGCATGAATGGAGTGATGCACTCCATTGATGTGTATCAATAAATTATCAATACATTTATTGATACACATCAGTGATTTAGCAAAGTTTGATAATAAAACTTACAGTGGTTTTACAGCATTTCATGGCATGGTACTACACAGCAGACAAGGTCAGCAAAACCTTTTAGGGAGACCCTCCTGTTGAGAAATCCCTTGCATTCCAAACTCCTTCTCTGAGAGGAATTGAAGTGCCTCTGGATTCAGACTTAGTCCCAGGCATGGTTTGTATCGAAAGGATTACTTATACATAAGCAATGCTTTATAGCACTTAGTTATTTTAAAGCTTAGCACACTGATAATTACTTACCAAGAATCTGTTGCAGCAAGGAATCTCTAAGCCTCAAGGAATAACCTTGAGAGGCATCCTGCCTCAAAGGGGGATTCTAGCATGCAGCCCACTGCCATGCAAGAAGCACAATGGACCCCGAACTGTCCACTATTTATGGAGGTAGATAATTGACTCATAGATATATATGCATATCCTATCCAGATGGTAATTTCTTCCAGATTTGCCTTGAGCAGCACTATCTTTAAGCGAGCACATTGCCCAAATAAGTCCAGAGCTGTTGTGCTGTCTCCCATGAATCCAGTGTGAGTCACATGCAGCCATCACAACCAGACACACCCACTATGACCAGCCCTCGGGGTGGACACTTGAGGGTTCCAGGAAAAAAAGATCAGGCTGGTGGAAAGGAGAATAAGTTACATTTGGTTAGGGCCATGTTGCCCTAGAATGTCAATGATTTCTGAGAAGAGGTAGCCTGGAGTGAATTACACAATTTCTCTGCACCTTTCTCGAATGGCACTCAGATCCAAGACTGAACAAGTGAAAGAAGGGATACATAAGGGCTGGGCTTGCCTGCTGAGCCATACCTCTGCCATGGCATTCATCAGAGAAGTAGTGTCAGCCTGGAGAAACATCAATGGTTGGGACAGTTTATGGTAAGGGGGTAAAAACCTGGTACCATTTCAATAACCAGTTTCTCTGTCTTCCAGAGCAGGCCTTGAAGGGCTTAAAATGGAAATAAGGACTGCACTGGGAAATCCATGTGAAAACAGGGAATTTCTAGCTAATAATTAAACACAAGGAGATTCTAAAGTCAGCTCATTTAAGAGAAGAGCGAGGGAGGGGAAAGTAGATCAACATATTCTTGCACTAAAGCTCCCAGTGTTTGCTCATCGCCCTTAGGAGCAGCATATTGAACTTCACCAAGTAAAAGAATCACAGGCAGGTCTGGTACATTTTTTATGTAATCGCACCAGCAAGACAGAAGTACGTGAGGGATAGAGCAGTCAGATAGCACAGCAACATCATCTCTGTCAGCAGCAGAGCAGGATTAACCAGAGGGGTGAAGATTTGTAGTAGAGCTCATCATGCAGCTGGTACAGCGTTTGCTGTGAATGCAGAGCAGAAGCAATGTGGAAGCCAGCAGTATTGTTCAAAGGATGATGTGACCAATGGTCACAGATCTCTGAAATAACAAAAAGAGAGGACAAGATGAAAGTCATGCAGGAGGCAGAGACAATTCTTGAGGTGGAGATAGCCAACACGGAGGAAAAGGTTCTAAGCTCAGGGTCAAAGAGATAGATGTTGCATTTCATTTTGCAAATTATATAAAAATCTGCTATCAAGAAATAAAGTAAAGCTTTTAAATAGTATGTTTTCAAGTTCAAGCATGATCAAACACATCTTTGGTTAAAATCTAAATACTAAAAAGGTGATTTGAAATAATCATGCAAGCACAAGAAGGCTATTAAGTCCTTGATAGCTCTGACAAAGAGGGCAATAAGGGCATATCCAATTTGGATTACAAACAGTGAGAACCGTTCTATTTTCAACTGCATTATGAATTGCCCGTGGAGTGATTTATTTCATTGAGAGTTGTAGCAAGTGAGATTGTAGCAATACAGAGAATCACTCTCCAGACAAGGCTGTTGCTCTGGTGTCTGCCACCCTGTGTTTGCATATTTCTTGTGCTTCCTCATCAATAACTTCTTGTGCAATTAACCAAAACTGATGAGGCACATGCTCAAATTAGACAGCTTCAAAGGCAAAAATACTTGCTTTGGTTAGTGGTTCCTAGCCAGTGATCTCTCCAGTGAAGTGAAAACCCTCTACAGCTGAGAGGCAGCAGCTGAAAAGAGGTGTCATGGCTGCTTCCCCCCCCCCCCCCAATATCTAATTCTCCCCCCCCCCCCCCAATATCTAAATCCACAAGCTCTTGACGTTAATAGTCAAAGGCCATACAAGCAGGCATGCTTCACACACTGTAATTTTGTGACTTTTCATTTCCTAATTCTCATTCTCCCCCAAATTATTCAGCCTGAGCAGAGGACCCCAGGAGACAGGCAGGCAACATGGTCCTGCACACCAGGTTGTGCTTGGCAAGTGTCCTCCTAGGAGGGGATAGAAACTCATAAGGAAATTAATTCTGTTCTAGCATTTGAGTAGATTGTTGGCTAGAGAGCACCTGGTTTTGTCTGCTTTTCCTCTGTCCCTGGCACACATGTGCTCCGGCTTGCTGCTGAAGAAGGACCCCCAGTTTGCTGGCAGAGTTTGGCAAAGAGCTTGGTGCATCTGGGGCTCTGTATGATCTTTGAAGAGCTGATGGCTAGTGTAGTTTGGAAACTACACTACATTTGATTTGTGGAAATATATAAAAATGAGAAAGTAATCACATTTGTATTCAGCCTGTCTGAAAAGACACGTAATGATTCCCATGGGGATTTCACATAGCTATTTCATCCCCTGGAGACACTGCCCGGCAATAAAATTACATTTTATTAAATGCTTATAGTTGCTTGGAGATGAGGGAGGAAAATGAATGGCAGCAAGGTACCAGGACATTACCTGTGGCTGCAAGTAAAGGTCAGGTGATTTGTCCATGTCTTGGACAGTGAGGCATCATCCAGCTCTCAGCTAATGGAGAGTCACTGCGACCTCAGTGTTAGGAACTGGCTATGGGGCATTGCAACTATGGAGGTGCAGCAGAAGCTGCTCATGCCCCTTATTCTTCCCCCACCTGGGCACAGCTCTCTCACATCCAAGAGCGGCAGCCAAGTGCCCAGCAGGAGCCTCTTCTTGGCGAAACTGTGGCAGAGAGCCACAAGCATCTGGTTACCTTCCCTCTGCAAACTGAATATCACAGATTAACTGATGGGCAAGACACAGGGGCTGCCCTAGTACAAGAGTCCACCTGCCCTCCAAAGGACCCCATTAGAAATTTCAGAAAAACTTAACAGCTTTTTGTCACTGGATGAACAAATGCTGGGCCTCAAGAATGTCAAATCTAGCACAGCTGTCATGGCACAGCTGTAGCAGGAAGCACATCGAGTACAAAGCTGAGCTTACTTACAAGTATGTGACTTTGTTTTTCATTTCCATTTCTGTTATAAATTGCAGAAAGAGTGGGTTGTATATAGCTGTAGGGAGCAAGGTCAGCACTTAGGGAATAGACATCAAATATTCAAAATCATGTGGATATGAAATGTGCCAGCTTGGGATGGAAGTTTCTATTTTGGGACTATATTAGAAATAAAGGCTTTCTGTTTCACCTCTTATGATCCATATATGCTGCCTTTCTTGACATTTTTCCTGCACTCTGGTGTCCCCTGGAGAGCTGGTTGGGCTTGCTAGATACAGTAGCAAACCTGAAAACATGTTGGGAAAGACAGGGTTTCTGCATCTCCCTCTAGAAGCAAGGAGGTAGGAATAGGAGAAACTCTAAATTTACTTACAGAGAAGCTGTTTTTCAGCAAGGCAAAGCAAATCTTGCAAAATATTTTGCCTCAGTATTACGACAAATGTTCAAATTATTTACCTCCAACATACTGTCTCTTTTATCTGTTCTCCTCTGCAAACATTCATAAAACAGAGTTTTTCTGATACAGCTATTTACGGGAAGAGAATATCAATATAACAAGCATGAATATTCACACAGTGATAAAACTCTACGTTTACAAGCACCAGGATGTAGACCAGCACATTTATTAAGCCACGTGCAAAAATACTGCCTTGTGACTTATCCGGCCAATTGCAAACAGCTATTGCATCTTAAGCACTGAGTGTTTGAAAGGCACTGCAAGCGAGCAGTCCAAAGAGACAAATCCATTAACATTTGTAGAATGCACAGACTAATGCACAATTTTAATGAAATGGAATTGTGACGTTATTTTTATTTGTGAATTAGAATGCTTCTGCAAATTCTGTAGCAGTAAAGAAAGCTGTTATCCCACATGCAGAGTTTGTAGTGAAGGAATAAATTCCTATGCAATACTAGCTGTATTTTCACTTTGTAGTAGTACCTGTGATTAAATCCTTTCCAATAGTTAACAATGTTTCTTGTCTTCCAGAAGACACAGGTTCTTTCAATCTCATAGAATATATGAAGGCTGGCTCTTTTTGAAGCTTTTTATAAAGACATTAAGGTGTCTTCACCTTAATCACTACAATACTTTTCTATAGTAAAAATTTTTAAAATGCAAGCAGGAAAAATATTTTTAGCACTTTATCCTCAAAAATGCACATTTCTTTGGAGCAGGACACACAAGGATCACTGCTTGAGAGTGATAAAGAGCTCAGCACTAAGGATGCTGTGATGGGTAAGGAGATTCTGAAGCAATTTTATATACAACTCTGCTTTCATCCCTTTATTCCTTGATGCCAACTTAATTCTCACCTGAAGTGCAAGTAAGAGCTCTACTTAATAAGGACTGGTAGAGAAGAATTGCAGAGATAAAGCTCTAAGGTATTGCTTGTAAAAGACCAGGTTATTGGATGAAAAGTTTTCAGTTGGTTTTTGATGGAAAATTTAGACAGAGGTTCATCTAAGGTATGAATATATATGAAACTCAGAAGACTTCTGCATTTATATTTGAGATAACATATAGTATTTGGAATACTGTCAATATTTTTTTTTAAATGCTCCAAGACAGAAAACCTGCCCATTCTTTATGCAAACTCTCGAAAAAAACCCACCTAATATAAACACCTACTTGCCAGTTAATAGCTAGTTTCCCTTTAACCAAAGAAAAACTTAATTTGACTTGGAACATGCTGTGGTTTCCCTCCCTGCCTATTTTCTTCCATTCATTTTCATTCTTCTCTCTCCTGAACAATTGACTGTTTTTCCCAGTCCTCAAATCGCTTGACTGAGAGCAAGCTTTGTGCGGGATCCCTGTTCCCTTGGCAATCAAAACATACATTCCTTTGAGCTTCATTCAGTACTGCATGCTGCTGTACAGTATTTTAAACTGCAATAATGCTGCATACAGATGGGGAAGAGAATTAGAAGAGAAAATATGAGAAAACTCACGGGCTGAGATAACAACAGATTCATAGGTAAACCAAAAGCCACTCACACAAGTGAAGAAAAACAAAGAATTCACTCACCATTTCCCATAGGCAGGCAGGTGTTCAGCCATCTCCAGGAATGCCAGGCTCCATAACATGTAGTGGTTACACAGGATTACAAATGCCATCAATCCAAACATCCCCATTTCCTTATTTTTCCTCCATCTGAGCACATTGTGGTTCGTTGTGGAATGTCCCTTTACCCAGATGGAATCAGCTGTCCTGGCTGTGTACTCTTCCATCTTCTTATGCACCTGGTGAGGTGGGGTGAGAGGAAGAAAAGGCCTTCAGTCATTGCTTGTCAGTGACTAAAACATCCCCGTGCTGTTCACACTGTTTTCAGCACAAATCCAAAACAGAGGACCATACTAACTACTTTGAGGAAAATCAAGTCTATACTAGCCAAAACCACAGGATAAGGAAGGGAGAGAGGGATTTTCCAGTAGTTCAACCTTTAAAGAAACTTTCTGTATGATTTTATACCCAGTGAATTATTTTTTTGCTTAATGTCTTAATTCAGGCAACACAACTGGTATGCTTCCTTTCTTCAGGAGATCAGGTCTCAGTCCCACGGAGTTTTATCAGCACAGTTGTATTTTAAATTTTGAGATGGCTTTGTGACTTCTAAAGAGCACATCTAGTAGGCAGCTAAGATGACTTACCACCTTTTAGACCGAAAAATATAGAATTCCCAGGATTCAAGTTGGTCAAAGAAATGCTGATGCCCATATTGTCTGGTCCTTTTTTAGGATGATTTGGAGTTTTGTTGTTTAACTCAGGGACTGGAACAGCACAGAACAAAGCCAACCTTGCATCATGTTTAGAGTGCAAGGAAAAATGCTATTGTGTCCCACCTGAGTCCAGATACTATTTCAGAAACACGTTGAGCATGCTTTAATTTTTAATTGAGATTTTGAGTTCTGAGGGATCGAAGCTCTCATAACAAGGTCCCCATTACGTCTATAAACAATTACTTCATCAATATTTGCTTTGCCAAAGTTTTACATGTCTCTTAATTTATTTACAATCCTCTGAAAAGTGTCTATAACCTTAAACACTTAGATCCCTAGAGTATGGGGAAAGCAAATTCAATTGGGTAGAACTAAGGCTGTTTGCCAGGGCTCTGTAGAATGGTCTACTGAGGTTATGTATTTTGCTCTCCTTAGTCTGTCTGTGATTTAATTTATTCCTGGCTTGTGTAGGCATCCAATATCATAACAACCTAGCTCCCTGTAATAAATGCAGGATCTCACAGTGCTGCCAAACTCTGTGGCTCACACAATGGTGATGAGGGGCTCATATGATGGACAGAATGGAATTTCACAACCAAGGTGTCAGTCAGTGCTGTCTCCTACATTATGTTAAAGTCCCTTGTGATGTGTAGACTGGACAGGAGTTGTACTAAATTTGCTCCTTGTGCAAGGCTGATTTTTGGAGAGCACAGACTTGTGATGATTCTCGCAGCTTCTTTCTGCTCTGCTGGCAGATTTTAGCACCAGCCACTGCCTTGGTACGGATATTTGTCTGCCAGGTGTGGGAGCTTGATGCTATGTAAAAAAATATTATGAAATATAATGAGAGACTCATGGGTCAAGGTAAGGAAAAGGAGACATCCTTCAGCAACTACCATCACGGGCAAAATTGCCTTGACTTGGGGAAAATTAATTTTTTGCCAATCAAATCAAGGGAGGGTAATGAGAAATAAAAGCAAATCTTCAAATGCCTCCCTGCCAGCCCTCTCTTCTTCCCAGGCATAATTTCAGTCCTGATTTTCTCTTACTTCTTTCCCTGCAGCAGTGCAGAGAGATGGGGAATGAGGGCTGTGTTAGTTTACCAGTTTTGCCAGGAGAGGACTCCTCACACTTTTCACCTGGTGCAGTGTGGAACCCTTCCATAGGATGCAGCTCTTCAGGAACAAAAAGCTCCAGCCAGTGTTCCTCCCTCAGTGGGTCCACAGACCCTGGCAGGAGGCTGTTTCAGCATGGGGTCTGCCATGGGCTACAGGTGGATTTCTGCTCCCCCAGGGTCCTCCATCGGCTGCAGAGGCACTGCTGCCTCACCATGGTCTGCACCAGCCTGCAGGGGACTCTCTTCCTGAGCGTGGAGCACCTTCTTTACCTCCTTCTTCACCCACCTGCTTGTCTCAACTGTTGAGAAGGAACTCAAGAGTTCTCTCACATATCTCATTCTTCTCTTCTACTGGCTGTTCTGCAGCAATTTTTCCCCCCTTCTGAATTATGTTGTCCCCAGGGCACTACCACCATCACTGATGGGCTCAGCTTTGGACAGCCTTGGAACTGGCTTGCATGGGAGAAGCCTCCAGCAGTTTCTCACAGAAGCCACCCGTGTGGCCCCTCCCTCCATACCAATACCTTGCCATACAAACCAAATACACCATGACAGAATGGGACACACAGTGGAACCCTCTGAATAAAAACTAGCTTTTTAAACTACAGCAATCCTACTGCTACAAAGATTTATAACATTTTTATCACAGTTTTGGACCGTCTGGCCAATTTTTTATGTACATGATACGTAGACAATATTTCTTGTATGCCCAGCTGAAAGAAGGTTTCTCAGAATAGTCTGAAACTTGTTTGTGCACAAGAAAGAAAAATACATTGTTTTCCTTCTTCATAAGGTCTGAAACAAGGAAAACGATGGATTCCACAATTCAATTTCAGCCAAAAGGAATCTACTTTTCTCTTGCTCTTCCTTTCTTACAGTATTCCTATTTCTTCCTTACTTCTAAGAAAGAAACCATGTAACATGAGACATTTAGTGATTTCCTTACGGTGTACAGCACCTTTTTGTTTTGTTTTCTTTTATCATCTTTTTTTTTTTTTTATTTGAAGGCTGACTGATCTTTCTTTATCCCTTCAGTGTTTCAGAGAAACTCTTTCCAGGAGTACTGTGCTGTATGTCTTTGTATACTCAGTGACATATAGTATTTTGGTCCTATTCTCTTGAATAGGAAAGAAGTACCAGATAACTCCTGTTCCTAAACTGTCCTTCAGAACATGCCAGATCCTGTTAGCATTATCTTATTCCAAGCCACAAAGTGGGAAATGTTTCTGGAAAACATAAGGAGAGTTCTTGATCTCATGGAGGGTAAAATATTAGCATCAAATCCCATTACCACTGTTGCTCCACATGCATTTCTTCCTGTCCCTGGCGTGGTGAATCAAAAAATACCATGTTACTTGACATGAATCTCATTGTGGACTGTCACTGTTACATCAGCTTCAATTCGGCAATGACAAATCGCCCAAAAGACACTGGGGAACCTGGCTTCTATCTCTGCACTGTCTTACTGACTGTGATGAATTTGAATAAATACAGAGATTCTCTAAACTTTTCAATTAACAACTGAAATCAGACTAAATGGGGGAAAAAAACCAAAACCTCTGAAGTACAAGGTGTATATTTCTTTGCAGCTTTCCCTTCTCATTTGACTGCAACCCGATCCTTCCACTCACATCATTTTCTGAGCTGTAGTTTCCTAGGGGAGTAGATTAGAGACACCCTTGGCACAATTTCAGTACTGTAATATATTTATCTTGACAAAACCCACGTGAGATCAGGAAATACCTCCTATTCTCCTGGCAGATGCAGGACTGAGACATGGACAGACTAAATGCTTTTTCTCAGATATCAAGGAATGTGGTAGAGTGGGACACAGATCCCCAGACTAATGTCCCAGTGAAATGCCTTTCATGGGTACCATTCAAGTAGGTAGTGAATCCTGTTTACTTCTAAAATATTTTGATGACATAAAAAATTATTTCCCTCTGTCACTCGTACTGCTGAAAAAGAGATTGGATATTCATGCTGCAGGTGTAACAAGTTTGAAATGACAGTGAGCATCACCTGGAGAGCCAGGATGTTGTCATGGCATGCCTGTCAGCCTCATTCCAGAGAGGGCAGATTTACAGGTATTTGGATAGGTCAGCAAAGAATTATCTTGCCTGTGGGCACAGGAAGTATTAAGACATATCCAAATTCAGTTCTTAAAAACAAATATAAAGAAATGTGAAAAGTATCAATGGAAATACTGTGGAAAGTCGACTGAAATCTGTAATTTATGTGGTAGCTGGTATTTGTTATTAAAGTGCCCCCACAAGTTATGTTATATATTGATAAAAAGTAACAGTTTTGTTCTTCTGTGGCATCAGCTGAAAATGAGGAAAATAATGGACCCTGAATTTAGGCTACAAATACATTTAGGATGAAGGATTTTCTTTTGCTACTTCAAATTCTATTTAAAAAATAAAAAAGGGGCCAGTTTAGTACCTGAGGTTTTCTTCAGTATAGTCATGATGTTTAGTACATTCCTTAGATAAGCTGGGAGAGGAATACAGTGTTATAATGGCCTGCCCAAGGCCACAAAATGAATCAGTGAATCAAACTGGGTTAGGATTTAGATTCTTTTTGATTTCTAATCTATCATACCGTTGCCCACAGGAGCACTGTTGTATTTTTGGTGAGATATTGAGAACATTTTTAGATTAGCTATCATCAGTTTTTAAAACCTCTTGAAAATACTGTGCCACACTAGCACATTAGCATTGTGGTTTCTACCATTTCCTGCTAGACCTCTAGCAATAACTTTTGTAGATTAAAGGATTTTAAAGAAGATTTCTTCAATACTTTTAAATCTATGAGAAGAAAGAGAAGTTCATACAGCTTAGCCTCCCACTAATATGAGCCAAATATTTAAACACAAAATTTGAACTCTATGTGTTTTAAGAAGAAAAATACTACATTTGTAAAATTCAACTTTCACATTTTCCAATGGACACTCAGAACAATGATGCCATCAGTATTTATTGGATTTATAAAAGATTATTGGCATTGAAAAACCAAGGGTCTTAAGCTCTTATTGGCTACAGCTGAAGTAAGAGCACTTAGCCTAGTTCAGCAAAGACATTTGGAGATTTTGTGAAAATCACAGGATGTTAGTCTCAATGCTCTCTTTTTTTTTCTTAAAGTAGATAGGAGGGTACTCACTTTCAGAATGAGTGTAACATTTCTTACACTTAAATTATATGCATCTATCTCATATATTGCATGTTTTTACAATGTTGAATGGTTTCAAGTCACCAGTAGACAGACATGTAGTCCTCTCTGATAGCTCTCTCTAAAGTAATGTAGTATTATGAAAATAATTTCAAAAGCATGTTCAGCAGCACTGTGCATCAAAAAATATATTGTGACATTGCCTAACACTTTCTAAGTAATAAAACCTGAAATTCTATTTTTCAATAACAATAATTTTCCAATAATTTCCAAAAATCTATATATTTTATGTGTTCCATTCAGAAACATTTTTTCCACTTTTCTTTAGTCAAGAACTCACAAAAATGGGGACATTTTATTTTGCCTTCTTGTTTTCTCCTACTTATCACAGGAAAAATGAGGTAAATAGTAAGACTGTTGATGAAGTGCTCGAACACTCACAGAATAGACATGCTACTTTTAAAACCTAAAAATATTGTTTCTACTTTTATTCTGTTGCTTTCTAAAATACTTTTTTCATGCTACCCACCACATATAATCGCAATTCACATCCTATTTCTGAGGAAAAGTTTTTTCTTGATTTCAGAATTTTATTCATTATTTCAAGGTCAATAAATAAAAAAGCAATTAGATCAATTATGAGGCAGAAATTTCTTATTCCGTTCAGAAAATAATAACTACAGACAGGATGAGAGGACATAGTCTCAAGCTGCACCAGGGGAGGTTTGGGATGGGCATTAGGTGGAATTTCTTCACAGAAAGGGTTGTTAAGCATTGGAATGGGCTGCCCAGGGAGGTGGCAGAGTCACCGTCCCTGGAAGTGTTTAAGGAAAGATTGGATACAGTACTCTGTGCCCTGGTCTAGTTGACATGGAGGTGTTCAGTCATAGGTTGGACTCAACAATGGCAGAGCCCTTTTCCACCTAATTGGGTCTGTGATTCTGTGAACTACTGGAGGAAAAGCCCAAAACACCTCTATGAGGAATTTTAAGCCAGACCTGACTAGAGGGCATTGCAATCTTTCTTGTTATCAATTGCAGGCTCTTCTGGTGACTTTACCATGACCTGTGCAGTGGAATGGGCCATTCAGAGGGTGTGTTGTTAAATCAGCGTTGAACCTTGCACTTGTTGTAGTATCTGCTGTGCAAACTCCAGGAAGAGATGTGCTCTGTCAACAGGAGAACAAACCCTCCATAAAACTGGCAGCAAGTGCTTTTTTCCATTGCCCCACAGAGATGGGGAGATCAGATCATGCCCCTGCACATCCCTGCAGAAGATTTAATTTGGGTAGGGTCCAAGAATGGGCACTGCCTAAATGTTGGCGATCTGCTTCCTGCTGTTGGGTGTTGCAGCATTTCCCATAGTAAAAGCATTTCCCAGAGCAGACCAGTTCTGTTTCTATTTTGAGACACACACTGCTACCCTCTAAGCCTTACTGGAAGGTGGAAGGACAAAGTAAAATCTTTCTAGCTTTGCAAGGTGTCACACATGGCTGATGAATGAGATTTAGCATCCAACATCCCTCTTGTGTTTGATCTACTGCAGCTACAGCCCAGCTAGCTGATCCATCATTTTCTGAGTCATAAGTGGTTGTTGGCTCATGCAGCTCGTGCTTGAACGAAGGTTTCTCAGTGAGTGGTGACACTTGCTGAGCTCATGTCTGGGGAGATGCTGAGGGCAATAGTATGAGACTGACATTTAATAATGAGCTGCAAATCACAGGTGAGGGAAGACCACCCATTTAGGTGATCTGTCACTGAAAATGCTCTGTTTACCATTGAAGGCTGAGGGTGATCTTTTTTTCCATCTCAGTTTTAAAGAAAATGGGTTATTTTCTGTTCCCACTGTAACAGGGGCTTTGTCGTGCTATATATGAGGTAAAAAGCTACTCTTTTTCTTTTGTTTTCACTGTTCCATTGTCTTATGATGGCATTCAATAATAGAGACTACCAGAAGCTTTTTTTATACAAGCCCTGCTTTGATTTATAGCACAAGAATATGCCCATAGGCAGCTGAGGGTAAGTCAATCTGTAAGCACAGCAATTCTGGAGGAAAGCAACATGAGTAACTTGAGAAGGCTGAAATCTTTTTGATACTAACATAATTGACAACACCTCAAAAAGAGAAAATGGAAACATTTTGCACAACCTATTTTGGGAAATCTGTCCTTTCCCTCCCTCCATGCTCACACTAGGTTTATTTTTAAATCTGCAGGCACAGTAGTGCAATTTTCATCACTGTGATAGTCAGTGGCTGTGGAATGGTAATTTACAACACACCAGTATTTTGTCAGAAACAAGCGCAAGTCTCCTTTACAAGGAACTTGCTCAATTAGCAAGCTCATACCTAATAACTTCCCTGTCTATATTAACTGGTGTATTTAAGATTTAATGCAATTTCTGTTGCAGTACAACCTATGCATAGTCATTTAATTTAAAACCAGGACTGGATACATAAATTACAGTAATCGTAGAGGCACTAATTTTCAACTGCAAACACCATGTTTAGAGAGCATCTTAAGGGTTTTCTTTTAAAGCAGATCTCAGAAACAGCACAGTGCATGCAAAGATTCAACAGGACTTGTGCCTTCAGTGATAATTTTATTTCCTCTATTCTTTACAATTTCACTGTAAAACCTAATATAATAGACACATTTCTCTCTTACAACCTTGAGATGAAAAAGGGATTCTGACCTCTGAGGTCGTCCCTGTGTGATCCAGACTAATAGAGGGAGGCCATTACCATGGATACTTGATTCTTGGTGATTGGAGAAAGAGAACAACAGTCAACAGCCACGTTTAAAGCTAATTTTAAAGGAATGTGGAAGCCAAGGAAATCTGCTGCAAGTAAGGATTCACTACTTTTGTGCAGATCTTTTTATGATAAGCAAGGAGATGCCAAGAAAGCTTGCTGACCTATGCACCAGGCTCCCCAGCTATTAGGAAAGTGTCCTGGCAGATGTTTGTAATGTCCCTGTTCAGCCAGATGCTGCCCTGCTAATGAGCATCAACACTGGCACGTCGGGTATCCAGCACATCAGCACAACCAGGTGAAAGTCAGCCAGAGGAAAGCAGTCAGTGCCAAGCTCCACTCAGGCACCATCACTGTAACAGGAACAGAACAAAACTGAATGAATCAGCCTGAAGTAGACATAAAACTATGCGGGAAATCAAATCCATTTTTCAAAACAATTTTTCTCTGCCATGCTGCCTTCACCCACCAATCATGATGACTTTGTCATTCTAGGTTTCAACCTTCACTCTTTATACTGCATTTATTTTTAAAAACCTCCACAAACTAAAAGAACAACATCAACAAAAAACCCAAACAAAACAACTGAAAAAACCTTGCTCCCTGTCCCCCAACTGTTCTATAGGAATACATAAAATCTTTGTAGGAAACAGTAGTGTGTTCCATCACGTCCCTCCCTTCTCTTTGTGGTAGGACAACACACATGGGTGGTTTGTTTGATTCATGTAGCAAAATATCATGAGAAACTTAACAGTTTACAAGTGATCTGTAAGACCAATCATCACTATGTAAAAAAATTGCCTTTGTTCTAGCAATGCATACATTGTCTCACACAAGATCCCCAATATTTTTATCTGTTAAGCGTGTATTTAAGAAAGTGGGGGCAGGGAGAAGAGGCAATCCTTTTTAAATGAGTACATGTAAGGAGACTAATGATGATGAAAAGTTAATTCCAAGAAGATTTGTTTGATGTGAGAGTGTGGTGCTCTGCTACTGAGATAAAAGAAAGATGATCATCTGAGTAAAAATTTATGTGAAAAATGTATGAAGGTCTTATATTAAATTGGTGAACTACACCAAAGTACAGAAACAGCACTTTCAAGACACTATCAAAGTCAGTAGGGAGCATTTAAATCAAGGCCAGAAGGACCGATATGTCTGTTGCCTTCAGCTTTCACCCTGGTATCAAGGAAGACATCCCGTGGTTCACTTTCAAGGGAAACACACAGCAATGTTGTGCATTTTGTTACTTTTTTGTTCCTTTACAGTAACATTGGAAGTAATGTTTATTATAAAGAATGAAGCTGGGAGTCCTGCGTGAGACTTTGAATAGGATTGATTATTGTAAATAGTGGACCAAATTCTCATTTATTATTGAGCATTTATTAATGCTCTAGCAATACAAAGGAGTTGACACCTTGGTTTAATGTACATTTGCAATCACTTTCATCCTCTGCTTTCCACAGGGAGAAAATCCTTGGAATGAATGGTAGGAGTCCTAATCTACCTTAGATGAGCTTCCAACAATGAATGTTTCTTGAATTAAACATGCCATTAAAAATATTCCAGTTATAATGAACTTCCACGTGTGCTTATAAAAAAAGTCCCCAAAGCCAGCCTTGAAAATAGGGGAGATTGGCTTCAAAGATAAACTAAATACTTATTAGTTCAAACTAATATCAATCTTTAAATAAAGACTCTTTGGCAGTACAGAGCAAAAATATTCCTGAATTGTTACTTCCCTTAGGGTTACATTTTGGTGGGGTTGGGACACTTTGGAAGTTTTGTTTTGTTTATTTGTCTGGTTGTTTTTTAAAATAAGAAGTATGGAGATAAAGTATTTACCATACCTTTTCTGTGAACACAAAACTTTGAGTTCTGGTGATAAATGGGTAATAAGACCCACGGGAAAAGAGTGTGTACATGCTTGTGTAGAATTATCCAAATCACTCAATTTTCATTAAAAAAATCCCAACACTGGACATCTGAAGATATTCTAAAGCCAAAGATGATGTCTGCTGCAGTGTGCTTCTGCAACTTCTTCTGTTTAGACCAGCCATGTAGCTTTCAATCCAGAATAGAGCTCTCTCTTCCCAGCTTGCCAATGACCCTTAGGCCATGCCACCTATTATTTTCATTACTGATGAGATAACAAATCCTTATAACCAAGAAGCTACCAAAGATGTAACATGCACCATCATGAGAACGCATACAACATCACTTGCCTCCTTTTCCTGTTTCTGTGTGGTATAAATTAAGTCTATAGTTAGAGTTTGCTATTTTGCCACATAGTGTCTGAAATTAATTAAAGGTTTGGCACTTTTCATGTGTTATGCAGATATATTTCCCCTGTTACTACATTCTTCACCACACATTAGGTGTTAGAATGCACAGCACATTGCAGGCGAGATGGATGTTGTTTCTACAAGAATAAAAACTGTGAAATGGAGATTTTTTTAATGATTTAGAACAAAGCCTATTTTTGGATCATACAGCTAATCTATGAGATTCTCTTAAAAATAAAAAAGCAACAAGTTATGCCTTATTTTTCTACTTATGATGTAATGATTGAAATTTCTCAAAGCATATGGTGAGAATCAGAATTATCCCTTCTCCACCTACTACTCACAATTTCTTGCCTACTGATTTCAGCACCTAATCTATGGTGCTAAAACCAATTAGTGATACATCAAAGGTTTTTGCAGTTGTAAGTTTTGGGCCACTACAGAACATTAGCACATGAGCTTCTCATTATAGGCAAAGATATATGTGATCTTTGATCACGTGATAAAAGACACATTCAAAATATGTTTTCTTTGGCAAACTTACAATCTCCTAATTGAGGAAAAAAAGCTAATTATATAGTTCTTTGCAAGGCTGGAATCTAGTGTAATAAGGATTGTACACAAAAAAAAAACAAGTTGTAAATGAGAAAGGCTAATTTTGCTTCTTTTCTTTTTCTGAATTTTTTTGCTTTTAAAAGTTGTAGAAGGTTGGTTTTCACAAATCAGATGCTCTGGAGAGTGGTTTGAGGTTTCAAGGGTGTTTCTGGATTAATATTCTGACAAAATCTCAGTCACACAGATGTGCTTAACTTTTGGCACAGAGCAGCCTGATCCAAGTCAATGAAACTATGTCATGCCTGCTAAAATGAAGTATCAAAGAATAAATTAATAAATGCCATGTTCTTCTGGTGGCTGGGTCCCAGTATGCCTCTCCTGTTTTCATGAAGTGTGTGGACCCAAAGCATCAATGAAATCGATGGTGAAGCAGCACACTGCTTTAGAGCTCAGCCTCCTTGACAGGCTATTCATTTTCTCCTGCCATTCCCCATCCCTCCACAAAGTCCTCCCATAGTCAGATTTAAAAATAACAAATGGAACATTGCCATTTGATATTAGAACCCCAGGAAGACTTATTTATAGTCCTTCTCTTCCCTGGAGAGGTATTTTTCTATCCTTTGGAAACTGTGCCCAAGCCTGGCACATATCAGCCTGTGTTACATTTGGCAGAGCATCAGAAGAGAAATGAAAACTGCTTGGAGCTACAGGGAAGATGAGATGGACTGGGCACATTTAGTGTGGGCTGTGGCAACCACTCCAAAGTAAGCTGAGAGGAATGGGGAGGCTGACAGGTCTGACCTTTGCTTTGAACAAATTGAGTTTGTCTTAGGACATAAAAAAGCCAAAAAAGGTGAAGGGAGCGAAAAGGAGGGACAAGTGAGAGAAGGAAGGGGAAGGAAAGAAAGAAGGAGAGAGGGAGGGAGACAGAGACAAGGAGACAATCTTCTTTCCTTTTGCCCATGAAATCTCCTAGTCTCAGACCAAGCCACTTAGAGTGTCCACTGAGATAAACATTTCAATTTCATGGTCATGGAATCACACTGAAATTTCCAGTATAAGTAAAGCAATATCCAACGTGAAAAAATCCACAGAAGGAAACAGAAGGCCTTTTGCTACAACTGTAGCACTTTGCTGCAAGAATTACAGAAATTTGTTGGAGAATTTTTCACTCTTTAGAAAAGTTTTCTAAACACTATTTGCAGGAGGTTACTCCCTATACTTTATTTTCTTTGGGATGGACGGTGCAGAGATTTCTCTGAAAAGGTCAACTTGGATTCTCATTTTTAAAATTGCTTATTTCACTGAGGGACAACACTCAGTGATAAATTTTAAATGTACTGAAACTTTTTCTCAGCTTGTGTTGCCATAAGGTTAATTCCCTTTTTCAGATTTTAAACTATAATTGTAGTCTTGAAAGCAGTCTTTGAGATACCACAACTTTGGGTCTTTCACAAAGTCTTTGGGTATTTCACAAGTCCTTTTCGTAACTACATCTCCCACACTTACACTGATTAGCAACACAGGATGCCTTTTTGCATAGTCTAATTTATGCACTAGGGTTCTTCACATCTCAGTAGTTTCCAGAAAAGACTCTTCCTGACATAATGAGGGTCACCACACTTTGAACATCACTGGTATATCCTGGTAAAGACTGCAAGTGAGTCAATATTGGGATTTTTTTTCTGGATTTTTTCTTCCTATCTATTGAAACCCTATCACATGACTTCTGACATATCTGCACTAAAACACAATTAAATAATCTAATCTCTTCCTCCATCTCTACTCCTGAATGGCAGAGAATAAATCTAATTCAAAAATTATTTCTATGCTTCAGAGGCAGATGCACAGATTTTTATATTCCTCCCCTTTTTTCAAGACACCCACTTCCTTAAGATTTCATTTTCTCTCTATGCAATAAAAAAATGAAATAACATAGGAGTTGTTTGGTTTTTTTAAATTTAACTCCTTTTGTTCTTAGCGTGCTTATATGACCTGACAGTGAATAGCAGCACATGCAATTACATAGCACCTCAGTATTGATTTTCCCAATAATATCTCTTTCCTCAAAGAAAGGTTGTTTGCTTTGACATGGCTGGCAAACCAGAGTGGTTTGTGCACTTGTTTCACCTTTCACTTCTATGTAGCAAATTATGTCTTTGATGAGAGCAGGCTGAAGGGCATCCACAGAGCACATATGTGTGTTCCTCATATGGAGAAAGGTGCCCTCTTGGAGTAGATTCTACAAACTGAACTGAGCTGGAACTTGGCTGTAAACCTAGACAGCCAAGTGCAGCTGAACACCCAAGGAGCAGCATGGCTGGCTGGCTGCAGCTGAGGAAAAGGTGAAAAACAATACAACATTTCCCTTTACATAAAAGAACTGGAGTCCAAACCTTCTTCAACCCCAAAACACTGCCCTAATCACTCTGCCATAAAATATGTGGTTTGGTTTTCAACTAGCTTTCTTCTAGTTGAAGAAGGCTAGCTGCCATCACTAATGTATGAGGCAAGAACATGTTGGCATCTATAAATGTCCAGTGGGGCAAATGAGCAGAATAATTGTATAGCCAGTGTGGGCAGAGCATCCTGATCCATGAGGGAACTTTACATAGCAGGGATCCTACCAGAGCACAGTAGGGTAGTCTCCCATGCAAAGGGAACCATTACTTCCAGCTCTGTTTAAGAAAACAAATGCTTTCCAGTAGAGAATTTGCTATGTGGGGCACGGGTGGAGGGAGCGTGTGACCACATGAGCTTGGTCACTGCGGCCAAGGCTGCACCTCTTGGGTGAATGACCCTGGGTGGTACCTTTAAGACAAGAAAAGGCTTTTTACATCTAGGTTTTGGATTTACACCTCCAAAAAGGACAAGAGGCAAAAAAATGCCACTCCTGGGAATCTGACCTGTTGCTGTCAGCTGGAATTTTCAAGGCCTCAGTGAAAGGCAGTGGCAGATCAGGATGCTCAGGTGTTTCCATTTTTCCCTCAATGACTCTCCATTGCTCAGTAGTAGTTCATGCTTCTAACTCATGGGATGTTGCTGCTGTTTGCCTGGGGACCTTTTGGGATGAGATGACCCAACAGAGCAGATACTCGTTACACTACCATGTTATCAAACTTCTTTATTTGGCAAATAGTTCAATGTCGCTGTCAGATGAATTCCTTGCCATGAAAAAAACTAAAAAATGGGATCTTAAAGGCCCAAAATCACTTCCAAATTGAAGTGTTTGTCTCTTTTCAAACCATCTGCCTCATATATTCAGTTTCTGTTTGTTCAGTCTTATAGGAGGAAAAGGAAAGAGAGAAATTTAATGACATGAACCACTCATGACCAGTGTAATAAGGCAATGTTTAACCAGGTCATAGAGTTGAATACAGCATAGCTGCACTGAAGTTCATTATAAAGCTATAGTTTGCAAACTTGGAAAGTATCCAGACTAGCCTTATGTCCTCACATGAGGAATTGAAATAAAACTGTAACACACACAGTCACACACATATCTCCAAGAAGAAGGATATTCTTCACAAAAAAAACATATTCTAAATATATCTTGTTGATGCTGGTTAAACATAAAACATTAAAATTTTGAAAGGACTGTGGTGTTATTTATTGCATCACTTAATTTCTAACAGATTTCAAACACAGCACTTTCCTGCTAATAGAATATACTTATCTATAGATCTCCTCCTCCTCTACAAATTGCCTCTTTGCATTCCATTGATTTTCATGTAATAAAAATTGTCTTTAAGCAGATCTTATACATTACTTTTTCCTGGTTTAATGACAGAGAGTGTGTAGGTAGATATTGGATATTAATTAGTTTTCACTAAATAAATGGGGGAAAAACAGGCTAAATATATTCAAATCATTAGCATGGCAAATCCATAATCTTGGCAGCTAAAATTAAAGATAACTCTAAACTCAATAAAAAGCAAAAAATCCCTGAAGTTTGGTTACTCTGAAATGAGATTTACACTTGGGTAAAAGAGAAGAAATAAGCCAAGCTTATTATTTCAGGAAACAATACATTCGGCCCAGTTAGAAGGACACATCTGTTCATACTCTGTATGAAAATGATCATACATCACAGCACTTTTTTTAAACTACAGCCTTCTTTCTACAATGCCATACCAAGGCTTTTATTTTGTTTGCTTTTTGAATCAGGTGCAGATGAGCCTATAGAAACATCCTATGTTTTTTTGCATGTAGGGAGACTGTCAGTTGGAGATCCCACCTGGAATATCTGCTGGGGTTTAATCTCCTCAGTGTGCTCTCTGTGACACTCTGGCTCAGCCAGAACCACGGGGCAGAGCCAGGCTTGCAGCAATGTCACCTGGAGAGTGAGGCCATGAGGACATCAAAGGGATGCTGGCCATCTCAGCCTCCTGCTGGGACCTGAACTCACTTGTCCTTATTCTCCTCCCTCACAGATTTGATTCCACTGTTATTCCTCTCTCTAGGAGGAGTTATTTCTGATTTTCCCTGGTGTAGGAAAGCCATCAGTCCCTGTCCCTGCTGTGGCAAGGACAACTTATTATGATGGACATTTCAACACTCTCAGCAATGTTTCTCAGAATTTTCCAGGGTGCCTTTAAAATGGGATGCAGCTAGGCTTTCCACCAGCACATAGAAGCTTTATTTAACAAAGCTGAACAAATTAATTAGAGCCACGACAAAGAAAAACAAGAACATTTTATATGCATTAGCATCTTTCCCTGATTCCAAATTTCCCCAAAATTACTGTTATTTAAAATTCCTCTAATATATAGTTTCTGTAAACATACCAGCCTGTAATTTGCACAGGCAAGACTTGTTCTATTCTTTGTTATTCTTTTTATTCACAATTTACTATCTGTGTGGTGGGTCTGATCCTGGAAATCACATGGCTGTCCTTCTGCTCGAGACTCCCTGACTTGCAGCAGGGTTTTCAGATCATCACAGAACAGTGTTGCCACCCATGTTTATGTAAATAGATGTTCTCACATATTTTGCCCCATTCCTTCAATGATCATATTTAGAGAAAAAGTCACGCCTTTATATAGTTATAATAAGATACTAGGAGAAGGTTACAAGTGTTGCTAATTAGAGGAAAAAAAATCCAGTGGAAAAATGTTGGAATGATTTACCAAAATTTACAGAATTCCCCCAGAAATTGTAGAGGGTTGGGAGAACTCAAATGGCCCACTTCAGCTTATGAACCCCATTTTTTCCCCTTTTCCTTTCCCAACTTGCTCCTGTCCCAAGGAGGCTCCTCAGCATCCCAGGTGGGTCACTCCGAGCCTGCAGGTCCTGTGAAAGCCATGGCTCGGTGAGCACCGGCGAGCTCCGGAGCAGCGGCTCCCAGCCTGGACAGCTGTGCGGCACCTGGCAGGGGAAAGCAGCTTGGTTTGGTGGGAAAGCAGCTTGGTTTGGTGGGAAAGCCGAGCCTGGAGAGAGGGGCGCGGGATGCGCCGCGGCCGCCAGGCGGGGATGCAGCAAGCGCCGGAGGGGAAGGCTGCTCTGGAAATCGCTTCTGCCCCCAGTTGTAGCCGCAAGCAGCCTGCAATCAAGCAGGAGCTGTTCACCTTGTGTGCCTGCTTCTGCCAGGCTCCTGCCGTGCTCCATCCGCTGCTCCGGGGACGTGCGGACGGCTCCCGGGACCGGGCTCCGCTCGCTCGCACCGCTAGAGGGCTTGGGCTGGCGGCCGGGAAAGGGGGAAAAGCTGCGAAATTCCTCTCCTGGGCTTCACCTACACACATACAGACGTAAAGCGAGACTTTAGAAGCACTGCTGGGTTTTCTTCTCTTCGTTATAAGTTTGCCTGGATATTTTTCTCACTACAGTCGGCATATCAACCCCGTATAGGCGATAGACGCCCCGAACTCTGGGAGAGATCTCTCCATCTTCAAAGGGACCTGTCAGACATGACCCACAATACCCATAGAGGTCTTACATCCATGATTATCATTGGGATTTGGGAATTTTAGAAGAAGAGATTTTGTGGGTTTATCATTCCTGCTATACTTTATAAGATTAAGAAATCTTGTTTAAGTTGGCTCACTCCTGGTGAAAGAATAAAATCTGATATTAAAAAAAAAAGGCAAAACATAATCAGAATCTAATTCTCCTATTGCATGTGCACAGAACCACAAGGACCATGAGTTTGCCCTCCTCAATTAAATTTGGTGTTAATATTGTCAAACAGGTGTAACTGTGTTTGTACCCGTCACACATGCTAACCACCTAAGCAAGGGCTTCAGTCCCATTGTTTTATCCACAAGGTTTCTTCTCCTGAAATATCTCTACAGTCAAAATAGAAGTGACCATTATCAAACAGATAAAAAAAAGGCAAAAATTTATATGTCTTAATACACATGCTACGGGACTATTTTGTTCACACAGCAGTTAGGGAGCTAATATTGCTTATGGCATCATTCCAATTCAAAGAAAAAGCATGTATTATATAGATGAATTCTAATAAAGGATGAAAGTGACAAACGCAAGACTGGGCTGTTAAGGGCTTAGATCAAAAACCAAAGCAAGCTAAATTCTATTTGTGGCTCTCTTTTTGACCACAGCTTCTCTCAGGTATTTATTTCTGTGTCCTTCACACTCAGTCTCCTCCAGTCCCCACAGCTACAATTTTATTCCCTTTTATGCCAAGCCCAGTTGGGACCCAGAAACCACCCAAGCTGCTCATCCTAGGCTGTCTGCTCAAGCACTGGCAGCCTCTGTCTTCTCCCTTCATCTTAATTTTCTAGCACATTAATATGGCTTCATAGCCACTTCTACCATATAGAGGGGCAGCCACCAAGTCTCTCTCTTAGATATATCTTCTCAGCTCATAAATCTTCCCTGCCCCAAAGTCACAGTGTTCAGAGTCCTAGCAAACCTTTCAATCTTTAGCTCTTTGTGGCTTTCTCAAAATCTCCATATCTGTAGGTCTTGTGTACCTTTTCCCTCCAAATGTGTCAAAACAGGTTATTAGAAATTTCTCCTTCCCTAACATCTGCCTCCTCTGAGCCTAGAATTGTGTTTCTTTTCTCCTTTTCTACCTTGTTCTGCTGTGGGGACATCATTTTGCTGTCTAAATCCTGGGTGCCAATGGAAGAGCCATAGACTGTGCAAAAAAACCTCCTCCCAGTCCTGGCTCTAATCATTATGAGTTGGGGGCTGAAAATGAAAAATGACTTGCAGATTTTTTCAACCTTTATTGAAGATGAACATATTTTTAATAGAATGGTGAAGTGTACAAGACTAACAAATATCTCGCACAGAGAGCACAGAAGGTCTCCTGCTTCTCAAAAGCAAATACGCAAGATTTTAATGAGGAAAAATGATCCTTGTTTTTGGAAAGGCTAATCAATCTGGCCTATTATTTCTAATTAGACAAGCCAACTTAGTAAGAAACAATCCAATCAGTTTCTCCAGAAACATAGACATGGAAGGATATCTATGCATGCCTGCTCAGAGATGGGTATTTTTTGTACACTGCTTCTGATGTTCAGGCTCTGCCTTGCCATCTCCCTTGCTGTCCTCACTCCTCCACTGCATCAGTTTTGCTTCACTGTTTTCTTTTCCTCTTCCTCAAACAGGTTATTTCATTACACAGGTGACCCTCTGCCAGTCCTGTCAGGCATTCTCACCTTCTCCTTTCAAACTGCTACTCCTCTTTCACCTTCCTGTCCAAAGCAGGTTTCTATGGCTCCTGTTTTTGCAGTCCCCTCTTCCCTTTCCTCAAAGGATACAAGCAACCATGATTTTCTCAAAGCAGAGTATCCTGCACAGAACTGTAGCAGTCCAGCAGAGTGAGAATGTCAGATTGTGAGCTCTCGAGGACAAGGACTATACTTATGTTTCTCAGATATATTGAAATTACTTTGCCACCTACATAATGGTTAATAAAATGAGCAGTGGTGTCAATACACCTTCCCTTTGCTCCCTCTTCTGAAAGATATTGTTGCTTATATTACATTGCTAACATCGAGTTTACAGCATCATTCCTGTCTTTATTGCATTGAGACTCATGACTTTTTCAAAACCATTCATATAAAGGTTGTTATAAAATCAGAAGAATAAAAACTCTTCAGTTCCATGAAGGAGATACAGTGCACAAAGCACTTTTATTCCAGTCATATTGATTTCAATTACTTCTGTAACAAGACTGTTACCTGACATATAATACAGCCAAAATGAGAATTTAGAGTTCACCTGCAACATTTTGGCTTTCCTTTGCTTGTATAAATAACTATTTAGGTAAGCTTGCTAAGTTTTAACACATATAGATGATGATCTAATGCAGGACATACAGATTAGATGAGGTTTCAGAATAAATTACGTATTATAAGGCATCATTAGTATTACTAAATTAAAGCTATGTATATCTTGTGTAGACACACCTACAGAAAATACTTCCACTGTTTGTGGAAGTGAAAGACCTGTAATGGCTGGGTCCAGAGTTCTTAATTTTGAATAGTTTGGATAGTTACTATTTACATCCTAAAAAGAAGACTTTCTTAAAAGTGTTTGTGATTAAGAGAATTTTGTTTTCTGGTTTTTATGTAGCTCTTCCCTCCTCTCTTAGTTTTTTGTAATCCACTGATTTGATCTTTCTCTTAAATCTCCTCATGATTCTAAAGTATGCGAATTAACAAATTAAAATGTGTTTCTGTGCCAGAATAAAAATTGCCTAAAAATTGCCTCATCTCCTAAATTTCCTTCAGGTTATTAAATCTTCCCAAGTAAAATATTGCATGCTTTTATATTTTATTATAGGCAGGGTCCTGTTTACTCTTGCAAAACTGAGGAATTTAACAAGTTTTCTCCTTGTAGAAGGTTATCACCTTCTAAAAAAATTACAATTAAAAAATAGAGTTTGCAATATGCCTTAAACCATAACATAAACAATTGGTAAATTCCAGTTTTTGCACCCACTGATGATTAATTAATGTCAGACTTCTGTAGTGTCAGTAATGGCAGGTTTAGCAAGACATACGCAATTCATGTGCTTATTCCATTAAAAGCTTCCCACACTTGATAACTGATGAAGTGCCCCTATCTCTGTTGCCAAAACTTGCACCTTTCTACTTCCTCCAGCAGCTCACGAGAAGTTAACTTTATTAATACAGGCTTTTAAAATACAATGAAGGGTAAATTGAATGTAATATGAAAATTCCAAACACAGGAAATATTGTGCTACACTATTATTTGTAAATTTTAAATAGTAGAATTTTCCCTTCTCATTGACTTACAACTGAGCTGAAAATGCAAGAGAAAATACAGATTTAAGACTCAGCTTGCCGCAGAGCACATAGCTATTTTTGTCTATCAAATAAAATGTCTTCATAGGCTTATTGCTAGCATCAAAAGGGAAAGGGACCAATTAATAGTAGGAACTGGTCAAAAATTGTGATCAGCAGACAGAATAAGCAGACTTTAGTAATGTTTGTGATGTTGTCCCCCATAAGATCTTCATAGTTTATGCTGGATGAGCAGACAGTGAGGTGACAAATGGCAGAACATGTGAGCCCAGAGACTGGTGATCAGTGGCATGAAGTCTTGTCAGAAGCCAGTGGCTAGCAGTGTATCCCTGGGATCCAGTCCCATTCAGCACCTTCATTATTGATCTGGATGGGGCAAAGCGCTCCTTCAGCAAGAGGGGGCTGATGACACAAAAGTGGGAGGAGTTGGTGGTACACCATATCTCTGCCCTGCCCCAGAAGGACCTCGACAAGCTAAAGAAATGTGGTGCCAGAAACTTCATGAAACTCAACAAGGGTAAGTGTGAAGTCCTACAACTGAGAGGAGCAGTCCCAGACACCATCAGCTCATTCTGGGGACCTCCTGGTGGGAAAGCAGCTTGGCAAAGACTTGCAAGCTCTGGTGCAAACCAAAGCTGAACGTGACAAAGAAGACTAATGCATGGACAGCATTAGAAAGAGTGTTACCAGCAGGTCAAGTGAGCTGTCTTCCCATCTGTTCAGCACTTGTGAGGCCACATTTGGAGTATTTGGTCCAGTTCTGGTCTTCCCAGTACATGAAAGACATGGACATACTGGAGAGTGTCCAGCAAAGGGCCTCAAGGATGATGAAGGTACTGGACCATTTCTCCCATGAGGAAAGGCTGAGAGCTGGGGGAGCTCATACTGGAGGAGAGAAGGCTGAGGGAGAAATATTCAATGTATACAAGCATCTGAAGGGAGGGTGCAGAGGAGATAGAGCCAGGCTCTTTCCAGTGGTGCCCAGTGACAGAACAAAAGGCACTAACTAAAACAAAAGCATGTTCCCTCTTAATATCAGGAAATATATTTTTTTTTACTGTGAGGGTGAGCGAGCGTTGGCTCAAGCTGTCCAGGGTGATTGTGAATTCTCCCTCCTTGGACATATCCAAAATCCATTGCTATGCAAAGCTGAGAAACAGCTTCAAGTGGCCCTGCCTGAGCAGGCATTTGGACCACATGACATCCAGAGAACCCCTTCAGCCTTAGCCTTTCTGTGATCCTTTGAGTCTCTGAAAGCTTCATATTAACCTCCTACAGTTGATTTAATACAATGATAAGGACATAAAACAGAGAATAAAAGTACCTGCTACAGGTGTCATTTATAATACCTGTTGCTTAGTAGTAGGGTTATTACTGTCTTAACTTGAACTGTTTATCTTGCACTCCTGTTATTGCATTGTTTTTTGAATCTTCAGACAATTACTGTAAATCAGTATATTCTTTTGTTTGTCTCCTTTAAATCTCTATGATCTATGCAGGCTATCTAGACAATGCATTTTCCTTGTCTGAGTGGTTTCCAAAGGGAAAAATATTGGTTTCTATTTTTTCTTACCCCAGATTTACAGGGTTGGTCCTTAGAGAGGTAACTGGAACAACTGAGAGTGGCACTTAAAGAACTGAGTCTTTCTGACAAAGTTTCAGAAAAGCCAAACCAAAGATTAAAAAATACTCTGGCAGATTGAAAGACAAACCAGCTGGCAGGCAGCATAGAAAAATGAAAATATTCCCATTCTTAATAATCGAAATAGAAAATCCACAGAGGAATACCTGTGTTCCTTTTCATTTTTCTTTTCTACTTGGATCATCAGTTTTCATGATCTCTGGGTGAGGCAATATCATGACTATCGTCAAGAGACGGAGCTTTAACACAACATATTAGAAATTCTAGAATAGGACTGCAGTGTCAAAGTAGATAGGCCCCAGTAAATCCCTTAAGCTGTGCTAGAACAGGCAAGCACACATAAGTAGCAGTGCATGAGGCTCATGTTGTTCTGAAATTGCACTTCTGATCTTACAGGCTTATCAAGAAGTGCCCAACAATTCATCCCCTCACTTTCAAATGGATTTTTATCCTGCAGCTATGAAGGGTCCATGAGAGGATTTAGGCATGCCATCTTTTTTTTTTTTTTAACAAAGAAGGAAACAGCTGTCCATAAACAGAAAAATTTGAGCTCATTCTTCCACTTAAAATTTATTCAGTATGCAAAATAATTTTAACAATACTTTGCAGTAATTGTCTATCAGTCCTATGATTGTATACTAGAAAATTTTACACAGAAGCTTTTAGTAATAAATTTTAGACTGCTAAGTTTTGCAAATCTATTCTAGTCTAAAATTTTAGTCCACTGACTTATATAAACATATACACACGTAAGCCTATGTAAATCAAATGTCCAAACAGAGACTTTCACAGTACTTAGATAATACGCCACATTTGTCTTTCAAATTCTTCAATAACAAAGATGGCTGTCAGAGAACATCCTGAAAAATTGCAAAAACTGGAACTCATTTTTATTAAGGGCCATTCAGGCAGTTCCAGTGCCACTTAGCAGTTTGGTGGAACTTCGCAACACACAAATTCTCCTTCAAATGCCCCACGCTGGTACAGATTCCATATGAAATGACTCATGTGATCAAGATCCAGGCACAAGAAGAATGGAGCAGAAGACGGGCACTACAGACCTCAGAGACAGCTCTGCTGCTCTGTATCTAAATCTTACTCAATATGTAAGAAGATGGTGATGGCAATCAGTTCCCACAAGATCCTTTCCATGCACAGCAAAAACTGTGGTTTCACATCCTTTTGACAAACCAGGAACTCCCCTGTGAGCAGATAGGAGACAAACTCCAGATTTCTAGCAGTTCAGGTGTGCCAAACTAGGAAGCAGAATAATAATATTTTGCTTTTTCCAGTGTCTTGCAGTTTTAGCCAGGTGTGAAGACAGCCTGCCACAGATTCACTGCTGGGTTATTGGAAACATTTGTACACAAATTTAGAGAGCCACAGTCTCAGCTTTGGCTTGTGCTACCAACAACTCAGTGTTGCTTCCAAGATGAGGTTTGAACATTGTGAGGAAATTTTTAAAAATCTAAGATGTTTTAATAGCTCTAACTGTGTGTTTTTATACTCTACATTAATTACCTGCTCTTTCAGGGCACCCAGATATATTGGCTCTAAGTTTGCTCTACTTTTTCTAAGCACATGAAGAATCTTAGTTCCTTCATGAGTTGCTCAGGGTGGAATATTTATCCACCTTACACTCTACCTTGTCATAAATCATGGCAATGGTTGTGGAAATAGTCCCTGCAGGGTGCCTTAAGGTGTTGCTGACTCATGACAGAACATTACTTTGAAGTTTTTACAGTTGTATTTTATTTTTCAGGGAGTAAATGGTGCAACTGCAGGAGAAATAACACTTTTGAAAAGTAGTGCAGTAACAAGGGCCAAATGCATATGATGTGCAAATAAAACAAGAAATTAAAAAGCTGGCTTGTAACTTCTGGGTACATCTTGTTGCCATGGTGCTTCTAGAAACCTCTCCCTATCTGCTATCTGCCTAGTTTTCCCAGTACCATCAATTGCTCAGGTCTTAGGAACCTGGATTTGTCACTCATAGTTGGGCTGTGGCATACACAAACAATGATGTGGTGTGCTCTGCATTCTGAATGGGAGCCTGCTTCATTTATAATTCACTAAAAGGCATTTTAAGAATATTTTTCAAAATAAGATTATAAATTCAGATTGTGCTGCTTATTTTTATAATCTAATGACGAGCTTCTTACCTTTCAAAGTCTGCATTGTTTTGTGTCAAGAAATCAGTCTCTTAAATATGTGCAACATGATATGAAGCAATTAATTTAGTCACTTAGACCTAAAATTTCTCTTTTAATCTTGGAATACTGTCAAAAACATGAGAGAAAGGCCTTTCCATGAAGAAATCTATAATGAACAATTAGGCATTGCTCCATCTGAGGGGAACTTGGACAGATGGGGTGAGTTACAAGAAAATTAATAAAAACCCCATACAGGCACTCTACTTGCCATCCCTTCCTTAACACTGATATTGGTAAAGGCTTGTACAGACAAATTTATCTATTCATTCCACATGACAAAAGCAGAAATACAGAAGTACAGTTACAACAAACCCAGAAAATAATCCAATGGACAAGAACTGCAAGTTTTACAGAAGGAAGCCCAAAAAGCCTTTACAGCTCAAACAATAGAGGATGCTGAATACCACAGGCAAATTGCCTTTTTAGTCCGTTTTTTCCATGTTGCTGGGTACAAGAAACTGATGAAGTAGAGAAATAGAGAGGCAAAAGAACACAAAAAAATTCCAAAGGTGTGAAGTGATAAAAGATGTGAAAGACCAAAGGTGTGAAACAGAAGTAGGAAAAATCTCCCAAAAGAAGAGAGGAAAGAAAGCTCAACCATGAAGCGCTGATTGAGACACACTATTTCATTAAAGGCCATATGCAAGGTAGCTTTACTTGAAGAGAGCATGGGAACAAGAAGAGAATAATTTAATTTGAGAATAATAAGTTGAAAATTAGGTTTCATCTCCCCTTAAATTATGCAGAAGTTATGATCAAATCCAGTTAGCATTTGGGAAATAATTTGAAGGGGATGGTGGTGCAGAGTGACTGTGCTGGTGAGCTCTTATCCATCTTTGCCTTGAGAAGTGGGGGGTCAGGACACACACCCAGGACAGGGTGGGGTTGGACACCTTCTCCTGGTACCTTTGAGAAAAAACTGGTGTGCTCCACATTTCAGTTCATGAATCATTACTGGACAGCACTGATTTTAGTCTTGAAGACATCTAATCATTTATCTATCTGAGGTTATATTGCTACTACTATTTTGATGTTTTACATATACCAGGAAATAAAAGTTACTCTTGACATCAAAAGGCTCATTATGTCAAACAAAATTACATTTTTCAGGTATTTATGTTGCAGTAATTACATTGTCACTAACCTGCTTCTCTCCACATTTTTCACAGAAAAATCAATTATTCTCACAGCCTAATTAGCAAGAAATATGTCAGGATAAACTGCTTGAATCATTGTAAATTATTGCATTCATTCTTATCAGGGTTTTATTTGTCCTCAACATGAAAAGAGGATATTAGCTTTGTAGCACTTCCATAAGCAGGCTGATAAGTTTGCATTCATGAAGGTGCATTTCACATTCTCTGTGTCAGAGATCCTTTTAATTTACAGATAACTTTACAATACTTGAAAAGTCTGAACTGAAATTTTGAAGCATGGGAATCTATTTAAAAATAACTTTTCACAATTACCTTCACACACAGCTTTCAGACACACCCAGCTACTGTTACAGCTGAATATTTTAGATCTTTCAGGGAAAAAAGTGTGACTGTGACAGGAAACTACCTAATTTTTTTTTTTTCCCAGAATAAATCATGTTGATAATCTTGCCTTGAAAAGAATACATCTTTACACTCTGGAGTCTGTACTTAATGCATAATAAAGTGGTATCTTTCATGCTAAATATGTTGCTTTTAACTTCTGCAAAGTCCTAGCTGAGTATGACTTATTTTTTGGAAAAAAACCTTGTTTCACACATGTAGCATAGAAGCATTCTAAATTGTTTCTTCTATTCTCTCCATGAAAACATCTTGTTTTGGGCTAAGCAGGACATTTCCCTGCTCTGAATTGTGTTGGCGTGCACTCCTAGCTTTGGAGTAGGTACATGGAATCCATCCCCTTATGCCTGAGTCTCTGGGTTGACATTGTCACATTGTACTGCCTGATCACACTCTGTTTCTCCCCTGCTTCACTAATTGCACCAGACAGGGGGTTACTGGGGGCCGTGAAGGAAAGTGCCAGCTGCAGGACCCTGTCTTTTGCATGCAAAATCAAGAAGGTAAGAGAGAAACAGGGCGAGAGACAGCTTGTGGAGAGTGGACAGTTTCCTTGCATATCAGCTGCACCCTGCCCCTAAGAACCAGCTCATTGCATTGCCTCAGATATGATACTAAGGAAAGGTATTTTAATTTAAGAAGCTCATTATCTGAGGGAACCAACTTGGGGTCCTGGTGCCTGCTGTTCAGAAGAGCACAGACAGATGTGTCAGCTGCGAATCCGCTTTAAATGTCTAAAGCGAGGGTTTTGGTTGTTATCCTCTGGAAAGTTTGAAATTGGATGTCCAAGGGAAGTGAGTAGATTTCCTATTCATTGTCTTGGCTCCCAAACAATAAAAGTGAGATAATACCTCACAGGAGTTGTGAAAATTAGGAGTTTAATTATTAATAGGTTACCAGATACGTGGATTAGTTACTGGGGCAATACAGTGACAAATTACATGGAGAAGCATGTAAGGAAAGGAGTAAATCTGTCTGTACACCAATGCAGAAATAGCATTCGGTACATTAGATGTGAGGAGGAAGAGAATATTGAAGACCGGGGGAAAATAGGGCTTTTTTGAATAAATTATTCTGATCTGAGCATCACTGTTGCCAGTTATTAAGTGAGGCAGGGCATCTATGGAAAGATTTAAATGTGCTTCTGTCTTCAGAGTGTGGGGCTAAATTAAGAACCGGCAGGTTGGTTTAATTTCAACATTTCCTAACTTATTAGTGTTTGGTTTTTTTAAATGTGATCAGTATCCTTAGCTCATACTTCCCCCTTAAAAAAAGTTAAGCCTCATGTTAATTATAAAAAAGTCCTCCTCTCTGCAATACTTTGGGTATTGAGGTAAAGAGATCTAAATTTTTGTTAAATTTTTCCATTGCAGCAAACTCATAGTACTTCACTTTGTGTGGTAGTCCAATAGTTGTATTGCTTCCTAAACACTTTCAACAGTCAACGTCACTGAAATGCTACACAAAATGGGCAACTCAGGAGCTTAAAAGCAATTAAAACTACTGATAACCTAATCAGAAAGCTAGATAAAAATCACCAAAATGCAATGGATTCATTTCAGAGAAATACCAGGATAATACTCAGATATAGTCTTGATTGTATCTACATGAATTTCCGTCTATTCAGAATTACAAATAGGACTATACAAAACACATTTTAAATCTCTAATTGCTCTTATGTATTCTACTCCAATTATAATTTAATTTTAAGGACCTTGCTTGAAATCTGAGATTTACAGTTACATCTGATTGAAAAAATGGAATAAAATTCTCAAAAATGCTGATAGTATTCCCTTACTTACCTTTTGTGTCCAGCTGAAATAAAATGAATGGTATCTAGAGTGTTGTTTATAAGCTTTCCTTTTTTCCTTTCTTATTTTTATCACTTTACCAGTTTTCAAAACTTTTTCAATACTTAAAAAATGTCCCTGAGTGGCATGATAAAGATTTACATTACTTCCTTTATGTACAGGGCTGTTGGATTTACTTCAGAACTCAGATGGTTTTCAAAAGTTGTGGAGTGGCAAATGGAAACATGGAAGCCTTTTCCTATAAAATTCTTACAAAGTGATTTAATTTACTGACAAAGGGGGGGAAAGTAACAATATTTATGTCTTTTAAACATTAAAAAGTTTTAAAATATGTATTTTCTCGAAACTATTTATTTCACTCTCAAAAAAATGGGGCAAAAGAGGCAGGGCTATTTGATTATTGTCCAGAGTAAGCTGGAATACAATATTTTCACCAGATATATATCTATTCTCAAGAATATTTTCTTTCTGAGATATTTCTTGAATTCTGACTTTAGCAAGAGCAATTATAAGGAAAACTGAATAATGAGACAGAAACAAGTATATTCAGTTTAAAGGACCAGGAAGTGTTTGACTCCCAGTGATTTGGTAAAGGTCGGTCACAGAGTTTTCATGAATTTCCACACTTATCTATTTTGCTATTTTTAATTTATTTCTTATTTGCAACAATATATTTAATTTTAAAAATATAATGGAAGATTAATTAGAAAAAGCAGGTAAATGGAGATGAGGTAAGAGTAGTTGGGTTATGCACTCTACAGAGAGCACAGACTGACTGTAAAAGATAAATCACCTTGAGGACAATGTTCCTTGCTGGGAACTCCCAGGAACCTGTACTTGCACACTGGCACCAGATTCTTCCTTCCCAACATAAATTCTCACAAGTTTTGTTTATAATCAAAACAAAGTGATAGGAACAGAAAGCATAGGCACTAGGTGAGCTGAAATTCCAGTATTATACTTGTTTTCAGTCCTTTGTGAACCATACTCTTTGCAGAAATATATGTTTGATGAAGAAAAGGGGACTGAGTATCACCAAAACATTCACCTTGAGCAAGTGAAAGAACTCGTCACCTGTCCAGATATTTCTTATGCTTAGTACATTTCCTAGGGGAAAAAAAACCCTCATCTGTTTGATAGATCCTCCTAGCAACTTTTGTGCATGAGCACCTTATATGTCTTTTTCTCCTTGAAAAACTGTTGCATAAAAGCCAAAATGCTATTCAATTACTGAACCTCACAAAGAAATTAAATCCTTGATGGACTAAAGAATGTGTTTAATGGAGAAAAAAGAATTTATTTTATATGTTTCTCATGGGTAGGAAAAAAAGCATTATGCTGTAAAGACAGTTTGTATGTTTATATCCACATGCAGGAGTCTTCACATGAAAAAGATGCCAGCTCATAAATGCATATTTCACTATCTGATCTAGATTTTTGCTTAATTTTTTCATTAAGTCAGCTGGGAACCACAAAAGCACAGAAAATAATGAAGTAAATATTTCTACTGCATAAAATTCAGAAAAAAAAGTCTCAGGTTCTTGACAGTTCAATTCTTACACAGACATTTGGTAGGACACTGGACAAGCAAATGATTCTGGAAGTTGCTAAAGTCACTCTGAAACCCTGTGAGTCAGGATCAGGTTTCACATATTTAACTACAGCAGCAAATAGTGAGCACTGGGCAATTTTAGATGTGCAAAAACTAAAACTTTGGGACTAAACTAAACTTTGGGATCACTTCTGCATCTAACAGCCATCAAATGCTCTAAAATAATATAGAGTTCAATGAAGCCATAAGGAGGAAACTTTAAATTTGAAATGTAAAGGCAAAAATAACATCAGAATACATATTATCTTTTCTTTTTTTCGAAAGTCATTGTTCATTTTGTAAGTACTTAACTGGAGTCTCTTTTTCCCTCCCTTCCCTTAGCATCTCTGTCCTTCTTTCTGGAGGATACTTCTGTCAAGCTGCATGTCTTATTCATAAATAATCATAAACCAAAATATTTTAAAAATACTTTGTAAAATCTATACACATTTTTTAACGCACATCATAGACAAAACACTAATTGTTTGCCAGCAAGTGGTCATCAAAAAACACATCCCAAGAAGAGCTGCAAAAGCTTTCTGGGACAAGGTGAAAGAGAAGAAGAAAAAAAGAGTGTGCACCAAGTGCAGGAAAATATACAGAGCTGTACAACTGGATGAGAAGAGGAAAATGGCCTAGTACCCATGGTTCCCAAGCAAGAAAATTCTATGCACTCAGGCAATGCTCAAACCTTGCAAGTTGGTTTGCTGTTGATGCTGGCTTTTCCTTCCTTAGTTTTCTCTTCCCATTAACTGCTAGATGCTGGATCCCATGGTGGCAGTCAAATCTTACTTCACTTAGAGTCACAATGAAAGATGTCCTTTTCCAAGTATTGCCATATTCTCACTCTAAGAAATAAAGAAATTTTCACCATAAACAAGAAGGGGAGGGCAGAATCTCATTGAATCTCTCATGTACCTCCTTACCGTTATCTGTTTCTTTTCGAAAGCACTCAGATATTATTGTGGCAAATCTGCAGATGACAAATATTTTAAAGTAGCCATATTTCTAAAAATGCACTAGTGTTGCTTTTTCCCAAGTGTGTCATCCACATGATGTGATTTTTTTCTCAATTGCTGCAGGTTTATATCTATTTTGCAACATTTATAACTAACGTGTTTTAATTTAATGACTTCTCACACAAAAGTTGCTCCATTTACTGTGCTAAATCTCTGGAAGAGGGATCTGTGACAGAGGGGGTGTTTTTACCCCATTTCTTGTTGTTTCCCACAAGTTCAAAAAACTGTATTTAGTAATCTGCCTTTACTTTTATTAAACCAGGAGCAAATCATATAATAAAAATATTTTTTTCTATAACTATAATTTTTCACATTTTGGGTAAAATTCTCAGCAGAATAATAAGTTTCTAAACTATTTGGCTCATGCTAAAATTAGACCTAGATATGAATTTAAATTAGAATTGGATTTAGATGCTCCGGTGAAATGAACCTTATTCAAATGCAAATTGAACATGAACCAGCAGAATAAATTGCCTTGTAGGTTTCTGTTTGCCTCTAATGATCCATGTTACACCATTTTCCTCTTTTCAATTTTAGCTCTTATCACTTATGTAGGTACAAAAACACAAGAGCAAAAACACTATGAGGAAATTTGTTAAGTTATAGATTATGGGTAAAACATTAAATAAATCCCATGTATAGCGGATCCAGGATCTGAAGACTTGTAGATTCTGACACTTACAGAGACTTGTTGAAAAGCACTACTCTTTCACTGCTTCTCAAAAAAATGATTAATTACTTGTGAAAAAGTTGTCAAGACAGACACTGTTTATGTCCCTTGAAGTCTCTTTATCCTTATTTTAGATGCATGCCTTGAGGCATAGTTTTTCATACTAAATTCTACAACACCGTAAAAACAATACAGAAATGCAAAACATTTACAAATAAGATAGTAGCCAAGTTCAGTTTGGATGAATTTTGTAGATCCTAGCTAGGAAATAGAATTTCTTTTCTTCAGATCTGCACATATAGAAACCAAGTAGGAGGTTAGAGAGGAAAAATTCAAATTCTTAACCTAGGATTTTGTTTTGATTTATATATTCTCTACTAATAAGAATGTCTTCAATAGGGAAAATTTTTAAACTGATTTTTATACTTTCTCCAGAAAATTAGGGGTTGTGTTAAAATATTTTTGATTTTCTGTTTAGATTTGCTTTAATTTAGGAACTGTTAAGAACTACACTCACTACAGAAGTATGTATAATTATTATGAAGCACATATTTTTCCTGCAAAAGTTTAGGCTGTAAAAACTGGTAATTCTTTTATCTCCATGTTATATAAATGCTAATGACCTTTCCCTCCTTTAATTTTGTTAAATATTAAGAGTTAGGAGGAATAGAATTCTAGACAAGCAAGCAAGCAAGCAAGAGCCATAGTTTGTCTACAGAAGACCATCAGAGCTGACAGACTCATGGGGAGGATTTACCAGTTCTAATTCAGTTTCTAAATATGTTCCATGCTAAATGAGGCTTTTATCTACAAGACATATATAATATGCTAGTCATTCTGAAGATCAATCCACAAATATAGACCTCAGTTGCTGTTACCTGTCAGTACAATGGGTTTCTTTGCCATTATCCCTTTCTGAGGTGGGGCAGGTATGATGCTCATGGAGACACAGTACACAGAGAAATTCACACACACAAAGAGTGAAGGAAAAGAAAATGGAGTATAATTGTGGTTATTTTTTTCTTCTTCTTTTTTTTTTTTTTTTTCTGTTTGCAAAGACAGCAAGCATGAAGGCATCTGTGCCTGTCTAAATTCAGCCAAAACCATCTGCCAACAAGTTGCAGCTAAAGGGTAGAAAATCTAATTGTGACTCAGAGGAGTTAGAAGGGAACGTGGGAGAGAGGGTCCAGGCAATAAGCTGTGGAGATGTGTAACAGTTGGCTGAAAAGGGATGGGAAGCAGTTAAATGAATGGGGCCCATCTATTCTTACCACACTTACACTACATGAACCTGATAATTAAATGAACAGTTATGGTGTAACGTACTGCAACAAGGAACGAGGTTTTTCAGATTCCGGCACAATTCCTGTGCTCTTCCTCCCATTTATACTGTCCTCCTCCACAGCTCCAAACCAGCATAATTAAGAAACTCACTGCACAGTAAATGTGTAGTTCTGTATGGTTATACTTAGCTGAAATCAATGCTGGCTCCAAGTTATGGTGGCATCATAAACTATTTGATTGCCTTAATGGAATTGCTTATCATTGTGACTATTTATCATTTATCACATTACCTCAAGTTTTTCCTTCCTATTGATTGTACCATCCTGTGCAATTTCATTTTCATTCATATTTTCTGGATTAGAAACACATGAGGGAAAAATACAGATTCATATGAAGATTTACTCTGCAACAGAGAATGTTTTGGGAGAGAGTAACAAACAAGATATAAGAGCATAATGGTTAAAGCCTGCGTAAACCAAAAAGTATGGTCATTATCTGAGCTATCACAAGATTACTTCTGCTCTTGTTTCCAATTGCCTGAGATAACATTGATCTTTCCACAATGAAGTTCATAATTTTTACTGTAGTCTTAAATGGGAACACTATTAAACACAAGCACAACTATCAAGAAGATGTAGAAAACCCAACAACTCAACCTGGGCTGTTTTCTATAGTGGAGTATTTCTATAGTGGAGAATTTAGAAGACTTCCGAATTATTACATATATATACATACATGTATATGTACATATATATATATATAATAATTATGGATATATATTACATGTATATACATAATAATATATATATATGGCAATAATATGTATATAGTTGAATATAGTATGTTGGATGCTCATCTAGGATTCAAGAAATCAGGAATCCTTTTTTAGCAAAGCTCATCCTTAAATACAGGGAATGCCACAGCATGCAGAAGTCTTGTGGCATCACGTGGTCTCAGATTTTTCATCTGAGAGATTTTTCCCCATTTCCTTACCAAGAGCCACCATCGTGGAAAGTTCCCTGTTCCCAGAGTTATGGCAGACACACAGCAGAGAGGGCTGATGAAATGATATAAATTTTCATCCTAACACAGGGCTTGCACTTTCTGCATTGAACCGAGTCACTGTTAAATGTAATTTATCTCTTGCATTTTTAAAAAGGTCTAATCTAAAAGGAAAATCACCTTGGCTACTTATGCCTCTGCTTCCCTGTCTCCTCCCTATATTGATAGCTCAGAGTTCAAGCTATATGGGGGTGATCATCTGCAGAGTGTCTGGTACAGTGGGAAGTGAAGGGCCACTGCAATATGATGATAGAATGATAATGATAAACTTCACTTTACAGTAATTTATTTGGTGTGTATCTGAAATCATTCAGCAACAAGAGAGAAGGTTGCCTTTTAAACTGAGAACAAATTCTCCTAGATTGTCCCTTTCAGTCTTTTGCGTTGATCTAATTATAGGAAAGCTATCATTCTAGCAGAAGCTTTAAATATCAGAAATGACTAACACTTCATAAGGTTACTCTGCTGGAACAGAACTTTGGAAATCCTTTGCAGAAGAAGGTTACATAAAGCCAAGAAGTTCAAACAGGAACTTAGATTTGAAAAGAACTAGGAAATAAATACAAAGAAGTATATTTACCATAAATTTCACACAGACTGTTTCTGAAGAAGACTTTGAGGATTATTATGTTATTCTATATTCTCTTCAACCATACTCCTGCTGCATTTGGGTGTTTTTTTCACAGAAGCGGCAATCTCTCAGGAATGACATTCCAACACACTTCAAAGATAGATGTGTCTAGAGCCACTGATACATTTCATTGCATGTTCTTGCCTCATTAGATGCTGTTCATGAAAGTTTCATTATAAAGTGAAAAATCCTGATTAAAATCTGCAGTATTTATTTTATTTTCTGTTCATTTCCATTGACTTATCCTCTATGATGGCAGGTATAAATGCAATTCTGATGTTCACTTTCACATGCCCCTTTGGAATCACCAGTTTTAAACCAATGAAATGGTCTATGACAATACTTAAGGGATTCTAAACATAATAACCCTTTTTAAATGTTGCTATTCCTTTTTAGTTGCTGATCAGAAACATTTAGAGGCAAAGCAGATACTGCTTTCATGTAAATTAAAAATCTCAAACCACAATTTTTCACAGATAAATCCATCAAATGAAAGTAAAAATCATTTAGGCACAACAAAGTATACTAATGCATTGTAATAAGCATTGAACTTTACAAATTGGAGTGATTAATTTGTCTAGTTACAGAAATGACATGTCAGTCATCTAGTCTATTTTCCTTCAACTGCTAAAACAACAGCTGTGTCCACCTTGAAAGATGCACTTGTTCTCTGATGCCAGGCTTTCACACTACTGCTCCTTTAAGGAAATGAAATGTGCATGATCAACTTACATTATTTTATGTTTTTTTATTATCACAGCTTGATTAGTTGAAATTATTGTAATTATATATACAGATATTTTGGAAATTATTAAATAAAAATTAACTATATAGAAACAATTTTGAAATAATTTAAACAATTTTTGAAATATTTTTAAATTATTTAATAATGAACTACTAATGAAATATTTCCTACAATTCTAAGGCAAAATAGCATTGATTCTCCCTACATTATGCGATAGCAGTGAAGATTTAAGGAGCAAATACTGCATAAACTTGAGTAATAACTAATTTTTCAGCTAGTGTAGACAGCAGAAGAATATTATTTAGGTGACAAGGAGCTGAAGGAGATTTTAAGCAGAAGGGACCAAAAAATAACTACACAGACAGGAAGCACTATTGAGACATTCTGCTTTTAGTATGTAATATTTCATTTTCAAACATACAACCTCAGTGATATTAGCACCATGCTCTAACCAACTGAGCTAATGATTTACATTCACTGAATAGATAACTTCCCAGCCTGTTGATCAGGAAAAAGGCTAAGCTTCTCAAGTAATAAGAGCCATGAAACATATGCTCTAAATGTAAATTCTTGTTTAAAAATCATTGACTTCCAAATGAACTGAAGAGTCTTTATGAATTCATGCCTGAAGAAAGAACCCAAATTATATTTTCTGAAGAATTCAGCCTGAGTAACCCTAGAAAACCTCAGCTCTTTTGGCGTTATATGTGTTTTGAATACCACTGCCACAGATCTGCCATTCTTCCAGAAAAAGCATCTTCATTTATTTGTCAGATTTCTTGACAATGCCTAAAATTTTCCTTTCCACCTTTAAATTTACAAGGTGTCTATTACAGCCAGCAGAATCCTTCCTGGCCTGATTGTCCATCCTGAAATTGAGTGTCTGAGTGGTGTGAACTCTGGAATTTCCTTCCCACTACAAAATCTTTTCATAAGTACCATGCAGCCATTCTAAAGCATGAAATAATTGGAAACAGCTGTGGTATTTCACTGGCTTTTACCTGACTTCCTAGATTTCAACACAGCTTTTTTTTGCAAATACGAATTTATAGATTTTTCTCTTCAGTCTTGCAAGCAAACAGGTGCTTTGTGCTAGTTCTATGAAAGAACATTGCAGATGTTTCCCCTACTAAATAAAAGGTTCTTGATTTTACCTTCAAGGACAGTGAAGGAGATTAGTCTTATGATTTAGGATCCTGCCCAGTATCTCTTGTCTATTAGCAAGAACTTGTCCCCTGCATCTGATCAGTTACTGCCTTAATGGTATTGGTCTTCTAGGTTTCTGAAAGGAATCATGGTGCCTTTGCCCAAGCCCTTGCATTTCTAAGCAGCCCTATAACACCAGAAATCAATCCTCATAATTCTCTGAAATAATAATAATAATAATTTTCCTCCTAATTCTCTGAAAACCTTTATCTCAGAAATGCCAGAGCACACAAAAATTTGGTGGTTGGTTTCCTTGTTGACTAGCCTTTCCTCTTCATACTCTCTGATATTTCTGTCCTCCTGTCTTTACCAGAAGATCTTTCAAGACCGTGGACCTTGAGATGAAGGACATATTTTCCTTGAGATCCACATGAAGACATCTCTGTCCTGCAGTCAAACAGTAATTAAGGTGCAATCCTGACCTTAGTGCATCCTAGTGTCTAAATTTCAAGAGATCTAACCCAAAATGCTGGCTGACATTATCTGAACTGGGTTTTTTAGCAACCATAAAATTAGCATGGACACGAAATTAAAATGGAAATTTGGGAAAAGCAAAACTTTGCGAAAATATCAAGTGGTCATGGATAGTTAAAAACAAATAAACAAGATAAAAACCAGAGAGGGCAATGTAGAAATGATGGCATTTTTTCATTTCAGCTGATTATGGTTTGACCTCTTTAATTTATAATTCCTAATGCATTATTATTATTTTCCTCCTTAAATTTTCATTTTCACTTTTAAATTGTTACATCATTAATGGGTTAAAAAGGCATGAAAACATATTTAGGTAAATATTGATAGTTTATGTCTTATATTTAGTCTTGAAGTGAGAAATTGAAGTTTTGGTACAATGGAGACATTTACTGAAGTTCTTCTTCTTCTGACCAAATTTATTCCCCGATTTAACTTAACAAGCTAAAAAATCTATTTTTGATCCAACTTCACAGGTAGTCCAAGTCTGAGGCATCTATCTCTTCCTAATCATTCAAGTGAGCCTTTGCAACTAAATTTTACCTCAGATCTTACCCTTTCCATCTGTGCTGAGAACAACTATAACGTAGAATAGACTTTGTGGGCATAGCCCAACTTTTGGGAAAGTTTAGCAGTACACTTTAATCACCAGGTTTGGGATAAGTGGATGGATTTTAACAATGCGCAAGATTTATGAAGGGATAAATATAGATTCTCAGGAAGAAAATATAAAAGTATGAAAGGCTATTAAACTTACGATGAAAGATCTAGGAGCAAGAGACATGGCAAGTGATTCATCCTACAGCTACGTAGCATACTTTTTGCCTAGCACTGATTATGTCTATATCTCTTGGGAGGCAGAACCTGTACCAAAAAAAAAAAAAAAAAGAAAAAAAAAAAAGAGGGTTTTTGCATTTTCAAAAGACACTTCTCCATAATACTTGAGAACTACCTTGGAAGCGTTTATATATATTTTAATTGATGGAAAAAGTTTCAATGCCTAAGAGCCCATATACGTTTTAGAGAGCAAATCAAGAAATGGAAACATGTTTCAAAGAAACAGGCCTCTCAAGAGCCTGCCAGGAAAACAGGTATATTACAGAATAAGTTATTTTATCAGGCTAAAGAGAAAGGAGAGATAAGTAAAAAGATGTAGTATAGAAAAGTGGATTCACTTTGGTCTTTCTGCTTTACCACCCATTTTGTCATCATTAGATAGGATGCTGAAGGTGAAGTATATTTTAGAAGGCTACTTACTCAGAAGTGGAATACTTTGTGATGGGAAATGAGAGTACTGCCACAAAAAGGATAGGGTAGAATATCAAATGTTCCATTAGATCAAAAAGATGTTTATACCCTCAACTACGGTTGGAGATGTAAAAATGTAGCTCCCTTAAATAGGCAAATGACAGAAACAAGTAGTGTGGGAATAAGGCTCTTACAAAATGATAGTCTGCAGTGACAGTCCTTACGACAAGTAAAGATTTGATGGATTTGTTTCATTACAACTGCCTTATCTTGTGAAGAGTCCTTACAAGAAACTTTGAAATCCTACTGAGTAGCTTAGTGGAGGGTCTGAGAACCTCAGACACCACGTTGTGCACAGCTTCTCAGCGGCCCAGGGGCAGTGGAGTGATGCCATCAGAATTTCAGAAGCTGAGAGTCAGATGAGAACAGTGTGAGTCACACCCATAATTAGTAAAATGATCTTTTATGAATGAAAATGCAGCAAATGAGGAATGTCCTCAACATAGCATGAAAGTATTCTGTAGAGAAAAAAGGTCTTTCCTAGTTCTACATAACAGAATAAAGAAGAATGTAGATTAATTTCCCTTTAACTAACACACACAATATATGACTATTTTGCCCTGAGCAAAATTTTTCCCCCAACATTTTCATATGATATATATACTTTATATATACATATTATTACATACAGCAGAGGATCTACCATTGCTCTCTCAGTTACTTTCAATCTGCCCCAGCCTGAATTGTGAGACTCCTTTCTTGGAAGCTCTTTAAAAGTAAGCTGAAGTGATCCTATATTGACAGCATTAGCGTGCACTTGGCTCTTGTCTTTCCTGGGAAAACCTGTCCAGCTGGGTGATGGAATATATCAATCAACATGTCAAAACAATCCTGAAAAAATAAAAGCTACTAGTACCCATTAACTGGGTCATTTCCTGTGACAGAATTGACAGAAGAATTCATTGCATGCTCGTTCTGCTCCCTGCACTCATCCAAGGTGTGTTTAGGAAAGAGGGAAATGGAGAGTGAACAGCACAAATCAGAGCTAGATCCTGTTCCTCACCTAGGCTTGGCCTCTAACCCGGCTTACCAGAAGGAAGTTTCTGCCTAACAAAATCATGCATAATAAATAAAAAGGCCAGACAGATACCCAGTACTCTTTACTGTATGGTTGACATAGAGAACAATTATTACATTACTTGTTCAAAGTGTAAACACCTATTCCAAACACTGTCATTAACTTTCTTAATGATCAGAAAGCAAAATTTCTCCTGGATGTACATGATAGAGTTTTCATTGAAACATTCTGCAGTAAAAATTCAAGTGAGGATATTAACCACACCATAAGGTATCACACATTATATTCTGTATAACATCATAACATAATATAATTTAGAAGCCTTCACAACCAACAAAAATTTTTAAAAGTCTAAAATGCCAATATGAAACATGTTCTATGTGTGATAAAATGAAAGAAAGTCCTAGCCACCACATAGGCAAGAATTACAATACCTAGAAAGAGGTCTCTCTTAGACCTTACACAACCCTTCAGGTCTTACTCCTTCCCCTTGAAAAAACACCAGGGAGCAAAAGTAAACGACAAATTCACCCTTCTCTCTGCTTTTGTTTTGTTCTTTGTTTTTAATTCTTAGGAAAGAGTGCACATTCTTAAAAACAGAAAGGCATTCACATCAAGAAAATGGCAATGAGTCTGGGAATAGAATTGACAGTGCCTTTTATAAGACACATAACTGTAAGATGTCACTGGCAAGTTAAGGAAAAGCAAAGGAAACCTTGGAAATCAATGAGGCTGAAAAGCAGTAGGATTCTGAGTATCCCAAAGTTTAGAATAACAATCTCCTGAGTTACACTCATGAGGTCTTGCCCTTCAATATAAAACTTGTAAACACTACCTGTGCTGTCTGAATCAATAAAGATTGATGCAGAAAGAGATATTACTTTCTTCAAAGGAAAAACTAAATGAGAGAAAAAATGAACCATTAAATTGTACTTTTTTATTTTATGAAAATACTCATAGCCTTGAAAGCTGATCCCTCTCCATGTACATTTTTTGTGACTTTTCAGATAATATATGGAGTTATTTGTGCAGCCAAATGAAAATGGCATACATTTACAGAACAAAAATCATATTAATAAGAAATATATTTGGCTAAGAGTAAAGCTATGTATCCAACAGAATCTATACCTGGAAACTATCTACTAGCTTGTAGCTTTACTTCATTCACACAAGGACCCCTGTGGTTTCTATTATTGGTCTTTGTCTGGACTTAAAATAAATTGGGAAGACCTGCTTTGTTCTTGAGAAGTACATCCAAGAATGTAGATCTGAATCTGACAATTTTATTTATGTAAAACTATGATGCTGCAGTGAAGCAATATTACTGTGGCAGGGATGCTTAGAGTATGTAGCCACAGCTCAGGTGAGGTAGGAGTAGACAGAAGCAGGAGACATCTGCACGTTCTTACTACAACTGACACATCAAAGACATAATGAAGGATTAAAAGTCCTGAAATTTTGCAATTGTCTATAATCCACCTGATTTCATCATGCATTAAAAAAAAAGGAGGAAAAAACCCAAACAATCAGAACACCACAACATAAACCTCAAAAATTCTGTGATGGAGAGATTTTTCGGGGGATGAGAACTTATAGCTTATTGGAAGCATTAACTCGATCATTCTTAGGAAGTCTAGCACCAAATTGAAAGAAAACAAAATATTTGGACTTGTAATATTCCTGATTGTTCTAGCTTTTATGTTTTCACATGTGCTATCATCCATGATTCTCTTCAGATGGAATGCTACAGCAAACCTTAAAGTCCCCATTGGGAGATGTAAAGTAATTTTAAAATAAGAGAACAGAATTTAATATAAGCTCTTGATGCTTACTTCTTAGGGTCTTCGAAAATTAGAAGCACATTCAACTGTTGGTCTAGTGTTATTAAACTAATATTTCATTTTCATTTTATAGTCTATGCTTTGGAGGAGAGGCAAAGGAGAAGCAGAGGCAAGGGAGAGGCAAAGGCCCTCCTCAGGGTCCTCCTCCTCAAGGTTTTCCCTGACCAACCACCCCAACCCATTTATACCCTTTACCATAGTTACCCACAGCTGCAGGGAAAATGATTACTCACCTTTATCTGATATTCATTAGATCACATTTTGAATACTCCCTGTTTTGGTTCCCAGTGCAAGACGTTTGGTCAGCTGGAGTGGGTTGAGTGAAGGCCAATAGAATGGTCGGGGCTGGCACACCTACCCTGTGAGCAGAAGCTGCAAGAGAGAGAGGTTGTTCAGCCTACAAAGAAGATGGCTTTGGGAGCACCTTACAGCAGTCTGTGCATATCCAAAGGGAAGTCAGCAAGAATGCAAATTCCTTTTATGTTGGAGCATGGGAGATAAATGAGAAACAACAGCCCCAGACTAAAAGATGAGAAGTTCCAACTGGAACAAGTTGTTCACAGATCTCTGTGAGAGCAGCAAAGCACTTGGACAGGTTGCCGAGGTGTTGTGGAGTTTTTTGCCATGGAGGCTTTAAACAACAAATCCCTGAGCAACCTGGTCTAAATGGTGAATTCACTATTAACTCTCAGAGGGATGTTAGAGCAGGTGCCTAGCTGAGATCACTTCCAGCCTGAAAGATCCCATGGAAGGCCATCTTCCAAATTCTCTCATGATTACCTTTATGATTACCTTTGGGTTGTGCAAGCCACTGAATATATTCCCATTTTCTTAAGGAAGATCTAAGTGCAGAACTAATCCATGAAAAGTATTATAAATTGTAATGTGGGAAAAAATGCAACCATTCTGACTGCAAAATGATAATTGCGGATGGAATTGGTAACAGGATGTCTTAACCTCTAGCTCTTTTGACAGAACACATTTTCTTTAGAAGCCGGTGTTGATTAAGATTCAAACAGGAGTGGTCCAAGTGCTCCAGTTTAGGTCTTCAGTTCATGTAGTTCATATTTTCATTTTAAATGGCTGTATCTGATTAGCCCATTATGCATTTTTCCGTATTCTCAAATGTTTAATAATAAATGATGGAGGAAGCTGCAGGTGAGATTAATTAATCTTTTTGACTCTGTTGTTCCACTAACATTACTGAATGGTCTGTTACTGCTTAATTAAGCCCACAACATAATTCTTTGCATTGATTAGGTACCATGTAAGTGCCCCAAGTTCAGCTATTCAAAGTTATGGCAGACATTTAAGTCAGATGTTACTGCTACTGCTCCTAGATGTTAGCAAATGCCCCAAATAAAACAGGCCAGTATTTTTCCAATTAAATAAAACAGGCATGAGTGATTTTTCTGGAAAAGTGCCATGCACTTGATAAAATTCATCAGGCTAAATACTCTTTTTTATTTCCCCTGAAATGTAGCAGGAAGCCTTTCTGCATAGGGCATTGGTTGGTACACAACAAACCTATTGAAGAGACAAAAGTCACGACTGCAGGTAATTATTATGATTATGTGGACTCCCTTACTGAAGGACAGACCTCTTCTGGAAGGTTATGTACGTACCCACAGCTTCCATTTCACCCAGAAGTCAATTCGTGTTGATAGATTGTGTACATTTCCCACAAACACTGGAAGTGGGTTTCATCTCAAGTAGCTTTAGACACTTACAACATGCATGGGATATATCAGAACTGCTCTGTTAGATTCCCTTTATTGTCAGCAGAGAGAAGTAGGTACCAAGAAAAATGATTCATCTGACCTGCCTTAGAAATCTGCTGAAGGACGAGATGACTCATACTTGAGCAAATTCTATTACCTTCCATTGATAGGAAAAGAAGTTCAGACAAGTAGTCTGACTGCAAGTAAAGCCAACACAAGAAAACAAAACTGATCCATAAATCTGGGATGAACAGAAGTTTTGTAATAAAAGGGACAAATAGCCTCATTTCAACAGAAGAGCCACATTTTCAGTGTACCTTCTTCAGACATTAATAAAACAAACCCAAAGAAAGAAGTATTACAGTTCTATGATCAAAACTACAAACTTTTTCATATATATTGAAAGCTTCTTACATTGATAAAGCCATGGGAGATGAGAATGATAGTTTCTTTTTCAGAATCTTTATATATTTGAACCATATTACATGAGCTTTATGTATCTGAACCTTTACTTGGCCACCAACCAATACAGTTCCTTCTGGGTATCATCAAGTGTAACTTGCAGTAAGTAACAAAAAAGAAAAACTTTTTTTTAATTCTTTTTGTTTCTCTCTGGGAGGGAAAAGTCCCTCTCAATCTGAAATCTATAGGGTACCACACTAGCCAACAAACAGTTCACAATCAGCTCATCAAGTCTTTCTGTTCCTATTATCTCACCAGTATAGATAACAATTTCCTAGAGCCTTCTTTGAGGAATTATGTAATTTGGTGAAAATATGAAATATGCCTAAATTTACCTCCTCTTATCTTTTTTTTTTTTTTTTTTCAAATGAAAGAAAAATCCTCAGTTTTTTCTCTGATGACTGTAATAGAAAGTTAAAAAACTTGACTGGTAGAAAGTGCTCAGCCAGAAAGGTAGACAGACAGAAGTCCCAGAGCTGTCCTGGTGGCCTGTAAGGCTGCCAGGCAGTCTCCCAACCCCAGAGCTCAGCATCACACCTTGCCTAAGCCCTCTGTCCTCCCCCTGTAGTGCTCAGCTCTGCTGCAAGTCCAGCTGCGCAGAGTGACTCTCTGAGTCATTGCAGTTTCAGCACCACATAATCCTGAAAGGGATGTGAGCAGAATAAGTTGAGACTGCAGGGGGAAGTGCACACACGCCAAAAGAAAAGGGAAGCCAAAATGGTAGGGACACAGTAAGTGTGGTCACCGAACAAAAATATGGCACATCCAGAAAGCTGAGGAAAGGAAAAATTTTCCTGGGTGCCTCCACAGTAGCAGTGCAGAGCCCTGAGTGTGACAGAGGGAGCACAACATTCACGTGGAGAGTTCAGCACCTTCCCCACCACAGAGAAGAGCAACCAGAGAGGACAAACTTTCATCAAAAGGGAGGTGAAAGCTTCTAGGAGGTGATGATAATGATGGATATTCAGCAAACTGCAGGCTCATTTAGAAAAAACTGCAGAAAGTTTTTCAATAATTTATGCTAGGTGTTCTTAATAAAGAGAAGTGAAGCTTACTTTTGAACATTGTAATCACAGAAAAACGATGAAGAGTCCCTGTCTTTCTCAAGAATCAAGTAAAGGAGAAAAACCTGCCATGCTGCTTTTCTCACAATTTAGCACATGGGCACAAAAATAACAAAGCATCTCTGAAGGTAATTACCCTTTTTGACCTGAGTGGCTGATCACCATATTGAGGCTGTGGTCAAACATCCTGCTCTTACTGCAGCAGTGCCAAGTGAAGACACTGCCAGCCCTGCCTTGTTCCCAGCTGTTTATCTGCACTATTTGCTGGGGCTCCTGACTTGTGGACCTGCTAGCATAACTATTCAGTGCTCTCTGCTTCAATAAAAGCAAGTCAGATGAGCTGATATGTCATAAATATAATGTCTTCTCTAGACTGAGCTGTTGCAACTCACTGGGTCCTGAGGTGATCAATCACCTCAGCAGGATCTCAAACCTTAGCTACCTCTGGCCAAGGACTGTTTCTTAATGGAGGATGGAGACCAACCCTTTGCCCCTCATGCTGCTGAATTCTAACATCTCTGTGCTTTTTGCCTGACAACTCTCTCCCTATAAACTCAACCAGTTTGAGTCAAGCTCACACTTTGAGTCAACTCAGACGTAAGTCATGCTAAAAATTTTTCTCTGATTTTTCTGCTGCCTTGACCATCAGCTTCTTTAGTGTTTCTGGTGTCTTCAGCCTGCCTCCTTCCCTGGAAGTTTGTCCCACAATGTCCAATCTGCCTCCAGCAGAGACCTACTCCCACCTTGTTCAGATCCCTGCAGCTGCTGTGTATTTTGACTCATAGTTCCCAGTGCTTTGGTTGCCTGCTCAGTAGAGGAACTTAAATCCTTTTTGGCAGGGTAGCAAAGTTCACGGGTTCTTCAGGAAAACAGTAAATCAGCTGGTCCTTGCTCTGCATTGAAACTAGGCACAGAGAATTGCAATAGGGTAGCAGTTTCAGTAACTGTCCAGTCCAGGAGGTATGGTGGGCTGGCTTTCAGAAAGGGACACTGAGAAATGTCAAAAGGCATTCCTGTCTTTGAGCAGTCTTACCTATTCTTCTCTATGGACTCACTCCCCAGTGACTGATGGGTGATCTGAAGGAAAATGGACTACTTTTGCTCTCTGGTGTGAGCTGCCCTTTCTTTACGTCTGAAGTAAAGCCTTGTGGCTGACTGGACAAGCCTTGTGGCACCATTCAGCCTGAGCCTGCTGTTGTGGGACCAGCCTTAAGAGGGTACCCTCAGCTCCCAGCACCACAATGTGTACCTTTAATGTGAGTCTCTGGCTCATGATTTCACTTTCAAATGAGATACACAGTCAAATTCAAAGTGTCAGATAGATATATATCCTCACAGAGGTGCATACTGTTAAATATTACAGCTGATTTCTCCCCAGAATATTCCTACACTGCTGTGTTGCTACATATATCTTGGTTGGTATGGTTTAACTAAGAATACACACTTGTAAATGCAGCAGAAATCATCAGTAATTCTCTTTTCTTCCCATTTTCTGACATGTATCTCATAACCTCAGTCCTTGTCTAATGTAACAGGGTCCACAGTTGAATTGCATTTGTGTGGAAAGGGTTTGATAATGGGGGGCTAAAGGGATAGCTTCTGTGAGAGGAAGCTTCTCCAGTTCTGGGGAAGAATTTGATTGGTAAGAAACTAAAATAATTTCGTGAAGCTGAGTCTGTTTCACTGATGATTGTAACTGGTGAGAAATCTCTCTCCATGTCTTTATCTCCACCCATAATCATTTTGCTGTATTTCTGTTGCCCTGTCCAGCTGACGAGGAGAGTGATAAAGGGGCTTTGGCGGGCACTTGGTGTCCAGCCAGGGTCATAACAGACAGGAAACACTGTACCCATCATGATTGAATCTTCTGCTATGAGAATTCTCACCCAGTTTTTCAAGTTTCATATAGAGACTGAGCTGTTACCTGAACTTTTGTGTTTTCCCAGAATTGGAATGAAATGTCTCAGGCTTCTGCAGTGCAGTTATCGTTGTTCTTTGTCATTGTGTAATCCCTCTCTGCTGAATGCAGCCCTATAAAGCTGTTCACCCTTGTTCTCATTTGTTTTTATAAAGCCTATTTTCTTGAAAGGCTTCTTTGTATTGACAGCATATAACATTTTCTCCCTGAGATCTCTTTCTTCTGACCTGAAAACTTAGTACTCATTTTTTTAATGTTTCAAACTGTACCAACAGAACATTCTTCATTGCTTTCCTTAGGAAATTTTGTAACTATTTGGCTTTGATCTTTCTGTGATTTGTATAGTCAGGTCCATAAAATCTTCAAATTACATACAGTTGTTCAGTGGTTTGAAACAGAGCTAAATTAGAACTGTATTTTTAAACACAAAAATTGTGTGAATTTCAATGAACTTTATTTCTTTGTTTAACCTTTTTATTACAATAACCAAATAATGAAAAATTTTACTGAGCAGAGGTAAATCACTAAACTGCTTATCAGTCAGGTGTAAAAATAAAAAATCAATGGAATCACCTTCTTCTTATTCTCTCTTGAAAACACAGATTAAACATAATAGAAAATAGAAAAAGCAGCACCAAACGTATGGCTGAGAGGGAGCCAGTGCATGAGCTGGTTTTTTTTTTCTTTCACATTTTGTTATCCCAAGTCTACTATAAGAAGAACTTGTTCCTCCAGGAGCTGCCCTAAACCATGGAAAATGAGTGGCCATATTGGTAAGGTTGCAACAGTTTCTTCTAAAGAGACTCTATTCCTGTTTGAAAAAGAAAAGAAAAAAATAGTGCTACTTTTCAATCTGAAAGGGAGAGCTGGAATAAAAGGTCAGCTGGCTCTTAGCTAAACTAACTGATTGGTGTGAGTGGGTACTTACCTGAATGACATCTCCCATACTGATCTCAGCTCTAACAATCCATTTCTGATGGACATCTGCAAAAATACAGCCATGCCTGATGAAGTCTGGCATCAGATGCTCAGTCCTTCAGCATGAACATTGTCCTCTAGTAGATACCTGTAGGACAGAGTGGTCTGTGTAGCCCACATCCCCAGTGTGTTGCTGGGATTAGTGTTTCTAGTATTGCTCAGTCTGTAGAAGAAGCCTTGTTAAGAGTCAGCATTAGATTGTATAGAGCCCTTGATCACTGGCCAAGCCTACTATTTGTTTCTTTCCTGCTACATGAAATCCTCCTCCCACCTTCCACCCACCCTCATCTTGGAAGGGTATCATCATTACAAGCTTCACATGAATTAATTCACTTTTGTAACACACCTGGTTTTCCTTCCTGTACTCCTCTCTAGTGAAATGTTTCTCACATGGACTTTCTGTGGTCTTAGCCTGACAGCAAGAAATCCAGACAAGCACATAATACCTTGGCGTGCTTTAGATCACCTTTCAACTGCTAAATTCAGCTAAATATCTTTATCTACTGTGTGAATCTCTTCTGGGCACATTAGTCTTGTGAACACAGCCACAGTGCATAAAAGTTAAGAACATCTGCACTCACATAGTCTTGTGTTTGCTTAGCTCGCCCTCTAAAGTGTTCACAGTGCCTGGTCTGCTGCTGATGCACATGCCAGTCTAGCAGGGCAGGAGGCTCCATGCTTGAAAAATCCCAGGCTGCAATCTTCCAGGAACAAGTTGTTGGATACATATGTGTCTTTTTAGCTTGAAACTGCCTTTGATAAGTGTAAAGCAGAATGCAAGCAAGAGACACAAAGCTTCTGAGTGCTGCTAAACTTTTAGCAGTCTGCAAGATATCTCCTCAGATCAGTATTGAATGTGTGCTGAATAGGGAAAATTAGCATCACTACACATTGGGCATTTTAAACACCAAGTAGCATCTGTTCTGCAGAGTATATATCGCTCATGAGAAACATACCATTTATTAAAAGCTCTGGATGTTATCTATATTTTGTCTGGAAGGTACCCTTCCTTCCAGGATTGAAGTTGCTGTTACAGATCTTGACATGGAAATGTAAAATAATATAATGTTAGTATAAAGATCTTGACAAGATTAAAAAAAAGTTTTTATGTTTATTATATTACTTACTGCTGTAAATTGTTAGTAAAAGCTCTTAAACTATTTTGTTTTCCATTACATAACTCACAATACTAAGATAATGCTCCTCTTTTATTTGTTTGTACCCAACAGACAGGAGCCTGAGCTACCTTTGCTGGCAGAATTAAGGTTCAGCAAAGACAATTAGTTGTGGGAATCCAGGGCTTCCCTCTGGCTACCCTGGAGGGCCTGGGACCCTGGCAGGGGGTCAGAAACCCCCCTGTACAGAGCCCCGAGAGACACTGGCTCTGATCTCTGTCCTTGGAAAAGAGTTTTCAATCTTACAGGATGAATTACAAGCTCTGAGTGTTTGATATGAGTAATAATTAAGCGTGGCATGGTGCAAAAGTAAAATTTTAGGATTCTAGATTAGGGGTCCAAAGGGCACAAGATGAAGGAAATTGGGTGTGTCTTGTCCTTTTTCTCCTTCTTCATGCCCTCCATGTTTCACTGTAGTGTTGGCATTTTTCTATTGGTTTAGGCTGGGGACACACTGTTCAATGTAGGTGATAGATATTGGCACATTATTGTAAATATAGCACACGTAGTTTCTGGTATATAATGTTTGTAACATCCCACTGGGGGCAGAGCCCCACACGCTGCCCTGCAGGACAGACCTGCGGCAGGGCAGCAGAACATGTTAGAGATAAACAGAATAAACAACCTTGAAAACAGCACAGACGAATTATGGCTTCTTCTTTGGCAACGGGGCAGAAAGAGACTTTCTACAATCTCGGAATCATCAATACCCACAGATTCTGACAATTAGTCAGACTTTAGTCAGTTCAGGCTCATTGTTCCCTTCTAGGCAGAAACTACGAGAGCTGGCAGCAGGTGGAAGACCAATTTTCCCTCCATGGCTAGAGAGTGCTGGGTGTGATATATGAGGTTTTCACTAAGTGTTTATGAACTCAACATGGCAGTCCTAGTCCAGCAGCATTCAATGTGCTTTACTCCTATTCTTTATGGTGTGACATACCCATTACATTCTTGGGAAGGTATAAGACAGTGGTAACATACATGTTATGAAACTTACCAGGTCTTGTTATGGGGTTTTTATCTCACACTTTTGTGTCACAATATTAAATTTTTTTCTGAGCTCACAGTGTCATGGGATAAAAATGAAAAATAAAAATCAAGTCTTACGATTGAAGTGAAAATTTGCCTTGAAGGCTCAAAACCTTGCATTATAGCAGATATTTTTTTATTATTGCAAAGATTCACTCTTTTTAAGACTACCTGAGATCAAGAGACCTTGACCACACATGAAAAATATTTCAGGACATAGATTTGACAGAATATTTATTCCTCTTTATACAATGACCTAGGGGACTGGCACCCAGAAAACTTCTTAAAATCTCAGGAAAGAAAACGGTCCTGTAGAAGTGATAACCACAGCAGAAAGAATTACCGTTTTTCCTGATGCTTTTATCTTCCTGACAAGCTCATCAGTCGCCTCTACAGAGCAGCTCTAAAGCTTCCTTCTGAGGCTTCCTTCAAACTTTCACCCCACTTGACTGGACTTGGAACTGTCTTTTGGCCATATGCTTGTATGCAGGAGACTTTTAATTCAAGGCCAAATCAGAGTACAAATAATAGATACTAATGGCAAAATAGTTGCTTATGATCAAATATGATATTGACTTGTAAGATTTATATAACTGATTAAATTTAGGAAAATAAATCAAATCCTGGTCTTCATGCGGGATCACTCACATACTATCCCTTATGCCATTCCATTGCACTGCTTCCTTATCAGAGTAATATCTAGGATCCAAGATTAGATAACTTTTAATATAAAAACTCAATGTTTAGGATATACATGAAAAAAATATATATCTCAGCAGGGACTTTTAATATACAGAGACTGTAATCTGGATTTGTTCAGTACAACTGAGTGTATTATTTACTGACTGTTGAAAATTCTAGAGATAAAAATAAGTGATTTGGATATTACCAAGGTAAATCATGATATGTGCTTAATCCAGGGACTCATATCCTCTGCTCCCAAGAGAATATTAAAAATATAAAACCTTTCTTTCAGTGTGATGTAATGTAGTGATATGCAGAGTTTCCTCTACTTAGGGGAACCAGTAGCTGGAAAACCACCTGATTCCTCACTATAATTTAGTTGGCAGCTGTGTGCAGAGCTCCATGGGAGTAACATTTGTTTGGGCTAGTGATACAAGAGGGATTCAGAAAGCGAGTTCATACACAGCATGAATCCACATGCCAGAACCCTCCCTTTGGAAGGGAGAAACCAAAACAATAAAATTCACCCATTAGCAGCGTAGTGTGACTAACAGCAGCTGTCCTCAGGTAAACAACATTTGCACAATGGAAAAGGAACCAGCCAACAACCGCTGCTTTAACTATGCACAAAGAAACTTTCTTTAGTCTTCCTTAATCTCCCAGCAAGGCTGGGAAGAAGAGCTACGTATAATGAACTGGTTTAGTAATTTGTACACAGGGTAAAAGGAAACTGATGAGAGATACAGAATGGTTTGGTTGTTTGACAGTGTCACATTTCAGCCATGTTCTGGCCCAAACCTGGGGTGATTTGATGAAACAGAAACTTCAGGTTTTGATCATATATACCTTAATATCATGGGACAATGGAGATTACGCCTTATAATAATTCTGCATGACTGTGGTGAATTCATGCCTTTTAAAAAAGTTGGACAGTCTTTCTCAAATAAAAATCAAAAAAATCATGTGTATGGTAGCTGTTGAAAGAAAGGTTATTGCTAACAAAAATAAAATTCCTGGGGCCATGTGAGCGAATATGGGAACAAATGTACACCCATATGGAAATGCAGCACTAGAGCTGAAAGCTTATGAAAACACCTGCATGTAAATTTTGACCTCAGACTTTTCTCCTTGCTTTATTTCCTTAGGCTTAGCCAAAATCTGAAAATAAACAACCCAATCAAACTGCAGGATTTCTCCAGGAATTCACTGTGTCCATCTGTTTGTGAGTCAGTCACAGGCAGAATCAAGTAAACAATAAATACATGAAGATACAAATAATAAAACTTCACTGGAGGGAAAAAAATCACTTTTCATGCCAGGACTGTGGTATGTATTCTAAAACTGGCAATATTTTTTACATTTCTTCTGGAATGAGGAAAAAAGGAACCAACTCAGCAGGCTTTCTATGATCTCTTTACAGACACTTCACCATTTATTGTTTATTCCCTTCATATTTCTTCCATAGAGCAAAACTTATGTTAGTGGTTTTTATGCTATTCTAATATCCTACTAGTTTGAATGTTTGCAATGAAAAGGGTCCGATGGAGTTTAAAAGAAGATTCTTAATTTGGTCTGAAATGTGACTCGTTATTAGTATTAAAAGAAACATTTATGAGGAGATACTGAAAGAGTTTAGGGAGAGTTTTTAGAGTTGTAATTAAAAGATTAAAGGAAGAAAATGCTACAATTATGCACAAAGTCTCTACAGCATAGATACGTGATTATCTCAGTACCACTGAGGATGGTACAAGGAAAAGTTTAAATTGAAGCAAAGGGGAAAAGCTTGTTTCTCTATTTGTTCACATTTTTAATTTAAGAGCAGTCAGGGTATCATTGCTACATGTTTTCTCTACATAGCCACTTCAATACTGCTGTTCAAACCATTTCAGGAAGAGTTCTCTTTCTGCAGTTCACCTGCTGCCCGGTTGCTTCTTTTTCCCCATGAACACCCAGAGACATTCTTCATTTTCTAAGCAGACCCTCCTCTTCAGGTTATTCTAATGAAGGTTAGAAGTATAGACAAACTTAAATATTTTATAAGGCATGAGAGCAAAGCAGCTAAACTAGAAGGCAGTACAACTCAATGTTTTGATGGTACTGAAAATGGGAAGTGTTATTGGAAAGGGATTGTCAAAATTGCTTTTGGATGGATGAATTTTTTGATGGGAGAAGAAAGCCTGGAGTTGTAAGCAATGGTCAGGATTAAGGAAGTTGAAGGGCATTTTCAAGCTTTCGGGATGATTTTGTGGGAGTGGGCTGATAAGTTTTCTTCTCTAAGACACTTTTAGTGGAGATACCTTCCTCTCCACATCTCCCCTCAGTCCTTCAGTATAACCTGTAGAAATTTCTTTTTCCTGGCACTGCAGAGGCCACATTCCCAGTCTGGCCTTCCTTGAAGGTTCCCCAGCCATCCTATCCTCTCAAATATTCTTTCCTCAGTATCTTTACTTCTGCTACCACCCATGCCTCTTCAGGAAAGCTTCCTTTCCACTGAAAAATCTGTTGCCTGTGTCATATATCCAGCCACAACATTCAGACCAAGATAAAATTTGCCATCATTAAATGTGAGATTATTGGGACACAATTATTCAATGTTGCAGTTGCATCTCATTCCAGGTACTGTGAAGTTTTCCCCAGCAATAACTACTGTCCTGCCCATCCTGATTCTAGACTTAGCTTTAGTAACAGGGGCTCTGGATACCTAAGATGAGGACTGAGTGTTTAAATTAAGAAAATATGCTGTAGAGGAACCTAGCCCGAAGTAGACACTTAGTTGCTTCAAAAATGTGTTCAAAGAACAGTTAGCAAATCTGACCATTACATAACTAGAAGGCTGAGTTGAAGGGTCTCTAAAGGGTCTTTTCTGAGCATAATCTCATGTCACAATCATTTCTGCCTTGAAAGAGAGAAAATAAATTTTTCTCTACATTTTCAAGCAATTCTGCCCAAATGAGGAGTGGGTATAAGCTTTTCAAAGAATTAAAATGATAGAGTAATTTCATAAAATAAATAGCAGCTCAACGGCCTTACTACAAACAGTTGACTGCATGAATATTGTCACGTATTATATAGGAGTAAAGAAGCAATTAAAATGATCAAATTAAGTGAAAGGCTATTTTGGTTTAATTTTTTTATTTATATCACTAAGGACTTGAAGTAAAAGAAGTTTAAGAAAATATGTCCCAATGGAACTGTATTTAGGTGCTGCAATATGTACTAGGGGAGACTAGAATCTCTCCATCACTGGAAGTATTTAGCCATCATTTCCTCTTGTTGGCCAAGGAAAGTACAAGATAATATCTCAACACTCCTTCTGGCCCTAATATCCACCATAATAAGATCACTGCATTAGCAGTAAGCATAGCTTGCTGCTATTTGCAAAATGCATCTCTATTTCATAAAGCAGTACAGCTTAGGTGCAGCAGTTTTTAATTTAAATGCTCATGTTTTAATTTCATATTCTTATCAGAAATTCAAATCCAAGACTGATATCATGCAATCTGGAGAAATTTTATCTTCCACAATCCAGCATAACGGCAATGGTTTATTTATCTGAATGTCAATATAATGTCCTTAATTGAAATCACTCAAACCCTTTCAATATCCTTTTTTTTTTTTTAATAATCAAAAAATGCATTCTACTTTAAAGTAGTAGTTTCCATAAACAAATTTCAGACATGATTTACCAGTCAGTGCAGTCCAGGGACCATTCCCAATGGAATTTCTGCATTGGAATTTGAGATGGTTTTTTAGACATAAGCCATTCCATGCCAGCAGATCTCAGTGCTCAGTAAATTAAACTGGCCTGTTATTATTTCTTGTATAAATGTCAACTCTGTCTTGGCATAGTCATAGACTTGGGTTTCAGCTGATGCCTGTAAGTGTAAATATTAAAAAAATCAACACTGAAAGAACAAAATATACAATGCAAAAAATAATTGCATGTTGAGTTTTACTACAGTGTCAAATACAATAATCTTCATGTACCATGTCTCACTCATCCTTTCTCCTAATTCAAAGTAAAGTCTTCACAGGTTTTTATTTTTAAAATTCCATAAATTCCACTTTAAGGAATTATTACTCTCATGAAGAGATTATGAACAGACACACACAAGAAAACTTCCTAAATTTGCCTTCAGATTGGGAATGTTTTGGCCATCTGTACATACCAACTTTAAAGAACATTATTCAGCATGTTAATAGCTACTTTTAGAAAGACACATCAACATAGGCACCCATTGAAAGTATAAACAATAGCTGTGGGAGAAATGAATTTCAATACCCATGCTCATGAAGGAAATGTCCATCCTCACAAGCTGGCTAAATATACCATGGTCTTTAGGAATACTGCACACAGCAGCTGTTGGAGCCAGGACTCATCTGAGGATCTATTGCAGTAAGCCAGAGCAATTATCCACAACATAAGAGAGCATTCTTGAAAAGCTGAGGCTGTGAAAGGTGTCTTCCTCAGGGGAACAACCTACACATTGAAAGGTGCATTCCATATAATGTTACTGCTCTCCACTTCACAATACAAGAAAAAGAAAGAGAAAAAATAAGATAAGAGGGCTATTTCATGACATTGAAAGGTAGTGAAGAGCTATTTAATGGCATTGACAGGTAATAGGTTCAAAATTGGGGAATGGAAAAGCTCTCTCATAGTTTGCAATTGCCTAATCAGTCAGGACCTGCCATGGCAAGACTACCCAGATTCAAGAGGGATAGTAACATTCAAATAACTTTAAAAGTTCTGGATATTATACTCTACTAACTACAAAAACTGTTTGAAACCACCTGCCTTGAGATTTACATATATCTATTTCTGGTCAAGCTCAGGGTAAAACTTAACACTGCAGTGCAGATTACGCTGTGTCTAGGTAATGCCTGGTTCTTATATTTTCTTCTGAAACATTCATTCCGTGCCTCCAAATGATGTTGGACCAAACAGATATTTCTCCAGTCCATAATGGACAAGCTTGATTTCTTGTCAGGGAAGCATATTTATAAGTCCTGTCACAAATGAAGTATCCTATACATACTAATAGGACAAAGAATTTTGTGACATAGCAAGAAAATCTTCCAAATATGCTATATATATGTAATTCAGGTACACATAAATAATTATTATGTTAGACACTGCAGTATAAATTCTGACTTGCATCCTGATATTCTTACTATGTTTCTAATTCAATAAGCTGTCCAACTATAATCAATTTTGAAATATAGGCAAACCAGAATACGTAACAAAAGCCTGTGCCTCCCTAGCACATCCATCATGGGTTTTGTTGGCTGTAGACAAGACTATCCATGGAAATGCCAATATCATATTAACCTTCCACAGTCTGTTTTGATTACCACTACCAAGCATCTTGCAAAATTTTAGCCTAAAATGTCACTGTGTAGCTTTGGAGAAGAATAAAACCTTTTTGTAATTCCTCCTCTCACAGTGCATGAACCGCTCCCAGTTGCCAACAGAATGAAGAAAAAGGATTATTTCACCATTACCTAGAAGTAAAATATTTATTCCAATTCAATTTATTGATTTATTCCATTTGCTTTGATGAAAATTTGTGGTTGAAATCCTTGGAAAACAAAAGGGCATTACTCACTTGTACATGACAAAACAAAATGTTATGGCTGGCTGCCTTCTCAGTAAGCCCCAAAGGTTACCTGGGACTAGACGTGCATCGAAGAGACAGCAGAAAAGGCAGGGGGATGTGTCTTGAGTTGTAGATCAGAGCTTCATTCACTAATATATTGGAAATGTCTCCACAGATGCCCTGTATATAAACGGAAAGAGGGTGACAGGCATTTACCCCGGGAGGCTTTTTTTGCATTTGCACCCAAAACACACAACAGCACGATGCAGATAACCATGAGGTGGGGGACTAATTTCCTGATCAAGAAACAGGCAGACACAATAAACTCACTTCTTATCCAGTGGGCACAGTCAGAACTTGACCTAGTATGCAAGAGACAGACAATGTATTGCATGTTAGATAGAAGACTTGAAGACCTGCTCCTCTTGGAAACCTGAGATGATAGTCAGTAGGACTAACAGTTATTCTTCAACTTCAGCTCCTCCTCCTGCACTCTGGCTTCTCTTGCCTTCACATCCATCACATTTCCTTATAGATATCTAAGTTATTCCAGTATGGAACTACCTTGTTCCCAAAACCCCAGTCTCTTTGGACACCCTGCTTGGAAAGTAGTGTTGACATTGAAACTCTTCTCTGGTTTGTTCACAGGTTTCTCACTAAACAACCAGTTGAATCACACCAAATGGACCAAAAAGCAAGTTAGCATGGAAAAGACAATCACTGAAATAGAACCTTAGATGAATGCAGAAGCAAGGTCACTTGCTGATATAGTTGAAGCCATAGATGTGAGGATTTACTTAATCAATATGTTTTATTTGCTGTCTTGCATGCAGTTTAGCCACAAGGCCTACAGTAAGCTTGCATTTCCCACTTCCTAAACTTAAATCTTGGTGTTCAATTCCTATTAGTCTGATTGTGCCCTAATAAAACTGAAAGAGATCAGAGGAAATTTGGGTTGATTACCCCATTGTTCCAAAATGGCTTTCAGTGAGTCCTCAGCAGATCCCAGTACCTTGTTAGAACATATAGGAACTTTTGTAAACATGACATTATCTTAAGAGAGCGTGAAATAGTGCAGAATGAGAGAATGAAAAAGAGAAAAGAAGCTCATCAGTGGCTGCCACAGTCAGTGGTAAAGCAGATTCTTAGAAGAACCACAAACATTCTACATTGTATTTTTCCTCTTATATTTTTAAACTCTCCCTTCCTGTCCTCCGCTTTAGATCTCCACAAGACACGATGTAGGAAAAGACAGTTCAGAGAAGCCTGTTGTTTAAGAATATGTATCTTTTAGACAGAAAGGAAAGAAGAATATACCAAAACCCTTCAATTATTTCTACCTTTGCAAAATCAGATGTGAGTGTACTGTCACATTTTTTTTAAATTTTTATATCCATTATAACACAATTACGTTAATTGAAATACAGATCAAAATAGTTTTGTATCAGATTAGGTCCTTAAAATAAATATTTTGCAAATATTCAGAAACTGAAAAAATTCATTCAAATACAACACACACATTTAAATTAAAACACCCTAAAAACTACTTGTGCTATCATAAAATAAGTTTGAGTGTGCATACCTGAGAATACCAAAGGGCATAATCCATCAAAGGAGAATGATCTCCTGTTGTGTTATAAATACAAATCAAGGGAGTCTAAAACCTATGTAATGCCACAGTTTTATATTGAAACATAAATGTTAGCACCAGGATAGATTTTGCTTTCAAGATACACATGTGTGTTGCATTGCCTCTGGGTGAGCTCATTACATGCCAGGTCGGCTCTGGTTTGGCTTGCAACGGATTTCAGCAAGCAGCTTTCTAACTGTATGAGGGTAATGATGTGTGCAGCTTGCTCCGGCATGAAATCTTTCAATAGTAGAAATTTCCTGGGTTGATAAAGACTGTAACCCTCCCCAGGAAAAGTGTGTGCTTGCTCAGCCTGCATGTCTTCCATGGGTAGAAAAAATTTCACAAAGCATAAAATTCTAGATGCTGTGAGTTACAGTTTGGAACAGGAAGAAACTGTATTAACCCAAACTGATTGAAATAAGGGATCCAAACTGAATCTCTTCTTTAGAATTTGAATTTTAAAAAGTTTTATCTTGATATAAGTATACTGTTATATTTGCAACTGTATAGCACATAGTAACATAGACAAATAAGGAATGAGAAATAGTAGTAACTACTTAAAGTAGATTTGAGTTCTGAAGTATTAAAGATGACTTTCACCCTCTTTAGGAGAGATCAAAAATGCAGCAATAGCATTTTTGCTATTGCTAAATAAAAAAAATATTTATTAACTATCCCATGCATCTGCTGATGTGCATGCATTACAAAGATTAGGATCCCTTTAGGTTCTAATCATCTAGAATACTGAAAGACCACTATGCAGTCTTTTCCTTCGAAAAAGTAACTAGTTGGAAGATGAATGGTCTCATTTCTCCTACATGAAGTCTCCCTTCTGGACTTATGTAGGCCTCAACTTGGCATATAGATTCCTCTCCCACAGGTTGTCAGGGTAGAAGGACGGGAAAAAGATACGAGATGAGAAGCATTCAACTTTGCTCTACCTGAAATAAATGGGACATTGAAAATCCTGACTCAAGTGAAATAAGTGTTCTTACACTTAGAAAAAAAATGGCCTTTCCCACATTTGTTGTTGTTTAATGAATATCCCTCTGTGAGTGTGCCTTGTGTCCGAGGACATTTTCAGCCCCACCTTGGGGGAAGCCAGGGCTCTCCTTTCACAAGAGGGCTCCAGTAAAGGTGGGGGAAAAGATTCTGAGTATGGATTTGGAGCAAGAAGTCTGCACCTTCACCAGGGTCTCTCTCAGCAAACTTCAGCATGCCAGGTAGAGCTAAGCTAGCTTAGCTGCAGCTGGAAGCTGACAAAGGCTGTAAAAGGGGTGGAGGTGACAGTTACAGGGGATCTTCCCCTATAAATTTAATGCTCTGTAATGGACACTGCTGGAAAATCTCATTTATAGCATCTTGGGAAACAGCCACTGAAAACAGATAAGGATCAAAAGGTGTTAGCAGTTCTAAAAAGGAGTAGGTTGGGAAAAGAAATGCCCAGCAGGTAGGAAAATAAATCTGTATTGATGCTCAATAGTCATCTACCGAGAATGAATGCAGCATTCTAGAATTAGTAAAATAATCAAACAATGTTTAAGGGTAGCAGAGGGACACCCAAGTCTGTGTGATTCACTTCCTACCAAATCAATCCATTTGGTTTAAATGTAAGCATATTCCCAGTCAGCACAGTTCCAGAGTATTTCAGAGTCGGAGGGTTTTTGGCTCTTATGTAACCAGCACATGCAGTATAGAAATGCATTGTGGTGTTTACTTTGTTTTTGATGGCAAAATTCATAAGTTTTCATAGATTCTTTTAGGATCAAGATCTTTTTCAAGGTAACACGACTGCTCCATACACCCTAAAAAGGGGAAGCTGGTGGGGTGGTTGCGGGGGGGGGGGGGGGGGAAGGGGGGGAAGGTTTGAAGTCCAAAGGCAAAATAAAGTATTACCATAAGGTAAAGCACACACAATGTGGAGAAAGGCTGTTGCTACTTTCCAAATTGAGTGGCAAACACATCAAAAATCTTAATTGCCTTTAAACACTGCTGTCCAGTGTTGCTTACACTCTCAACTAAGAGTTGTTCACTTTTCCAGTCTGAAGATATTTTCTATCATTTGGCTCTCATTATGTGATTCTCTGTTAGACATATTAAAAGCCTATTATTAAAAGTTCATTCTACAAGGTAAATACTAGAAGGATAATCGTGTAAGCCTCCAACCTTCTTTTCAGCGTACGAATCCCTTTGAGTTTCCTTAGGTTTTCTAACTAGCATGTTTTTTCTGGACATCAAATGATTCCTAAATACTGTCCCAAAGCCCATCACGCTTCTGAAAAAATGCTCCAGAGGCAGTTGAGCATTTTCTACAGAGTTAAATAATCTTTTATATTCTAATTGAGTTGTCTCTACTTCTGTGTGTGAATATTACAATCATCTTCTGGAATACCACTTTTCCATGCCAGAACATGATCTCTACCTAGTAGAAAAACTATTTTTTAGAACCACTTCTTTGCCAGTGAAAGACCACAATATCATAAAAATTACATTCTGTCTTTATTCCAAAGAGTTCATATTTGTCTTCATTAAAATTAGAGAGAATAGATCCTCAGAATTCCTTCTTGTTATGGCTATTATTTCATTCTGTTGTTCCATTTTCCATTTCTGGGAGTTTTTATGTTAATTTAAATGTAAAATATCAGCTGCCCATAATAGAAATACATAAACTGCACCACACCAAGTCATATTACTCTAATGACATAATTATTGTAGGATACTATTTATAGGCAATGTCTCAATATATCAAATTATTTAATTACCAGAAAACAAGCCACTTTTATTTTTACTAATAAATAAAAATTTAAACCTGTCATTTTCAGTGGAAATATATTTTAACCTGTCCTGTGGACTGCTGAGCCTTTACCAATGGAATCTAAGTAATTACATGAGTTAACAGAAATTTTGTGATTCCTTAAACCTTTTTTTTATCTAAGCTGAGAATATAAGCCTGGATGTATGACAGAATTGCTGTTCATGCATACTGCTTTAGCTGAACATTTCAAAGAATGGTTGTTGCAAACAGGACATAATTGACCAAGCAATTTTGCTGTCTATGTTAGTGGAGGGTGAGATTTTCATAGCACAGTAAATTAAGTACAGAGGTTCTGGTGGATTTATGCCAACTTCATATTACATCCTTCACTTTAGTCTTACTCACGGGCAAAGCTAGGATATTGTCTTTCCATGGGGAAGTCAATTGCTGCTTGCTCTGAAGAGCTAGAATTCTACCTGCTGGCAGTTTTATCTGGATATTAGAAAACTCAAACCAACGGCTGGATAGGAGATAGTGCCCAATTATACTATACATCTTTGCTAAGGACTGTCTGAGAGCAAGCAGAAAATATGCCAACTGAGCCAGTGCACCTGTTTTCAGGTTTATTACATTTAGCACAGGGGAAAGCAAGAGAAAATTCATAATAAAACAAGCTCAAGCTTTGTCTTTTAATGGGCTTTGCTGAAGAGAGGGCTAAACACAACTCCCTAGTCTTTTCTCATGGGTAAGGAAAGCTCAGGTCAGATGACACTGAGGAGAATAAAGGGCTATGAAAACTCATATTAAGATGCCAAAGACAAAGCTAATGCAAAATATTTAGTTAATTAATCATGGCATTATAAACTGAAAAAGAGCCTTACAGTTTGGCACTCAAATAGAGCTGATGAGCAGGTTATACCTACTCTACACAATGGAACAAAAACTTTGAAGTATGTTGTTAATGTCCTTTAAAAATAACTTTTTTCTTTTCACCCTGAGGTAAAGCAAAATCCTTTATTTAACTGAACAATTGTTTAGTTTTGCTTTAATTGCCTCAATTCCTTGTCCTGTACTTTCAACGTTGAAACAGCTGAAACAACTAATGAATTAATCCATAAATATCATTGGATTTGTTTCATCTTAACAAATCATGGTTTCATAGTTGCAATTTTGCTAAAGATTTCTGTAAATCAAATATTTAACAGTAATATTTTAAAAAATACTTATATTTTTTTATATAAAATATCTTTATATACAAAGCACTTTGGGAAACAAATTCACATTTTCTAATGATAATTTCCATGAGTTGTGACTCCACATTTTTCAAGAGGACTTTGGAATTCAAAGATTTCAGGGGACATTTGGGTTAGAGAGAGAATGAGGTAAGAAAAAGTGTTAGAAATTTCTGTGCTTTTGTCAGTTCATTGGTTCAGTTCTAGAATACAGCCATACAACAGCAAGCAGCTTTTTTCCAATTTTTGCAATAAGTTTTCCTCATTTTGAAAATAGGTAAAGCTTTCAAAAGAAGGTCATCTGTCACCCAGTTGGAGATAAAATTCAAGATTTCAAGTGAGATTACCCATGGGCCAAATACCAAAAGAGGAATCTGATGAAGGCAAAAACACATCACAGCGCTGAGCAAGTGTCGCTATAGGACACGTGAAAGCACAACACGAGCCACCTGCTATTTTGCAAGGTAAAAGAGAAAGTTTATTTTCTGACTCCAACTTTTATACTTTTCCAAAGGTGACAGTGGATTGGAGAGTGAATGGGCCACCTCTCCAAAGACATTGGACAAACCACTAGTACATCACGTTTCTCCACCCCCATGAAGGAATGCAAAACAATATGTTGTTTATAGAAATTGTGTGGGAAAGTTTTCCAACAGAATGTAAACTCAGAAGGCTTTAGAAAATCTTAAGAATCAGGATGACAAGCAAGGACTAGGAGTGGAGGGAGGGAGGGGCAAGCTGCCACTGAGTTTTGCAGAGGTGGAGGTGGAAGAAAGCTCACTGTCCCAGCTCAGTAGATCCCCCAGTACCCTGCAGATACTCCAGCCTCTTAATACAGGAGTCGCTTGGCACACAAGCTTCTTTCAGGCCTGGAAGAAACTAAAAGACAGCTCACCTCACCCTAGCAAACTTGGCACTTGTCCTTGTTTCTCTCTGCACCACTGCCCTCTCCATCAGGCTTTTGGTTGGTTTTGGCTTTAAACAAATGCTCAAAACAGAAAATTGTGCAAAATTCAGATTGTTATTAAAGAAAAGTCATCCATTGTACCTCTAAATCCTGTCAAATCTTCTTCCAGTCTGACACCCAGTTTCTGTTTTCAGTAATGCTCAATATTCAGAGCTCCATTTATTTATATACATTATATAAGAGAGAACTTTGTTTAGTTTACTTCTTACCCACTATTTTTAGCCTAATGATAGTTCAAATTAACTGTATTTACTGTTCTTTGAAATACTCACTTATACCAGAATCTCCCACAGAAAAGCAGACAAAATTAAAGGCTGACAGTTCATTTAGTTGTTCTGCATATGAATAACAACTTGTCTTTGTCCACCTTTCCAAAAAAACAAAGAATTGTAAAGGAATTTATAATGTATAAGCATTTGTATCAGCTCTTTCTTCTAAAGTATATACTTCCTGAGAAACTCCATATGGTGGAAAACAAAACAAGCACAATGAAAACCAGTGTTATGCAATAGCTATTAAAAATCAGATGAGTCACCACAGAGAAAGTCGTCAGGCCTGAAAGAAGGCAAAAACCAGCTAGCTTCACTATAGCAAACTCCTTACATCGGAATGAACGTTTGTTATTTTGGAAAGCTATTCTTAATCATGGACGTGGCATTTGCCAAATCAACATTATGAAGACAGATCAAATTTCACTTCAATATACTTTTTCAGTATTTTTAGGAAGACAATTTTATATGCAGAGCTCCATTTAAATGTTGAAACAGTAAGAACATAAAGAGAAATGTGTATTTAGATATTAAATATAGCATTCACTGGGGAAGGCAAGATGAACAGGATTACTGTCTTCAGGATCAGTCTTGTGGAGAATGTTAATTCTCACAAAGCAAATTACTACTGGACTAAAGGATTTTTTCTGCTGGAGTTACTATAAATGAGCAGTTGCTATAACAGAGTCTGATTATACCAAAGCTAGGCCATGTGTCTAAAACTGGATTGAAAACATTAATGTAATTTTACAGTTGGTTTTGATTCTCAAGAAAGGCACATCTCTTTCTGGAATTTGGAATGGTTTATCTCTAGCTTAACCCTAAGGAGCCCCTGAGGTGGAAACCTTAAGTACTTCCTTTTGGGGGTACTATGCATTATTCATCTTGTGCTTCTCCCAAGGCCAGGGGAGGAAAAGGAAGTAGGGCATGGAGAAACAAGAGGGCAAACCAACATTTTATGCTGGTTAACCTGCAGGGTAAAGCAGAGATACTATCTCCAGCCTTCCCTACTCAACTAAAGGAATTGTTTTAGATTCAGATTACTGAGTTTCTAAGAACTGCACAAGTAGTAATATATTGTACATAGTGCATAAATTGCACACAGCACGTACTTCTTTTGGGCTTCTTCTAACTTTCTGGGATTTTGTAAGGTGGCAGCAAAATACATGTGTTTGACTCAGAACTAACTTACACAGGTAAAGGAAGAGTGATGCTGAGTATCCACATGAAGAGCTGTTCTGAGAAAGTGACTGTGATTCCTGCCAATTTCCCCAGGCAAATAACATCCTTTGACTGTTAATATTGATTTTGAGCTGATTGATTTTGATTTTGAGCCAGTGAGAGTGCTATGAGAACAATACAGTTAAATGACAGATTAGGCTTTCTGACCCTCCCCTTAGAAGCAAAATTAGAATGTCAAATTCAAGTCAAAACAGTTCATAGGTATCTGTATAGCTGCATTTTGCTGCACAGAAAGAGGAATATAAGTGTGCCAGAAATGGTCAGAAGCAGTTTATTCATGCTGTTCCAGATCTAGCACTCTCTCTCAGGTCTTAATCAATCCTGGAAGTACATCACCAAATAAAAGGTCGTCATGCCCTGTTATCCTTTGAACAAGACAGTAAAATAGAGACTGCTATTAAAAGTCTTGAATTATAAATTATCTCCTTGAAAACACACTTACTGTAACTGATGGTCACCAAGGACTTTGTCAGTCCTTAAATTGCATGATTTTCATTTCTTCTGCCACTCTTCATTACCCTTTGTCATCTCATTTGTTCTAGCCAATTTAATTCATTGACATTGGCTGCAAAGGCTATAAAACTCTTGTGATTCTTGGTGAGTTTGAGACTCATGCATAAGTAAGTGTACACCAACAGATTGTCAGACATGCAAGCTGCTCTGTCCTTTTGAAGCTGTAAGACATTAATTGAAAAAGAAAGATGCCAGAAGACTTTAAAAAATAATCTCAGTAAGGACTTTGCCCCTTGAAATGCAAGAAAGCATGCTTATGACTTCTTTGGTTTCTATTAAAAATACATGAAAAGGATGTAATAAAAAAAATAAAAGTTAATTCAAAAGAGAATAAACATTTCAGTTCATTGAATATCCTCTTAAGATGCAAGCAGATCCAAACTTCTGTAAAGGACTTGCTATTATTTTAATCTCTGTTATAGCACTCACTAAACACCTGACCTATCTACAGTAGCCCCACTACAAGCCTAAAAACTGCCAAAACTACTCTGTTTGCCAGATTTCCTTAGGTATCTGAACCTCAGGCGAGGAGCATCACTTAGTTGAAGCTTGCCAAATGCGCAAGGAAATTGGGAGCTGATTTCAATAGAGCTCTGAACCAAACATCTTTGTACTTGAACCTCAGAATTTCAAAGCATAGTTGTTAAAATGTTCATAAAATTCCATGGAGTAGAAGTGCAGCTCTCCATCTCCTAGACTGCCTTTAGGCAGGAGTAGGAGGCACCGCTACCCTTCATCTCCTGCAGACAGTGAATCTGTTGCTTCATTTGTGAGTGGAACCTGAGAGCTCAAGGCAAAGCACCAGGAAGCACAAATCCCTCTTTAATATAAAGTGAGAGAAAACATCTATATTAATTCCCCAGTCAAATCATACATCTGAGTCTTTCAAGGCTGTATTGTTAGACTCATAGAGATAATTCTGTTATGGCGAGATTGATGGATCACTTATTCCAAGTAACTTTATTATAATGTACTGATTAATGAAGACATTAGAAAGAACTGCTAAGCTCATGTATTGGATATCTTCTTTTGCTATGAATAAATATTTAGACCCAGAAGTAGTCAAAGGAGGAACAAGTAAGGAACAGATGAAGAAGCACCTTCTGAGAAATAGGTCAAAGGCCAAACTATTTCTTAATTAAGTCTAACTCTGATAAGACACTGGGAAGCAATTCATTCAGCCAAAAGAGAAGCAATCTACACTATGCCAAAACTCTAATTTTCTTCTAACCCTTGCAGACATCTCCAGTTTAACTTGACTGATTGAAATGTAGTACAGTAAGACAGAGAGGCATGACCGGAGTCTACCAGGTTCTGACTAGTGAATGGCAAGTTAAATTTGAAGTTATCTTGGTATGAATTGCACCCCAAAGGTCTACACAGACCTTGTCCCTGTCTCTAACAGGGGGCAGTAGATAAGGAAAAATGTCTAAAGAGGATCAGAAGAGGATAAGCACAGCATCATACACCCCTGAATTACTCTTCTAGTTTCAAGGATTTGTATCTTCAAAAAGATTACTCTTCCATTCATTTGTTCACTTATTTCACTAAGCTTGCTGTCTGGTTTAAAACTTCATGGAGGACATACTGGGTTTTTTTGAGGCATGAAAAAGATTCATTCAAAAAAGTCTGAGAAAACACAGGACTGATAACAAACACCAGTTGAGGAAGCTGAAGCTGTTTGTTTTGCAAGCCAAAGAGAAAGGGGAAGCACACATTAAAAAAAGGACTTTGCTTCCTTGCCTTTTAAGCTCTTCTCTGAGCTTCTGGGTTTTTTTCTCATCTCTGTGTCACCCTGAGGGACCAGAAGCACTACCAGCAGTATCCAAAGTTCAAAAAAGAGCCCAGCTATCTTGCATCTGCTCAGGAAACAGTCAACCAATGCATTTCATTCACCTTGATTATAGTAGCTGGTTATTGCAAGGCTGCCAAGAGGGATTTAAGGATTAAGCTTGTTTAATTCTATGGAAGATTGAGGGAAGATATGCTAACAATCACCAAACCTGTCATGAGGTATTACAGAGAAATAATGTATATTTTGCCTCTGTGTTGTATAGTTATAGAAATACTGGAGACTAATTTTCAGCATTTCCCAGTGGCAGTAAAATCTCTGGAGTACAATGTCCTGGGAAGCTGTGGAGTCCATATTAGTCTGTGTCTTGAAGAACAAATAAAATGGACTTTTAAGTAACCCAGTTAAAGCTGATCCTGAGTTAGGACATGGGTTTGGACTAGCTGACTTCTTGAAGTCTGGTGATTTCTGTGATTCGGTGGTCTTTTGTCATGGTAGTCATACCCCAAACTTTGGTTTTGTTCAAAACCTTTCTGAAATATGACTTAAAAAGTAAGTTGTTCTTGCGTGGTAATCACAAGGAAGCCAGAATATTTCCTCTGTCTCATCCTTCTACAGTTTCAGACTCTGCTACTCGGATATGTAAATTTTTCTGGTTCTATATATAAATGTGAGAAGAAGAATCATGCTGTAGTCCAAAACAAATTGCAGATTCTTTTACTTCTGAGTGTTTCTTCTTCTGTGTATGAGGTCTGCAGCACTTGTTTCTGTCTCCTTTGCTCTCATGTTTTGAACTCTAAGTCTCTGGAACAGACCATACCTTTTCCACCACTGAGCTTCCTTCTCTCCCACCACTTAAAAGGTTTTCAGTACCATGATTTATTTATTAATTCTTCACCAAAGGAAAAGCCATTTACATTGCATTCACAAATGTGACCAGCAGAAAAGGACAAAACCATACTGTTTAAATATTTATTTATTTAGATTATAACTCACTTATACTACCTGTTTCCAGTCAGGTATTCAAATAAAAACAAGCTATAATAATAATCACCACTCTTAAAACATTAGTTAAGGAATTCCTCTTTAACAGATGTATAAGTTGAATGTGCTGACGGTCTTAATAGCCTGAAGTAACTTCTGTCTTACTTGTGTGTTCTATTTTGCAGCTGGAGTGAAGCCAGCTATAAATATCTTGGCTCACACATGAAAGACAACTTCCAGTCTCCCTAACTGTAGGGCCATTACTTTTGATTTATGAGTACTGGTTAGACTACTATCATTCCATCAGACTACAAGTAAGTCTGAAAAGCTGCATGAATCAGTATAACAATGAAAGGCAATCTTGAAATTGCAAAATTAATGATTTCCTGTTTCCTACTTATTAGGCTGAGAATTGAAAAGTGTCAGTCTTCTGCTGAAAAACAAGTAGTGCTATTACATACTATCTACACACTGCAACTGTTTTTCTTAGACTACCCAAGCACTACAAATTTTCTTACATTAATAAAAAAAAGCACAAATAACATCAAAAGTGCTATCAAAAAAATCAAGATAGTTCATTAATTGCAAATGAGCAGGAGAATGGAAAAATCAATGGCTGTTATTCACAGAGAATTCCAATGCCTGCAACATGTAACTTCAATTAAAGCATCAAGGTTTATGATACCAAAAAGAAAAAAGATTTCGTGATGCTGGAGCAACATCTGAGATATCAACAATTTGTACAGCAAATCACTACACATAATTTTCAGCTTACTAGTTTATTTGGCTGCACAACTTCTATCATCTTCACTCTGCGAGAAGTAAATGATCACTGAAAAAGGAATACTGAGGCATACTATTGACATCAGAAGGCTAGTTAATGGTAACCTATTCATTGCTTTGATTTGCCTATGGGGGCAAAAGAATTTTTGCTGTTCAGCAATGCAAAAAGAGTCATTCCACACTATGAGCTGGCCAAAAAAAAAAAAATAAAAAAAGATGCCAAACGGAAAATCACCATATTGCCATATTGTGCAGAGTGTTCTATGCCACAATAACTGCTTTCTTCTCATTGGAGATGCACACAGTGCAATGAGACAGCATCGTGTTCACTGGCGTGGTGGCTGGGGAATCTCTGCAGGGATCCTTGTTCATCCCATCTGGGAGGGGATATATGGATATGGATCCAAAGGCTGCACAGAGTGGTTTCTGTATATATCTCTTCCTGAGCACCAAAGTCAGCTTTATTTATTACTGCAATACTGTAAAATACTGGTAACTTGACAGGGGCTAGGATGGGGAGAGGGTAAGTCCCAGGGTTATCCAGCATCACAAATTCTTTGTTCCAGGGCTTTCATGAAAGCAATCAGTTCGACATTATGTCTCTCTGAGACTCTTGAGTCAAATGTAAAGTCAGTGGTATCTCTGTGTAGACGTGTTTTACGATAAGGAGAGGGTGCTGCTCAAATGCCAGTTTCACCTGAACTTACATAAGTAAAAATCATACCAAACACCTACATGAGAAATATCTGGTCTCTCTGACTCCTTTAGAGAGACAAACATTTTTGGATCAGTAAGAAATTTACAAATATGTTATCTAAGTATTTTTGCAATTTCCCGGGCTGCTGTGGTTTAAATACAAACATACAAGTCAGAGTGAAGCCAGAGAAAACTTGGTGTTGACTTCAGCCCATCATGTACTTCCTAAACCTGACTTTTAATAGCTAAATGCTATCCACTGCAAATACTGCTTTATTAAACAAAAATTAGCAGCATGCCACTAATGTCTACAACATAAATGAGCTGGTCACATGGTCTGGAGGGTGTGTGGCCTTGACTGGAATAACACATTGGCAGCCTTACCAGCTGATCATACAAGTGTAATGTCACATACATTTGCAGTCAAGCAGAGAAAAGTTGCATGGACATAGAAGTCTGAACTCCCGCTTCCAAAAGCACAGGTGAACTGCAAATCTAAACTCTGCTGTGCACAAATACTGTGACCAAAGCTAAACAATAACTGCTTCCACCTAATGGTCACATTAGTTTCAATTCATATATCAGAGAGGTATTTTAATTTCCAATTAATTTTCAACATTACAAAGATGAAGACATGTGAATCTAAATATATGTATGTATGCATATATATATATATATATATGTATATGTATATATATATACACACATACATATATATATATATATATATATATACATACATACATATATACATAGATTTTCTACAGTTTTAAAACCTCAATTGTTCTCATAATGGGGATCCAAATTTTTTTTGAATAGTGATTCATTTCACTATAAAAATATCAATTGCCAGAAATAACATATTTTTAACTAAGTTTCTTGAAATAGCAGCTTCCTATGGAGGAAACTAAAGGTTAGTTTTAGCCAGTATAATCATTATATTTCATTCTTCTAGACAGTAACTAGAGCACTGTCTGTCTTATACAATGGAATATTTCTGACAGATACAGAAGAGATAATGGTACTAGTAGTCAGATAACATTGGAGTCATTTATCCAACATTATTTCACTCATCTTCTACCCCATCACTACAAATAGAGTGAGAAAATGTCTGTGCTATATAAAGATTTCTAAAACAAGAAAATTTGCTTACTGTATCTCCATTATTTGTGCAAATATACATCTCCTTGATTTATCATTGCAGTAATTTACCACGAGTGACATGTCAAAATCTTTAGGTTCCTTTTAAAATTTGGCATCTCTTCTAGCCTACAGAAAGGAAAATGCCTGGGGACTCTGAAAGTTCAAAATCTTCTTATGAAGTAAAATCATTACTTAATATATCTTGATTGAAAGAAAATATTCCAGCTGAAGACATCAAAAGATCATCTTTATGGAGAAAACAAACCTATAGCACTGGATTACATCAGCAGCAAACACATTTCATGACTGAAATTGAGTGGGGTTTTTCTTTCTTTGTTTTTTTTAAGATTTTGGCTTTTTTATTTAAGTGAAGTATTTTGCAAGTCTAATGTAGACGATGGCACTGTACGGTATGGGTAGCATCATCATTAGAGTTACAGAAATGTTCCAGTACAATTTAAAAGGAGTGTATTACCACTGATGTACAGCCCTTTAAATACATGACACTGAATATGTTGGCACTAAATTTACACTACAATTTCATTCCTTTTCCAGACAGGATTCTCCACATTTCTGTTCTTGAGAGAAGAGACACGTAGGAAAATAAAAACAAATTGTATCGCTAAAGATAGTTTTTTCTAGCTGGAATCACTGAAGAGATTTCACATAGTTTGGTTTCTTATGTTAAAATGCTCAAGTTAATTACTAGCCTGATATAGATAATTTTCTCATGAGCATAAGCATGCTGCTGAGAAGTGTAATGACAGCTCTGCAACAACAAAATTTAGGACTGAATTTGTGCACTGAATTATGATTAGAGTTGCTACTACTGGCTTTCATGAGACATAACATGCATCTACGCTTTATAAATATATATTGCTTAGCCTAAGCGATGTAATAGAATACAGACAGAAAGGTAGAGATATACTTCAAGAAAAAGGACTGAGGCTTCTGCAGACAAGAGAAGCAACACTTAACACATGGGTTTCCTTCCTTGTGACAGCTATTCCCTAGTGTTTATATACTGGAGACTTATTTTTGTTTGGTATTTGAATCTTGTCCACAACTCAGAAGCCAAAACTTGTCCTTTTCTTTTCAGCACCTGATCTCTAACTCCACATACAGAAATGTTAAGTACTTTGGGATAGTTCTGGCTTTCCAAAACATCAGCTGAGTAAGAACTCTATAAGAGTTACAAAGAAAGAAGCCCTTGGCAACTTCTCTTCTAGTCTCTTTCAGTGTCACTACTTTGGGACTCACTAATGCAGGAGTGTAGAGGTTTATTCCACTCATATCAATACATTATTTGAAGCATGAACACAGATCATTCCATGTTCTTTTCAGCTCAAATTTGAGATCATTCTGATATTTTGTTTTGAGCCCATGCACTGAAGTATTCATCACTGAAGCAGTTCACAAATACAAGATTTTCCAAAGTCTTATGATCGAGGTGAGTGATTATTTTACAGTTGGCAGAAATTATTAAAACACTAAAACTTTGATAGCTATCTAAATCCAGGAACTATAAATTCAAGTCTGTTAGTGACTTGGAACCTGTGAAATTAATCCAAAAATATTCAGTCTTTAATGTTGATAAATGGACGAGAGCAGAAAAATATTTTGCCCAGGTGAAGTGTTACACATTCACTGAAATATTGTGTGGTTGTCAACAAGTAATGTCAGGAGTAACTGCAAAAAGGAAGTCAGGCTCATATACTGGCTACATCATAGAATGAAAAGATGCATCACCTTGACTTATCATATTAAAATTCCAATATGGGAAAAAGGTTAATTTCCAATATTATAATGAAAATGAGTGATAGGCTTCTAAACTTACTTGTAAAATAAGCATATATCCAGAAAGATGCATTACAAGAAATTCAAAGATTTCTCTAGTATAGAATACTTTCTGGTATATAGCTGAGAGAGACAGTCTTCACAATGCAACCATCCCAGAATCAGCAATAACTTTAATTTTAAAAAGGGTGTTTAAAATTAATTAATTGACAAACCCAGAGAAACTTGAAAGTACATGCTGAGGGCTGCCAAACTCCAAATAGCAGGATGCAGACTACATAAAACACGAGCAAATTATGGTTTACCAGTGCAAGGCTTACAGAAATTTGGAACTGCAAAATGCAACTTCTCCCAGGAGTCAAGATGTATGTAAGCTCTAAGGATATAAAGTTCATCTATGACTGCTGATAAAATGTTTTTTAAGATTTAATTGCAATTAATAATTGTCAGAGCAGTAAACATGAACTATTTAATTAGCTTGTCTCTTTCCAATTACTTACTTAAATGCACTGTTGTTTACTCTGTGATTAAAAAGACACTAGCAAGTATTCAACAAAAGTAAACCAATAAAGATCAATTTGTAACGAGGTTTACTCTTTCTCAGTGTAAGGCTTAGAACCAGCATCACATCATCAACATTTTTCTACCTTTTACCAATTAATCCAAGTTTACTTCCATTTCTTCCCCTGAGATGACTGGTACAACACCTTCACTTGGCAGATAAAAGATGCTATCTGCATTTTATTCCTGAGCCTTCCAAATTTATCTCTGCCAGTGTTGGATTTGCTGCCTTCACTTACCTCTTTGTTTTCCCCACCTTGCTGGGAATCATCACAGTGCAGTGCCCTTTCCCTGAAACTTTCCAACCTCCAGATCCAGCTTAGTCTAAGCCAGTACAGGTCTTTTCTCCAGAAGTCTGTATGCTTCTTTATGCAATAATAAAGGCTTCTTAAAAAAAAAAAACAAAACACTTTTTTTGGGAAAAAACAAAATATTAGCAGAAAAGGAGGTAAAGAGTTTAAGCACATCTTGCTGTTTTTGAAGATGACCTAAGCAGACCTCCCTCTGATACTTGAGGCAGTTTCTCTGTACCTGTTTGATATATCACAATGAAGTATATTTCTGCTAAAAAAATCCTTTTTGTGTCTTACCTGAGGTTTTGTTTGCTGTTTTGCTCTAGTTTTGCATTTACTCTCCTAAAAAGCTCTGTCATTACTATAGAATAATTTTTATCTGTTTGCTGGTTCATTTTAAACCTTCATTTCTTCTTGTTTTCCTAGACAGCTATTTCCTGAACTCAGTCACAGTGTTCACATATGAACTTCCTGACAATTGGACTTGTTTCCTCAAGCCACTCTGCTGCAGCTCCAGATCCACCACAGATATTTTAGTCAGTACAGTTTTTTCTGTATGTGTTTAGAGGTATATCTCTGGTACATTTGGCCCAGAGGTCCAAACTTTTGCATCAACCACAAAAAGTAATTTACGAAACCCTTCTAGAACTCTAGACACCTCAGATACTGAGTCAGCTGCCAAAATACTGATAGATGATTTTCCAAAACAATATGACCATCTACAGTAGTAAGACTATAATATATGCTATAGCCATAATTGAAAGTAAAACATTTCTTAATTCTTAAAGAAGGAGTAGTAGCAAAAGCAAGGTCAACAGTCCATACTAGAAAAAAAATGGTAATAGGAAAGGTAAGGTCCATTCTAGATTAATAACTTTTCCTGTTTCAGCAGCCAAAGTCCCTAAAAATTCCATTTTTTCCACATGCTTTGGCTCATTAGCAGGTAAATGCGACTGATTTATCTTGTTTCTTTCATACTCCTAAATAATAAGTTTTGACCATGTGATGACAAAATCTTCCACTCAGCATTCATACTGAAAGAAGAAATTAGGGAAACCTCACCTGGGGAACTTTGAAGGGAATAAAAAAAATGGTAGAGAAGTTTGATTGCTTTGTTAAACTCCTGCAGGACCAATCATGTGGAATTTTGATCACATTAAACTATCAAAAACTTGGAAATACTGACAACATTAAAAGAGCCCCATAAACATCCCCTTTTTCAGACTTTCTTAGCCATGAGGACCCACACTACTCTGAGGTGCCCTCACTCTCCAGACACTCAAAGATTTATGAGTATGCAGGCAAGAAACAGACACTGCCCAGACAAAGGAAAGCAAGAACAGGCATGACTCTGGAGTATGATTAGAGCACTAAACTGTGTGCAAGAAGCATTTATTAATCCCAAAGAATTACTTATGACCATTAGTCAACAGCTATCCCACATAAATGAAATAAGAAGGCTCTAAAGCAAGGAATGGACTTTAAACACAGAGTTATATGGGGATGCTTCCTTTTCTTCCTTTCCAATTTCTGTTGAAGTCTTTTACGCACTCTGAGAGAGCTCAAGAAACCAGGAAAAAAAAATGCTAATGTAACCAAGACTTGAGACCTAAGATGTTGCATTTTAGAGAAGACATATAGTGTGGGATGACATCTTGTCTGCGGTTCACCTTTTTCATAAACACTGGGGCTGTGACTAGGACACATGTCTTTATTAAAATTCATTCTGATTCTGTCAAAAATGCAATTAAATTATGGTTTGTCTATTTTATTTAAAAACAATTTCTTCTTAAATCTCTAATAACTTAATTTGTACCTGGGGCATGAATTTGACAGAAATAAATAATTAGAGTTACAGCAAACCACTACACTTCCAATTTTCTGCTGCTGAAAACTTGAGAAAAGTGTTAGAATCAGCAGTTAGTGTGAGAAAAATATAGTCTCACTGGTGTTTCTTCTTAATGAATCACAGAATATCCTGGTTGGAAGGGGACCTCAAGGATCATCTGGTCCAACCTTTCTTGGCAAAGTCACAGTCTAGACAAGATGGCCCAGCATCCAGTCCTGCTGAATATTGAAAGCATTCAGCACTGAGGACTTCGTCACTTCCCTGAGGATATTATTTCAATGGCTGATTGTTCTTATTGTAAAAAATTTCCTCTTTTTTTGTCTAATTGGAATGTCCCCAGGCATAACTTGTACCCATTTCTTCTCATATTTTCCATGTGACTCCTTGTAAAAGGGGAGTCTCCATCATCCTTTAAATACTGGACATGGTGATAAGGTCTGCCCTAAGGCTTCTTTTCTCTAGGCGGAATAAACACAGTTCTCTCAGCCTTTCCTCACATGGCAGGCAGGCTTCCCTGTCCTTTGGTCATCTATGTGGTCTTTCTCTTGGCCCTCTCAAGCTGGTCTGCATCTTTTTTGTATAGCAGGAACCAAAACTGGACACAGGATTCCAGATTTGGCCTGACAAGAGCTGAGTAAAATGTGATAATGCCTTCTTTCTCTCTGCTGTGGGGATGCCCTTGTTGATGAACTCAGTATCCTCTTCACTTCCTTTGCCACAGCAGCACCTTGTTCATTTGTACTGTTTGCTGTCTACCTGAACCTCCCGGTCCTTTTTCATGGAGCTGCTCCCCAGCCAACTAGGTTCCAGTCTGTGTTGCACACCTGGACTATGTATTCTGAGGCACAAGACCTTACATTTGTCCTTGCTGAACTTCATAATATTCTTATGCATCCAATTTCCCAGTCTATCCAAGTCTTGCTGCAGAGTGACTCTCCCTTCTGAAACGTTCACTTTCCTAGTCAGTTTGGTGGGAAACTTCCTCAGAGTACCCTTGATCCCATCATCCAGATCATTTATGAAGGTACTAAATGGAATTGGGCCCAACATCAATCCTTGGAGGACCACACTTTTGACAGGCTGCCAGTTTCAAAAGGAGCTGTTTGCCAGTAACCTCTGGGTGCCACCTACCAGCCAGTTCCTCAACCGGACCATAGAACATCAAGTACTGCAGGAAAAGGCTGTGGGAAAGTGTACCAAAAGCCTGAAAAAACCTAGGCAATGTCCACTGCTTGCCCCACGTCAGCCAAGATTACTTTGTCATAGAAAGTGATCAAGTCTGTCAAGCACAATTTGTCCTTCCATGCTGGATTTTTCCATTCACGTGCTTTATCTGACTGATGATGAGACAAAATAACAGTGTAAAACCCTAGGGGGATAATAAAACTGTAGGCATTTCAGTAGGAATCTTAGAAATCCTCTATTATTTCTGGTTTAAACTATCAAAATCAACATCCTCTATCAGAGAGCTAAAAAGCTCAAATCCTTTCCTGATGTGTTTTTTTCCTAGTATGTCCCTGTAAAAAATTGAAATTGACAGGGTCACTTTGCAAATATAGAATTACTTAGGGGCTAACATTTGAGAAATTAATCTTATATGCTAGCTTATATATTTTTACTTCAAGCTCGATAGCACTATTGGGGATGCCTGTAAGTCCATTCATGTACTGTATCTTCTTAGGAAACTGCAACAGTGAGAAAAGGAATGAGATGACCCAAAGAAGCAAAATTATTTACTTATTCCTTTCAAGTAACTAGGCAAAGTCTGTCTGCATTTTTCCCCAGTTTCCTAAAGGCTTCACTCTGAAAACAATTTTAAATAATTAATAAATCCAACTGAATTCACATAGACAGATCATAGATTCATCATCCATAGATGAATACAACACACAGCAAAATAAATTTAATATATCTCCTCTTGTGAATTATTCATTGTGCTTTAGCAAAATCTTTCTTGAATTAAGAAAATCCAATGGTCTTAATTCAGATATGCATTATTGTAACAACACAACTGTGCCCTCAGGACATAGTCTAAGCCAGGCAGGTTTTTAAAAAATAAACTAAAACTAGTATCAAACTGGCATTCATGTTTTCATATGTGTGCATTTTGACATACATGAATTCTAATGACATCTTATTTGTAGTATTTCTAAAAAGCATATAAAAATAGTTTAATTTGTACCGTCAGGCTGCAGCAGAAAACAAGGCAATGCTAGAGCAGAAACAGACAAAAATATTATTAATATTATAATATTATTAATAGCATATCCATACAACTGCTAAGAAGTACATATATTCAAGGTTTGAACTATGTTTGACTTTGATTTGAACTATCCATTTAAGGCTGAACAAACATGTTATTGTAAAGGCAGACTGGTTTTGAAGTTACGCTGCTGCTCAGCCTCAAAGGCAGCTTGGAAAAAAATGGATTTCAACACAGAGCTTACATGCAGACACAACCCAGCTCCCTGCGTGAAATGAACACATAAATATTGCCCAAATCTGTGCATAATATTCATGCAACGAAGGACACTAAAGGAAAGTGATAAGTATTCGAGGATTCTATTAAAAAAAAAAAAATTTAAAGTGATCCAGGACTTGATACCTCCTGGTCACAATACACAGTAGGTTTTAAGAGGCCAGAGTTTCTGAGAAACAAGAGGATGTAGCCTTACAGGGTTAGTTACAACACACGAGGAAAGTTAATTCACAACTTCTTATTAACTTTGCATGAAACATAAGTTAAGAAGAAATTCTATGGAAAAGGTGAAAATACTTTGCAGATTTTAATGGGCTTTTGATACTGAGAGAATTATATTTCTTAAGAGAAGATGAGATCTAAGTAGAAGAGGCTACAGTATCTCAGCAGAGCCATGAAGCTCCAAGCCCAGCTCTTGTAATAAGATTGTTAATCTAAAATTTCGTATCTTATTCAGTAGTCTGAAAAACACTGACAGCACCAGAAGAGTCTCTGTGAGAGGCAGGCTTAGATCATGATCATTTTAATACAATATCATTCAAACCACGATACTCCACTTGCGCAATTCAATTGAAAGACTTTGTGGAACTACAGAGATCCACAAGAGCAGGGGAATTGCCTTCTGAGGACACACCCTGCCAGATCTTTCTCCCAAATATCAGGTAACTGGAGAAAAGCCTACAATCTACAAATTTAAGCCTCTGAAGTCAGGAAGACTAGATAAATAGTCTTAAAGAAAAATTATTACTTGCTTGTGGATTGCAAAGTAAAATTTTTATCTAATTTTCTATCCTTCAATTGCTTCTAAAGATATTTCAGAAATTTTCAGCTTTGATCCAGTTCAGTTTTTTAGGTCTTTAGACCAGTGATTCTCTTCTTTACTGGTTTTGGGATTTAGAGAGGCACTTCAATGAGGTGAAGTCTACTATTCAGAGAGAGAATGTTCTGATGTTAGGCTGTACACTGTGTGTAGCAAATTACATAACAATCCTTTCCAGACACACTTTGTTAAGCACTTTCAGATAATCTTCCTTCACAAATTTTTCAACTGTGTCAACAAGTTGAGCAGAAAAATTGAGGCAAGGGATCTGGGAAGAAAATGTTTGGTACATCTTGATTTTCTGAGTTTGAAAATCACCTTCTTCCTCCTACACCTCTGGTTCAATGACAGCTCTTAAAATGAGCTGGATTTGTTTCCACACAAGGAATCATAACCCTGTTATACCGAAGTGTGAGGAGGTTTTATATTTCAGTACTGATCTTGTAATATAATGCTGGAAAAATAAGTTACTGCTAGTGTAGCTGGGATGACAATGTCAGATATCAGAAATGAACCTCAGTTTACTCATCTGAAAGGCCCAAATTAAAGGCTGGATCCATAGGATTAGGGGCTCTGTAGTCACCTTCAGCAGAGAAAGAGGGACATAAGAAAGGCACACAGAATGTAGAGTATAAAAATGTACCTGCTGGCTAACACAGCTTTTCATCCCCAGTCACTGGATGGTTATGTCTTTTCACTACCAGAGAATGATCATAAGAAATACCTAGCTGAATTCTAGCCAAACTATGAAGAACTTTTTTTATCTTAGAAAAGTGCAAGACTGTGTAAATAAGAGAATCTGGTGTCCCTGTTTTTTGTAGAAGAGCAAGCAAAGACAACGTCATTGGCACAGTATGTGAACAGAGCAGTCAGCTTTTCAGTAATACAAACTGACAGTCAAGAGAGCTCACAAGTATTTTATACATTTATTTTTGGAATCGTATCTAATTACACTTTTCCAGTATTCTGGCTAGGAAAGCAGTTATTCATTAAATATATATGTTCTGCAAACAGAATTTCATTGGCAGTGATATTTTAGCTAGCTGAAGAAAAAGCCTGTTGCCACTCCCTCTTTCTCATCAGAGCTTGCTTTTATTGCTTTCATTATATTAATAACAACAATAATACTTAGCATTCACAAATGGACTATACCTATTGTCATATTTAACAATTATAGATGTGTAGTGGTTCTTAAGATGTACCCACTGCTTGTTTGAGGTATGAGATAATCTCACAACTGAAGCCACCAAAGGGCTTAGAAATCATAACTAAAGTGGATAAGTCAGAACCTGTTTGAGGTTTTATACATACTGTGCCTTCCAAGGACTTTGACCTGATGTGCTTTTGTCCCACTGACCAGCTCAGAGTACTGAAATTCATTCCTTTTCCTGGGAAGTAGACTGAACTCAGTACAATATTTATATTGAACAGCTAATGGTGGCAGCCCAGTGGCTCAGCACTTGTGTCTCTGATACAGCGAGCAACAGCAGATCCCAGAACTCAGTCTTCAGGCAATTTCTGGGTTGCCCTCATTGGAAGCTGCTCCCAGATTAGTTAGTTTTCTTTGGTGATGTTCTGCTATGGTTTGCCTCCCATTTAGTCCTGCAGCACTCCACAAAGCAGGCAGACCCCTCTCTCCCCTACTAGAGAAGGCTGCAAAAGTCTCCAGCTGCCACTTCTTAGGAATTAGAGCTTTACAATTGAATTTGGGAAGCAGCCCCATGTACCATTTTTTGTGCAAACTTGCCCAGAATCCCTGTTTTAATGAATAGGGGCTTAAGCATAGCCTCTAGCCTCTAGACAGCTATCTACCCAAAGACCCTCTGAACATCCATGTTTTTTATATAAGAGAATTCATGGACACAGGAATTTATTGGGGGATCTATATGACATTCTCTGTGTAGACCTTTAAAAATATCATCTGAACAAAACTGCAAGCAAATACAACCATCAACCAAATATAGCTATCTCTTTCCTTGGACCTCCTCTGAAGTTATTATTTCCCATAATTCCTCCCCGTTATTAAAAAAAAAAATAAAAAAAAAAATAAAAAAAAAAAGCCCAAACAGAATGAAAAGAAGGAGGGACAACCATTGCCTAAATCCATAGTAGCAAACAGTCACAGCAAGGACTGCTTGGCCCAATGAACTTGCCATTCATTCCCTCTGAAATATCACTATACTTGGGCTGAGAATCCTGTTTCTATTTTTAAGAAATGCAGCTTGTGAGTAGGAGGCAGAAGAACCAGATACAAATAAGAAAAAGAACATACGGGACAGCATGTTATGCTGGTAACAGGAGAACAAAAACAGTTGGATTGGGAGGCTGTCTCAGCTTAACTCCTGACTCTCAAAATCCACTATTTCCATAGTTTGACCACACTACTGTTGGGAAGTCTTTGCCCTCCCCTCTACACCAGTTCTGGGTGCTATTTTTTTCTCCTAAATTTGAAAATTAAGCTCTTTTGATCAGTTACACTCTTTGTAACCCATGAGCTCTCTCCGACAGTAGCACAGACACAGGTCTAACCGTTGCAGCTCCGTCCTTCATTGCAGTCACTCTCTATCCCAGATCTAAATTTGGGATTTAGCTGAACCCAGTTCAGCTTCAGGTAGACAGGATTTCAGTGCACTTTTCAGCAGTAGTCATTCACTCAGCACAAGTTGAGTAAGGCATAGATAATTCAGTGGGTGCAATTGTGCCCTCCCAATTTCCCTCCATCTGTCACCGGTCACGTTGTTGAATCTACAAACACGTCTGTCCCACACGGTCCAGAGCACTGGTGAGATCCCTCAGCCACCCATCCAGCTTGAGCCCTGGAAGCAGCACAGCATATTAGCATGCCATTATAACCTGATTAATAAGCAGAGATCTGAGATTTTCTTGCTATAAACATTATGACTGCATTGTGTAGGGTTAGGCCTTGTGATAGACATGCTCAAGTTCTAGAAGCAATTTTAGGGCTGTTAAAGAGATACTAAGTTGATTTGCATCACTGATAAATGCCAAAAGCATAACAGTGAAACAAAAAATGGATATTTTAAGAATAGTGCTGAGTTTGGTGCAGTTTGTCTTTCATTTCAATATTGCAATAAAATTAAACCCAGTACAACTGCATACTTGTTTCAGCCACACAAATAGGTACACTGATGCTGGTGAAAGCAAAGGAAATGCCACCAAAACACCAACATTCACACACACAGCTGCACCCAGCCTTGGCAGAGTGCCAAAGTGCTAGACTGTGACAAATAGCAACCAATCAGTTACATAAATAACAGCTAAGGCTACAGCTCTGTCAACTACTGGGACATGTTGTTCCTGTCCCTTTGACTGGGATGTGGAAGAAGAGAAGAGACTGTTTTGCTTGGAAGGGATGTACAAGGATTATCTAGTCCAGCTGTCTGAGCAGTACAGGGCTGGACAAGAGCTAAAGGATGTTATTAATGGCATTGTACTAATGCCTTTTAACTACTGACAGGCTTGGGGCATCACCCATTTCTGCAGGAAGACTTTTATAGTGTTTGACCACCTGCTTGGTAAAGAAATATTCCTAATGTGTAGTCTAAACCTTCCCTGCACAGATTTGGGCCATTCCAGATGATCTGTTAAGTGCCTCTCTCTCCACTTCCACTCCTCATGAAGCTGTAGAGAGCAATGAGGACTCAGCTCAGCCTCCTTCTCTCCAATCTAAACAAGCCAAGCTGTTCAGCTGCAGGATGTGCCTTTCACCTCTTTTACCACTCTTGTTGCCTTCCTCTGGTTGCTTTCAAGAGCCTTCACATCTTTCTTAAACTGTGGAGCCCCAAACTGCTCACAGCTCTTGAGGTGAAGCCTCATCAGTGCTGAATAGAGCAGGATAATCACCTCTTTGACCAGCTGGTGATGCTGGGTTGGGTGCACCCCAGGATGGGTTTGGCCTCTGGGCTGCCAGGGCACGTACTGCTGGCTCCCACTGAGCCTGCTGCTGACCAACACCTCCAGGTCTCTCTCTGTGGGGCTGCTTTCCAACCACTCCTTTCCCAGTCTGTACTTGTGACCAGCATTGCTCTGTCCTAGGTGCAGAACCCAGTATTTGGACTTAATTTCATGCCAGCACTACAAGATTCCAGAGGCAAACCATGAACTCCTACCTTCTGTCACACATTCCCTAGAAACTCACACACACATACCTGTGCACAGTATCCTTTGGTTTGAGGACAAGTCACATGCAAGTGGCAAGCTGGAAGAGATGGTGACATGTCTGGGCTCTTCAAGGGGCAGTTCTGGCGGCAGCTCAATCCAGCTGTGCAGAGATGGGTGTTAAAATTACCTCCAGCATGTTCTTCTCCCTGACATCCCCCATCCCGCAGTCATTCTAACCAAACCCAGACATTCTAACCTAACCTGACTGCCAGGCAGCCCTCCTTCTCTACTGTTTTCTTAGTTTAGATTTGTTTTTCTTTTCTTCCCCACACTAAAGTGACAGAAAATAGACCTTCACAAAAAAAAAAAAAAAAAAAAAAAAAAAAAAAAAAAATCTGGAACTTAATACCTTCAGTGGACCTGGAAATATTTCCCTAAAATTTTACTTGTCAAAAAGTAAAAAGGATATACAAGGGTAAAGATGTATCTTGCATCCTCCTGATGAGACACAGATGAAATGTTCAGCTGGACAGGGCAGTGCACTTTTAAATAGAGAGCCTTCTTGCTGCATGTTGCACACTGCACACAGCTGAAAAAAAAGGTGCAGTTTTCTCCCCTTTTTCTGAGCAGGAAAAAGTTGGAATTTCATGGGACTTAACTTGTTCTGCATAGGGTTCAAAAACCACACAGGCAATAAACAAAAGTGAAATTTAATAGCAATGACATCATCCATATCAGAAATTATTCACCACTAGTCCCAACTGAAATGCAATGAAGAGATGGCATCATGCATTCATGGCATGTCTAAGCACCATCCCACTCTTCATGCACATTCACGAAGTCTGAGATGATTCTACTATTTGCCTCTAAATAGAATTTTAAATTATTTTTTACCAGCTAGAGAAATGTCATTCTGAATCTGGCATTGAGTTGGAGCAATGATCTATAAAAGCTACAAGTGTTCACGCCAGACACACTGGATATGTTCCCTGCATTACACATCAGGATCTTAGCCTAGAGATCTTTGGGTTCTGGCACTGCACAGACAGGTAATGAGTTCCTTCTAAATCAAGCAGTACACTTTTTTTTGTTTGTTTATTTCCATATTCACTGCAGCATTTGCCTTAGGCTTCTGTAATAAGATTATAACAAGAAATGTATTGTGGCAAAGACCTCAAAATCTCTCTCTCAGTCCACGCTGAAACTCAGACAGCTTCATCAAATGTCAGGGCTCTCTGTGCACGGAACAGCAGGAGCGGAGAGCAATCAATCAAACACATAGGAGCATAAGCACTACAGTGATTACCATAACTGAATCTAAGAAGACAAATGAAAACCATCTTTCTGTACTAGTCATGCAACAATTTGTGTTTGATTATTAGAATTGATGCAAACAAAGAGAAAAACACTTTTCTGTATCCCGGCATCTCCACCTTCTGGAAGACCTTAATTTCTCCCAGGACTGCTGAATTCTAGTCAAGCATTTTTGTGCTTTCTTCAGCTTGTTTCTTGTACTTTCTCACCTTTTCAAGCGGTGGAAAACCTTAAGTAGTTTTATTGGAATAAGCTTGTTAGTATAAAAAATCACCAAAAAATAGATACTTTTGGTGCAATATCTGCTTACATTCAGGATTAATTCTTATATATCCCTGGACTTTTCTTAATGCAGAAAGAATAACTGGCCAGAATACCAGGCCACTTTCTCTATGAAAGAGTTCTTTCTTATTGGGATGACCTTTTTCTCATAGTAGAATAAACTCACTACAAAGGAAGAAGCTGCACCTCTAATAGTATACAGTAGTATCTCTATCAAATTCTGGGGGGAGGAACTCCATAAAGAAAAATGTAAATATTGTGGTTCCTAGTGCCACTTTGAATATTTTTCATAGATCTTTCTTGAATACCAGGGGTGCAAGAGCAGCTATGTGGAAAATTTCTTATTTTACCAATGCAGGTCGATGTGGTTTTTATTAATTACTAATGCGTGACTGAATTCAGTCTGCAATTGACAAGAAGTTTAGATATAGTAAGAACTTAGAAAAAGGATTAAAAATAATAAAGATTTTAGTCAAAATCTGTTTGTTAATTTGCTATATTTTCATTTTCTAATTGACCACAAAATAGATTTTGGGGGGTTAACCAACAGAAATCAATCAATTGCTGTGGAATCAAGTTCTACTGAGATGCAGGCAAATGTTTTACTTTTCCAGCTGACACTGTCTCTATGACTCTAATAAAACCAAAAATTAAGTCTGCAAGGGATGATGAATTAAGATGTTTATACACCCCCCCACCGAGATTTTAGCTAGATTTTGCCACAATAAGTATGAACATTTCTTCTCCACCTCTGCTTCATCCAGAGCCATTCCTCACATGCAGTAAATGTGTCCACAAAGAAAGTAATAAGGTCTAAGAAATATACTGTAAATTCGAGATCTTTCTTGGTAGAGGCTTTACTGTGTAGTCAGACCATAGAAGTAATTTCCATATTTTGGGTAAATTTAAGAAGCTTATCTTGAAGATCCCAGTGTCTCAATGTATAGGGAAGGTTTTATTGCCATACATAATAGTGTCTCAAAGGACTCAGAAATCAAAGAGAAGAAAACCTACACTCACTGTTTAAAGACAGACCATTCTTTAACCTGTTGAACACTATTCCTGCTCTAAAGGATTTTTGTTTTATGATCACTGGAAATTTTGAATAAGCAGCATGGTTCTACAGAAGCAAATGAGCATGTAGACACTTCAAAATATGATGACAGTCATATTCTTAATGGGAAAATTATGAATTGTTTAAAAATATTTTTTTTTCATTTGTCTAGGAAAAGATACTTTACCTGTGCAGGGATACAAGTTCATAATTAAATAGTATGAATTATCACAGGCAGGTGCCCAAGTATATGTTCATCCAGTCTTGTTCACTTGTACAGGTGAAGCCTAATTATCTATAGGATACCACTTACTAACAAGGCTGTTGAATGATAAAAAAACTACTTTTTTTTTGTATTAGAATAAATACTTAATAAATAAAATGCAATTATTCCAAAGCCTGAAAGTGTGTGTGCTAATGTTTCATCTTTGCAGACATTACACTAAACTCTGAACAAAGAGGAAGCCTGAAAAAAACCACCTACAGAGGCAAAAATATTGAAAAACAGAAGCAACTGAAAGACATCCTATTCAAAATAAATAATTAAAAAACCTTCATTTTTTGTTATTGCAGTATTTATCAGCTCAAATGAAACACTATTGACCTACTAAATTTAATAAGCTTTCCTAAATTCCAGCTGGTTTTGAGCAGAGCAGAGTTAAGAGCTTCTGCAGAGCTGAGCAGGGAGTAATAGAGGGCAGCCAATGCAACACACTGCTCAAGGACTGGGGTGGGTCTGCTGGATCCTGGAGTCCCTGCAGAAAGGTTTTTAGGTAACAGGCTGTATCTGTGGCATCACAAAACTTGTATGCGGCAATTCTGAATGTGGAAAATTAAGACAAAACCCTTTAGTTAGCAAGTGGAAAAGGAAGGGTGGAAAAGGAATTATGGGAAAAGAAATAAAATCTGCACAGATAAAAAGAAATTTCATGCTGATATACAAAGAGAAAAAACATGGTGGTTATCTATTAAAGTATTTATTAAATGTTAATAATTATGGTCATTACTCCTATGTCCACTCAAAAAGGCAAAAAACACAAAAAAGCTCAAAAGTAAAGTAATAAAACAACTAATATGCTAGACTAGACACAGAACAGAAGCATTTCACCCATTAGGAAAACTTCATTTTGGAGTAACAAAATATGATAGAATTTATATACAAGAACAATGTCTCTTCATATGCACATATACACATACGTACACACACACACTCAGCAACTATGAACATACTGATCAGCACCTACAGATCACATGAAACACATCTTATCCCAAATTGTTCTACACACATGCAACATGAACATGTACACCCTGTATGCACCTCCCCTATGGATATTGCTCTAAATAAAAAGTTTATGTATTATTTTGCTGGAAAAAAAGAAATGTATTGCTATTTCAGTTTCACAAGAGCAGCTTTAGAAGTGCCAACAATATACCTTAGTTGGGCCAGGCAGGTGATAGCATCTTCTCTAGTTTCAGCTGCATGAAATCTCCCCACCGTTTATTGTAATTTAAAATTTCTGCTAATTTCTGCTATGTATGCTATTAAATATGTAAAATTTAAATTCATATAACTTTATTCAACCCTTTTTCCTTAATTGCTGTGCAAGTCGCCTAACAGAGACAACATTATTAACATGTATTCAATGGCAGCCCAATCCCACAGATGCTGGTAATGTGTTCTATATGAGTAATTTGAGCAAAACTATTACACAATAACATACCTAAGTAGCACTTTCAGGTCTGACTCCTAAATTCATTATTCCCCATTTCAGATAATCCCAACTGACTAGATACCCTCGTCTTCAAAAGAAGTCTTTTTTTTTTTTCCTGCCTGTCGTCCCACTTCCCTCAGAAGCAGAAATATGAGGTGTTCATACCACACATATCAGCACTGAGACCTCTTTCATTTTTCATTCCTAAATTAACTCCAATTCAGAAACAAAATGAATAGCATCATCTAGTTTATTCATTGTGTTTTCTGCAATAAGAAACAGAAGACCTCAATACCCACACCAAAGCTTCAGTTGAAAAAAAAATTACCCTAATTTTGATTTGAGATAAATACTAGGCTGAGCCCATTTCACTCTATACTCATTCAGACTTCCATCTTCAATTAATTATTCGCCACAAGATCAATTATCTGGATTTATATTACAAGGAATTTCAAACACACTCCCTGAGGCAAGTAGTGCAAGGCACAGGTAGGAGAAGAGGCCAATGTGATATTAAAGGATACTGAATGGGCAGGCATAGGTCATGAAATTGAGTTCATATGCTTTACGAGGGATATAGTTCAGCCTGAAGCCTGCTTTTCATTTAATCTCAGAATTTCAGACCTTTCATTACAGCTACAGCATTTATTTGTTTTCTTGTTTCTGGCAAGACAGAGAATCACTAAGATTGAAGAAGATGAACAAAATATTAAAGAACAAACTGCTGAAGGGTGTAACATCGTACACTTATTGTCTAAAGAATGAAGCCAAGATTGGCGTTTATCAAGCCAATACCACAGACACTTCCATGGGCACAGATTTCACAGGGAGGCCAAGGGGCTGCATCTCTCATGCTGGTAAGGGAGCCTTTTACAAGAGTCTTGACAGGCTGCAGAAGGGAAGGAAAAGGGCAGACACAAACTCTGAACCACTCCTGTTTCCCCCATTCACTGCCACAGCAGGAGCTATTTTCTGCTGCTAGGCAAGGATCTTATTTTCTTACACATCCTTATGCTTTCTGTTGAATAAGCAGCTTGCTACTACCACCACCACACACACATTTAGAGAGCCTAGGAAATGGGTGACTTCAGTTTTTAATACTGTTGTTTCCCAATGCTTTTTCTAATTTTTTTTCCTTAAAACTACTCAGGCAACATTATTAGATTTGGGGGTCAAAGCATTTTTCAAAAGGACGCCAAGTACAGCACAAGATTTATGTGGAGTTTTAGTAACAACGGCAGAACAAAATTAAGCAGCCAACCTTTGTCCAGAGCAGCAAGCAGCCTCTGCCCTCGCAGCAGGCAGGGACTGAGCTCGGCCTCTCTCTGGCATTCATCAGGGCACTCCACACATCCTGCTTGGCCCCTGCTGCCTGCCATGAGTCCCAGGGGATCACTGCCACAGGGCTGCTGGTGCACTGCCCATCTCCTCCAGCATACACTGGGGCCCCAGACACTCCCTTCCCTCTCTTCTGACCCTTTTCCATTTCTTTCTCTGCCCTCCCCGAGGCTGTGGGCAAGTGGAAGCGCGCAGCCCGAGCGCCCAGTGGCTGCTCCCCCCTCAGCCCACAGCCACAGCAGCTTTGCACCACTTCTGCCACACAGCTCCCTTTTTCTTAGGGAAGCTGAGTGCAAATTTTCTATGGTGTCTCCTGGACTTCGTTTCCTTCGCCCTCATTTCCAGCAAGTTTAAAAATAACAAAGCCCTGCAATGTTGCTTCCCAAAAGAGTTTTAGAACGTATCTATAAGAGACAAAACCTAACAGTTTTCTGTAAAACTCAACTCATTTCCAACCATATGCTGGTATCAGACACTAGGGGCAACACTACACTGAGGGCACTGCAGCATGCTTACCCTGGGATCCAGCACAGGGACACCATCTCCAGCGAGGATCAATTCCAAGCCCCAGAGCAGCTTTGCAGTTTTCACAAACTATCATCACAGAAGCCAAAGAGCTCAGTCGCCAGGCTGTGTAGCCACAGAAAAGCTTTTCCAGCTCCTGAGGAAGCCTGACGTTCCACTACAAGGCTCTGCTCTGAGGTACCTAGCAGGAAAGTCTGCCACGCCCCACGAGGCCCCAGGTATCCCCATTATATTTGATCAACCAGATTTTGAGTCCCAGTTCATCTAGGTGCCTTCAAAACTGTCACTTTAATTTAATGCAAATGACTACTTATCCACAGTTGCATGTTACATCCTGCATTTAAAAATATATATTTTGAAGTGTCACTAGATATTTTTAATGTGTCCTCGACACTTAAGGAAAAGTCTGTACTGAATAGACTTTCTATTTTGATATTTTCTGCTATGGTTAACATCAGAAGGATGGCATATTTTTGATGAATTTTCTCCAAAGGATTACCTCCCAGTAAGAATCCTTCTGTGAAAGAGCTCAAATTGTGGGTGTGAATGAAAATGAATGCTCTAAGCTACCACTCATGCTCTGTTATATAACATTTTCTTGACTCTAATTTACCCTGTTTGCAAAGTTGCTATGTTTGGTATCTTATACAGCCTACACTCAGCTCCTCAGGCTCAATTCAGAACATCCACTACACATAGCAATTAGTGTCATTTTATTATTATTATTATGAATGGCACAAAATCTAGTTTGCAGCAGGAAGCAAAGTAATTTCAGGGAGAAAGAACAGGGATGAGAGACAGGAAGCATCAACTTACTAGTATTTTTGAAGCCAGCCAGAGTTGCTGTTTTTTGCACTACCAGTACATACAGAACTTTTAATGTCTGTCCTTTCTATTAGAGTTCTGAAAATGCCAGAAACAGCATTAAAACTAAGCATTAGAAGACAGCATTAAAAGAGAATCCAAAGTAAAACTCATCACCTCCCTAGAGAGATGGCCAAATAATTTTGCATATAGCTACTTCATGGACAGATTTTAGCTGTTGTATACTTGCACAACTACCATCAAGCCCTAAGGACTGCAAATATCCCTAAGCAGAATTATTACATAAGGTTTCCTTCTTCCCTTCCTTCCTTGCCCCCACAGATGATAGTGAGCAGCAGAATGGGGCATTAATTACTTACATTACAATCCTGATTACATAATTTGCAATTTGCTACAATTCTCTCACACTTTGCACTTTGTTCCCTTTGTATAAAGCAGTTCATAGTCTTAGTTTATGTGATATCTTTGTAGTTCTAAGCAAAAACAAACCAACAAACAGGCACATAAAGCCTACAAAAATAGGAATAGCTTTCACCTCAGCTTTCTCTCATGTCAGTACTAACTGAGGACAATTCAAATTTTTTAAATCTCTTTGTCTGCTAACCTTACTTGTTATCAGTGTCTGACTGTTTAAATGTCTTTGACATATTTACCCCTGAAACATTTTTACAGGAAATATTTCTAACCTGCCAGCTTAGAGATGTAAAATTTCTGCCCATGGTGACAACAGGCATTCCTACCTCATGTTGTGAACTACACTGTAAACAACTCTGAGTCACAGCATCCCGTACTTATTTTCAAATTGGAAAGAGGCTGCTGGTGACCAAAGGAGGTCTCTCCCTCGTGCTGTCTCTGGCTGCTCAGGATGCTGCTGAGCAGTGCATAAGCTTTGGTAGAACATTCTTGCATGTGGTTTGGACTGAGCAGCATTCAGGTGCCTTTTCTTTCTTTCCTACTTTCCTTGTATGTGTTTTTTGACTCAAACAATGTATGTATGACCCACTTGATAATGTGTACCTTGCAGGTCATGTTCCTAAATCCTGAAACTGAGACAGTAGAGGCACATGATGGCCAGGTGCTGTGACAGATGCAAAGACAAAGTGTCTGTGGAAGATCACAGAACTACAGCGCCACAGAAGAAGTTTGAAGACCAGACAGCCATACCTGAAAAAAAACACACAATGTGCAGCTCCATATCACAGAAACATGATGCCTGACTTAGCTCCTCTCTTGGGATTTGATCTATTCCTCCTCATCACCTCTTCAATATCTCTTTGCTGCAATCCTAACTGCTTCTGAACTCATTACCATTTACAATTTCAATGCCTAATTTGCTTCTTAGCTTAAAGAGTATGCCCATATTCTCCCCACATTTTTTCCCATTTCTTTCTCTGTTCTGGTTTTCCTCATGGGGGTTTTCAATTCTTCAATCCCTTTTTTTTTTTTTTACCAAAAAAAAAAAAAACCACAAAAAAAACCCCAGCAGAAAATAAACCCATTTCTCTGAGCCTAGCCAATCAGCAAAATCTGGCCAAATTGTTCCATGCAAATAACCTCCAGTAAAGGAATATTTGCTGTGTAAGCAGGTATAAGCAAGACCTGATGATACAAAAACGGATGTCAGAAAAGCTTGCAAGATCCTTGAGCAGCCTTTGCTACCTAACACTGGTGCCAGAGCAACATCCAGGACCCACTAGTGGGGATCATAAATCACACACCTGTACACAGATAGGACTCCTGGACTATCAGCTTTCTTCTCAGTCATCTGCTCAATGTTGCGTCTGCTACTGCAACTCTTCCACGCTAAAAACAAGCATGGGGTGAGGGTAAGGCCTGTCTTTTTCAAAGCCATGTTACCAAAAATTATGCCCATCCACTCAGAAAGTATGCTTTAGAGCATGATGTATAGAAGCAACAGTGTTGTCATTGTGCCGAAGCTTGGTCCTTATTCCCTCTGACTCACAAAATAAAATCATCCTTGTAAACATAAACAGTAATCTTATAAAACAATCCTTTTAGCAGAGCTCTGAAACAGACCAATCTAGTAGAGCTACACTTACCAAACAAGGAATAGCTCTCGGTGCCTGTTAAACCTAGAAACCCTTTCCTCTGCAGCACTTCCCTCTGATTGCAGTAATAGCAGGCTGACAAGACAGGAGCAACATGTCAGGCTGCAAGTTCTTTGGCTAACCTTACCCCTTGGGTTAAAATACTGGTATGGAAAAAATACATCAAGGAAAGAAAATGCACCTCAGTCCATGTTTTTGTTCAAGTGGTATAGCTGAAGTGACAGAGAAGTACTCACAGACATTGTCCCTGTGCAAAGGCATTCTGCTGACGCAGACCTGATGACACTGATAAGGCGGAGACAGGTTTGCAGCATAAGCAATGGCTTTATATTGGCAGATTGACGTCCAGAAGAACATAATCTCATGTGTGCTGTATATACCAGACCATACAAGACACAAGAAAAACATATTTCTTTGCTAAACTTTTACTATGTAAGGCCTTAGTCCTACAGTCTAGTTTATTCAGGCACACTGAGAGTCCCCTTTAGTCATCGTGTCAGTTTTATTTGCTAACAGGGTGAACTAGTCCCAGATAATATAGCAAAAGCATTTACTATTAAAGGTTGTAGATTTTTGCGCTTACACCTGGGACTTCATTCTTTAAGAACCTTGCCTTACATGAAAGCAGAGATTTCAGACATAGCCACCATTTGTTCAGTAACAGACTGTTTATGATACTTGAAAATGGCATATCAGTGCTGTAGAAAACTGTAAGGTGTTCTCTCCAAGGAGTTAGCAGTTCTTTTGGGAACAAAATGCTGGAGACAACACAGCCTCTTGCTCCATCACATTAGAGATTTAGCAGCCATAGGAGTAGAAAGATCAAACAAAGCATCCAATTTAATTCTCCCATTTTTTTTCCCTGTATCTCAGGTACACTCCAGCTTCTAAGACATCTGTGAGGTTATGAATCAACACAGATAATCCCATCTTTCACATGTACAGACACGTTCTCAGTAACAGAGTGGCAAATCAGTGCAAATGAACCCATTGATCCCTTTCACAATTCAGCCACAAATCAATTTAGTGCAAGATTTATGTGATGTTGAGAACAGCAGTTGCAGCTTGAGCAATGATATAATTAGGGATGCTCTAAGTGTTTGGGGAAAAATGAAAGAGTAGTGTTTCTCTTAACAAACAGTAAAAGGCACCGATGGAGCAATAACGTTTTTATTGTCTGCATAGTTCCAGTGACCTAACTGTTTTAGCCATAAATGGTCTTTAAGTTCTAGTAGTTTGCAATAAAACAAATCATTACTGCAATGGGCCATGTCATCACTAGAAACAGAGGAGCTCTTTTTCTCATTAAAATCAGCCACAGGCAAATATCTCCTACACATGGTGCAGTTTGAAATCTGTAACATTATAGAGGCCAAAAAGTAAAGCAAATTCAATCTAACCATATTGTAAGAAGAGGTGATACATCCAAAAGGAATATCTCTCCAAGCAGCCAAGCACATGTTGCCATAAGCAGGGGGTGACACCCTGGCAAACATTTATGAGATAAAAGGAAACTAAATTCTAATACTTGTGTAGTGACCTCATGAAACAACACCACTAGTACTGTAACCAGCTCCAGAGTCCCCAGCACAAGAAGGACATAGGCCTGGAGCAAGAGGAGGGCCACAAAGATGATTAGAGGGATGGAGCATATATTCTTCAAGAAAAGTCTGAGAATTAGTATTGTTCTACCTGGAGTAGAGAAGGCTTTGGGCTGACGTAATTGTGGACTTCCATACCAGTAGTGAGACAACAAGAAAGATGGAGAGGAATTTTTACAAGGGCATGTAATGCTAGAAAAAGAAAGCATGGCCTTGAAGTGAGAGTGGGTTTAGATTGGACATCAAGAAGAAATCCTTTACTGTGAGGGTGGTGAGGCACTGGGAATGGATGACCCAGAGAAGCTGTGGATATCCCATCCTTGGACATGTTAAAGGCAAGGTTGGATGAGCAACCTGACCTAGTTCAAGATGCCCTCACTAGAGGGGTTGGAATGGATCATTATGGTCCTTTCCAGCCCAAGCCATTCTGTGATCCAATGATTTATCCATGATGGTACACTCTCACTTGTCCTGCCACTTAGTTTTGTAGAAATAAGGATAACTTCAGTTATCCTGCACTCTTGAAAATTAATATATGAAATTACTTTCAGCATGGTACAAAGGCACATGGCTCCTGCTTCTTTCTATTTGCCACTTTGGTAATTCAAATCCTGCATTTCCTTTGACAAGATCAGAATTTTCAAAGCTCCACAAATCAGGACGCACAGAGCACATCAACCTTTACCCTGACAAGCACTCTCCATCCCCATCACCTCCCCAAAGCCAGCATAAAATGAGTGGGATTGACCTTCCACACCTCCCACATTACCGATGTATTCCAAGGGTTTTATCAATGCACTTGGAGTCAACTAATTGTGTTTATGGAGTGTTAGAAAAAAGATCTAGACATCACGTTACCATGGCAAAATGTTGTCTAGAGAAAGAAGGCGCTTCTACTCAGTCATTTCTGCATAGCCCTTTCAGAAGACTTCTTACAAACTGCAAGGGTCAAGGTATCCAAGTAGTATCAAACATTTCATTCAGGACCTTGGATATTTTTGACCAAAATCTACTGTCAACTTTTAGCTCTTCTCTACTACACTTAGCACTCCTAATATTTTAAAGATCAATTGGCCTGGTAAAAAATGAATTATTTTAGCATTTTTTAAATCTGGGATTTTTTGGTCTTTGGTTTGTTTGGTTTGGTTTGGTTTGGTTTGGTTTTTTTTGGTTTTGGGTTTGGGGTTATTGGTTTGTTTTTTTTTTTTTTTTTGATACCTGTGTATTTATTATATGCTTGTAAAAATGGGAGAAGATATTTAAATAATTGGCCTTTCTGAGTAATCACATAAGAATGTAATAAAAAACATTGTGGGATTTTTTTTCTGTGCAAGACAAACTTTAGTTTTATGTTTTATTTTTATCTGTTAGGTAAGGCCTGACATTGTTAGATAGATTAGGAGTTCACAGATAGCTAAAGATTGTATTTTGGCTTGTCAGAAACATGATAAAAGGGAAGGAAGAGCTCTTTGAAGTCTTATCCCTTTATAAATCATGTTGCTCTCCATAGTGCACATACATATTTTTGAATTATATTCATCAGCAGTTTTATATTATACTCAATATAATATGTAGTAGTTAAGATCACAATAGTAATGTGGGATTACATATCATCAGTGGCATAAAACATGAACTCTGCAAATATTCTGGAAAGCAGCTTGACTGCCTTGTCACACAAGAATACCTGATGCAAAGACAGGCCTATTCCCTTCCTTACTACCAGAAGGCAAATCACTTTAACATGAAAATGAAGTTTCTTTAGGTGAAGCTTGTAATCATAATTGCAGTGAAGTAAACTGTTAGGTGTTTAATTCCATCTTACATTACAAAAACATTTAGCCAGGTCTCTCCAAGAGCATAGGTTTATTTTATAAAGACTTACTGAAAAGAAATCCATGGCATTAAGAACAAACAATAAAAGAGCTTACATACATGAAACTCCAGAAAATAGAAAGACATATGAATGGTTGCCACAACATGTATGTATGGCACAACAACCAGCATTTCTTTCCGTTAAATGTTTGAAATCCCTAAATTCTTCCTGATTATACTCGAAAATGATACTTTGAGCAAAATGTACTACAGGAAACACCGAAGACACTTTGACTTTGTTTTGGAATGCAGCTATACTTTTTGCTTTTCTAACCAACGCTATCTTTATGTTTTCAAGATAAGTTTTTTAAATTTTTAAAAATGTCACTCTCCTATCAATAGTTTGAAAGCTCAATTATTTTCTAGGAAGAACAAAAAAATAAGTGTAGGAGCTAAATCTGAATAGCTTTCAGCAAGCTGTGTGCCAGATTTCAAGGCAGTGGAACAACTACATTTATAGACTCATCCTTCCTTAAAGTGTATGAAGTACATAAAAATAGAAAAATTACATCATATTCTGCTGCATCATTCTCTCACTGTTTTCTGTGTTTTCATATTCCCGTGTCTATGAAAATTGGCATATGGATTATGAAAACATATTAATAGATTCACCATTAATCTTGTCAGATTAAATACATGCCTTTTTCTGCCAGCATTAGAGAAATGAGTCTTATAATTAACAATTGCAAATAAAAAGAAAACTGACAGAACTTATTTTTGTCTTGATTGCAGCCTTCCAGTAGCCTCTGTAATACAATAATCCATCTGCTTACTCCTGGGAGTTTCCCATTACCTTTGCCCATTTTCTGGTGTTCTTTGGATAACATTTGAAACTCTGCAACTTCCTCATCAATCTCCATATAAGCCAAGGACTTCCTAGTAGAAACATATTATTTAGGGAGAGCTTTTAAAACTCTTATTCAGGATTGTAATATCTGTGCTTCTTTGCCAAAAAAAGTAAGATGCACCCAGCGTGAGAAAATTCCAGTCTCGCTTGCAGACAAGATTTAATGCCCAAGTTGTCCAGTGCCATGAATTATTACTCAGTGTAGTGGGGAATCCTATCCAGATCCATCACTGCTTCCTCACTGCTAATTTTCACGTGCAGCCCCCATGCCTAACATCAGTCCAAATGCTCCCTCAAGTTGGTGTTAGTGCCCTCAGGGCTGCAAGCCAGCCAGCCCCCATCCCATACAGCCCCAGCCCAGGGTGTGTGTCAGGATAATCTGAAAAGGGAAAGGAGCTGCAGCAGTGGTGGAGTAGGTGCTCCCTGAGGAACAGGGATCCTCCTCTAGGGAGGATCCTAGACAGCTGCTTCATCTCCCCTTCAGCCCCTGGCAGCAGCAAGAGAGGTTGGAGGCAATCAAATACCTTCTCATGATGTGCACTGGCTTCAGCAGTAACACCACAGCATTAAAGATGTTACTGAACATTTTCACACATATTTTTGATTTTCAGAATGCGTTAACAACTGGAATAATGAAGTTAATATACTGAAAGAAGCTACAGGGGTATAATTTGTGCAAGTGTAAATTTTACTGTACTGTCAATCTTGATTAGGGTTTTTTAATAAAACACACCCATGTTTGACTGATGTGCTCTGCATTAATTTTTCAAAAGATAATATTTAGACTTTATTGTCTCGCAAAATCTATTCAACAAAACTCGAGCAAAATGTTTTTAAAAGTATCAGTTTGCTCACAATTTCATACCCTTATCAGAGATGATCACAAATTCATATATTATACCTGAATCTCTGACATAAAGATGAGGGGGAAAAAACCTCTCATGCAACAAGCTATCACTCACTAGGTGAATAATGCAAATGGATCAGACATATGAACACCTGCACAGGGATCCACACTGGCTGAATTTTATTCATATATATTTACATTTTTAGAAGAAGAATCTAGAACAGAGAACAGAATTTACATTCCCACTAAAACCAGTACTAACTGTAACATTGTTAACAGGTTGAAATTTGAGCAACATCTTGGAACCGACTGGAGTTTTATTCCCTCATGAAGCAAGGGAGTGATCCATTCAAAAGAATGATCACTAACAAAAAAGGCAAAATTAAGTACAGGAGGAAAAGTCAATCCTATATAAAAAAAATGCTAGGCTAGAATAGTCTCAACTAGACTTTGTCAGTGTTTGAAATAAACCATTATACATGCCATGTATGTATATACATATACATCTGTATGCATGTTTAATCTTGCTTTCCTCCTGATGTGCTCTCTTTCCCAGGACTATGAATGATTCAGCTAATATTCCAAAAACCACTGGTTTCCTCTGCTCTTCTCTTCTCAGTGGCTAGCATTATCTGGTCTGTCCAAAACACAACAAACATATACTACGCTTATTCCTCTCTGTATCCAGACTGTCTCTCTAACCCAGTTCCCATTGAAGAGGGGAGAATGTAGCACAACCTAGGTGCACAGTGCCATTACCCAGGATTTGCCCTCTCCTGACCTTCACATCAGGACGCTTTGCAGAGGGAAATATAACTCAGCATAGTTCTTAGGTCTATCATATCAACAACTTTGACTCTTGACATGAGTATGAACAATTTTGACAAGGACCCTAAGGCTGTTTTCCCTAGAAGCCAGACTTTATTCTTCATGACTAAATTACGCTTTAAGATTCATATTAATCTTAATTACAAGTTGTCTAATCTCACTGTCATTCATATGTGTGTGATATGTTTTTAGCACACTGCTTGCCAGCTTTTTTTAAAATTTGCATCAGAGGAGAATGACATGAGTTATACCCTTGACAGAGATGTGTAAAAGCCACATGAGGTATGTTGCCACTTTATAAAGCCTAGAGCATTTACTGATACCTTATTTTACTCTACATTAACAAACATATTTTTTGTGGCTTTCGTGTCAGACCAGGGTACAGATAACATTACATCACAATTTTCTTTTCAAAACTTAATAGCCTTTTAGCCAAAGAAGTGCTGTCCATGTGTTTAATGCAATGGTATGTCTCTTATAGTATGAATGCTCAGGTAACAGCTGTCAGGACTGCTACTTTTTCACTGCTGGTCCTGGGGCCAGGCATCTGGATACTTTTCTTTATTTTTAACAGCTCACAGCCCAGAAAAAAATCTCATTGTGATGTAAAAATAGGATAAATACCTGTGTTAGCACAACAGTGCTAACAACCCACACTCTAGACCATAAGGTATCTGTTACCTTACCTCTATAAGCAGTAGCAAAACCCCAAAAGGACAGCAGAGTAGGTTTTTCCAGCAAAGTTCCATAAAACTGTCAATGTGAAACAAAACAGAGCTATCCTAGTGATTTAAATGCATCCAAAATATCAGTAAATTTCAAGAACCTTCATTCTGCACTTGTATTCTTGCTTCCCTGAAGAAATTACCTGAATTTAGCACTGAATTTAGCTGACTCAGACCCAAACGTCCATAACACACATGGCACCTGAGTCCTACCAGTGCCGTATTGCCACAGCAACACAACACTGCACATGGTGTTCCCATTTCTGCGAGTAGATACCAAGAACCTGAGTGAGCCACAGGAATTGTTTTTGTATTCAATCATGAGACTGCTTCTCTGCCTTTTTGTGTCCCTGTGTGGGTGTGTTTCCAGCCTGCCAACACAACAAATTAAAACATTTCTGATTGCAAGTGCTTTTCTTCTCTATTGAGGCCACTGTTGTGTATAATCTGCTAACTTTCCTTTTAATAAAAGATGATTCAAATAGAAATGTAAAACTAAACCTGTCAGAGAAGAAGCTCCCTGTTCCCATAGCTCAGTGATAAGAGGACTGATCAAGATAGTTATGCAGGATGGATAAAGAGGCAAAGCAGAAGATATAGATTGAGGTGGTCTGGCAATTCACTGTTTCTTCTTAGACATGAACTAGGAAGTGGCAAATGAGGCGAGGGATGAGAAAGAGAGAGAGGTGGTTCTTCATAAACTAGGTATAATCAGAGTTGGTAACTCCTTGTCACTGGTTGTTGTACATGTTAAGATGCCATTGATCAAGAAGAGAATTGTGTCCAGGATCATGGAGAAGGAAACCTACAGAAGGTTTTTGACTACAGAGGTTTCTCAAGTTTCTTACATGTGTGTTGGAAGAGGCACTGTATTTGGGCCAATAGGCCATATTCTGACCAACTGCAGACCTCCTCACACACTTGTATATGATTAGTTTTTAAAGAGGGGAAGCTTACAAGTAACAATTTTTCTATTATGCTTACTAAGATCTAGAGTATGTGACATTATCATGGCAATTGAAAGACATTTTTCACTGGTTAGGCTCATAAGTCTTCTCAGTTAGTGCTCCTAAGTGCTCTTCATGCACTGGCTAGTGCATGGAGAATGAGATACCTTTTTCTGTTAGGCAAGAGGAATTGCATGCCTAATTTCCATGTACACTGAAACAAAAATGTACTTCTTAGTGTTTGCATATACAGACATCCTGCCAAGTACATCAGCAGTTGCTTGAGTCACAGCATCTGCTAAGTTTCTGAATCATGCTCTTAACCTTGAATGTAGTAAGACATTGGAAACAGCTCCTGATAGCTTCAGCTTTATATATTTACATACCACAGGGAGTGTGAGATATGCAACAGTCATAGGTGTCTCATTAAAAGAATCAAACTCCTCTTCCCATCCAAAATACCTGGTCGAGGACTGCAAAGAGGTTGATGCATTCACTGGTACCCCAGTGCAAAGGTAGTTTTAAAAGCCCAGAGTATTCACATTTTCTTTCCCTGTGAAAACCATACCAGTATACATTTTTGGTTTATTCATTAAAAGATTTCAAACATTTACCTAATGTAGTTCAGCTGGTGCTTTCTGTACATTGCAATATTAGCTGTGGTAGGCAGGGCTGCTATGTAGATGGATCTCAGAGGGCTGAAGGGGTGGGCTGATAGCAACATTGGGAAATACAGCAAAGGCCAAGGGAGCATCCTGCCCTGTGGAAGCAATCAGGTCATGCAACAATACAGACTGGGGATTGGTTGGCTGAAGAGCAGCTTCAGCTCTCTTTCAGAAAAGGACATTCAAGTCTCATGGAACACAAGCTGAACGTGTTAGTAATGTGCATTTTTCCAACTAGATATTAAGAGATTTTTATGTCATAATGGTAAAATGCAGGTTCTTGTGCCCTGCAAAAGGTGTGGAATCTTTGTTCTTAAATTTATTCAAAACACAGAGCACCTGCTCTATGCTGATTATGCTTTGAGTGAGGCAGGTTGATGTCCATACAGTTGATACCCAGAGCTGATTTCCAACCTGAATTAAAGGGTTATTCAGTTATTTCAGTACCCAAGGAAAATGCATTTTAATACCGTCTAAATAATTTCACATTTAGGACAGAACAGTTATACTCCCTCCTTCTACTGCAAGCCCACTAAAACACTACTTACAATAAAAACAATCCTCTTAAAACTAAACTGTCTACAATTATAAACCGGATGTATGTACTCATACCTCTGTTGTTAATCAAGGTCTGGAACAAACACAAGAGACTTTCACTGCTAAATGCAGTAGCAGCCAATAGCAGATGCTCAGGAAAATTCCAAGCAGTCAGTCTTGAATTTAACATTGGATCAAGCAAGAGGCTGAAATGAGCCCCCTGTCATTACTGGACCTTCATACAGTAATGGCTCAAAGCTTAAGAAATAACTACACAAAAATGAAGTGAAATCTTTAGCAGCAGCTAGTTCAATAAAATCAGCAAAGATACTGGGGGGAGTGGTTTCTGGAAGGACCAGACAACCATCTTTGGATTTCATCTTCCAGGAGGCATATTTCAGAGGTTCCTTTAAGTAAAACAGAATAACTGTTCCACTAAACACCTTCTTCACATAGAGAAATCAGTCCTTAGAACTGATTGCTAGATGCAGAGAAGGTGCTTAGTGGAACAGCAATTCTGAACCAGAAGTCACATCTAGATCACTGCATACAAAAAGGTAGCCAACACATACTATTTGCTTTATTATTTTTAGTCATTTTTTAAATACACTTGCTCTTATAGATTCTAAAAAAATTCATGTCAAAGAGTTCCACAGTTCAACTGCACTGCAGACAAATAAAGGTATATTTTTCTTGCTCCAGTGGTTTGGCTGAGGATTTTCTAGTGTGCTCTCCTTTGTACTCTGATGGCACAACACATGCAAAGAGCTGCATGATGACTCTCAGCTCCCTCTGTGTCTCTTGCTCCCTTCACAACAGTGTCACCCACCCATCATATTTCTAAAGACATGTCTGAGTTCTTGGATTGAATAAGTTTGTTTTACTCCTTATCTGACCCAGTCTAAATGAAAAGAAAAACCTCATGGAAATGGAAAGCCCTATAAGAAATATTGCTATCTGGTATCATTGAGAAAGAACCTGCTGCTATCTGCAACAACAGGTGTAAGGGGAAACCACAGAAAACTCATTTTGCACTCCAACTGACTGCCTGAGGCAGATCAAAATTGAATATGTGAATTCCCTATGAATAAAATATATTCGTAAGTGTTATTTTGTTCTGAGATCTGTCACTTCCTACCTGGTGGGGTGAATGAAAACAGTTGAGCTGTGGAAAACAGTATAACCTGCAGCAAGTCAATAACTTTTAACACAAAAGGCATCTTCCTTTTTAAATGTTTGACCTCTGTACTTGGAGAATTATATTCTTTAGTTTCACATTGTCTTTTAAAGTGTAAAAAGCACTGGAGCGCACATACAAAAATCTGACTACACAAAATCTGTGCAAGACATTAGATTTAGATATAGTCTTTTCAGGATTATAGACACCCTCTGGCTTAATCCCTGTGCCAAAATGGATGATTTGTGAATTAGTGTGCCATTAAGATGCAAGTAGGTCTGTAGCCCCTAGCGTAAAAAAAACAGGCACAGTTGAACTAAGCATGTGCTTTCAGACCTTTCTATGCACTGAAGACTTTAGCCTGAAGAGTGTCATCCCAATAATACTGCACTGTTTATTCAGCCACTACTCAATTTTCCTGGTTTTACACCACCAGAGCAAAAATAAACAGATAAATTTCAAATACAGCTCTGTGTTCAGCTGCATTTTTTTACCACATTATGGTCTCTTGTTTTAATGTAAAAAAGGCTATGAAATAATTGTATTTACCCATGTTCCCATTTTACAGACTCCTTCAGGAGTTGGTTCATTCAAATAAAAGATTTTTGTCTGATCTTCCCATAATTGTGTTATGTTTTAACTATTTTCAAAAGGTTTATTTCTTTTATGTGATATGAATAATTCCAGTGTTCAGAGACTTTGCAGCTGTTCAGACTGCAGCTCATCTTTGAGTAGCTTTGCCAAAATTTAGACACACTTAAGCATGTGTGTGCACATACACATACACAAACTCTTGAAAAGCAGAGTGGTAAAATATGGGAAATTTAGTAGGTATGTACAACTATTCCTAGGAAGAAAATGCTTTGTCATATTCGGCATGCCAAGATAACAAATTGGAATTTTAAAGAAATAATGAATCCAATAGAAAAAAAAAAACATCTGAGTACTTAAAGGTTAGCTCTGCTGGACTGGTTTCTACAGAACTTCCTCTCTATCAGCATCCTCCTTTCTGGTGTCTCCAAATCTACCTTGAACCAATGCTTCATCCCACTAGTAATACAGGCCATGGATAACCCCATTTACAGGGGCAAAGGAGAAGAATGGGAAAGGGAGAAACAAGCACTCTATCTAAAGAAGAGTTCAGCAGTTTAGAGACAAAAAACAGTGAAATGCCCCCGTCCCTAAGTCAAGCACTTCTGACTGGACTTTGCTTCCTTTAAAAGAGTTGACTGCAGCTCATGCCTACATTTCTGCTTTTCAGTCCCTTTCAGCATAATTTTTTTTTATTTTCAGTATTTTCTTTAGTATTCTTACTTGGAAACAGCTTTTCATTCCTGCTACCTCCCCAACTATCTTCCTGTCATCTCCACATAAATAATGCAACTGAACAAGGATGTAAAGCCTGACTAAATTAAATTTAAAATAATGAAGACTGCAAATTCAGAAATCTGAAATCGGAAAACCTGCTCAAAAGCAAAGTTCCAATGTAATTCCAATGTAACTTTTACTCTCTCATATTTGTTAGGAACTAAGCCTGGATACAGAGTGATGCTTCACAAACCTCTGACTGCAGAACAAGTTATCCCCAGCTCACAGTAGCTTAATGATACGTGTGGGCAAAATATATGCAACTGTCTAATAAAAATACTAATCCATTGATGCTAATGCTGTGCTATCATTGTAAAATGACCAGCTGGGGAGAAGCTGGAGTGTTTCACCAACTGTTATTGGAAGCCTCAGCAGAGGAATGACTTTTAGTTTGTGAGCTACAAGTTGAATCTGCAATCCTGACTTCTCTGTAATTAAGGAAGATGCAAATAACTTGTAACCAATTGTTTGCTACCATGTGCTGTTTGGAGCCTCATTAATACTTATTATTCAGAAATAAATTCCACTCTTTCCATTTTTAACTGAAATTTATATTGATGGGAAATGATCAATCAGTCCCTTGCTGTACATAATAGATAGTTAGTACATAATAGATAGAATGTTAGAGAATACACAGAATAAAAATATCATTTTGTTGGGTGACCTCATTGTCCTGTTCCAGACAAAAACTCCTAACCAAGTCTATATGATGTCCAGCACAAAAAAAAATTCAAAATCTGTTTGGAGCCTTTGCATGCTCTATCACTGTTTATAGTAAACTACAATAATAGTAAAATGAGAAAATTAAGTTCTGAGTGATTCACTCTATGAGAGAAAATTTGTACCTTGAACTTTCATAAAGGAGAATCATTCCGTGTACAAATCAATCTCTAGCCAGAGGGAAAGAAACCGTAACTCATCAGAGAATCCTCAGACTCAGGCTAGAACTCATGAGTTTCTGAAATGGAGTTCCTTAAACACAGGTTGCTTTGCCTGCACAGGGGAAGCGAGTCATTTAAATGCCACACCCTCATGCCGCCATCTGTCACAAGGCCAGTAAAGAAGTGTCCAACTAAATTATGCTAAAAATTTCTGAATGAACTGTAGCAGATGCATGCTTTGTGAAGTTGCTGAGGACATAAATAATGGGCAAAATTCTGCTCCTCTTACTTTCATAAATAGCTCTATTTTAAGACGAAAGTGTTATTTACTTTCTATTACTGCCTTGGACTATGCAAATTGTTTCTGTTCTGTTGCTTTACACAATCTTACACATATATACACCCTGCAGAATTTTCAAAACCATGTAAAGTGTGGTAGATAATACACAAGACATGAGGTTTGGTTTTGTTTTTGCCTCTTAGAAGACTACAGCTAGCTCTCTTTCATAGGTCACTGCCTTTGAATTCCGTAAGGGTTCTGCACAGTGACTGCCTTACATTTGATATTACAGTAACACCTATAAAAGAAAACAAGATCTGATCTGTTATAACAAGCAGCAAAATACAAGGTGTCTTGAAAACTAAGCATATTAAATATGCAGACCACAGAGGCCACTCACCCAGCCATTTTAACAGCGTGAAAACAGGGACCAGGATTATTATAGCATCATTCTGGTACACAGTGTTATCTTCAAGTGCACTTTTCTGACCCAGTTATTTTCAGTGTGCCTCTTAATGGGGAAAGCTCATGGAAACAACCAGAAGAGGTCCTCATTCATACAGTGATGTCATGTTAATTTTTGTGCTTTTCAAATTCAGATGCAGCTGACAGACAGCTCCTTGGGAGTTCAGGGAAGGAAGGTAGAGCAAAACAGCCTGTTTCTATATCAGGGGATATTCAGGAACCTTGAAAACCTTCCTGACAGGTAGTACTTGATAGGAAAAGACTGCATGGATGAGTAGAATTGGTCCACTACAGGGAACTGTCTTAATTGCTTTTTATTCTTGAAGACTGAAGAGTGCAGAGCACTGAAGATCTTTTGCCACAAGAGGTTGCCTCTCATCTCCTTGCCACATTCACACAGCATCCTTAGTGTCAGGAAGAGCCCACAAAGGAGAGGCTGGAGATCCCACTCAGGGACAGCAAACACAAAGAAATTCACCCAGAGGAAAGCATCCTCAGCTCTGTGCAGCAAATAAAATAGGCTCTGAAGTTGTAATTGCTACATGTGAAAGAGCTTCAAGTCAGTGTGGATAAGGGGTGGGGGACAAAAATCAAACTTGGTGTTCTGTGGGGTGCACATTTGGCATCCTCAGGGTAATTCCTCTTATTCCATCTTGAAAAGCAGAGCGCAGACTCCCTCAACAGTTACAAAAATTACCAGAAGTGAAGAAAACAGTTTGTGTGAAGAGAGACAAAAATAATAGTCTTTAATTTAGAAACTAATCCAGATTGACAAAATCTACATAATGAAAAATAGTGAGAAATTATTCATTTGTACTTCCTATCAGGATTAAAATTTAAAAAAAATAAAAAGGGAAAAATCACTTATTTATAATTATTCTTTTAAACACACTGCATGTCAATCAAGTTTGGAACATAATAGTACCACATTGAGGCCAGATTAATAAAAGAGTGCTGAAAGACTCATGGAAAATACATCCTTCAGGCTGTTTGATAATTATAATTTGAAACCAGTTCAAGTAGACCCTGACAGCTGTTGCTGGAGCCTGAAAGGGTCACAGTATTAAGTCCATATCTTCAACTCCTCAACAAACAGCCTCACCAAAGTGTAGGATACAAGGCTAGACAAATCTTTGGTCTGACCCCATGCAACAGTTTCTTGTCTATATAGAGCAACCCTCTTCCTCCTCTTGTCTGTTGACAGAATAGGTGAATACCTATAAATCTGTTAGAACCTAAATGGAGAATCTCTGTCAGGTCCCATTACCTAAAAAATAGTAAAGAAAATGACAGAAAATAAACAGAGCATGAAGTACGGGGGTGGGGAGGGGGAGGGAAAGGACAACAAAACTAACTTTTTTTGAAGATATTTTAGGTACTGATTTTGTTCAGCAAGTTTGGAGCCTTGAAACTTTCTGCCAAATGAAATCTGACAGCAAGAGGAATAAAAACAGAATTCTTCAGAGTTTTCCATGGATTTTTTAGAATCCGTATTTATTTGCACTAATGACTAGCTGATTATTCATACTGCTTCAATCATAGTAAGAGAAGGAGTTCCATTATGATTTGAAAGGAAGAGTACTTATCCATTCACACTGCATCAGGAGGGGGAAGGTCTGACTTCAAGCTTATTTCACAACATTCCTAGTGTTAATTAATAACATCTGAGCCCCCAAATAATGATCCATGCTGCCAGACACTTGCATCTGTTTATAAACATAACTGCTAGAATATATTCATGTATTGCACAGGGACATAATGTCTGAATATATTTTATAGTTCAATAACTAAGGAAAACATACTTAAGAAAAAAAGCTGAAAAGTGGCTGAAGCATAAAAAACTTAACTTTTAAGTGCACCAATACAATGGACCATCAGCTGGAAAAGACAAACCTTTTAAGAGTAACCTGAGACTTGTAACTACCTTAGGTATGGTATGTTTCCTAGTATCCAAATACATAAAACATTAATATCTTTCTGGTGATTATTTTTTTAGATCAATTTTATAAAATCCACCCTGTTTTTCTGCCTTTACTGAAAATATATTAGTCCAAAACATACCTATTTCAATTAGGTGGTTATCTGTTTCTTCAATTGCTTACCCAATTTTTGCTTCAGTATATTGAGATAGAATCTAAAATAAGGATTTATACTCTTGGCTCATGTTGGGCTCCTTTTTTAATTATTCCAAGGAATATTTCTCATCATTGAAAAGAAGTTCAGGTTTATAATTTTCCACATCTAATTCTCTGCTTAATTTTTCACAAGACTCTGTTTATTTCTTACCCCTAACTTGCCGCGAGATAGCAGACTCAGAAAAGATTTTTCTCGTGAGTCACCTGCTACTCTCTTGCCAAAGTCCTATATGAAAATTGAGGGCAATTTCCTGCAGAGCTCCCCTGATAGGTGGGCTCATTTGAAATTTGAACTGTTAATTATTTCTTTCTGTCAGCAACTCAACTGCTTATTCATTTAGGATTCTGTGAATCCCTGTAAGTGCTCAAGTGGGAGCATAAAGAGATTTTGCTCCTTATAAGAACTTACAAGAGCTACAGACATCTCCTCTCAGGTTAGCAGGAAGATTTGGTATAGTTGTGACCTAGCACTATTTTTTGGAAATTCTCTAAAGCCATTTTTACAGGCAAAAGCAGATTTGATGTCAAGGAAAACAAAACAAAACAAAAAAACCCCAACAAAATCAACCAACCAAAACAACAATTTCTGCCTAGTAGATAAACACATTAATAAAATTTATGTATTATTTAAAATGCAAAAGATTTTTTAAATGTCTGGAAGTTGAAAAATTAGCATTTTTTCTTTAATTCTTTTACACTTCAGAAAATTCTAAAACTTAAGAATACCTGCATAACAGAAATCAATTTCTGAAAGTATTCTAAAAAGATAATGATAGCCTGAAGCGGGGAACAAGGAGTTTGTGGAGATTTCTTTCAGGCTGGAAAATTCAAGCTGCACATTACTTAAATGTTAAAATTCATGTTGTGCATTACATAAATGAACAAACAAGCAATAACCTTGCTCTACATGGTTCCCTACCAGCTGCTTCCTCTTGTATTATTTTTGCTCTCCTGTAGATAATTTTTTAACTAGCTGTTCACCTCTAAGTTTTGGTACTGTGGGAGATATGTTCCATAGATACATGGGCCCATACACCTTACATTTTAGTGACAAAGTATCTGAAAACAAGTTTTAAGTTTAGTAAAAGCTGGAGAAAAGACTCCGTTTGTAATCACACGGATAATTTTACCTGTGCAACACAAAAAATATATCAGTGAGGCAAGATTTGCCTTCTGAAAGAGCAAGAAAATTACTTCCATACAAGAAACAGTGCATGAGCATTGGGTAAACTACTGTCCCAGCTTTGTATTTCAAATTACAGTTAAGAAAATAGGAGGGAGAAAGATCTGAACATCACTTTCATAGTCTGATGTCTTTCCAAATACCTCTGGAATTGTACTTTTAAAGCACAAAAATGAATTTAAATATTGTTGTGTTGTATTGTGTGTGTATTTGGTCAAATAAAGAAGAATGGAAAATTCAACTAACCACTGCAAAAAAAAAAAAATTACTCATCATCTCTAAGAGCTTTGAAATCTCACTTTGACAAGACAGTTATTCTGTGCAAACAAACAGCATGTTGTGAAAAGAAGGAAGGCAAGGAAATGCAAAAGCTGTGTAATACCATTTCCCTTTGGTACTGGATGTTTCTTGCTGTCTGTTTAGATTTCATCACATTTTTTAAAATCTACTGTTTGCAGTGAGAAACTACATTGGCCATATTAAGACAAAAATGCTGTGCACACTGATGTGCACTCAGTTACTACAAGCATATTTCACCCATTGAAACAAATAATGTTTCCTATTTGCATTCAGGAAGAGCAGCTGTTCCTTGTGAGCAATGAGACAACTTTTAATTCTGATAATGTTACATTCTGACTCTATAAATATGTGTATCAATCTTAATGCAAAAACAGCAAATATTTGAATTATGAAACACTATTTATACTACATAAATGATATTTAAAGAATGTGTGTGGCTGGGTGTGCTATTTTAGCTAATAATATATTTCTTGCTGGTGTTGGCATTGAAGTACTCAATACAATTCATTTAGGGTTTCCAAAGAAACTGAAGAAGAAGAAAAAGAAGAAGAAGAAGAAGAAGAAGAAGAAGAAGAAGAAGAAGAAGAAGAAGAAGAAGAAGAAGAAGAAGAAGAAGAAGAAGAAGAAGAAGAAGAAGAAGAAGAAGAAGAAGAAGAAGAAGAAGAAGAAGAAGAAGAAGAAGAAGAAGAAGAAGAAGAAGAAGAAGAAGAAGAAGCATGTCCTAGTGACTGCCATGGCAGATTTGGTAGACCAGGTATGGTGTAAAAAGGAGAGTCAGTGTTCCCCATTACTTTGGAAGGCCATGCTTATTCTTCCAAACCAAAGAAAGTTACAGTTTTTAAGTTAGGCAAAGGCTGCCCTGGTACCTAGAATCACCTCATCCACTTTCCAAATCACACCACTGCACAAAAAGATTTCTGAACTATGACTGTTCGCAGCATACTGATTTCTTCAATATGGAGGTAACACAGATTTAAGTCTTGATCTGGGTGGCTTTTTTACCAAAGATTACTAAAACTATTAGGATCAAAATTGGAAAGACATATGGTACACAAAAAGAAAACACCTCGAATGCTTCAATATTGCCTAAAACTTTTATGTTGAGCCCTCAGGATCACAAATTATATTAATTCCTAAGAAATTATCCTCTTTAAACTGTCCTCAGCAGCTATTAGTCATGCAGTTCTTAAATGCCTCTGCTAATACAGATACCAGAGCCTCCCTCAGCAAATCTACTCCTGTACTTCACTGTACTTTCTAACACACAGTACTTCCACGTGTCTAAAATTTTTCAAGGCCTCAGACCTCTCACATTATTCCTGTCTAGTTCTCTGCCACTTGTACAGGCCTTGTGTTAAGTGCATTACCCCAGTAAAGTCTGCGTTAAAGCATAGTGAAAAGTGAAAGCGTTTCAACTACATAAGGTGATTTTTTGTGCTTGTCAGTATAACACCTGTTATATTGTTATAGATGCTTTCCAACACTACATGGCATTGCAGGGAGCCACGAAGTCTGTTGGAAGCAGATTTAACAAATTTCTGTCAAAAATAAGCAAGGTAGCAGACACTACCCTAGTTAGGGGAAGAACATTGGATTACATAAAAATCTTTCCACCTCTTTTTTCCCTAACCACATTCCAGATGTTGAAGATCTGCTGCTAATTACATCCCTGCCATTTAAAGTGCTTCTATTCTCCCCTCATTTCCTGCATAGTTTATACAAGTATCCCCTGTTCCACTGCTTACACCACAGATGAAAACATTGCATACACCCATGACCGGCCTCTGGTGAACCCCACAAGATCAGTTCTTGCAATTTCATCATAACTACTTTTTACTTCTGGTAACTACTGTGACTGTATTTTTCCCAGCCAGTCACACATTTACTTTGTAGTATAACCTCCAGGGTGTGTTTCTTGGCTGTTTTGGAGACTTCCACCTGAGGCAATATCAGAAGTTTTATTAAAGTTATGTTATTTAGAAGTGCCTTGCTTTACTCTATTCTGCAATGTTACAGGAGATAATTATGCTACTTTAGTATGATTTATTCTTTTCAAGAGACACTTGCTAGTCTTGAGAGGTGGGTCTCTTATTTGTTTTTCTCTGGGTTCAGAAGTTAGGTTGATTGTTCATTGATTTTCTGAGTCCTCGTCCCCTCTTATTTTCTGCTTTGCTCCCCTTTTCTCTTTAAAAACCATTATTGCAGTTGTCCTTTCATATCTCCCAGAACCTCACCAACCCTCCATGCCATCTTGAAGCAACAGGGAAGGCCTCAGTTATCTCATTAAGTATTCCAGGATGAATTTCATCAGGCTCTGCCAATTCATAAGCATCTCTAACCTGTTTTTTCTGATGCTAGTTAGAGCACTTACCCATCTGTCACCAATGCTCATTGTGTTAGCCATCTGGCCACATTTATCCTGGTTAGTGAAACTGAAGCAAAAAGGCACTTAAACACCCCAGTTTTCCCAATATCCAATCATATTTTTGTCTTTACAATGGGATTTGTTCAGCTCTTCCTTTTTCTATCAATGCAATTTAAAAATGTTTTTGGTCATCTTTATTTCTCATGTTCGTCCTGACTCTAGCAAGCTCTGGTATTTTCTTAGTCTTTTCCTTATATATATAGGAAATATATATATATTTGTGTGTGTATATAGATATCTCTCTCTAGATATATATTATATATATGTCATATATATGGATATATAATAAAATATATATTTATATGTATTACATATTAATTTTTTGTGTGTAATCAAAATAACCCAATCCTTCAGGATTGAATAATAATGCCAACCAAATTAAGAAAATAAAAGTAATTTTGGAAAGATAGATGACCCAAAAACAGTATTTTTAGTAAAAGAATTTAAATAAATAGTCCAGGTTAAAATAAAATATTTTTTCAGGTAATTTGGTTCCTTTGCCAAAAAATAAACAAATAAAGAGAGAAATACCAGGATTTCCCAAGTTTTTTTGCAATGAAGATAGACTGCAAAACTGAGTTACAAGCTGTTCCTCTTTCTCCAGTGGTACAACTAATGCTCATTCCCAGAACACAGAAGTTACCACTACAGGGAAAAAAGCTCATCTACCAAAAAAAAAAAAAAGAAAACTGTATGATAATCCATAAAAATTTCTCTCATATAACTATGTCAAGTGCTGCTTGCTTAGATAAAAAATAGAGAGTCTTTTCTCTCCATTTGGATTTTTTCTGATTAATATTTTTATTTCTTAGCCTACAGAGATCTTATTCAATGCCACAATATGAGCAGCTAAGCCTGATAAGATGTCACTGGAAGTAAGATTTTGTAACACTGTAGTTTTGACCATAGACAGCTTGTCAGAAAACAGAATAAGAAGAATAATACTTCCAAAAACAATATATGACAATTTCCAGATAGTAATTAAGTAATTCATCAGCATTTGAAAGGAAAGTAGGTTTATATATGTAGACAGTAAGAAGACAGGAAGAAGACCTTGTGTCCTTATTGTGGAACATTAAGCAGACTAAAGGAAGAATCAGAAAATTATGAAGATTCCTCTAGTTTGCTGAGTATTTTAATTGATTGGATCTCAAAGCATATTTTAGTGCAATATTAAGTATTCACTGAAGCAGGTTGTGCTTGCCTTTGTATCCTAAGACTCCTGAAATCTTTGAATCAAGAATGAACACCTCTGAAACATGGATGGGTTTGTTTGCCCATGAGTTACTTTCTTGATACCACTCATCCCCTGGTCTGACATCAATCAACCTTTAAAATGATAGGTTCAAAAGCTGTATTCCTTATTTTTTTAAGTTTGTAACTCAAATGCACTTTTGATGTGGGAACATACTCAAAGCAATGTGCTCATCAATGAAAACATACTTAGTAACAAACATGGAACAGCTTCTCTAATATTAATAAGCCTTGATTCAGAGAAGTTCGGAGGCAAATTCATGCCATTTTTCCAGGCTTTGTTTTCCCTTCCATTGAAAAACATCGTACTTCCCTCACAGCTTTACAAGAATTATCCTTTGGGTCCTGCTGCATCTCCATCAGTTTTTCCCACCAGAAGTGTAGCAGGGAAAACACACATTTATGTCTCCAAGAGTCTGGAGCCTGATCATAACACCATGTCCTTCCAAAGCCTTGGGGTTTGGCTGCCTTGGGTCAAGGCCAGTCCTCTCCCATTGTATCTACTTAGACTTAACTGCAGTCAGACCAGGTGCTGGCTGATCTGGACCACTGGACTTGGCCATGTAATTATTTCATTGCTAGGGACCCACCCACAGACCTCTTGAGAGGACCTAGTCACCACATCTGGATCTGCCCTGAACTTCTAGTCTGGGCAGCATGTGATGTGGCTCCATTTCTCAGAGAGGCCATGACTCTGACTCCTCACTGTGATCCTCAGCTCCCAGGTTGCCTTTCCTCATGGAGTATCCTGCTTCCTGACATCGAGCAAAAAGAAATCCTGAAAGCATTCTGTGAAATTTTTATGGTGAAATCTGATGATAATTAAAAGAAGGTCAGAAATGAAGATGAATTTCTGGGACACTGGGAAAATAGGCAGCCTTCTAGAACAGCAAAACATGAGAAATATGCATACATCCCATGGAGCAGACTTTCTTCTCTGTTAAAGAACTGATGATAAATTTACATACTTGGCAATTTTATCTTTATCTTCTTGGAGAAAGGCCTAAAAAATATTTGTGGACATTTCTCCACATAGACATTAGAGTTGGGAAGCTGGAGAATGGCCACACATTTCCACTGGCCACACTTGAAGGTATCAAAATATGATGCAAAGGTTGTTGAACAGTGCAGCTGCAGAAGGAATGGTCACTCTGATCTTCAAGCTGCTTTCATTGGCTGACCTCCCTGCCTCTACACCTTCAACTCTTTCTTTTTTGTCATATGTATCCATATATCTCGACTTATACCTTTTTCTTTCTTTGCAAAAGGAAGCAAAACACATCCTTTCCACAGCTACTCTCAGCTATTTCTGAGAGACAGATCAGGTGGAGAATGAGGTCATGGTATTGCACGACCTTCCCTGTGCTGTGTCTATTTTATTCTTTCTTATTCAGTGCCCCTATGCACATGCACAAAGGAGAGGTAAAACCAGGCCAAATCTCTTGCCACCATGTCCTGGGTTATGGAACTACAAGAGGTTTTTCTCCCTTCCATAGACACACTGAGATCAGCAAAAAGGAGAAGTCCCACAAAGGGCTGTGATTTATTTTCCTTCTCACTTGTTTTCTGTCTCTCTTGGCACCATTTCTTACAAGAGGCCCAAGACTTTCCAGGGCTGACTTGTTTTTCTATGAAGTAACCTTCTGAAGTGTATGAAATAGCAATTCAACTCCAGTCACATCACTTCATAAGGGGAGATCACCAGCAAAATTACTTAAGTTGAGGGAAAAAGGAGGAAAGGAAATTGTCATTTACCCAATGTAAGATTACATTTGTGCCAATACAGCAAAAGGATGTACATCTCTCAGGCAAGGATATTTACGCCTCCTCACAGATTTGTCTCTAAAACATGAGAGAATACAACAGATGCATGTTACATTTAATAACCAATATACACATTTAACTCATATCTCTTTGTGTGGTGCAGAATGGAGAAGTCTCCTTTTCTCACTGGTAATTAGAAGGTGCAGCAGATGGTGAGGCTTACTGTACTTGGTAAGGTCCATTGAAGGAACTCAGGCTGCCAAGTGATTATTCATTAGAATAGACCCCTTAAGGTGTACCAAATAGCTTTTCCTGGGATTTAGGAAACATTCTTTTGTACAGTAATATTTTGCTAAAATAATTATTCTCATTCGTACTGAATAGATTTTCCTTCTGGCAGCAGGAATGTTGTTCTAATTATAACACCCAGAGTCACCAAACTATGGGTACATGACGAGACACCATCTCTCTCATACCCAAAAGAGCTTGGAAGTTAAACAAAAGAAAGAGACATTATAATCATTGTCCATGTCAAAAAAAGAGAAGGCAAAGAGGTCATATCTTGTTAACATGGCAACACAGAGCCACAGAAAATCTGGGTCATAAATTCAGATCTCAGGCTGCTTGAGCCAAATACAAGAAAATTTCTCAAACAGCAGCAAATTAGCCTTTACAGCTTCAGCTCAAACCACTGCATTTTGAAAAAATAACTTCTCAGAAATGGTCACACCCTTCCCTGAGAAGTTTTTCTTTTTCTTCATTTTTTTAATGTCACATATTCTTTCAACTCTGGGAGATTATGAAGGGGTACACACAGAGATGTGAAATGAATGGTGCTTACTTCCTGCCATGTTCATTGCTTGGGATAAGTAATCATTCATGTCACGGGGTGAAAAATAATAATTTCCCTCTGTATGTGACTCACACAATTTACTAGGGCCTGGCCATAAATGAAGAATTTTTGGTAATCCCTATGTAGTTGTCATATAAGTTCATAGTGTTTCTCAGGGGTGATGAACACTAGAAATCAACATTAATCTTTCTCTTTAATCTAGCCACCAGAGCACTCTAATAGCTTTTTTCCCCATAATGGAAGAGGAAAAGCAATTCTACCCTCCCTTAAAGGCTATATGAAATATACCAAGCATAGCTACCACTCAGTGGGTCCAAATCAGTACTCCTTCACTTTGAACTAAACTTTCCTTCAAAATACAAATTCCTTGTTTGTCTTTGCCTCAGCTTCCCCCCAAGGTCATACATGCTCCTAGATAACAATTGCACGGTGCTACTAACAAAGAATAGGAAAAATCACGTCATAATCCCAGAACCAGGTATATTGGCACTTCTGGGCACTTTGCCAGCATCAGCACCAAATTCCTGGGGTGTGAGAGTTGGTCCTTGTTTTTGCCATCTTCTCAGAAACGGAGTCAGCACTGATGCATTTCTCATGTGGCCTAAGTCAACTAAGTCCACATAGAATTACAGAACTAACATTTGTGGTGAACACATTTCCTGCAAGATGTCTGAATATGAACTTAACAATCCACAGAAAGATGTGTATGATTATTTGCAGAACTACTGTAGACATGTGTACAAAATAGAATAATAAACAGAATAATGCCCTTGGTACAGTAACTCCAAATGTGTCATAGATTAATATGCCAAACATGTGATGACTATTTCAACTACATTGATACAGGACCCTACAGACATACAGGTGTGTCAAATGGTCACAAAGCACATATATAATTCAACAAAATTGAACAATTTATGTTAATAAAGGATTTCTAAGCTAATTAATGTCAAGTCCTAGGTTCTGGGCAGTTATGGTTTGGTAAGGAACGTGCCACAGTTGGATTGTTTTGCTGCCTGAATAAGGCTCATAAGTGATAATTCTGAATGTGGACTGGACTCTGCTGGAGAGGCCAAAGATCCTTGGCAACACATTAATGCTTAAAGAAAAAGACAAAATCTATTGAATGATTTCTCAAACTAAAGAAATTGGAAGGTTTGTGATCTAAAATGTCTGAAAATGTAAACACAGAATATACATCTAAATCACCTGTATAGCAGCTTAAAACAATACTACACTGATATCAATTTACTCTCTAGCATAATTAAGAAAGTATTCCTTATAAAAGTATTTTCTTCACCCATATTGCCTATAATTCAGGTTGAATTCAATTTTCAATGTTTCTCCTCATTTTAAGACTCCTGTCTCTCCAAAGCGACTGCCAAACACACAGGGTAGGTGAATCACCACACCACAGCTAGAACCATGAGGGAGCCTCACTAAGTTCCTCACTCACAAAAAGCATCTCTGCAAAGCAGACCAATGCACCAAAGAAGCAGATCCTGGTTCATAAAGAAATTGCACCCAGAGTTAAAGAAAAAAAAAAAAAAAAAAAAAGGAAAAAAATGTGTTCTTTTTAGTTTGCCTCTCTGTACCAAGAAGGGATTAGTCATCTGCTTTGTGGGGATTTTCCTACACAGTAATATTCTTACATATGAAGAAGCCTGATTGCTACTTACTTTGCCAAAGCCAAGGTGTACTACAGGCTGTCTTGGAAGTTAAGATTCTGCAGACAGTGCCAGTGTGTGCTCTGAGCAGGATGCCCCAAGCCAGGAACTTTATGCTCAGTTCTTCAAGGTGCTTTATGTGACCTTAGAAAAACATCAAACATCTCAGCCAGGAACTTCAGAATACTACAGATGCTCATTTTTTAATATTTTGTGAACTTTTTTCTCTTTGGTTTTGAGCATACTGGATAACATTCAAGGGATTTAGAGATGAGGGGGGAATCTTGGAGAGGCTAAATATGCCAAACCAAAAACTTTGAATGCACTTGCAATTCAGGTTGCAAGGTCCTTAACTTGAGACTGTAGAAGTGGTTGTGCTTGGTAAGACCATAAGTTCATTTATCCCATGTGCTTTTTCCCACAAGTGCCATGTAAGAGTACTTATGGAGGGACCTAAGAGCAAATTAAGTATTTCAAATTTTTCCCATCCAACCAATTTTTGCTCAGAAGGGTGCTGAGCTAGCTGGGGTTTCTACAATTGCAGAAATTCTCCATAGATTTTCATCTCATGAGCTTCTCAAATCTCCCCTGGGGCACATGGGTGCCTCTAGTATCCTCACTAGTAACAGAGTTCTCCTGCCTTCTGTGAGAGAAGCAAACTTGTGATATTTGTCTTCATTATGGTTCCAAGGACCAGATCACAGCCTCTTGTTCCCAGTCTGGAGGAGATCATGAAGAGCAGGTTCTTCTCTGCTCCCTCTACACACTTCCATGCTTCATAGACCTTTGCCACAAATGAGACAAAGATTTATACTGAATCACTATAATAGTGTTCTCAATTTTAGTCACTGCTCCTTTCCTCATACTTGTGAAAATCTGAATTGTTTTTAGACTGATACCAAGCACTGAGTTCATGTTTGCAAGGAAACATGAGTCATAATCTCAAGATTTCACTCCTGGGTGACGATGCGAGCTCAGAGCTCATCTTTTCATATTTGAACTTAGGTTTGTTTTTCCCATATGCATGACTTCATATTTATTAATTTTGAGTTTCAGCAGCCTCATTTAATAAAAGTTCTGCTTTGTATGAGCTATCCATTCTTGTCTTCCAGAATATTCTTGTTTACTATTGTAATTGTTTTTTTCTATTTAAAAGAAACATAATTTGTTTTTCAATAATAATTATGCTAGCAGTTTCCACAATACATTATTAATTCAATTACAGACTAAGAAGCAACACTTTATATTTCTAATTAAATATTTCATTTGCTGAGAAATAAAAACATCCTTAGAGCCAAGTTTCAAAAGTTAAAAAAATTCCTAACTTTGTCTTCACAATCAAAGATAAGAAAATGCCATATATATTTTGGTCCTGCATTTCAGTTTGGAAATTGATACAAATTTTCTGAGATTCTCTTTAGGCATGACTTTCTGAGAGAAGAACAAGTTGGAAATTATATTACATTATTTGATATAGATTTAATTGACTTGTAAAAGCAGTTAATAAATGATAAATATATAAAGTCATTAAATTGCAATAATACTTACCTTATCAGGTTTTAGACTAAAGTTAAAAGTCTTCTTTTTGACTTGTTTCCACTCAAAAGATAAAAGAAAATTTCAACACAATAATGTTCGTATTTAGAAACTTACCAAATACAATTATCTATAGGAAAATAAGTCAGTTATTTTCTCTCATTTGGTCATTTAATAATGAATATTTTCTTGGACTATCCAAACTTAAAAGAGAGTAAGAAAAAAAGAAAGGATTTAGAAAGAAAACAGAGTGGGCAAAATTTCAACTACCACCACGATAATTATTGAGCTGTTGTTTTTTGAAAACTATATTTGTAAGTTGCTAATTAAAACTTCTAGTGCTAGTACTCACATCTATTTTAAATATATTAAAACCAGATTTCACTATTCCAAGGCCTAATAGTCCGACCATCTCTGTATGTCATCTTTCAACACACCAACATCAAGCTAACCAGATATTTCTCCATTTACTTCAGCCAAGCCACAATTCCACTCAAGAAATTTCTAGAAATTTAAATCTGCAGAAAAAGCTGAGTACGTTATTTTTTATTAAATACAAGTAAAACTGCAATTGTAAGAAACCTCTCTGTGCACTGTTCTGCAGCGGGTAGAGAACACATGCTCATGTTCTAGACACAGATGGCACTTGGCATTCCTGGTCAGGGGACTTCTCTTTGAATCTCGTTTTGACAAGGAAACTTCAGAGGCATCGCTACATCTGAAATTGAGTCGCAAGGGTCCAGCTCCCATGTGCAAGGTGATGATAAACTCTGTAAGCTGTTGCCCTGGTTTAGGGCAAATTTGGGAGAGAACCTCTGAAGAAGCTCCTCTAGAAAGCAGATTCAAGCCACCCCTCTCCCAGTCAGATCGAGAAAATATTTCCTTGGAGAAAAGTAGAGAAAAACCATTTATTTAACAGGAAAAGCATTCACTGGCACAAAAAATAAGCAATATTAAACAATAATGCCTCTCACCACTCCAAAAGAGATGACAAATTCAGAAAGTCCCCTTTGTGGGCTGTAACTCAGCTTACTCTGTCACCAGTCCCTCCAGCGTTGGAAATGCAGCATCCCAGACCCGGCCCACTGGGCCACAGGTGCGAGCTCCCGGTGCTTTTCTGGATGTTCAGTCTAGAGCAAGCTTAAACAGGTCCAAAGAAAAGAAAAACCACAGTCTAAGGAACTTCTCTGCCTCAGCTAGCTAAAAAACTAACTAAAAGCAAAGGAGAGCCATGTTCTGCTGTCTGTCCATCCACAGACAACACAGTCCAGGAGCAGAAATGTGGAGGAGTGAGTGCAGTTTCTGAAAATAAACTGCATGCTTCTTCTTCCCCCATTTCACTCTCAGAACTAATCTTAAAGGTGCAAAACTTATTTATTGGCTAAACAGATGAATGGGAATACGAGCATCATAAAGTCACCCCAGAACTATCTTTGCAACCCTGTTTGTAAATGGGGAAACAGAATAATAGCAGCACTATAAACTAGTGTCTAACAAAGGAAAGAAAAAATATTTGGCTTCAAGAACCAGAGAAATTTATCTCAGCTTGATTAATCTATTAGAGAAAGCAGAAGCAGAGGGGGGTTGTAGATAAAACCTACATTATTATCTTTTTCTAAAGAGTTTAGTAAAAGTGCTTTAATTTTACACAGGTCTATCACATAGCTGAACTCCTAGGTAGTTTTGGAGGTAATTGATATCAAGCAATGTGTCCTGGAATTTATTAATACATTTTATATGAAAGTTGTTTTAACAGGAAGCAAGATAATTTTCAAAAGAGCTATTTATTTTGTGGAATATTAAACTGTAGAGTAGAATTTATTACCATCAACCTTCAGAAGAGATGTGAAGAGCAGTCCTACTGAGTTGCTGCTGTTATCTTTAGAGTGGAAAAGGCTTTGTTCATTTCTGGGGAAAAGCCTGCTATGCACTTTCTACAGGGAAACAGCTTTGGAGTTCTTATTGAAGGAATCATACTCAGCCCTGAATAATATCTCTTCATCTGTGGTCAGGAAAACTAGAAATAAGAAGCTATAAGAAAATTCTCTACCCTTAGGCGAAAACCCAGTGAAAGACTTTTGTGCCAGTGTAACCAGCTATGGGGCATCACACATCGATCCCTGTGGTTTAATAAGAGGGTGAGGAAGTTGCAGTGCTGCAGACAACCAGTTGATAGAACAGGGAATGCTCTAAGAAATCCTCATGAGAGTCTGTCTACACAAGAAATCCTGGTAGATAGGATCTGATTCAGCCCACACTTCATTATAAAAATCATATTAACACAGACTTTAGCAGCCAAAAAGTGTCATTCCTTGGCCACAGAACTGGACAAGGATGGCCATAGGCATGTGCTTCTTTCTTTTGAACAGTGGCAATAGGGACAGCCCCCTGCCAATTGCATACAACACAACCATTCCCCCTGAAGCAGGACCCATTCTTTCTAACACATTTGAATGGGGCACCAGAGGGACCTTGCTCTCTACTGCTTCAGCATGCAAAAATCTACACCATGATCACCCAGACATATCTTCAACACAGAGGAGAGGACAAAGCATAGGTAAGCCCTCCTCATGTGAAGGTGGGAGAGTATTTGCTTCCCAAATGTGCAGACAGCTCACACATGGATATGTCATTGTGCTCACATGAAGCAAGTTAGTTTAGATTAGTGACTGACAAAAGGTTTTTACTCCTTTCTACATTTGCTGTAGACTCCTAACTGCCAACTGATCATGGAGCAAACAGAACAGGATGGTAAGATGAGCTATTTTGTGATTGTGATTTGTGAATTTGTTTGTGAAACTCTGATAAAGCCATTTAATCCATAAAAAGAAAGAGAATCAGATCTGTAAAGTCATACTGATGGAAACAGAGCCTCATGATCAAAAACATCCTGCAAAGTCAAACACCTTGTTTGGCTTTATGCATGGCTTCATACTGTTCCCCAAAGTCAGTAAATAGATACCAACAGACATTCAACTAAGATTTATTGAGAGTAGATGATCAGTGTAGAGAGAAAGGAAAGAGTAATTTGCAGAAATGCTCTCAAAGACATGTCAGAGCACTGCATGGGTCAAGGGCTCTCCAGGAGCCATGGGGATTTCCTTGGATCCATCTAACAGCAGGTCCTGGCAGCGAAGACCCAACCCACCACCTCCACCAGAAGCAGGGCAGACAGAGGGCACTGGGGCAGCCCCATCCTGGGTATGCCTGGGACCAGCGACAGGCTGGGATGCAGGCCTGCAGGTGGTCCTGGCTATGAGGACCTAGCTATGACCCAGCAGGTCAGGGCTATGAGGACCTGGAGACCAGCCCTGCTAAGCCATCACTGGGACAGGGGCTGACAGCCCTGGGGGCTGATGCAGACTCCTGAGCTGTGAGCAGGGTGGGTGGCCCCAGGGTGATGAATACAAACAGGCAAGACTGACAGTGTTCCAGGGACACAGCAGACACAACATGCCGAGTCCTGGACAAGTGCCTGTCCTGTGTGCCCGGCTGGCCAGGCCAGATACTCTTTGAAGAATGGGGTGGTACCTGAAAGTGGGGAGCCCCTTAGCTTCAGCCCCACATTTCAGCAGTACCAATCCCACTGTTACTTATGTCCTGTGTCTTCAATGCTTGTGCCAACTGCTTACACTCTTGCTTGCCCATTTCGGGCTGGGTTCATTCGTCCCAACCTCCAAACCTCTCTTCTTCAGCTCTGCACTGACTCAGTCCATCCATTTCCAAATGTCAATCATCTCTCCTCAAGATCTGTAAGAGATATAAAACCTGTTTCACCATATAGGGAAATAGCTTCTGAAACTTCCAGCTTTATCCTGTTCCTGTTGCATGCTGTCCTCCAATAATAACTGTGTTTTCCATTATTGCTAGCTGAGGCTTATGGAAGCATGGTAGATCACCTCCAGATGTTCTGCTCACTTTTAAGGAACAAAATGTTACATTCTCCCAGGGAGAGTTTATTTATTATCAGCTGAAGTCATTGCCTCTTTGTTAGACTCTAACTTTACATACAAACAAACATGGGGTTTTGTGCTTTTTAATGCACCATTTGGCCAACAGTGACTACCTTCAACTATCCCCTTGGTCCAAAAGGGCCTCAGATAGTGACAACTATTCCATAAAAAGTAATTTCTTGCAATTAAGTATTTCTTTGTATCATGTCCTGCCAAAAGTTCAGAATGCTTCCAGCTGTAGTTTTTAAAAAGGCTGAGGCGCAGACAACCTTGTCTACGTAGGGCCAGGCTTTGGAGCAGGCAAGTCCATGGCTAGTTTCTGATGCTGGTGTGTGCACAGGACTTCATCTTCTGGCGTGTTGGGACCCACCCTGACAAAATCCACATGACAGCTGGAGCAGTAAAGCAGTGCTTGAGCAAAACAACAGCAGTGGGTCTGGGCCTGTGTCAGGATCACTAATTTTGCTTCCAGCTCAGAAAAAAGGACATGTCTGCTGATCCTTAAACAAGAGGTACATGCCTGGGAGTCTTCACCATCTATCTGGCCTGCTTGCTTACAAGAATTTCAGGGTCATTACACACAGTTCCTCTTTCAACTCAGTAAATCCCACGCAGAACAGCAGATGACATTTTAAATACTCCAGAGCTGCAGCAGGAAATCTTTACATCCATTATGAAATTTTACTTCCTTTCCTGATGAACATTTTCCTGATGATCCTGTTTGCAGTGCAGCTATAGCTTTCTTTTACTAGGACAATTGTGCCTGTGTTTCCCAGACAGTGATACCCTACAATACATGGAATACACTACAATACATGGTATACACTACAATACACTACAATAAATGGAAATCCCAACAGACCTCGCTTCTCCCTAGTTGTATTTTTAAATGATCCATCGCAGAGAACAAGTTGAAGTCCCTTTTCAGATATGGTCACATGCTCCCTTATGTCTTTTCAAGACACATTTCAGGAGTTGAGGAAAGCATAATGATGTTTGGATCATATTAATAACCCTGTGCTGTTCTGTGGCACACTGTGCACAAAGTTCCACAAATAGGATGGGACACTGGTCTCTTTACTGGCCTACCACTATGGGAAATTAAACAAAGCTTAAAAAACTTGAAATAAGTTTTTATTGCTGCCGTTAGAACATCCCTCTAAATTAAGAACCTTTTAATTCAATTTTAATGCTGGAAGAACAAGGTCTGCCCTGGTCACATCTGCTTGTTAAAGTAAATAAGTGTTCTGGGGGAAAAATATGCAGAATGAGCGTCCTTCCTATGCCTTCAGTTCTGCTCATTCATTACACACCTATCAAAGTTGAGAGAGGCTCAGGCAAGCGAGTACCAGCAGCAATTCTTTCACTGTGCTCACTCACCTTACCACGTACCTGCAGCTCTGGCCCTTCAGGGAACTTGCAAGTAGTCAGGCTGTGAAAGATTGTATAGCACAGCACACACTTGAGCCAAGAGGGATCCTGAAATATTCTCTGCTGTAGTTTGGGAAACACCCCTCCACACGGAAATGCAGTACATGGATTCTTAGGCAGTGCTCAGCTGAGCCAGTGTTCCCACTCTCACTGTAGCTATGTTGCCCCCAAATGTGGATGTCCTGCAGACACTCAGACACCTCTGCCCCTGGGGTCTCTTACTTAAAAAATTAAATGCCGCTTCTTTTCTTCTGTCTGTTCAAGATGCCTTGTTCACTTGTTTTCTTTTGCCTGCATAAAGAAAAGATACTCATTAGCAGGTCATAAAAGTTATCTGATTAAATCTGTATTGGAAGAGCAGGAAAATCTCTGTAAGACAGCAAAAATTCTAAGGTTCAATGTCCACATTCTTTACTCTGAATAAAGTCCTGCAAAATACTTTTCAAATTCCTTTTATAGAACCTTTGCAGCTGAAGTGCTTCAAATGAAAGCTAAGCAACATGCCAGAGAAGCCAGAGATGGGTTTCACGAATTTTCCGGGGTTCGCATACATTTTGGATAAGCTTTCTTTTTCTGAAGCACTGCATGTCCAATTGCAATTGCGCAGAGAAAAATCCCAGGAATAGAAACAAGGGTATTGCGTCAGCCAGACTCCATTATCCTTTATCCTTCTGTCATAAGGATAGGCAATGTTTTCATCTTACTGCAGGACTGTTGAATGATCATAACCACAACAGTGGTTTCTGTCTATTCCTTGCCCCCAATTCATTGCCTCCCAAGCTATGATTTTAGCCTTTTGCTCACGTAGCCTACTTACTCAGCTTTCCTCTCCTCAGTTTTTGTGCTGGCATGTGTCTACGTCAGACATACATTCCTCACAAACCCATTGCGCTGCACAACCAGGCAAGGAAGGGAAAATGCCAGAACTCTTTGGGGAGATTTTGAGGATGGGTGAAAAAAGGTCACAGGTGCAGCAGAGGATCAGCAAGGAGCAGAGGATCAGCTTGTGCTGTCAGCCTGCAATGAGATGTTTTGTCTCAGTACTCATCATACATAAGGCCTCCTAAACTTAAGGCATCACTCTGAAAAGACAGGACAATCTCTGATTCCTAGATATAACATAGCTGTGTCTTTTCTTTAATATTAAAATAATATCTATTTATTGTCATCCTCATTTTATTTGCTTTATTCTCCACACTGGTGCTTGTGCAAAATCAACATCAAACTAAAAAGAATCATATTTTTGATCCTATGAAAATGAAAACATTATAAATGTTGTAGAGGCATTTAATAAAAGCTCACTACAGCTAAAATGATTGTACAAAAAGCTCTTCTGAGAAGCTCTTTCTGTGAAAGAAAGTGAAAAGGCAATACATATTGCAATTGCAAGTTGTTCAGTTCATGTTTAATTTCACATTTAAAGTGAAACATATGATTGTATATTGGTTTTATTCAGCATTTCTGGGGAAAAATAATTAGAAAAAATAATCAAAATTAATATCAATATACTTTTTCATTCTTTTTTATTCAACTATGCAAAATGCAAATGCAACCAAATGTATTAAAATCTATAGGTATGTATTTCGGTTCAGAACAATGTGTTTTGCTATTTGTCTTACAGTAAATTCCTCTATGCCAAGCCATCAAACTATGTTTTGATGTATAAGAAAATGTATTAGAGTGGAAGATTTACTTCAGGGTGATATGAGAATAATAACTTCCTCTTTAAAAAGATACAAAGTTCTCTTGTATGTCATGGTAAACTGTAAAATTAAGTGTAATTCTGATATTAAAAATACTAGGAAATTCTACTCACATACATACCAGGTAAGAGAACATGATGGTCTTACTTGATGCTGAGAAAAGCCACACATACCTGTTCTGATACCATGAGTAAAAAGAAAGTGTAGATATCCACTAATATAGCTATTTACTGGTTTTCAGCAGGAATACACAGACTTGAAAATAGTTAACTATGCCAGCTTCTTAAATTCTGCCATTAGCAAAAAAAGGAATAGGTGAAAGGATAATTTCCAAATATGGGGGAAGCAATAGATGCAGAATTGTGCATAAAAAAGAACAGACTTTGAGAGTAGGAGAAGAAGGAAATAGAACAGAAAAATTTTCACACAACAAGTATTTGCCAATTCTGCCTTCCCTAAACATTTGGAAGTCAAATTGCACCCTCAAAATGTCCATTTAGGATCTTGCTTCATCTAACTTCTGTTTGATGTTTCTTCACTTAACTTCTTTAAGTCAAAGCCATGGTTTCAGAAGAATGACTCCCACCGAGGAAAAGCTGTTTTACAAAATGTTAATGCAATTAAAAATATGAACAGAATAAAATCATTTTAAATCACAGGAAAAAAAGCAGTCAAAAAATGTAGCTAGCATCAGCCAGAAAGAAGCTAGCTGGCCTCCAGAATGGTTAGGGGAGGTGATCCTTCCCCTCTGTTCAACACTGATTGAGGCCACAGCTGGAAAACCATCTCCGTTTCTGGATTCTTCAGTAAGAGAGATGCATGAACATACTGAAGAGAGCTCATCAAAGGCCCACAGGGATGACTGAGCATCTTTCATTAGAAAAATCTGACAGAGCTGGGACTCCTCAGCCTATAGAGCAGCTGGCTTGGGGAGATCTTGTCAATGAGGTAAAGAACCAATGGGAGAGTGAAGAGAAGGATGGAGCCATTTCCAGTTGTGCCCAATCTGGACCAGAGACAACCAGCACAAACTGAAATGTAGGCAGTTCCCTCCGAACAACAGAAAAACATTTCTGCTGTGAGGATGACCAAGCACTGGCACAGGTTGCACAAGGGGGTTGCGGAGTCACCACCCTTGAAGAAAAGTTTTGACATGGACCTGAGCGACTGGCTCCTGGTGACCCTGCTTGGGCTGGGAGGTTGGAAAAGATCATCTCCAGCAGCTCCTTTTATCTTCAACCATCCTTCAGTTCTTCTGTGAAAGATGTTTCTAACAAAATCAAACAATTTTTCCAGATGTTATGTTTGTACACAGCAAAAAGAGAGGAAACATGTAGCTGGCAGCTCAAATTTATTTTTTCATTGAAAAGTTTTTCTGTGAACAGAGTGTGATTTGGTGAAAGATGAAGTCCAATGTGTAAAAAAACTCCTCCCAAAATTATTTTGAAGTGAGAAATAGGTTTCGGAGTATTTACCTTAGAAACTACAGCCATCTCTTAGTACCTATTTAATAAATAAATAAAACAAAAGTTGTCAGAAACAATTACAGTAAGTAGACTTTGATTTATCCATTAAAAAAAAAATCAGGTTAATAAACAAAAATTGAACATGCCTCTTACAATATCTATTAGCCCTTTTCATGTCTCCAAAAATGCAACACTTTGCTGGAAGACCAACCCTGCCCTTTGATAGTGATTCATTACAATATGCTGCAAAGTTCTGCTGCAAGAATGTGCTATTATAATGTGACCTTCTTCCTGTTAAATAATGCCAAGACTTAACTAATATGCTTGTTCAAACTTTTAAATTAATCAAATCCAAGCAGATTTTTCTAATTCTGGTATTATCTTATGAGAGAGAGAGAGAGTTCACATGATCAAGAATTTGTCCACAGCAGGGCTCCGTGGTGTATTGCAATACAGCCTCATTATTATTAGAAGACCAGGAGTAGGAACTTATATGGCATATTCTGACATTCAAAAAAAAAAAAAAAAAAAAAAAAAAAAAAAAACAAAAAACCAACCCAAAACCAAAATAAAATATCTGAAATCTTCTGTAAAGAAAATTCAGCTTTTTCTTACAAGGTAATTGATGACTTAACCCCGCCCCGCATTTTTTTCATATGAGATTTTTCTAATGTGTTTTCTTAAATATCATCAAGTAGCATCAGATCACAGCTACTCTCTGAAAGCTTTAAGCCTGGAAATCTGTTTTCTGAAGTGAGTTCTCTATACTCCATGCAATTTCTTTGATAAATGCCCTGGATATTAAATCTGAATCAGGAGTAGTCCAAGCAAAAGCCTAGTTCCTGCAAATATGGCTTTTCCAAACCAGTGAGTTGGTAGTCCAAATGCATAGTGAAAAAAAAAGTTAAAATAAATTGAATACAAAGTTGTTTGTTTGTTGAAAAAAGAAGTCACACTATGAAAAATGCAGTCTTCTAAATTTCCTTAGTTATGTGGAATCCTAAGAAAACACTTAACTTCACCAAAACACTGTTCTTTAGAACTGTTAAATGACAAAACTTCAAAAGTGATCTTTCCACTGTGCTTTCTATGACCTATAGCTTCCCTTCCACCCCAGCAGCATTATTTTAAGAGCCAGGCTGTCTTCATTAAGCCAAGATGTAAACCATAATCTGAAGTTAGCAGCAACATACCCCACTGGCATATCTGTAGAATTAAGTAGAAATTTGCATGAACTAGGTCATTATTTCTTTCATGTAGGAATATCAAAATACAGCCCACTGAAATTTTTTTAAAGATTACTTTCAAGTAAGATTTGAAAATTACTCCAAGTATGCATTGCCCTTCCAGGGATTCCATTCCTGAAATCAGTTTGTTGTACTGATGCCTTCAGAATGTCTTGCAGAACCAGATAACTCTTTTTCAAACTACTTCATGCACATTGTAACACATTCCGCAGTACCATATTATTTCATCTTTCTACAGATAGTAAAGTATCAGTTTTCACATTTTGTTATTCTGGCATCTTCTTGAATGAGCCAGCTCAGTGAGTGGCGCCTATGTGTTACTGCTCTGAGCACTGAAATAAGTGGGTTTGGGTAGAGAGCAAAAGGGTTCTTACCACTGATCTATTTTATTTGGTTTTGCCTCCTGCTGAGCTGATGCAGCACAATGCTGGTTACATATAGATAAAAACACCATGCTGGAGAACAAGAGGAATTAAATGGCAGGCCTTTTGAAAAAATTGAGAGTGTTTGTAGTCTGCAGAAGAGGCCAGTGTCAGGCAGAGGATTTTGATGTAGTTTTTGCACTTTTAAGTTCCCCGACACATTTCCTCCTTGAGCTAGAAAATTCACTGCAGAATCTCCATACACTTTTCTTTAGCTAATGTTCCCCAGAAGCAGGACAGGACTCCATCCATAGTTTGGCCATCACTACTTCTTTCCTCTGAGCACTTCCTCTAATTCAGGTGAAAACCAGTATACATTACTGGATATATCTCAGAATCTAATTAGTTCAACACATTCGTGATTTTATTCAGTTTTCTTTACATTTACATTCACTAAGGAGTCTTTGAGTGATCCTACACATATACAAAAGAGTACATCATTGCAATGATGCTAGGCCAAGGCTGAGTGTGATGACTCTGACTGAGCTCTCCTTCATATTTATGCTAAAATTAAAAGATAGTGGACATAAGTAAGAGGTGAAAAAGTAGCTCAGTTTTCTGATATTTAAAACCTGTGCATACTTTGCAAGAAAGCCATTTGGCTGCCATTTAGGGAGAACTTTTTAGAGGTAATTATTCCACGCATTCTGCCACATTATTCCTCCCTTGGGACTCTTCAAATCACAAGTGCTGCTGTTCTTGATGCCAGCCCTAGGGCTTCAGGAGCTGTTGTCTCTACAGAAATGAGCTGTGGTTGGTATTCTGGTGTCTGTGAGAGGAAGGCCCATTAGCTCCTGGGAGAAAATTTCAGGATGTTGCTGTCATCAGCAAATGGAAAAGCAGGACACTTTTTTGGTTTTTAGCCTCTATCAAAGATAAGTGGAGCTAATGCAAAATTATTAACTAGTATTTCTATTGAGAGAGCACAATTAAGAAACTAATTTGCTTCAACTCCCTTGTAGCTCCCCCAAAAAGTGAATAGAAATGGCCAAGGGCAGATTCTCCTCTGCAGCAGAAAAAATAGAAAAAAACTGATAAACTTGAAAGCCTCAGAAGCTGGAGAAGAGAGGGGTGTTGGGTGAAGATACAGAGAGAAGTTCAGGCAGTGCCGGCACTGCCACAGCAATGAGGAATACGAATGGAGGAGGGTGTTCAGCACAGGCTGTTGGTTGGGTTGGGCAGGGGGAAGAATGCAGACCTGAAGAAAAGGCAGACTGGAGCTATTACTGCTTGGACAAATTACAGTCCTGGGAAAGTCAATATCAAGGTGGTACACCTAAATCCAGCTGGCAAAAAGGATGGAGCAATATGCTGGGAATGTCAGAGAAAGCAGCACAGATGACAGCAGGGAAAGGAAGAGATGACTGGAAAAACTACTGTTTTGCTGTGCAAGCAGGAGGCAGAGAGATACTGAAAAACCTGTAGATTTGGATCTCAGTGAAGATTTGGAAATAAAGCAGCAGTGGGTTAAGTCTGCTAGATACATAACAGAAGCGTTGTCCAAATGACATTTGCACACTTTTGATGATTTGTGAGTGGCCAGGTTTATTTCACCCTCAGGTCATAAGATGGGTATTTTGAACTTGCAATGTGAATAACTGACTAAGCATTTCCAGATTTGGTCATTAAAGCAGATCATGCTTCTTAGCTTTCTTGAATGCTATTACATTAAGTGGATTACTAGGGAAATAAATATGGAAGCATTTCTGAAGCCATAAATATCTCTAAAATGTGGAGATGAGCTTTTGAAAAGTTTGCAATCTGCCTAATTCAAACGTGGATTGTGATGCCATTAACACTGCACATTCTAGGTAGTTCAAAAATAATACTGAAACAAAGGCAATGTCAATATTATCCTCATCAATGCAAATCCTCAAAGGGACTAAGTTTTCCTGTACACTAATCCAGATGTTACTCAATTTCTGGTTAAGACAGCTGATGTTCCATGTAGGTTTGTGATAGCCTGTCTTTGTAGTGCCAGGAGAGTTTTTGATTACCATATGGTTGGCAAGTGTGTAACAGTCATTAAACAAATACACTTTGTATTTGGTTAGCACACCTGCTGTCAATATGCACTATATCTGTATGGCCTTTTCATTAGATTTTCTGGGACATATGTACCTCAACAACAGAAAAATCCTTGATCATTTTAGCTAAAAGGACAATGAGCAGTTTGTTACAGGAAAAGTACGCTCGTGAACTCTACAGATAATCATGCAACTTCTCCAACAGAGCACTAATAACCCAAACCACAGCCGAGCACAGACCATGTAAGTGAAGCAGCTCCACTACTCAGCAGCAACAGCTCTGTAACAACTAATACAAGCAAATTTCTGTCTCCTTCTGATTCCTGAAGCAACAGACTACAAGCTCTCAAGAAAAAAAACATCTACATGCACGATTGGCAGACAAACACTAGCAAAGTTTGTCTGAAACAAATAAGGAAGAATGGGGGGGAAATGCCATTGTTTTCCTGACACTTTCCTTGTTTTTATATATATCATTTCCCAAGGAAGAAGTGCATGCTATTTCAAACTTATTTTGTGTAGTAGACAGACAGCAGGGAAATAAAATTGCAATAAACAAACTCATTCAAAGTCATAATTGAAGCTTTTCAAAAGGATGAATAAAAGAAAATTATAGCATTTTCTCTAACTGGAAACTGAAGGAAGCTTATGAAGCACAAGCTAAACTGCAGAAAGTCCTTGAGATTTGATGCAAACTTCATTTTCCCATTCCTTGTGCTGTCACGGAAAGTGCTAAAGCTTCCTTCATCACAATGAGAACACAGAAGAACAAAGGATTTGGGTTTAATAACCAGATAGTTTGTTATATTTTCTGGGATTTGGGAGCATCTTTATTTCTAAAAAGGGTTTGTTCCATTGTTTACTGTGCCCTGGAATACTGGTGCGAGAGAATTATTTTGTAAATTTCCATATGTTATTTATGAATTCCTTTTCAGGAATTCATTTGCTGCTTACATTCATTTATGTTTCAATCACTCATTCATGTACTAGAGAGTGTTATCATTCTCTCCCCACCCTCAAAGGATTGCCTTGTATAGCTAATGCAATCAATACTTCAGTCTGAGGGGATAAACTCTATCTCAGACTTCCTATTGTTTTGTGGTTGATTTGATTTTATCTCAAACTACAGACATATCAAGCAATATTTTGTCTTCTGCTTGACAGGTCTATTGCTGGGATTTTTTTACTTCTTCATTATTTGGACTGGAACCACTATTTGTTTTCATTTCCTAATTAGTGTTCAGTTGACCCACAGTCCTGTTATAGATGTGACAACAGTTATATTTATTTTTTTCTCATCCAGGCTATAACTAATTTAAAGTGGTAACATTTCTGCCAATCAAAGATGCCGTTGATAATATTTTAGTAATAAATATTCATAATTAGCTTACTGCATAAGCTGACTTCAGATGTAATTAAATTGGCTTTACTTTTCACATATGAATCAACCAGTTTATACTGAATACTCACAGTCATCTGAGTTTCAACTAAATGAGAGACAATCAACAGAAGTGGTGCCCCAGTAAAATTATTTTGTATTAAAAATGGGAAACACTGCAACTAGGCACACAAATTTAAAAAATATATATTTTATTCTGAAGTACATACTTTTTAAGAAAAAAAGCAACTATGCAAAGTTATTGCTGGAGAATAAGGCTGCTCATCTGAAGCACCTTTATGGGCAATAAGATGTAGTTTCTTGTTCATAAGCACACACAGTCATTTGTATTTAGTATGTCTGAGTTTTCCTAACTTGGTGAAGAGAAAAAAAATTGTAAAAAAAAGATAATTTTATTTTGGCATTCTTCAGTTCATTTTGACACGTTTCTGCCTTTTCTTGTCTTCTGTCTACAAGAAGAACAGTGTTTAGGGGAAGAACCTTCAAACATTCAAGATAGATGTATCACCCTATTTCCCATACTTTTTAAAGAATATCAGGCCTAAATAATCTAGATGTTCACAATAAGAGATGTTTTGACTCCAGATTTTTAGGACTGATTATTTTTTATAAAAACCTGGAAAGGATAAATGTGCAGTTTAGGGAGTTCTTGTTTTTCTGCATTTGACAAACACATACAAACACTCACAATGTATTGTCATATATTTAGGAAACCAAGCCTTATTTGTTTGTCTAAATAGATTTTCACAGTTCTTTTTCAGATTATATTGTCAGCAGTTCATCTTTATCAGATTCAATAATCAGACCTAGCATGCAACTACAATAATCTTGATCTTTACAATGAAATTATATATGTCTATCTCCAAAGCCATGAGTAAACTTTGTATCTCAAGAGAAAAGGAAAGACTGGAAAGGAAACATTTGACTTCTGAAAAATCAACATTCCAATGACATTTCAGTTTTTATAGCAAAATATCTGTTTTTCATTGGAATTATTACAAGTGAAACCATAATAAATAAAGCAATAATTTTCTTTCACATCTAAAGGCAGAGTTTCAAGATAACCCACCTGCATATGCATTAATATTTTGGTTGCAAAACCAGACAATTTATTGTTTCTGCAATTTTACCCACTATACATTTCACCTACCTTAAGAATGAGTGACAAAAGTTGAAGATCTTTATCACTGTGCATCCAGATACATCTTGCCTGTATAGCCTGAGATTTGCCTCCCTATTGAAACAAACCACTTTTATGTGTGTTTATGATCCAAAGGATTTTGAGAAAACATGGATTAAAAATGTATAGGAGCACTGGCTGAGCACAGAAATTCAGCCAAATGTCAGGGCGGGTTACCTCTTCACTCATGCAAGGAGTATCACAGTGCAGCACAGGAAAGCACTGCCCATGGACTTTGGCTAGTTTTCTTTCTTTGACGTCTAATTCCTGGCCTGCATAACCTGCAGTCAAGGACTTTTCTGACTCCAGCACAAATCTCAAGGTGCAAGTACGGTGCTGTCAGCTTTCATATGTATAGACTAACAAGAAAGAAGGCCAGAGAAGAGTGGGAGTCTATTTTAAATTAATGCAATTTGAACTAGTGACAGTAAAAATCTAGGGTTAAGCATCTGGGCTACTTAGCTTGGCAGCCAAATCCCTAAATCCATTTGGGCTGCCGCTTCAAAGCTGGTTCAGTCAGAGTAGCAGAACAGGAACCCATCTGAATACAGCCTGTTGTAAATGCAGAACATATTTGGACCTTTAATATTAGGCTGGAATACACTGTCTAATGGAAGAAAAAATCCATCATCTGCTGTCAAAATCAAGGGACAAGCACGCGGCTGGAAATAAAGAGCAACATTACCTGGCAACCTAAGCTAAACTTGTTTGGGCTTAAATTGCAGTAATAAAAATGTCACAGGTAAGGGAGATAAAATGATTGTCCACATTCTGGAACAAAATCTGGTCAACCAAAAATCAAGACATCTGTTCTATTACGGCTATTTCCATCTTTGAACCATGCTGTCCCTTTATAAATCAGCCAGATCATATAAAAAAGCAGCAACATGTTTTATTCTTTCTTTGTCAGAAGCTGTTAGTTTTATGACTGTGTCAAATCCCGCCATTAAGTATCTGGGTTTTTAATATATATTTAGTACATGAGTTTGATGTTTTTGTGTGAAACTGTTTTCGTTCTGTGCTGTCTAATATAATATCTGGAGTCATGCTTCAGTTGTTGTTGTGAATAAAGATTTACTGGGGAATGCTCAAATAAGGAAAGGCTGTCATGTTGCAGTGACATATCAAATGTGTGAAACAATCTTCTCCCTGTAAAAATAAAGATTTATGTAGACATAATATCTTTAATTACAGCAATTAAATTGAAAGCTATTTCAGGACAGCTGCTATCCAGAGAACAGCTCTCTCATTTCATGGGAATGATCATAATTTTCTTTTCAAATAATCTTTTTCTTTTTTAATTTTTGTCTCAAATACACACGAATACATACAGTATGAGTCATATTCAGACAGATTAAGTTTTGCCTAATTTTCTCTGGCTTATTAACAAAGAAAACCAGATGTTTCTGATTATAGGCTTGAACCACTTAAACCAAACCATGAAGAAACATAAAAAGGGAGCTGACCAGTACCAAGGTTGTCTAAAGAATGCTCAAAGATTTGGTAAGTAGTTTCAGGTTTAGCTGAGTGGAAGTCTATCAATTATCTCCTTTGGGGTCTAGAATAAATTTATGGGAACAGTTCATTTACACCAAAAAGAAGCCTGCCTGTTGCAGAAATTACCTTTATTCTTTAGTGACTTACCTAAGAAAGTATACTGATGTATAGGAGTTTGAACATTCTCATTACATAAAAGCTGTTTGAGTGTTTTCTTTCTGAGATGACTAGTCAATTAAATTTAAATAGTTGGACGGTGTGTGCTGAACTAAAGGAATACTTGATTGCAGAGCGGATGGAGACCTCCCATTCCAGGGCACAGACATCTGAAGTGCACTGATCCACAAGGGAATGCAACTACACTAAATGTTGGTTGATGTTTCTAAGGAACTTGTTTCTTTTCAGCAAAACCTGAGAGATTTTTGCCTGGGGAATAGATCTAGCAGGGGAAATACGCCAGAACACAAAAAGGCCTATCCACTGTAACCTGTACTTCATTGTCCACCAGTTCTGTCAGCCAATTTATTGACCATTGTTTATAGAAGATAGTTTTCCCCCACAGAAGATTGCTTTTCCTCAAATGAGGATGACTGCTTTTCAAGCGTTTGGTTTGTCCTTGTGTCATATTTTCAGCATTTTTATTTCCTTAAACTGTACATTTTAGCCTCCAGGTTTCAGACATTTTCACGAGTTCAATAAACTAAAACAATCTAGTTTAGTACTCTTGGATTACACAGTTTTGAGACCACGATGTTGTTACTGTGTCTCGCCCTGGGAAATAATAGGGTTTTTGTACATTTAGTGCAGCAATAGGCAACTGTGCTCACAGGAGAGCTACAATGGCCACTTAAGGCTTTCAAGATGGTGTTACTGCTCTGCTGGGTCTGAACCTTTGGAATCAAAACATATTTAGCAGCATCCAAATCTGATCGTGCAAAATATGAAAAAGAAAAAAACAGTATGTGCTGCACTCAACCGTGGTATGACTACAAAAATCCCAGAAGGCAATAGATAGAAAAGAAATAAAAGAAAAAAAAATAGAGGAAAATATAACACCCTAAATAGGTTTTACTGGCCATTAAACTTGAGGTGAGCTGTTTAGACGCAGAGATTCTTGTGGGACGGTGATATGCAGCTTCTCCACAGCCTGTGGCTAGAGCTGCTAATAGATACCCAGCACACCTCTAAATATAAAAAGCTTTGCAGTAATCCCATGAGGAGCCTTTACCTCCTATCTCCAAATTTTCTCCATCTCATGATGCATTTTATTTTGCTCTATCTACACTTTTGTTTTAAAATCAAGCAATATTTTTTGTGTTTAAGTGGGTAGATACTCTGGGTAGCATATGTGAAATTAAGAACTGAGAACCTGTGGAATTATTTTAGCAACATTGTGCAAGATAGCTGACCAAAAAAACAATCATAATAAATCAATCGACTAAGATGCACAATAAATTTACCCTAGTATCTCAATAGGGAGAGAGTGATTCTAGTAGAACTAGTTAAGTGGCTCCATAGGGGTCATGGCAGATTTTCCTGGAGACTTCAGAGAGTAATACAGTAGGTTTAACAAGCACTACTGGAAAAATATGACTGCCTGCTAAGGCTTATTCCCTTCTGCTTACACCTTGTTTGCTGGGTACAGTTTTCTTCTCGTGCAGTAGAGTCAACAATCTTCATACAGACCAAATGAAGAAAACCTGAAATATCAACAGGCCGCCCAGATAAAAAGCAGCAGGAGGTGGATTTAGATGTTCTGCCTCTGGGCTGGGCACTGACGACTTACTTTCTAACAGACCAAGCCACCACCTGCAACAGTGCTGTGTATGAGAGACTGGTAGCATTCTGTGCCTTCCTGCCAGTTGTCATTACCATCACTTTCTTTCTTCATTCTTCTTCCTACATGTGGCATAACACTTAAAATACAGAATATTTACTACTTGTTACTACCACTTTCTAACTACTGGTTTCCTTGCCTGACTCATTACTGCTGTGATCAACTTGATCCAAATTCACTGACTTTTGATAGAAAGAGAGAACATTTGTCAGTACATTTTTATTCTAGATTTTCCAGTTGATATTGAGAGAAATTTCAAAAACAGGAAAAACTACCTATTAAATATTGCAGGCTAGAGGGAGATAAAATATTATTGTTCAAAATATAAATTGTAAATTGTGAATTTACTCCCTTTTCTACGCCTTTGACTATATTTGTTATTGTCCTCTATTCTATGTACAGAGAAATAAGTACAAAAACCTGGGATACCTAGTTTTAATGAGCAGCAACAGTAAACATTAAAGCTCAAATGGCTTATTCGTCAGTCAGCTCTTTTTTCATTGTAGTTGGATAGAATTTTGTAACACCTGCAGTTTCATTTGCTTTCTCATGTCTTTTTCCACATAAAGAGAAGGGAATGAAATTTGCCATCAAGTGTCTCACACTGGGATTGTTATACATTTAATATTTATGGCATTTTTATCTGCTTTATAAAAATATCTAAAAATTTAAAAGCAAAAGGTACTCTGTAAGGAATTAAAAAAATAGTGCTAAAAGGTCTGTTTGGGACAGGTGGTGTAAATCAGAATAGTTTCAATAACTCCTACATTGCTTCCAAGCTGGGAAGGAGGCTTTTACTGCTTTGAGTAAAGAAGTCAATTACTTTTAAAGCAGCTAACTTGAGAAGCATGTTGAACAATTGCAGGTTTAAATGTGTTTGGATAGTCTTTCTCCACCTACTACATAGCCTGAGGGAAGGGGATGAAAAGCCATAAGACAGAGTACAGCAAATAAAACTAATAAAAGAAGCAGTATCTGTAGAATTGTATTACACACATCTTTGGAGATCTGTAAATCCCATGAAGAACTGCAGTGGCTGGAAAGCAGCTTTGAGTTGAAACAGAGAAAGATGCGCTCTACTAAGAGAAGCAGAATAAGTTGTGATCTACAAGTTTATATGAAAAAAATTAGGTTTACTGCCATGGGTGCAGTGAAATTGTCCAGTCTTTGTCTTTTTCATCTTTTATGAGAGAGCTATGCTATAAAATGTGTCATATGAAATCTTCATAAAAAACATCTTGACATTTTATTAAAAGCTCCAGATCTGGCTTCAAAAGGAAATGTAACCTCCCCATTCACAAAAATTTCCTCCTAGTAGTACTTATTTTATATATACTCTTTGCCCTCTTACCATATTTTTACCAACTCTCCATTTTTCCTTTGGAAAAATGTGGTCCATATGGTAAACATTTTATCCTCAAACATCTAGAGATGGAATAAAAATATCTGTCAACATTTTTAATCAACACTTAACAACATGCATTTCTGCTTGGTCTCTAGCAGTCATGTTTGAAAACACCTTACCAGGAAATCCCTTGATAGATTCAACAGAGACAGGGAAGATAAGAGTCAAAAGTACTTTTTTTACATCTGAATGAAAGGTACACTGAGATGTTCATGTGTCTGTTCTCTCCTTCTTTCCTTTTTCTTATTCTTTTCCCATTTGTGGGCAAAATTATTTCAAAACTAACCGACATTTTTCCTTTCACTCTCATAGTATTGTTCCCATGACATTAAGGAAGATTGATGTCAGGCAGAAGAAAAAAAAAAATCACTCATTAAGGGGTGAAAGGAGACCTGCATGGTGCCAGGCTGTACTGCATCTGTCTAGCATGAGGGTGCTGTACAATGCTCTGTAGCATCTGGCACTGGCCACTCTGAAAAAGGATGGTGGATTAGATGGATCATGGATGTAATCCACTTTGACAAGATCTATGTTCCTGTGACTCAAGGAACATAATCCAATTACTCAAAGGAGTGGGCACACCATATATAAAAACACAGACTCTTGTCTTAAGTCTTCCTTTCAAGCGATATAAATTCAATATGTGTTGTATTTAAAGATTGTGTTGATGAGACATGTTTGTTCAAATCTTATTCAAACATTTGTTTTAAGCATGAATTTGTGTATGTTTCTGTTAGGATTTTTGCTAAAATGGTAGAATGGCTAAAATGTTACACCTGCCCCTCAGACTTACATATCGTAATGTTTGATGGCCCACAATTTTAATTAAAAAATTACCTTAAAGGGGAAAATATACACGTAAAAATTTAACTTCTGCATTATCCTTATATTTTTAAAGATGTCTAGCCCTCTACACACCGAACGCTAAAGTACAGCAGAGAATTTTTGTTGTTAAGTCAGATGTAGAAAAATCCTTTTGTGTCATGTCCCTTCAGTTTTTCCTTTATATTTTTTTTGATTGGTACCTTCGTTATAATTTGTTGGGGGTTTTTTTAAGGGATGTTTCTATTAAGGCTGCAGTCTGACCTTAGATACTGCCTTAGTTAATGAAGAAAAATCTTTGACCATTGAATGGATTCTCTGTGATCTGGCAAGACATGCAACCCAATCACAGTTTTACATGCGGTTTGGAACAAGACGAGTGTATGGATTCCTGCCTGACTGCAAACTGCAACCTCAGAGAAAGTGCTAAGAATCTCTGTTATCTTCAAACTTCAAGGAATATTTAAGTAAATTATCAAATGCATATGGAGTGGGTAAACAAGTTATTGGGAGAAGGTGGTGCATGGTCAGGAAAAGGCAGAAGGAAGGATAAAAAGCAGCATGAGTGCATCCACTATTTTCCCTTAGAAAATGAAGTTAATAATGAAGCTGTAACTATGCTGTGGGTCGTTAACTCATCAGCTAGTTTGATACTTGCAATTTTTTAAGCACTTTAACTCAGCTTTGAATTGGCCCTTGACTTTAGTATCACTGACTTTTTTTCTCATGCTATGTGAATGATTTGTGATTTTAGAGGCATAGAGCGGCAGACACTCATAATTATGCCTGCATACAGCTCAAATTAATTTGTGTATCTCTTTTCCACAGATTAAAAAGCTCTTTACACATCATTCAGCTGGTTCTTCTGTGCTTTCACATACACTGCTTTCTCCAGTACTGCTTTCTCCAGGTTCATTGAAACAAAGGAACCCAGCTTCTACAGTCAAATCCCACTTTAAAGCTCATCCTTGTCAGAAAGTCTGTAAGCTGGTAGCCAAGTAATAACGCTTTTAACAAAGGCTGATTTGAGATGTTCTAAATATTTCAGCAGCAAAATAGGCATGATTAAATACTGTGCTATCAAAAAGGATTTGCCAACTTGGGATGGTGTACTTCTCATGTCTGCAGTGTCCATTTTGTGGTCATCACAAGTAATCACAAATAGTTATATAACAGCAGCACTGAGAGAAAAGGATTTACTGTTATTAAAAAGGATCTACCATAAATTCCCGTCTGCACAGGGAAAAAAATGAACTTAAACAGAAAATCAACAACTTGTTTCTGAATATCCCACATGAGCCATTTACCTAGCCAGGTATACAGAGTTTATTACTTGCAGTCTCTGGGTCACAACTCTTTTGACTGCAGTCACAGCAGCAATATCTAGGAATAAGGTGTTATACAAATTTTTCTAATGAGTAACTGAGAAGACAGGAATCAAAACTCAATCTCATGAACCACATTACCTCTTAAAACATTCTGAACCCATTTTAAGGCAAACTTACATTGCAAAGCATAATGTAAGATGCTTACCTAGCAAGCAGATAGACCTAACACTATAAGATCATAGTGAGGTACTTCCTTCACATTTTAGATTGCTACTGCTTTCAACAGATACCGGCATAAATCACTCAAAAATATCCATAGCATTGACTGTTCACTGCCTAAGTTTTTAGGAATAATGCACAATTGGTACTGTAGTAACAGAAAGAGCTGAACTACAACTGATCCAAGCACCTTTTGGAGACCTACAGAAAGTCACCTAAGCAAAACTTCTTAGGTAATTTCTTAGGTAATTTTACCTAAAATGGCACCAATGCAGTGATAACATGAGCACTGTTTCAGTTCTTGTTGCCCCATATGCTTGATATCATTCTTATGTACAGAACAGCAAACTGGAATATAAGAATATAACTCCTGATAGGGAAAAATACTTGGAATCTTCTATTAAATTCTAACCTAGTCTTCCTTCAAAACCCTGGTACTTTTCAAAGATACTGTTCATGAAAACTGCATTGATTTGCATCTCAAATTCATTTTAATTGATAAGGTTGCATTGATACCTACTGGTCAGAAAAAGATTGTTAGCTTTGTACTGCAAAGCTAACATACTTATATTTACTAATATATGAAAACTTGATTCATAAGAAACAAATCAAACACAACACAATTAATCGATCCCTTTCTTTCTCCCCAGTTTCCTTTTGCAATTATCAGTTTTATCTGAACAAGTTGATTCCATACCTGCTGGATGTTCATTTTCTAAGCCTTGGCTTAGGAAGTGATAACCCTACTTCATCCTACATGCTTCAGCTTCTATTCCTTTGCTTTTACACCTGTGTATCTAACAGTATAACTTATCTTCTTTCAGCCTTCAATCTCAGGTTGATCTGTCCCTCACTACAGAAGTCAATTCTTTCTTGATAGACACCTTCAATCATTTTGTACTAATAGTTCTCTAGACATGACATACAACATAGGAGACACATGAATAACTGAAAATTTTGAACATGGATTATGTGTTCTTTAGACTTTCTGTAATTTATCCCTTTTTACTGGCAATAAATTATTTTGATTACATTATAACATTGATAACTTAAATTTCATCATGATCAGTAAAAAATGCTGGTGTAACAGGAGACATGCTAGACAGAAAAGAAGTCTCTGGCGTACCTGCTATGCTCATATCCACAGGTTTCCATTAAAAAGGTTTTTTGTGGGAACCCTTTTCATGAGGGAAGCATAGCTGAAATACATGCCAACTAACAAGTACACATACACACAGTATGTGTATGTGTATGCAATAGTGCCTGTTTAATATATTGCCACCTTAGATATATTATTAAAGGTACTCTAATCTAAAAATCTATATAGGGACATAGTTTTCCTGGTTCAGCATTCTGGAAAAGTCTCTAAGGGAATCCAGTCAGGAATAATTTTTTCTTATTTGTTTTAAAACCTCAATCAGTTTTCAAATCTAACTGCTAGAGGTATTCAAGGAGACCAGCCCATTATATTTCAATATTATTATATTGTCATTATCCATTATCTTGTCATTGCTGCTTTGTTATTCAGATAATATTTATTATTCCTACTTGAGAGCATTGAACCTTCAAGACAAAGCTAATGTTATGTTTATAGTCTGAGTGCAGAAACAACGAAACATTTCCTAATGTAGTTTCCCCTTCTCTTTCACCATGATAAATAATTACACCGTGATAAATAATTGCATAATGATAAAAAGGCTCTTCAGACAACAGCATTTTTACTTTTTTGTCAGAAAAGTTGTTTTCAATGCATTATTATATGCCCACAACCTCAACAATTCAGAGTCTGACTCCTCACCCAGATTTCTCCAAGCTCTGTGGATAATAAATTTTGCAAGAGGCAACCTCTGCTACTCAGGCATATCACTGCCGTATCTCAGGTGTATTAAAAACAACAGGCTGGTAAGAAGTTCATTCAACTGGGAATTCACTGTTAAGGGGGCAAAGGAAGTCAGTATGGACACACTTGTTGCCCCTCTGAATGCGAGCTGTCCATGATCTTGCACAATGCATGGGCCTTGTGACAAATCCTCCTGCTCACAGCTCTTATTCAGTTAATAACAACTCACAAGAACTCTAAGATGAGCACCCATGGAAGCAGAAAGCAAAATGATTGGGAAAGAGAATTAAAACCCTAATTGTTACAGATTGGGGCTCACTACCTGGCACTAATAACTGAGGCTGTCACTTGGATGAGAAGGCAAAACTACAAAGCTATTTTCCTGGGTATAATTCATAATTACATGAATGAAAATGTAAACCAGTGAGACGACTCCGAGTAACTGCAGGGTGGAACATCATGGATTCTATGGGTTACTCTTTTGATTTCCTGTGCCTTTTCCCTTTGCCCTTTCCTTTCTAAAGAGCTGAGATAATGGGGTTGTAAGAGAAAAGGAAAGAAACAGAATCAGTTAAAGCAGCGTGACTAAATGAACTTGGCAGCAGTCCAGAAAAGCTGATATCAGAGTGGGGAGACAGAAGGCTCTGATGGCTCCAGGCTCTGGCAGCTAGGGTGGGTCATCTATCAGCCGAACAAGACAGTTTTAATGGATGGTATATAATTAGTTCACGGCCAAAATTTTGTGGGTGGGACAAGGAAATGCTTGTGGCACTAATGCTCTGTTATGTCTTCTGTTGCACCAGCAGCAGAGGGCTGGGGGCAGTCACCAGTCAGGCATGACCTTCCCTGAGGCTGCGGTTGGACACGCTCACTTCATTCTCAGCAGATGAGCACGAAGAACAGGACTCTCATAAATTCTCCTCTTTAGTGCAGTTCCATTATTAACATTGGCAGTAAACATCCATTTGGAGCAAAGACTACTCCTCCATAAAGCTCCTGAGAAATCTGCTCCCATGTGCTTGGCTGTCACCTGGCTGGTCAAGCAAACCCAGGTTAGGCTTTCCAAGTTCACAGAAGAAGTTTCAGTAATAAACACCACAAGGAAAAGGTGTGTCTGTCACAGAAACTTTTCAGCTCTCACAAGCATAGACTTACTTAAGCACATGCAATTTTGCAATTTTGGAACTTGAAATAACTTTATGTATTGCCTTGTGTGCTTAATAAAACATATAAGCTGAACACATTCAAGTTTTAGTGAAGATATCACACTACATTAGTTTTTATCCTGTTTGAAAGATAAATATGGTTGCAGCAATGGCATTTCACTGCCATTTTTATAGTAGTATCTACTAAAAAATCTGTGTTGAGCAACTATTATCCCATGGTGGCCTAACTTTTGAGTCAGTAACAATTCATATTGATAGGAGGCACACTTTTCCCAATTTACAATATCTGTAAACCTACTAGCACTTCTCTGTCATACCAAATCTCAGCTATAATTATTTTTATAGGTTAGCTGCAGCCTTTGAAGGCAGGGAGCTAGCTCAGTTATTATCTTTTTCTCCCAACTATAAAAGAAGGATCATTTTATTCCTTGAACTCTTTTCCAAAAAGCCTATTTGCAGCAACATTCAGTTGTTTCTATGCTATATAATTTCCATAGCAACAGTGCTTACCATGAGAAACAAAGCCCTAATTGACTGAACCTTGTATGGTAACCTTGTATGGTACAAATTTTAAAGAAAGTAATCTGTTGAAAGCAATTTTCTGAACCAATAAATCACTTCCACAACCCCTTTTAATATTTTGGGGAAGAGCGTTGGCACATTAGAAGTTTCCCTGGTTTTTACAGGAAACATGGCCAATGAGACAGTATGGCTTTTCACACACTTTAATTTACAAAATATTTCATTTTCAAAATTACTCCTTAGACAATGTATATACTAATATGTTGTTTTAAAAACAACAGTTTGTGGAAACTAGAAATATTTCTTGTTAATAGCTTGGAAAGGAAGCAATACTAATATTAATTTCTCAGAGCAAAACTTCTGTCAATCTCTGAAGGGATTCATTGCAATTCACATTATATCTACATCAATTCAAGCAGAAAAAAAAGGACTTCTTACATCCCTAGGCTTCTTCTAATGTTCTTATTGGGAATCCAAGCTTTCAACTCCCAAAGTATAAAGGAAAGTTAATATGCAAGCAGGATCACCACAGTGCATGCTTTGTCCAGCTAGGAAATTAATTAACTAATTGCATAGTAAATGTATTCGTTTCTGGGAATATCAGAAGTAAAGCATTCTTTTCCACTTTCTCAGTAACTTTCATGGCAATTTTTCTTGCCTGAAGGTTCAGAGACTGCTTTTGCTCTTTATAAATGAGTAGGCTGTGCATTAGGGACTAAGGATTTAGCAGGAAGAATGTTGTTAATGTAGCCAGCTCAAAGTACAGTGCAACTAAAAATGTGATGCTGTATTATATCTTGAGTATTGAGTTGTCACACTTTTCATCACTGAAATCACCAAACTGATGGTTTGTTTCCACAACCATCAACCAACCTGATGTCTTTGTGCTTTGCTTTGGATTCCCAATGCATGATCTCTGCCCTGTGCTGAGTTTTTTCTGCTTCACAGCAGTCTCTTTTTCCATTTCCCTTTTTTTTTCCCTTATCCCTGATACCAGCCACTAACTTGATTTCAGCTGCAATCTCAGAGGGAAGAGACCAGCTGCTCCTTTCTCCATCAATCCTCTGAGCTCCTCAAGCTGGTGCCAGCAGATATAGGAAGAGACATGATGATGCCCTTCAGATGTCACGAGTTGTTCCTGTGGCCCTCAGGGCCTGGGAGGAACAGACTGCTCCTGAATTACAAGAGGTCTGCAGAGGAGGAGAGGGAACTTCTCATCCCAACACGTATCCCCACAGGGCAAAGGACACCTCCCCTAAGCAAAAGTGACTCAGAAGGCATAATACATAGAAAATACTGTAGTTCATACCATACAGCAGCAGCAAAGGAATTATAATAATTCACTCTTCAGATTAGAATCACATTTAGATTTGTGGTGAATTACAAGCAAAAGAAGCTTTTGCATTTAATGACTTCCAATGGAACCAAAATTCTGAGAAGCATCTGGTAGATCCCCTTTTCAAAACAGTCTGAAAAACTATAATAAGGTTGTTGCAGTGTGCTCCCCACACACTGAGACTGGGATACAGACACTTAAGGTTTGGCACCCAAGAACCTTTCACACAGCCTCTCATAGTATTCAGTAGAAATAACTACTCACTGCTTAAATGAAAAGCAAACAGAACAAAATTAAAAGAAGCACTGGCTTGATGGTTCAGATTTTAGAATTAATTTTAAGCCTCATGGCCTCCTCTCTTTTATTCATGTTGAAAACATTGAATTATCTTGATTGATTTGCCACCTGCTACAATCTTTACCTCTAGGGCAGGGTTTATTCCTTAAACAAACTTTTGTATAAAAAAACCCCAAATATATATATACCAAATATCCATGAAAACTATATCCTAAGACACACAGATACCCTCTATGGCAACCATTCACTTCAGCTCCATTGTATTTACTTTTTTTTCTAAACTACTGCCACAACACATTTATTTTATGAACAGGGATGTTTGATTTGTGTACATTCAGCCAATGCCTAGGTCAATAGCAAACTGTTTTCTCCAGACTCTGACATTTGGATTTCAAAATACCAAGACATTCAAAAATTCAGTATTAATCTTCAAAGCATCTGTCAGGTAACCCTTTATCTTGGTGACATATCTATCAACCTTTTGGTAAGACTACCAGAACACTCTATTCTCTCTTTGTGTTTTTAGAAATTACTTTGATGTTTCAGTATTTCTGCAAAAGGTAATCTGGCTTTACCAAAGGTGTCTCATTCCCTTGCTCTGTGTGTAGCTCTTTGTGCTGCAAGGCTCCTGGGAGCTTCTTTGTCATGCTTGTATACCTGCCTGCGCTTGAAGGGGTTCTTGACCATGGAGGTCTGATAAAGAGTGCAGAGACTGTCATTTAGAGTGACACTGTTGATCTCTGACAATTTTTTTCAGGAACAAGTAGAGCTGGGTTGAGATGAGGACAAAGGGTGCAATATGTGTGGCAAGGACAGAGCTTCTGCCTGCCCAGCCTCTGCAGCTCACTAAGAAAACAGGAGAGGCACAGGAATACCACTATGCCAAGACCCTCCTGAGCAGCCTTCTATGAAGGGCTCTGCTGTAGTCAGCTCACAGAAGTTTTCAGCACAAGGAATAGTTAAATATTACAAAATTATTAGGCAAAGAGAGGAGAAGCATGAAGCAACACACAAAGCAGCTAAAATAATATTTGCTACGTAATGTGAAAGAGTACTCCTCAGGCTTCTCTCCCTGTGAAGATTAGTAATAGAGCAAAGACAGGAAAGACATCAAAATATCGTCAACATTGGTTTTTTCACTGAAATCTTCTCATCCTCTTACCTACTGCACTTTAATTAGTTCCCTAAAGACCTAAGTGAAAAGGAATAAAGAGATAACAGTGGACAAGCAAGTGGGAAGAACTATTACTATTATTTCATAAGGGCAAATGGAGACTCAAGAGTAAAGATCTTTTGTTTATTGGTTTTCAGGGAAAGAAAAAAACCTAACAGTCTGAGCCAGAACAAGCTTTATATTATTTTGTTCTGCTTTGAGCAATGCCACCTCACTGGCTCTGTGAAATTCTAGAGGTTTCATATTGTGAAAAGTGCAATCACTGTTTCTCCCAGGGCAGGTCTAGAAACAAACACCCCACATGTATGTCTACATGTACATCTAGTGTATCCACAGGTGCCACCAGACTGCTGGTAACTGAACACATATAAAACCCTAAGGGTTTGGTGCCCAAGTAGAAAAGATAAATAATTAAGAGGATGAGATCTCCCTTAGCAAATTCACACAGCTGAAAGTAGAGGGAAGTTAGAAGCCCAATAGGAAGAAGTGAACTTGTATGCTTGACCTCTTCTTACGCTCCTCTAAGAATTCATTGAGCTTTAGAGACAGGATGAGGAATACATGGACCTTTGGTCTGATCTACTACAGCCATTCCCTTCAAGTGCTTTAATTCCACTTTTTGTCACTGTTTCTGAGATATGTCAGGCTCTTTAGTGCAAAGTGGTAAAAACTAACAAATTATAAAATGCTGAAGCAGCCTGTCCTCTCTTAATGCTTTAGTTCAGGTAACTGTATTTGGAAATTTTGACCTCAGCTGTTCATATTGGCAGGCTGTTGATTAAGATTCAAGTTGCCAGTGCATAAAAGGCAGTATGGTTTATCAGCCAGCTGACACATCAGAAGCAGCATCCAATATGCACCATATAACACACTTCTTGCTACTTCCCAAACTTTAGCACACTCTTCGCTGAATACCAAAATCAGAATTAATGCATGAGCTGAGGGTTGGTAGTAGCAGAGTTCTTAGTAGTAACTGGAGAATCAGGTTTTCTGGAATCAGTGTGGGCTGGCTGAAAGGACAAGAGGAAATGGCCTCAGGCTCTGTCAGAGGAGGTTCAGATTAGACATAAGGAAGAATTTCTTCAGTGAAAGGGCTGTTAAGCATTAGAAAGGCGGTAGAGCCACCATCTCTAGAAGTAATCAAGAAACTGGACATGACTCTTTGTGCTGTGGTCTAGTGATTATGGTGGTGTTCTGTAGGTACAGTTTGTGGTAATTGGGAGTGGGGCAGAGGCTCATCCCTAATGGGCTACAGCTGTGAAAAGCAGGTGAACAGCATTGAAAGCAATGAGACAGGGAGGAAGTAAATAGAAGGCACACAGGTGCAATGTGTGAACGATGAAGGGTTTGAAAGTTTGGGCTAAAGAACAAGATGTGCTGGCCCTGATGTGATATGGTGTTACTCTGTATGGGCAGACACCTGAAGCCTTCTGATGCAGTATGATGTTACTCTGTATGTGTTGAAGCTTTCTGAAATTGTATGATGATACTCTGTGTATTGTGGCCATCTCAACCATGGCATATGCTGTAGTATATGATGCAACAGGTTTTGTTTAAAAGTTGAGCTCGGTGATCTTGGAGATCTTTTCCAACCAGATTCTGTGATCCTGAAGGAAGCTCTCCTACCTACAAGTAACTATTTTTTCACTTTGTAATTCACATTTTCCCCTCATTGTTGTGTGACTTATTTGCTGTCTTGCCCCTTAGTTTCTGCTAGAGTTTCTTATCACAGTATATGTATTTCAAATAACAAGCGAGCTGAGAAGCGACAGCAAGGTGTCAGCCTCCATTGCTTTTGTCCTCTGCTGCCTTTGATTTTGAGGAATGTTTTATCACAGATAACAGTGGAGAACTTTAGTTCACTGCAGATGCCACTTCTGCTCTGAACAGGTCCCACCATTTTTACCTCATCCCATCCTACACCTATTGTGGCTGGACAAACATATAATGCTTTTCATGTCAAACAACACTGTTTCAGAACAATAATAATATTGCCTTTTCACTAACAGAAACTCCTCTGTTAAGCCAAAGAAAATTTAAGTAACTGTGGGGTTTGATATGAGTTCTTAATTTTTTTCCCAAAGATTTCTCACTGCTATTTTATCATATGTTTTCCAATGAAACTTACTGGGGATAAACTGAGATGTAAAGCATGGTCTGAGGGATGAAGTACTCGAGGCAAGGCAGTGCAATGATCTACTCAGTACTGGATGAGAGCAATATTAGGACAATAAGATTAAATAGTTTGAGTGAGTCAAATAACCTTTCCTCATTTGCAAGAAACAGCTTTGTTCCTATGATTCAATTGATTGCTCAGTAAAGGTTGTGCAGCTCATTTGCTGTGGTTTCTGCACCAGAAATTAATAAATGAGGCCAGAGTGTTCTGAATCTACTTGGTGACCCACTGGTAAGTAATTTTAGCTACCTGCTTACTATTTGAATGGAGGCTTGCATGACTGAAGCCTTTAAGCAACATGGTAAGGAATGATACATAAAGCCACTCAAGAGTGTAAATCACAGCCTCAAACAGCTTGTTCCACAGATAGTTGTGTGTCCCTCAGCACCTCCATCTTCTCAAAAAAAAACTGTATAGCAAGACACTGCTGAAGTGTAGAGCTGACTCCTGCTGGGAGGTGGAGAGAGGGTTGATGGGATTTTTTGGTTTATTTTATATACAAATTATGACTGCAAACAGAGAGAAAATGTACATATTAAACTCAGTATATGAATCCAGTATGACTTTCCTGAACAATAGTAAAAAAAAATTAGAAGAAAGAAAGTTTTTCAAACAAGATGCGGTCCTGTCTTCACTGACTTCTCAGAACAGAGAAAATGAAAAAACCTTTGAAAGCATGTTTTTTTAGCCAGTTTTACCCAGAGATTTAACCAACCTCCACATTCTTAAGAGCTCCAGCACTCTGAGTATTCAATCTATGCTGCAAGTGCCCTCTGGCCTATGTGTCCCTCACAAGAGAAAGCTATGTGGGAGATATGGACAGGTGCCCATACAGGTCTTTCCCCGGTGCAAGACTGGGGTCCAGCAGTCCTGAATCTCTCCCCTCATTAGATGCAGCTATTTTAAGAGGACTGTGATGAAGAGAAGGGATTTGACCATGTCTGAGGAGGTTTGACAAGCTGTAATTGCTTTCTAATCTCTTAACAATACATGGTAGAAATTATGCATAGGCTTAAGTGATTCTCTGAACTTGGGCTACGGTGGAAAATCAAGCAAATTGTTTGGAAGGATGTCTTCATAGATGAGGGTATTAGCTATGTAAGGTTAGAATAATCAAGCAGTGATAGATGCCTCAAGTTCTAGTGCACATTTATCTCTTCTGTTTCTTACTGTTTTCCATTTAAATTTAAAAAAAATATATTTATATGCTTTCAGTTTTCTTTTCCCCTAGACAGCTTCTCTTGTAAGTGATACCAGAAAACCCTACCATGACATGCCTATGCTACAGTGATACAAACTTTTTTGTTTTGCTTTCTCTTGGCTACCAGAATGGGCTTTTATTTTCAGTAATGCTGTACGTTCTTTCAGATGATGATAATGTAAATTGATATATACCCTGAAAGGATAAATAAGGGTACTGACACATAGCAGCTGATTGACAGGAACTGTTTAAGTGCTGTCATATGGCTGGCATGTCACTTAGTGATCAAATTCTTCTCCTGCCAGTAAAAATTACATTGATGCCTCATGTGGATTTTAACCTCTCTATAGCACCATAGCTCCATTCACAGAATTTACTATGAATACCACACATTTAAAGAGATTGCACAAAGAAATCTCCCGTGTTTGGTTGGCTTCTGCTCCATATTTGTGCCAGCTCTGCCTGCAGAATAACACACATCTCTACTAGTCCACAGGCACATTCAGCAGTTTATATGGAAACATGCAGAGAATGAGGTTAGTTGAGCATATCATAGCAGTACACGGGCCCTTCCAAATCTTGTATTGGCACGGGATATCCTAAAGATACCCTTTTAGAGACAATTTTTATCATTTAAAACCATGACTAAATAAATAATCTTGACATTATGTAATCAAGACATTAGTCTGCTGAAAGTATGTTGAGAAATTTGTTTACAGTATCATCATAGCTCAACCTGGAAGTTCAAGGAAGAGGCAACAGCAATTTTATCTCTGTTAAAACAGATTTCTAGAGCCACATTATTACAAATGCAATTATGATTATTTTGACTTCATTAAATTGTAGGATTATACAATGGTCTGGGTTGGAAGGGACCTTAAAGATCATTTGCTTCTAATTCCCTTGCCAAGGTTAGGGACATTTTCCACCACACAAGGTTGCCCAAAGCCCCATCCAATTTGGTCCTGAACACTTCCAGAGATGGGGCATCCACAATCACTCTGGTCAACCTGTTCCACTGTCTCACTACCCACACAGTAAAGAGTTTCTTTCTAAAATCGAACCTAAACCTACCTGCTTTCAGTTTAAAGCTATTTCCCTTCGTCTAGTCTTTCTTGGACCAAAACTGTGTTTTTTGAAGGATACTAAGTAGAGGCTCAGCCTAAAATATTTCACACTCAAATCACTGCTATTAAGAAGGCTGATTTTAAACTGGCTTCATCATCATGACAAATATTTAAACACCAAGTACACACATGATCAGTCCAGGTCATCATTTCCTTCATTTAATATTGCCACATTCTGCATTACAGCATGCTTTGTGAGTTGAACAAGCTGGGGCCATGAATGCAACTTGTGCAAAGCTGCAGGCCAGTGCAGAAGAAAGGTGCCACCGACATGAAGCAAGCATGGCTGCCCCAAGCAGAGTGTGCACACCAAATGCACTTGGTATGCCAAAATTGGGGAGTTGTACCTTCCCTTCCTCTTCATGCTCATTATTTGTGAGATATGTGTCAGAGCTCAGCAGTCACTGTGGGAGGGAGGAAAATAAAGCAGCTAGACAAGAGACAGAGAGGCATTTGTGCATGGCATGAGGTAGAGGAGGCCTGGTAGAGTTTGAAGACAGATTGGCTGTTGCAGAGGTAGTTCCCATTCCTAAACAATTGTCATTGAGGCAAGAGAGATGGAAAGGCAGTGCTACACAAGGCAGAAAGGCAGGGCTGTGGAAGGCAACATTCTGAAGGCATTGATGGAAGGAGGGAATACATGGATGTCATGGCTCTACTTTGCATATTGGAAAAAGAAAGCAGCATTGATCAGCTCACACAATGTCTGGAGATCTGAGTTTTGATGACACCAAAGGAAAAATCAGTATAAGAGAGAAACGCATAAAGAATTTTAGCAATAGAAAGTAAGGCATCAGCATGTACAGCACAGACCAGAGGCAAATTTAGCAGAGGGCAGACTGCAGAACTGACATTTTAGTACTATTTCTGCTCACTGTGAAAATATAATATAGTAATCAGCTAATTCCTAATCTTGTCTGCTTATTAACTTTCCATCTAATTGCATGATACAAAACTTGAAATTAACAGAACATTTAGGTGTTGCAGATTTGTTTATTCAAGGTTCCCTGCAGCAAGCTGCAGAGGAATTATTCAAAAATTTGAAGTGAAACATTGATTAAGAAATCCTTAGGAAATAAAGTCATTACTCAAGGGAACAAAATCCACTTCAGGGAAGCTCTGAAGATCTGGCAGTCAGCATATTTTTTAAAATTCAATAAAGTTTTCATGAAATGAATGCACCTGTTCTGGAGCAGCTGAATGCTCACAGGAAACCTTGAAAAACCTACATTTTAGAAGGAGTTCTGCCAAATGGCCTATATATTATCTTTCTTCCATTTTGACACATTGATATAAAAAGTAACATCTTTGCTTCTCAGAAGTTCATCTGTCTCTTCTCATGATGCTTACACAGATGAAGTCATACTTCTCATGATGACAGTCATTTTACTAGGACTACATTTGATGCTGCAAACAAGGGGGAATTAGTCATAGATGCTGATGGGCTCTTAAGAAGCCAAATGTTCTCATGGAGAGGCTCCCCTGTGATGAAACCATGACAATAAAAGATCCAACACTCCTGGCAGACAGAATGATAATGACGTAAAGAAGAGTGTTTTGTGACGTTTTCCTGGAGGCATCCATTTTTATCCTGTATTTCATACATGATTCAAAACTAGACTAGTGTGTTTTGAAAAGAATACATAAGAAAATATAAGAAAATATGTTCCCAGGAAAAATCTGCTTATAAAAGTCTGCTTTTGATATAGTTCTTCAACATATTAAATAGATGAGAAACAAATAATAGAGGAAAATAAGTAGTAAAATATTATTTTTCATATAAAAATGTGTAATTTGAACAGAAAATAGAAAAATTGCAACCTGTTCTTTCAAAACATGTTAAGAATATTTGCCCTGTTCTTAACAAAAGGTAGAAAATGAGATTAAAACACCTGGATACCTGCCTCTTAGGAAGGCAACCCTTGGTGGTAAGCCATTAGCATCTTGGCATCCTTCCCCATCCAATCTGTTTCAGGAGGATTTCCCTTCCTACCATGTACACCACCAACCCATTGCCAATCCCCTTCAACTTTATCTGCAGAAGCCAAGTGCAAAGCAAGTCTAGCCCACCAAACCAGCCAGCCTGCAAACACAGCCTGGTCCTCACTGCACACAAGTACCTTCTGCTTTCCTGGCAAAACAGCTGATCAGTCCTCAAAAGAGAGGATTTCCTCCACTCCAGCCATGAGTATATGACTTCCTCAATATCTTCTTCCCCTGCCCAAGCCTAATACTGCAGGCTTTCTCAACACAACCAGCCTGATACCAGGGCTCTCTTTGCCTGCTGGGGTGATTTGTAATCCTGTGGTGCCAGGATCCTGCTCCCTCAAACTGTCACTCCTATCTGCCTCTTCTCATCTAGTTCAACTTGAAGAAAATTTTTCTTCTGAAATACAATACTTACAGAAATAAAGGTCACACAACCAGGCCAAAGACATGATCAGCAAAAAAGTGAGAAGCATCAGGATTACAGTCCTTCTCAGAAACAATAATAACTACTTTACAGAGAAATAGATGCTTTTCTTCCCTAGTTGAGGCAGTAGATAAGCTCTATTGAAGTCAAAGCAGTAAATGTGCTTTGAAATTCTGAAGTACTTTCACAGCAATTTTCACAAATTGATCTCCTTTTCTGAAGCACTGCAGAGTGTTGAGATCATTGCTGTTGAGCAGAAAGAGTTAAGTGTAGCAGCACTACAGAGCCCTCATTATATGCTGACAATGATGTTTTGACTTCAGTGCTCTCTTCATACTGTGGACAAATACTGAGTTGTCTGCCTATCTGCTCTGTGCTGAAAGTTCTTCTGAGGTTTTCAAATTCAAAGGGTCTAAACCCACTCCAAGCAAAATCACCATTGACTTCCAGCGGCATAAGAGAAGCCTTTATAAAAGGAAGATAGATAGAAGATACAAAAAAAAAAAAACTTCTTTATGAAATATAACCCATATTCTTGAAAGCTATACAGTTATTCCATAATCCAAATATGTTTAACAACAGGAGTAAGAGCTATCTCATCTTACAAAACAGCTCCTCTCTTCAATTTTTGAACTGCAGAGCTAAGTACCAAATGGTATCTCTGGTGATAAATGACAAACTGAATCTGAATTTTGACCAGCAGGATGCACTTATTTTACAATTAGAGGCCTCTTTTGAATACAGTGGTTCATCTGAACAGGTAGACATCATCCATTAGGAGCTAAACTTGGACCAGCAATTTTGTGTATGGCATGAAATATAAACATTGTTTCACCACTGTGGATGGGTGGCACACTGATCGAATTATCCCAGCTTTGTAGTCTTTATTAAATAGTTCCTGAACTCAGCCTGATACAGAAGAGATCTCTTCCCTCAATGAATATGCTGCAAAGTACTCCTGCCACGCGCCCTGCTGACCCAAATGAAGCCAGGGATTTCCACACTCTCAATTCAGTGCAGCTACTAGGTGGCATACAAGAGCCAGCTCTCCCGACCTGCCATCATGCTCCTGATCTGGAGATGCCTCAGGGAAGCTTCAGTGCTGGGCCTCTTCACCCCTTTTTGTGAGAAGCCTGAGAAGCCTCAAATTTGGCACATTACCCAGCACCAAGGACAGTGCTTATGACACCATTCTAAGATGCTGTACATGAAAGAACAAAATCTGTTCCTCATGCAAATGTGATAATAAACAGCTTTTACAAAGTAAAAGTATATCCAGAATGACTGGTAAAAGATGGAAATGAGCTTCCACAACTCCTCACTCATGTCGTAACTGGCTTTACTTTACTACTGTTCTTTCTTTCTGTAGTAGAAAAATCTTACTCTACATTTTAGTTATCTCACTATTGCCACTAGCACAGAAGCATATTTGGCCTGATAATTCATTTCTGAAGCTGCTGTGGGATAGGCATAGTAGTGATTTGTAAAGCTACCCTTTTGTCTGACCATGCCATAGCAGAAATCAATTGTTCTGCTGACAGAAGTCTCAGAGGACAAAGTAATGCAAGATATCAAATGTATTCTAGTTAGTTTTTCTGTCTCTGTATCTGTTACAGCAAGCTCATGGGCACTCTGTTTCCCCTTCCCCGGGACCCTGTGACTCTGATCAAGATAACCCTGGATCCCTCCTTTCTGCCCCAACAGGGTTGGGGGAGAGCCAGGGAAGCCCACCCTGTCCAAAGCCTAAATAGACCCCTGACATTTCCTGTTCGTCCTCTTTTGCCCTGCTCTCCACAAGGACATCACAGAATAAAGAGAGCTGAACCAACAAATCTCAGGGTAAGAGCCTCTTTTGGAAATCTTTACCATCTCCTGATATTCCTCCCCTCACAGCCTCGGATCTCTGGGCTAGCCTGATTATTCGGGGGGGGGGGGGGCTGTGTGAGGGAGGGGAACGACAATGTACCTTCAAGAAGTGGCAGGAAAAATATAAATTCAGTTTAATGAAGGAAAAGGCCCACTCAAGTCATCCACAGGTGGTTATGTTTTTTACCCTATTCATGCCACAGGAACAGGGACACCATCGAATAATTAATTAACCTGTCCTGACAGTATGTTAGGCTACTCAAAGGACTGAAATTGTGCAATGCCAATAGACTGTGAACACAAAGAAGGTTTGTAATGAATTTTTAAATCCATTTTTTCTACATCTAAGTCCCTTTTGGCTTCTGGCAGTTGAATCTTGCAAGAACGTAGAAAAGACAAGTTGTGAAAAATATTAGGAGGGAGCAGGGGTAACAAGGGGGACTGAGGTAGAGCTTCCTGTGTAAGGAGAGAGGGTGGACTTGAGGATCATCTTAGCTGAATTAAATCACACCAGCAGATGTTCTCATACCTGCTGCCAGCTCCACTGAGAAGATACAGACATAAAAAATAAACTCAAATTACCTTTTATCAGGTTATGTTGCAAAGTTGAGAGGTGGCATTAGGATGATTGGAGGCTTCTCAGAGCACCACAACCCAGTGATAAAGTAGAACATTGCAAATGCAGCAAGCAAAATAGTTCTCCCATCCAAATCTAATGAATTCACTAATCACATTGCTGTAATTTTCTTTCAAGATGTTGGTAGGATAAGTGGGTACCTCGGGAGCCAGTACTGCCTGTGGAATCTAGAACTTCTGCTGTTCCTTTATTGGTGTGCGTGGGAAAGTGCTTTCCCTGGATGCATTTATATGCTGGCTTTAAATACTTATATTTACTTGGGGACTCTAAATACTGTTATAAGTGGTAAATTGTCATTAGGTCATCTTCCTGATGCATCCCAGATTAAAGCTAATGCCCTTCAGGTGGGGGCTATTAAATTAGCCTACCACCATCTGACAGGTATCCTCTGATCAAAAATGTATTGTCTTCTCTGTTTAGATCAACTTTAGTTCCTCCTGGGTAGAAATATAATCCCATGAGTAGTTCAAATGTTTTCAGATGTGTGGAGTTGGGCAGGCCAGAACCAAGCAGGAAATTACTTTTCCCCCTTAATTATAACTACAATTTGTATTTGAGTAGGACTTGTATTAGGTGGTAAAACTTTGTGCTTTGCACTTTTTCTTTGCATACATAAAATTTATACTGCTAATTTGATGCTGCAACAGAGCAAGTGGTGTAAACTTTCTAGGCCTTTTGGTGGTTAAAAGTCTTCTTTAGGGATGTCAAGAATTCTGTTCATAAAGTGGCTAAATTTCCTCCAGTGCCCAAATAAGTGACTGCTCAAGAATGCCAGGGCGATTTAGGGCTGGTTGAACAGGAACTCAGAGTCACAGATATTGCACTTACGGTTTACCACAGTGAAAACTGGACTGGTTAGGAAAAAAGCAGCCGGGCATAGGTTAATTTTTAATTTCTTTTGAATGGGGTTCTGATATTTCTTTGTATTAGAAGATATTGGAATGATGAAGTGCACTTTCTTTGCAACGCATTTTGCATGTGATGGGGCCCAAGAGTTTGTACAGAATAAAGGAGTGTCTGTATTTCTATTTCTGTTTGTGGGTAACTGTAGTTTCTTGCCTCTGTATCTTAAACATATTTGCCAAACACTGTCAAAGAACAATTGCATTTTAAAATATGAGGTATTCGCTCATCTGTAGTAAGCAGACAAATATTCTGATTTATTTTTCAAGAATTATCTAACCTAGACAAGTCACATAGGAGTATTGTAGTATAAGATGCTCTTCAGACAAAAGAAACAAGCATTTTGACAGTGAGTTAGTTGACAGATGTCAATTTTAAACAAGATTATCACACATTATCCCAAGAGATTGAAATTATTTTAGAGAGAGCATTCAAAACAGAGATCAATTCTCTAAAGAAAAGGAGTTAGATGCATCTGAAATGAAAATGAAGGATCCATGCAGGCAATATAACCAGTCTTCCATCCTTTGAAACAGGCTTGACATTCCACTCCAGAACAACCTTGATAAAACCACCTAATATGTCTTCTTTGGTCAAAGCCTTTCCTCACAAAGAATACATGAAGATAAAAGAAATTTCATAATTATTTGAGCTGACACAAAGCTTCTCACAGAATCCATGCAAAAATTAATCTCCAACTATGTTGAAAACCTGGTATTTTAATATTTTAATATGTAACTACTTGCACACACATATCCCTACAGTTCTTGACAGTCCAAGTGTGTGCATGTACATGCTTAGAGTAGATTAAAGAAAACTTTTGACCTGTCAAGTACATGAAGGATGCCAACGAATCTTCAATACAAAGTGCTAATTTGCTAGACACTATTCCTGACAATTTATTTTAACTCAGAGAAAATATTTTATTTAACTGAAACTGTGGGTTATTTTCATAAATTTTATTAGGGTCTATTCCATTACTAAGATTTGCTTGATGCAGCCCCTCAAACTTTGCCATGTTGCATCTTTGGTAACCCTGACCACTAATCTACTTCTGTTGTTGTTTTATTAAAGTGATTAATAATAAAGTTACATGGTTTATAAAATACCAGAAAATGATCTTCAGAAACCCTGAAAATATAGCATCATTTCCTCGACACCATTCCCAAACATGTAAGTAGGTAAATAAAACAATTAATAATGGAAGTAATATATGCTCAAAATTGCTCTTTCAAGTCAAGTGAAAATAGAACATGTTGCAGGAATACTGCACAAGATCATCCCATTTTTCTATCCCTAGATGACCCAGCCCTGAGATAAAAACACTGAGAAGTTTGGATTAAGGTAGCCCTCTTAAAGCCTGCAGTAGGATTTTATGTTGGGATTTCTGGAGTGAGATCTGTGGCACAGATCTACACAGTTACTACACAGTTACTACACAGTTACTACACAGCAGAGATTTTACAAACTGAGGCAGGCTGCATCCAAGCAGCATCTCAGTACTGTCTAGATTGCTGGCCTTCTCAGAATTTTTAGAATTTAGCACAGGGAAAAGACAAGCTGCTGATGGTATATTTGGAAATCTCTTTGACTGAAAGCATAAATTTTTCCCCTTTCTTATTCCCCATTCAGATGGTTGGTAACAGGGAAATAGCTGTCTCATTTCTTCAAGGTCCCTCAGAAGCTGGTCCAGCACAAAACAAAAGTGAATGGCCCCATTATGCTAAGGGATCATAATTTTAAAAATACCAGGGATGCTTTTCTTAGCCAGTAATTGCAAATTCAATTTTAGTACACTGAATGTCAACAGGCTTCGAGGAGCAAGCACACTGTAAGCTGGAGTTTGCCAAGTTCAAGACAATCACAAGTGCTCTTTATTTCTCTGGTCACTCAATAATATTAGACTTCATTAAAGAGGAAGGATTGCATTGCAGAAACTGAGCCCCAGAGATAGCATCCACTAACAAATATACAGAAAAACTGAACTTGCAAGCTACCATGGCAGAGTTTAACCTGCCACCAAATACAGAGAATACCACCTGGTATTCTCATTTAATATAGCCTTTCTATTGTGCTGCTTACAGGATGTCAAACACAGATGGAAAGAGCAAAATTAGAAATCAAAAGGATTGTAAAATCAGAATTTATCATAACACTGTTTATAGGCTCTTATCCATAGATCGTAGAATGATTTGGGTTGAAGGGACATTAAAGACCACCTAGTTCCAAGCTCCCTGTCACAGGCAGGGGGCCTTACCACTAGACCAGGTTGCTTAAACTGGTTCTTGAATCCTCCAGGGATGGCGCATCCACAACTTCTCTGAGCGACCTGTTCCAGTGCCTCACCACCTTGACAGTAAAGATTTTCTTCCTAAGATCTGATCCAAAGCTACCCACTGTCAGTTTAAAGAATTCGTCTCTGTCCTGTCCCTACATGCCCTTGGAAAAAGTCCCCCTCCAATTCCCACAGGACCTGTTTAGGTACTGAAAGGTGCTCCAAGGTCTTCCCAGAGCCTTCTCTTCTCCAGGCTGAACAATCCCAGTTCTCTCCATCTGTCTTCATAGGAGAGGTGCTGCTGCCCTCTGATCATCTTCATGGCCCTGTTTTAGACCCAACAGAGCAGGTCCACGTCCTTCTTGTGCTGGGGGCCCTAGAGCTGAAGGCCGATATTTTACTGTTAAAAGAATAGTATTAACTTTAATTTCATTTTGCTGAAGACTGAACCTTTTCACCTTAGTATCTCAGGGTGCTTTATGTTACACTCCACCCCACAGTAGTTAAAATGCTGCTATGAAATCCCGCTGGTATCAAGCACATCAACACTCTGATAGAACTAAAATAAAAATGAATGTGTAAAGAAAGCTCATAGCCCTGTGCTGCACCTGAGGCATGCTGTCACCCTCACTGCTCACAAAGAGCTGTGCTTGCCCCACCAGAGACATAAATACACCCACTGATCTCGTGTTTCTAAACATGCATATTAATTTATGTCTAAAACCCCCAGTCACGTGCAACCCATTTCCTCTTTTTGCCATCTTTAATTCTGAATGTGGAACAGTATTTCTTTTTTTTTTTTTTTTAATGACAAACTTGCCATTAATTTATAAAGAAATTTTGGGTCCACTGATTTTAGTGAAAACAAAACATTGCACCTGGAATGGAGAAAATATCTAGGCTAAAGATGATTAACTATTTATATTTGTCTCTGCCTTTTCAATAGACATTCTCTCTCCCAAGAGATCAGGGATCAACCTCTACTTAGGTATTTCATCCTTGCCTTTGGCATTAAAACCCTACCCCCTTCAAGCACTGTCTTAGTAACGTTCTTTCTATTCTAAGGAATAAAAATAACAACGAAATGAATGATTAGGCATGTTATATATGGCATTCAGTGATGGGGAAGAAATGAGATGGTAAAAAACTGCATTATATTTATACTGCTTCCTTATGCTTGCTTTTTTGTTCCAAGAATAAGATGCTTTCTCTTTTACATTCTGATTGTGCTTTGTGGCAATCATTATTCAGGGAATGAAGCATTTTAATGACTTTAAAATTAATTTAGTAGTCTCAGCCTAGCTCCCAGTGAACACGTGTCCACATAAAAAAAAAAAAAAAAAAAAAAAAGGCCCACTAATTGGGAGTCTCATTGGCATTCACAGCACAGAAGCCAGGAGCCCCATAGACTTTAAAGCCAGAAGTGACCATTGTGATCATCTAGTCTGACAGGTCATGGGACTTCCCTGAATTAATTATTGCTTCAAATCTAAATAAGCAGTGATATACCTCAAGCCTGTTTTTTACTAAAACATCCAATGTCAATTTTCAAGTTTCAAGTAATGAAAAATCCACTACAATTCTCATTTAGGTTATTCTGCAAGCTGATTGTACTCCCTGTTAAAAAGAAAAAAGAAAAAAAAAAAACCATTAAAAAGAAACCACACCGCAAATCTCAATTTTCCTTTGAATTTCCATACTATAAACTTTAAAGTTTGTGAACATCTTGCACCTTAGTTTGCTGAAGTATCCTATTTGCAAATTATTAGGGGGATATGAACATCAGAACAGGAGGATGCTTTTTTTTTTAACACTGCTGTTTAGTTGTTGAGTCATTTTTCCAGGAAATTGGAAATCTATATTCAGAGCATTCCTAATCTTGGGAATAGGAAATGCACAGTATCCATTTCCCACAATGTCCCAGTTGCTAGTCTAGCCACTGCTGTAAACTTGAGTCTGGACCCTGGAATACTGAGTAGTCTTCTTCTGGAAGATGGGTCACTTTGTTGGTCAAGGACACAGTGTTTCTGAGGGCAAAGATAAGACACTGGAAAGTTTTGTATTTAGCCTGAAGTGTGAGGCCCTTCAATCACAGAGAGTATGTTATACTACAGTATATAGCATATACATTATATATAATATTAGTCTTAAAATTTGAATAGTGGAAGAACTCATGAGCTTAAAACTCTTCACAGTGCCTTTTGCCCCCATCCTCTTTGCCAGCAGAGTTCCATGGTATTTTTGGTTATAATTCAATCTTTATAATTTCACCCCTGTATTTCCTGTGCCATACCTATTAACTCAGTACTACTCACTGGATTTTACATTACAGATCTGGTAGTCCAATACATTGCATCACCAATTATTTTTTGTCAAATTGTTAGTGTTAGGTTGCTAATTATACAAAATTAGAATATGACCAGCTAACTAGTGGCACTATGATATTGGAGAGCAGCTCCATCTTTTCAAGGGACATAATTAGATGTAGCTAGCACTGCATATTCCAGCAATAGAATAACTGGTTTTTCCAACAGATTGAGTTAATAGGGATTCACCCTAATTAAAAGCTTGAAGTTTTAATGGAAATATAAAGCCTTTCTTGGGAAAGATCTCTACTTTGATTCACATTCAAGTCACAGTGGCAGCACAGTTCTTAAGAGACCACCAGCAGAAGTGAGGCTGTTGAACACTCCAGGAGCCCTCAAGAGGACCAAGGTATGAAGCTTATAATAAGAAGGCATAGTAGTGGGTCAAGATCTACCAGTGAATAAATGGTGCATCTGTGGTCTAATTAAAGCACTGCTGATTCTTTCTTTTTTGGCTATTAGAGTTTATGTGTACCTGGAATATGTTAGGGTAGAAACCCTGACCTCTAGTTTAGAGACAGTTTAGTCTAAGTAGACTATAAAAATATTATGTTCTACCTACTCAGCTGAAATTTAGGATATTTTTAAATGTTTTGTTTGGGGTTTTTTATGCGTAAGATCCTCTTCCCTATAAGTTCAAAGAGAATAAAAAGAACATTGAAGAGCTGGTTGCTAACACACACACTGCCTTGGTGTTAAGAAACTCTTTTCAATAGGTGCTTTAATTACTTAATAGCCTGGAATGAAGTTATAACCCTTTCGTTGTGGTTGTGATTACTGACAGCTAAAATATACAGCTCTGGCAGAGTAAGTCCCTCTCCAGAAAATAGAGCCTCTGCCTCTGACACTACCCAATACTCCACTTAATTACGTTATCCTTCATTTAGATGATGATTCTATTGCAACATCTAACAAGGAGAAGATACTGCACAGCAATGGTGAGTGGCTAGGACAGCTTCTTGATCAAGGCATTTATTGAATTACACATACTGAGGATGCAGCTGGACAGTGAAAACTGATGCTCTCGCTAGGTGATGAAATTCTGCTCTGTTGTCTTTTAATACAGACTGCACCCAAGTAAAGATTAAAAGAAGAAATATGGAGTATAATAGATTACATGCACTGTGAGATTTCTGCCCAGATATTTTTATTCATAACAATATTATCTCTCTTATTATCTCCATGACACTTTAGGATCACTTAGTTGGCCCAGCTACAGATCTACCAGTTGTCCCAATTAGGTGAAATCTTCAGTACAACAGATATTAAGTGGAGCAATTAAAAGCTTCTGCTAAGCCATTACAAACTGAACACAAACCATACCGGGGCATGTGTAAACGCTAACCTTTTAAAGCCAAGCCCGTCTTTCTCTCCAGCAAGAGAGCTGTAATGCAGGATTTCACAGAGAATGTGGCAGTGCCTGTGCAGGGCAGGGAGCTGGTTTGCTGTCCCGGCAGCAGAGCTGGGGGTGAGGAGCTGGCAGCACCTGCTTTGAAGCGCTGCCATCAGCATGGCAGGGCTCCCACAGCTGCCCCGGGCTCCAGGGACAGCAGGGACAGCAGCCTGGCACCATCCCATGCCTGGCATCCCACACCTGGCATCCCACGCCTGGCATATGGACTGCCCACAAAGGAGCACCCCTGGGCCCTGCTGACACAGTGTGGCTTGAGGATGGTCTTTGGGGTCCCACAGTAATTTCAGAAGGCCTTTAGGACTCCCTATTTTAATTAGAATATTAAGCCTGAATGGCCACTGAAGCCAAGGGATAATCCTGGAACAAAGCCAGGAAAGACAAACTGGATCAATCCCAATACAGGCAATGAACACAATCAGCACTGTGATTATTTTAGAATAACATGGCTTAGCAAATAGAGGTGGATTTGAGTTCAGGGACTCATATGCTCAGCCTCAGTAGCTATGCAAAAGACCTTTCCTGCAGAACAGACCATGCTGTCCCACCTCTGGGTCTTTTCTCCCTTAGCAGCCAAGACAGCACTTCCATTCCCCAATGTGCTTTACGGACAGATGAAGCCTCAAACATCCTGCTTGAAAAAAAAGGTAATCCATTCTGATGTAACCAGAAAAGACATCTCAAAATTTTTGGGGAAGAAGAAGGGAAAGGAAGAAGGAAAGAACATTAAATTTTATGATAAAAAATGGGAGACAGTAATAAAGAGAAATAAACTCATGTGAGAGTAGCTGAGCCTTCCTACCAAAACACTTCTAAGTATTTGTCTTTGGTAGCAGTGTTGAACATTTGAAGGAAAACTGTGCAAGCTTTAGAATAATGCAAGTTAGGATTAGCTGTTCTACAGGTCAAAGGCATTTCCTTTGCTTTACTCTTGCTTCAAGAAAGGTAGAAAAATTTTATGTGCATTTGGTACCTTTTTCAGTTACACATTCACACACACACAAAGGATCATCACCTCCAAAAGCTTTAAAATAAACACTGCACAGCCTTCTGGAAACCCCAATTGATTACACAGAGAAAGACACATGGCAGGGCTGCTCTTAACACTCATAGGACAAGCATTCAGATGTGACCATTGAATTTCACTCAGCAGTTTACATATACCCTCCAAGGGCCAGTTAACTGACCAAATGAAGCACTAAAGTCTAATTCTGTAATTCTGTAGGAGAGGAGAGTATATGGAAGTCTAACTACAATTGCCAAAATCTTGCTTTGAGAGACATATGGCAATCTCGCCCAATTGCATGGTGACTGCCAGAAAAAATTGAGTTTCTACTTTAAGCTCAATTCCTCCTTCATCATTGTCCCTGTCCCCATGTAGTCATTTACACCTGTGCAAAGTGAATGGAAAGCATTACCAAGTGAGAATGAGAACAATTTATCATTCCTTTCTACACCCACAGCAAAGAGGGAGAAGCAGGCACTGAATTTATCAGGTTTAAAAGAGATTGAAAAGTCAAACAAATGTTTTTGTACAATTCTTTTACAAAGGAAATTAAACACAAAATTGTAGTCTAATACAACATTATCATTTTGAATTTACCTTCAACCAGGAAATACATAATTATGCTACCCTTGGAAGCAACTGCATGGCTAAATTTTGGACATTGTGAATGCTATGAACTCTGTTGAAGTTCAATGAAGCAATACATGAACAAAATTAGCTTAAATAGCAAGAAAATTTAAATTTAATTGTCTTAAATTACCTTTGTTTGAATTTACATATTTATGCACACAGATATATACACTATATGTATACATTGCTCACTAAAGTTAGCACAAAATATTAATTACAAAGGAATGGTGTTCGAATTATAGTTTCAGAAAGATTAAAGTACTAGAGTAACAATATCAGAAAGCACTGACTTGCACATAAATTCTCACATATTATTTCATATTAATTCAACTGTTGCAGAACGTTTTGTGTTCAAAATTTTTCTGTGACCACCAGGCTGACCTAAAGCTTAATTATATCCTTGAATATAGTGTTACATAGTTTTGGTTTTTAAATTATGATTTAAATAATAAAAATCATCAGAACTTGGAAGTCGCATACTTTATGAAAACAAAATCACGTTTACATGAAGAGGTAATAATATTTCAAAAAGGGATGTTTCATATCAATATTTGAATCTCTGAAAACATAAAGATGTGAATTTACAAGCTGCTAAGTACATTCACATTGGATCTACAAACTGTTTCAAATGCTCAGCTACATCAGGTACACAATAACTGGAAAAGAAGCATTATAATGATGGCATCATGCAACTATTTACTTTAGGTATTAAATGTGCTTAGAGTTATTTGCAGTTTTAATTAAGTTTTCACTTTCTGTGGAGCACTTTATACACATCAGAGAATGTATAATGACAGACCTTGATTTCTTTTTTTTCTGCTGAACACAAACCATTATTTGAGAACCAAAAAGAATGGGAATAATACAGCAGGATTTAAATCTGCATTCCAGCTTTCTTTAAAAAAAAAAAAAAAGAGAGAAAACAATACCCTTCTCCAAAACACTTTTTATAGATGACAGCCAATTTTTACTAATTAGTTCAAATGGCCATCTCTGAGGGAGAAAAACATGCTTGGTAGAATTTAATATAAAAGATCAGCTCCACACCTCTAACACAATAAAATGTTTACTAGCATAAAATTTTCTGCACTTGTACATTATTCTGTTTCACAGATTGTTAAAATTTCGTTGTCTTTTTCTGTCAAATATTACGCATGAGTAATAAAAAGTTTATTTTAAATAAGGAATAAACCTACTAAGGAAATAAGACTACCAAGCAGCACTTAAATTATGAAAATTTATCTTGAAGTTTTTCCACTTATATGTCTTTAAATAGTGTCCAAACTGAGCCAGTACTGGCACAAAAAGATCTTTCTTTCATATTTATAATATAGAAATTATTCAGCTTAAAAAAATAGTTTTCAGAAATGGAGTTTATTTCATATAAAGTTTAGCCCACTTACTGATTTGATCAACAGTGCCAGGAAATATGTTACTGAGAAATAAAGCCAGTACCCACTCTGTCTATGCATTAAGAATTTTGCTTCACTCTTCTTAATTTTACTTTCAGAGTAAGATCTGCCTGTCTCCTCAAACTTCTGATAGAGCATGATAGATGGTACTAGGGAAATAAAATTAGCCAGCTGATTTGCCCCCCAAGACAAGGGAGCAGAAGGGAAGGTGGAAGCCTGGCATCTCAAACTGTTGGAAGGACTAAGGGATGTGCATGTATTCATCATTTGTTTCTCAGAGGGTGGTAAGGTCTGTTAGGAGGAAGAGCGATGGACAGCTGGAGAGGAAGCCCAGGCTTCAGCCACCCTGAGACAATTTCTTGCACAGTTGAACCTCTAAGTCCTGGGGCTAGCTGGCACCACGCAGCTACGTGTCCAAGGAAAGGCTAACAGGCCTAATCATACAGAGCTCTCTCCAAGACAGCTGTACATTGCAATAAATGAGAGTGGGAATTAATTATTTGGATCATCAGTATGAGCAACAGTAAAGGAGCAGAATTGAAGGGAAGCTACAAGGAGGCAGAGCACGATGAATTTATTGGAGACCCCGTGTTTGATCAGACACTACAGTAGAAATGAAGGACTCATAAAATGGAATGTTAACTGTCATTTTCACATAATTTTCAGTCTTTACAAATTAAAATTTTATAATTAAAATTTCAGTGACTGAACAATTATGGATGTTAACTACATTTAAAGCACACACAGGAGGAAACCACGTAACAGTCATAAGATCATTAGACGTGCAGTACCTTCTTAATGTGGAATCCCAACCATTAATGCTCTTCCAGACAAATATCAAAACTGTGGAATTTTTTCATGCAAATGCAGAACAACTTGTAATCACCTTCTTCTTAAACTATGTCAAAAGTTTCTAAATTAAGTGCTTTCTAGACTACCATAAATACAAATCTGATATACAACTAGAAAACATTTCAAATAAGATTATCAAGCCTAAGACACCCCAAAAAAGTGTGTCTGCCAAGAAAAGTGGCATGATTCTTCATACACAATATGAAAGATAAGATTTTTCTTAGCCTTGGCTATATTAGATTGTATAACAATTTTATTAGCAGAAATGCAGTACTATATGAAACCAGAATTTAGCAGAAAGAAAAAATGACAAAGTTCATAAAGGGAAGCTTACAAACTCTTTGTACACATATGAGAGAATATGCTCTAAAATTTTAAATTTTAAAACTAGAATGGTTTATCTGGATTCTTATTCACCCACCTACATGCATTATTTGTTTATCAAATATATTGAGAATGCGTGTGTGTGCCCAAAATTTGATTTAACAATTCTTCTAAGAAGTAAGGAAGCATAATCCACTTTTACAGATCTGAGTTGTAGAAAAATGATGCAAAATACTGAAGGTTGCAAAGGTTATATATGGAGAAGTTAGGATGTCAACCAAAATCCAGTTTTAGCAATCTCAGTACTCACAGAGTAGGGAAACAAAATTCATTATAATTTAATAATTTAACAATGCTCCAAGCATTTCAATTTTGTTAGTATACAACTATCTATTTGTCCTCTGCTTTTGAAATTGCAAGGTGCTTCTGAATTGCACTTTTTACCCTCAATGGCAGAGTTCAGAAACACTTTTGTTTTAAAAGCAAACCTGAGTGTACACTTTTTACTAAATATATATGAATATTTGCTTTTTCAGTTACAATTTCAGCAGCTGAGGCATTAAGAAATACACCAGCCATTATGATAGAGAATGTCAGGGATTATGGTGGTAGCACATCTCATTTCCTTTATTTTAATTCTTAAAAATGTTTTCTTATTTAGTTCTGAACTATTCAAAGATTCGCTCTTAATGGCTGGTTTTGGTACCATGATTTATAGTGCAACCCTGCTTCATTTAAGAGTGTTGTGCATACCACCAGGAAATCCTCAGGATTACATCTTTATTAGAGATAAAATCAATAATCATCCTTTTCCTCCTGAAGCCTATAAAATGGAAAAATCTGGAGCATAGTAACCAGTTACACAGAGGAAATAATTTTTTTGGATCTACACCAATCACTAATAGGTGCTACTCCATCAGAAGTCAGCATATTTGAACTACTTTTCCTGGGCGAAATGTAACACTTGGTAAACAAAAAGAGATTTAGCCCTGTGAGTTTTACTGGGGAATCACCAGCCCAACACCATTGCACACCACAGCAGGAAAAGCTTAGCTCCAAGAGACTATAAAAGGGGCCTGCAGAAACAGCCTCACCTCACACCAGGAGATGATCTGAACCCCTCAAATACCCCTTTTTTTAGAAGGAACAATAATTTTTTTCCCTGAAGCTGGGGAGCACAAATAGCTGAAGGAGCAGGTATGCCTGTGCATGAACAGTTGTGCATGACTCTTTCATGGTCACTCCATCTCTTGCGCCTACTTATCCTGTCCATCCATGGCATTTTGTCCAGATATAATGCTTAAATCCAGATCTAATGCTTGAATCACTAGAAATTGCACCTGTTTTTCCATATTACTAGAATTGCCATGGGATTTCAAACCCTTACACATACTACCTGTGCAGACAATCTCTCACCTTAAACAAAGACGGGCTACTTTGCTTTAAGCATAATTTGATGTGTGCAAGGGAACAGGCTAAGATCTCTTACCTTATTTTGAAACACTCATCTGTCCCCTTGGCAAACTTCAGCACATGTTGCAAGTTTCTTGTTCCACTGTGAAACAAGATACTGATTAGCTTTTCCTCTGTACAGAACATGTATCTGTCAGATACAACTCTTCAGTTGTGGATTATAAGGCCTATGTTTCCTCAGCAAAAGAGGCGTTTTCTCTGATAAGGAGTATTCTTACAAAATCCCATTCTTTGGATATAAATGATATGTGGTCCTTTGCTCTGCATGTGCATAGAGTGGAGTGAGCTGGTCAGTGCATAAAGAAGACCACAGAGAACAGTACAGACTGAGAAAAGAGATGCATAAATACAGACATGCTGTAGGAACATGAGTAATAGTTTTCCAAGGTTTTTAGCCCCATTACAATTTTTTTTTTTCTCTAAGATTTTGATCATTTCTTAAGAACGTACAAGCAAAATGTGAAAACAACCATTGAAATGGCTGGTTGAGATGAGCTGTTTCTGCAGTCCTCCAAAATTATTCAGGAGCCTCGTGGAACTGAAGAATGACTAAATGTCAGAAATTTGCCTGTGTTTTTCCAGCTATGTCATATTACTTTTCTTAATAAACATATTGTTTCTTCACACACTCTCTGATATATGGACAATATGGAAGGCAACATAAAATTTAAAAATATTGGAATATTGAGCAATCTTTCTCTTCAAAGCATTCTAATCACTTGTAAAAATCAATAAGCATATACTCTTTCACTTCTAGATGCAAATTAATTGAAAATTTTTTGTCTGCAAAAAATAATGCAACTTCAGACCATAGAAATTCATGCTGGTTTTTCACTTCAGGTGAAAAATTAATTTATGTTACTGTGTGCTCCAAATCACCTGCATATTCCTGCTTAGAAATCAGAGACATTACAGAGTGGGTTCCCAGGTTGTCACTGAACTGATAAAGGCTGTGAGCAGAGAGCTGACTGGTGTTACAACTCTGTAACAGTGGCACAGAGTAAACAAGCTCTCCAGACATGCAAATACATACATTGGTATCAAACAAATATTTAGAAATGATAAAGCTTCACAGATCCTTATTCTGGAGTCTAGCAAAGAAAATAATTCACTTCAACAGAGAATGTTTCTCTACCAAGGACATAGAAGGATGTGGTTTAAATTTCATAATGTGTCTTCAGACGTTCCCCTTTTTAAGCAAAAGCAACAGTGAATAAATTACTATGCACATTTTAGACTATATTCCCCTTAATGACATTTTCATTATACTGTTTACTTTTTATTTTTATGCTGGTCATCACGGAACTGGCATAACAGGGTTTTTTTTTGGAAAATTGAAACTGTGTTTTCAAAGGAAATGGAATAAATTGTTTAACTTCCTCTTCCTCATCATCTAGCATCTGCTCTGTAGCAAGCAATGCTATGCCCATTCCCTCCAGCAGCTGGAGAGCCACTCAGGATGCTGGAGTTGGAGCTGAAAAGTGAATGACACCTTACAAATAGCTGACAAACATTCATTTCTGACTCAAACTACATTTCTCATGCACAGGGCATGTGTAGCACTGTCACAGTCTGACAAAGAGAAAGGAAATTGTTCCCCTGGCTGAAGTGGTACAGCTTGCTACTCCAGAGAACAGAGAGAAGAGGGAGCACTGAATAATGCTTGTCTTTAAAATCCACTAATATGCTTCCCACTAAAAGCTCAGGAAAGAGAGAGCCACATCCCTTCCTAATCCACGCAGGGCTCTATGCAATGTCTTGTAGGCATCACTCTTAGGAATTTTGTGCAATTTTGACATGGTCAAAAATTATTCAAATTTCCTTTCTAAAGTAACCCACACCACTATGATTCTACAAGAGACTCCTTTTCTCATTGTTATAAATTATTGACAGTGTCCCTATTGCCACCATTCGTACTACACTGTATTGTATTTTTATTAAGCAGCAGCGCATAATTATTGCTCTGTTTATTAATTTGATGAGATTCTTCTGGCCCAGACTCTGCAGATCTGGCTCCAGAGAAGAATTTTCGGACAATGACAAAATAACACATGTTGTTGATATTTGCTAGCAAAACCGGTTAGGAAACCTAAGCAGGAATCTACCAAGATTGAATCCCATAGATGCCTCTGAAACAGAGCATGTTCTGTGTACTGAGTCGGCATCCCAGATAAGCTGACAAGTTGATGATGCTTGTTACATCATATTTAGTCAGCTACAACACAACTGCTGTTACATCTGCTTTGGACTGAGGTAAGCATGGGACTGGACCTGGGTGACTTGACCTGGGTGAATTTCGTGCAGACCCAGTTTCAGAGCACAGCATCTGCTACAGTGTAGAGCAAAACAAAAGCCAGCAGTTTGCTTGATCTCCAGCTGCTAATTATGCCCCTGCAAAACACGTTTTTGCTTTTCTTTTGAAAAAGGGCCTGGCAACAGGAGAAAACTACAATAGTCAAAAGGGCAGGATTTAGAGAGATGGCTTATGTTTAGTTCTGAAAGTCATTCATAATATTTATACTCATAGATTTCCACAAAACTTAGAAGGTGTAAAATAAAATACCATGCATTTTTCCCATAAAGAAAGGAAATTCAAATAGCCTTTTAATTTTTGATATTAAATGTTTGGGAAAACCAAGAGTTTTCTTCTGATTTTTTTTTCATCTTTCTCTGTTTTCCTCAATAAATGAACAAAAAGGAATGTGTGACAAACTTGCAGATCCCTGTTTTGTTGAGCTCTCTTTTGCATATTGTATAACATCTCCCTGTAGATCCAGAAATAGTTTGACTAGAGGTAACAATTTTCACTAATTTATAGATTTAAAGGCCTGTTGATCAGCTCCTGAGATAATGAGTAGTGATGTCCTTTACCTACTACAGAATAAAAACGTCCCTTCATCTTGCTCTCCTTTTATCCTCTACTCCTCTTCCTTACACCCTTCCAAGTTCATAACCTTACAGAAGTCCTAACTATTTTGTTACAGGGTGTTTTTTGTTTTTCTTGGTCTGCAGCTAGTGGAAACAGGTTGTAGGCACAGGAAAGGCTGGATGACCACTCATTAGAATTCAGGCCACTTTGGTCTGCTCTTAGAAGGGTGGATTTCAGAAACACATTAAAGAAGATCTCTTACATAAAAGTACATTTTGACAGAAACATAAAATGGGTCAAAATATGAATTTAAACTGGCTTTTTTCTTCCTATGAAAATGACATTCCATCATTCAAATGGAAATTTCCACTATTTTGTTATCTTTACCTTTATAAGGTAAAGATACCTTATAAAGGTAAAGATAAAGGTAAAGATTTACCTTTATCTTAACCTTTTTGGTTATCTTTCTAAATGGACACACAGAGTGCTATACTGCTGAACTCATCTTTTTTTTATGGCATAAATTAAAAGTAACACACTGCTTTAAAAAAAAAACCTTAGAGAGATGATTTGGTCATCTCTCTACTATTATTTAGGACAAGCAGATTGTATGCAAAGCCACTCGAAGCAGTTTTTACCTTCCTCTCACACCCTTCAACTCTGTTCCTGACATCATACAGAGTAAAGGAAGCTGTTTATAGCCCAAACTGCTGTAACAAAAGCCAGGCACGGAATATCTGGGATACAATCTGCATGTGGGGGCGTAAGAGCTCCAAGCTGAATTCAAGCAGAGGAACTACAGCAGGGGCTGATCAGATACTTCCTGCTTAGCAAGATACCCACTAGCAGCAAGGCATGTAACTGCACAAGTACAAGCAAGTCATCAGACCCTGGCAATTAAACCCAAATTGTGAGACAGACCTGAGATCCAATCCTCTATCCACAAGTGCAGTCTCACTGTATTGCTGCATCCACAAAACAGACATGTGCAAGCTGTAGACTCAGAGAGATCCATATATGCCCTAGAGACACAAATAGATGCACTTAGACATCTCATGTGGACTGCTTTTAAAGTAATTATTTGCTCCAGAGAGAATTCTGTGTTTTTACTAATAGGAAAATGAGTGGCCATACTATAAATGGGTTGTATAAAGACCATATTGTTCTAGTTTCCTAAAATAACTTGGACACCTCAATTGTAACCTTTCTTAAAAACAAAGTAGCCTTTGATGTGAAGCTTTAATCATGAATTCTCTGCGATCTACCATGATGTAGTCTCTCAAAGTGTCAGAGCACTAACTAAACAATATTCATTGAATTCCAACTACAAGTAATGTCTGGAGAAAACTCAAGGGAAAATTAATGTCTGTCACGTGATATATGAGTTGTGTTGACTCACTGCCATGTAGACTTCAATAATTTTCATCAATAAGGGCACTTAAATGTATTTCTGCCCAGTGACTCCCTAAATAGCGTGTTAGAAACCCTACAGTCTTTTTTTAAGTTTTTCAAGCATGTGCAGAACAAAGACTTAGATTTTTTTTTTTTTTTTTGTGAAGATGGAGGAGGCCATTTTGGCTTTCTTATGTCATGCTTACTTATTACCGCCAACACGTTATTATTTTTCTTTCATTGATACTCATTAAAATGCTTCCAATTCACAGATGTGTGCTGATAAAGTAGTTACAAATTTTGCAACAGGTTACATTTCTAGAAATCCTCTTGGGATCTTGGCACTGCCTGGAAAGTAGAAAACAAAAGATAAAGTCCCTAATTGGAGACTCCTCTTTTCATTGCCCCCATAGTTTGTCCCACCCTATTCACTGAAAGTAGTCATATTCCTTCAGATTTTAAAAGGGAAAGGTTGGGAAAAAGTCCAAAACCCAGACACCTGATTTAACATGTTTTCTTGGAAACACTTTTTTTGAGTGAAGGTAAATCTGCAAGGGCCAGAAAAGTCATACACATGTCCGTAAAACTCATGTGCATTGCCACAAATCTGAACAAAAGCATCTTTGATGGATGCAGGTGTAGGTCTCAAACAGGAAAAACATTTTGTGAAAATGGGTTGCCTGTATAAAATTCCCTGTTCATAATTTTCAGCATTTAGAAATCGTCAGAATATTGGATTATGTTGTGGAATTTCCGGTCTAACGAAACTTTGTGAGATAATTCCATCAGGACAACAAAGAGAGTGTCTTTTGAAAAGATCAAGATTCAAAGGATATGTCTTGAAATTCTAAATGAGGTGGTTTATTGAAAAGAAAATATTTTTTTTCTATTTGTTTGAGGCAAGGATAATTAATTTTGGTGTTTGTTTTGAATTTTTTAGGACTTCTAGTTTTGTCCCAACATTAGATCTCCAGCTCTTATGACTGAAACAAATGAAATTGAAACCATCCTCTAAGTACAGAAAAGTTCCCTGGCATCTGTCAGGTTATACCAGACATCTACAATTTTTCACCTAAAAATAGAAAGCAGAGCACTGAAATATTCACTGTGTTGTAGGCATATGTCCAAAAAGCAAGGAGCTGCATTGAATAAAAATACTGCAAGTAGAAACACGCACTTTAAGCCACTGGCACGCAAAGCTGTTCCAGTTGGGCATTTAAACACCATGACTGCACAAGCCAATTAACTATCAGTCATCCTGGGACCTCAGCAGCACCTTTCCATCATTGAATGAGGTGGAGAGTATATATCGTGGTGGTCCTGTTCACCAAATATCTTCTCTGAGGTGATAATGTCTTCAGAATTTCTATCAGCACACAGAAGGGATTTCAGAGTTAGACCCTTATTTGGAAATAGGAAGGCAGATAGTGGAACACAAGCTTGACATAAATGCAGGTGTAAGAGAAATACTCAAACAGAGTTTCAGCCTTTTTTAGCAAGTCTATTTATACCTCATCATATCCTTTGAAAACATAAAATTCTAGTCCTAATTTATTAATGGAAAGTGCCAGCACCAAGTTATTTTTAAATTTAGAATATAAATGGCCTTCATGAACTAGAGCAAGCAGGCAGCATCTGACATGAGTCTCAGAGCTAGTGTGAAATTTACTTTTAAATTGCTGCTGTCTTTCCAAAAATTATGCACCGTGAGCATGTGTCTTCACTCGTGTTAGCTTTTGCCTTAATTAGAAAACAGAACCGCAGGAAGTGGCACGTAGAAAGGATCTCGCCCTTGCTTGGATGTAAATAACCCTCTCAGCTTATTTCAGCTGTTTCTTCCCGATTAAATTCAAGTTGTCAGAGGAATATGATCTTGAAAATAAAATCAGAAATTTTAAGCTATTTGTAAACATAAGAGGCAAAGGTTACTTGTATTTTATTTTATTTCCCAACCTTTTTCTTCTCCTATGGCAAACAGAAAGTGGGTACTGAAGACAACTGAAACAAATAAATTAGAGAGGGCTTTTTAGCTCCTGGGGACTCTTATTCCCAATATTAAGTGCAATGAAAAAGGGTATTCTTCTGTAGAATTGTTCCTCAAAAGAATCTTGCAACTCAGTCTTCAGCCAGCTCTAATGATCTGCCCTTTCAGTTACGCACTGTTGACTTTTTCCAATGTCTGTCCTCATCACAACTTTATAAGCCCATTAGAGGCATGCATTTGAGTGTTTTAGGGAATGACTAGACACAGCAAATGATTACCTATAAATAATTTATTCACAATGACTTCAAAATTCTCAGTGTTCCTGTAAGGACTGCCTGCCACAGAGCAATGCTGGTAAGAAACAGTAACTTTCTTCCCCAGTTCCATCACCTGACCCAGGGCCCCTTGTACAACCCACAGGAAAGCTGCTGAAATTTCTCCGAGGTTTTGTCCCTCTGCCATCTGAGTTAGAGGGAATTCTTCTAATAATTTTATCAGAAACTGAACGAGTTTAGGACCTTCCTGATCTTCTTCACCTTCTGAGAACAAAATCTAAAACTGAATTGCTTTGCAAGAAAATGTCCTTGAGCAAGACTCAATTTTGGGACAAAAAATGTGACAGCCAAGAGTCTGATCTCACAAGCTACTCAAGAAAGTAATGTTATTATAAAGTATAAAGTTTTACAAGACTAATGTATTGAAGGGTTTGTAATGACTCAGTAAAACCTTTTCATCCTGAGCTTAGTTCTGTGTTCATATTTCCAGAATCTAGTACACATAAAAGTGGTTTTAGAGTTGTTTTAGAATAGGTGAAAAGATTGATATAAACTTTCATTATTCTTGGGCTAAGAAAAAGCTGAACTTTAAATGCTTGTTCATGTGAAAAATCAAAGGTCCTCCAAGAGGACAAGAGCAAATGGCTTCAAGTTGCACCATAGAAGGTTTAAATTAGATATTAGGAAAGATTTTTACATGGAAAGGATTGTAATTCATTGGAACAGATTTCCATCCCTGGAACTGCTCAAAATAAGTGTGGATATGGCAGCTGAGGACATGGTTTCATGGTGAACATGGCGACAGTGTTAGATTAAAGGTTGCACTTGATGGCCTTAAAGGTATTTTCCAACCTTAATGATTCTATGATTCTAAGAAAAGTTTTTGACTAGGGCAGAAGTTTGATACATGTGGATGTTTGGATACATAAAACATGCATTTGAAACATTTCTGCATATGGGCATATTTACTGAGAAGGTCTTCATATATTGATCACATTGTGTTCCCATACTGTAGAACAATAAAGTCCTACTCTGTTAGCACTCTTGTGTCTGTCAGTCAGGCTTCTGCAGTGTCATTGAGTTATTGTTGAAGTAAAAATTTCAGATAAGTCTTTCTCCTTACCTTTGTCACTGAAATATAAAAATAAGTGGAATTATTAATCAATATTAAATGTAGTAGCTGCATACGAATATGCTGGCAATTCATCTATAAATTTTAGCAGTGAGAATGTTTAAATAATCTCACCTCAGTACCTGATAAGCAATCAATGAACTTTATTTAATAGCTTCATCTCCAGTGCTAATTGTATCCATTTAAATTAAATTATTCTGATTGTTATTCCATGTAGTTATTTGGTGATATGAGACCTCTGAATAGATAGTATTGATTTGGAGCAACCAGGCATCATCCATCATGGCTGTGAAGACAGGAATTAAATTTAAATAGTGGGCTATTATTTTCTGAATGTCTTTGTGAACAAATAGGGTAGCGGAAGAAGGATAATTAGGAACTTGCACTAATTTGTCTTCTTTATTTATAGGTATATGATTCCTGAAAATAAAATGAGGTCTACAAAGTAATCAAGACAAGCTGGCAATAGGTAAAACCTTGTGACTCTTTTAACAGAATGGACAAACAATTCACGTGCTACCAGTTTTTAAAAGGTGTTTAGACAGCTAAAAGAACTACTTTGCCTCCTGATGAGATTTACAGCAATGGCTAAAATGATTTTTGGACTGTTAGATAGAAGCAGAGTAAAACAAACTAACAAACAAACAAAAAGAGAAAGATTTTTTTATTGCCCAAAATTTTAACTACCACACTAAAAAGAAACATACAAAAATAAAAAAATCCAAGATGTGTGCCAAAGATAACTCACATGAAATGTTTCTGAGGTGGTGGAGGTATAAAAACAACTACAGTTTTACAGAAGTTACAAGTAAGCTGAACAAAATCAATGAACTCATAAATCACTTTAGGCTGGATTCTAACTAACAGTTCTCATTTTCTGGATGTTCCCAAGGTAGCTGACATATGAATACAACCTCAGTTTTATCCCAGATGGCTAGAGAAAAATGGGATAACAGTGAGATTTAGATCTCACCCCTCCAAGGAGGATTCCTGTTACAATCATGAACTGTGGTTCATGTCAAATATATCCTTCTACAGGCATTCATGCATTTCGCAAAGTGTTCTGTGTGCTTCTGAGCAGGGAAGCCACAGATATAAATGCAAAGGTTTTTCCTAAGCAGTAAAACTAAGTGTTTCAATGAACAGTGTGATGGGCCCTGGGAGATAGGTCTGAAACCTGTCAAAGCCATCTATAAGGAGTTGTTGGGATCTGTCCCACAATGCCAAGATAGCAAAGATCTCAGAGGAAAAACTCGTGTTAAACACAGAAATATAACTTTGAAACAGAAGAGTGATCTCTGGGAACATCTTGGGTAGGTGACAGCTGATAAGAGTTTTAAGAAGATAAATTTCAGACTGAGATCCTCTCATGCATTTGCCATCATGCAGATCTTCCAGGCTTTGTTTGCATCTCTGTAACCCACCTTCAAGGCCAGGCTCATGGACCCTGGAGACAGCGAGCATACAACAACAGCTCAGGCATAACTACAGCTGTGCAAGCCTGGATATGCACAGCGAAAACTTACAGAAGGTTAATCTGGGCTGGCTGTTCATGGTTAGTATGCAAGCTGCCTATAAAGAGAGCACATGGTAGAAAAGCAGGAGGAAGGCAGAACATGCTGTGTGCTTACAGACACATACTACATCTTTTGGAGCTTCACGGAAATCAAACCTTCGCAAAATTGTGGTAAATGAAGAATCAGCTAAAAACCTTCATTGTCTGTGCAAACCCCCATGCAACTGTCTATATTCACAGTAATTAATCTCACATGAATTGTCTTTGATTGGTTTTAATTCCACAGTTAGACTGTCAACCGAAACACAGATATTTTATGAAATTCACTCAAGGTTTTAAAATTTACTTGATAAGGAATTTGACATTAATCTACAGTTTTTCTCATAAAAATGAAGATATTCTCAGTGGTAAAAGCAATGCCTATTAACTAGAATCATTTAACTAGAAACCAGACTCCAAAGATGTAAGTCTTAGTATCAACAACCAAAAAGCAAAGCTACACCACTGCAACACTAAATTAATCCAAGAATGAAAAGATATCATGTCATTATTGTCTTTAGCTTAAATATAACATATTTCCATTCTCAGATGCCTTTCAAACTTACTCTGAAAAGAAAAAAAATGGTTTCTAATCTGGCTTTCCTAACTGCAAATATTTTGATTTTTAGCAATAAAAATGTCTGGCTAATGTGCCTGGCTAGTGAATGTTTGTACAGAATCTGGAGGAGTACAAACATAAGGCACAGTCCAGTTATTCTTTTGAAGGCAAAATTTTGTTCTTTATTTTGCATCTTGAGGCACAGGAAAATCTTCTGTAAAATAAAATAACAACGTAACTATTATACAACAGCTACTTGTTCTGTTTGATGCCCAGTGCTGCTTCCCCTTGATGCTGATGTCATATTTTGGCACCAAATTACAAGAATCAAGATCATCTTGGTCTTGAGAGTATGCAAGGATGTCAGAAAAAGTGCTACACACCATTTGAATAGGAGAGAATGGGAACATTGGATGGAAAGTAACTGAAGCTTTCTAGTTAGGAGTACTTATTGCAAATCAAGTAGTAAAAATTATTTACTGATCTATCATATGAGTAGGCGCACTTCTTAACCAGTGGAGACAATATCACTCCACTAAAACAGGGAGCACGATGCATCAACTCAAGCAGTGATATTTAGAGCAGAAAGACAAAATCCATGGTGGTATATTGCACAATAAGGGGTTACAGGCAGCCTTTGGATGAGGAGTGCTGAAATGAACGTAGGAAATCAACCCAGTTGTTACTCTCTGAATGATGGACTAAGTGGAAAGCAAGAGTCCTGGGGCATGAGGGGCAAGAAATGAGACAGTTTTGGGATGTTGTTGGAATGGGAGAAGAAAATAGCTCGGATGTTCCAGAAGCAGAGATCTGCAGTCATTTACAGAAGATTCTTCTGCTGAAACACAGGGACAGAAGAGCAACGAAAAAAGTGTGCACATATGAGAGGTGTATTTGCTAATAGCATTGATTGTCCTTATATGACTTCATTACAGCCTCCTGCAGGACCTGGAGGAGAACAATCCATCACAGATCTCCTCAGTGCACAGCTGGTACTGAACTGGCAGAACTTCCACCAAAGTTTCCACACAGAAGCCTGAGCACCAACTGAAACCAGAACACATGTGCAATTGTTCCAGCCAAACTTTGTTTTTGATGTGGAAATTAAATACTAACTGCTCTTCTTCTCGGCTGAGAGAACTGCCAACCATCAGCCTACTGAGGACTTTTATAGCAAAAATGTATTCATTACTGTGAGCTGAAGTTTTATCATGTGTAGAATGAGTCACTCTTTACTAGTGCAGTAATACAAATCTGCACTCTAATCACATATTCCCATCTGTACCATTTATTTGGGAATTTATGTTAAAATATTAAGCTGTTCCAGACACAATTTGAGTTTTGTCCTGTCCTGCCACATTTTACCCTTGTTCATTTCCTTTCCTTTTTTCAATAAATTTGTTTCCCCCTTTTGTTACCCATTCAGATAACCTCTGCATTTTTCTTATATTCTAATATTTTCCAGCAGCAAACACAAGACTGAGTCTATGAATCGTTGGGAAACCCAGACGTATCCTGCTTCCTTTAGCATTTAGTATTGTCTATACTAAATTTAGTTTTTATTAACAAACAAAATGTAGCATATAATTTCACTGCTTCGGAGACTCAAAATAGATCTGAATTAAGGAGAATCAACTAAGAAGTTCCAAGAAAAATCAGAAAAAAAATCCCATAAATCAGAAAAAAAAAGTCCTGCTGTTTCTCTAGTGTAAACTTTGTTGGCAGATTTGAGTTCTGGAAGTTGTTTAGTTACAGTATAATAGGGACATTAATTTTACTCAAATTTTAATTTTAAAAATGACTATATAATCACAAGGGTAACATTTAAAGGTAAACTAACCTCATGCTTACTCACCAATTTTTTATTAAAGTGAAAATAGCATTATGGCAACTCAAACATAAATGTTAGTATGCATTTAAGACTACAAATAAAGTGTCATTTTGCCAAAAGTGCCATTTAGCCACTTATTTACCTAGTGTTGGGTTAGATCAGACTAATTAAAAAAAATACTTATATCAATATCAATATTCATGTGTTTAAAGGTGATTATATAATTTTTAGAGGTTGAATGAGAACAAATGCAGCAGATGGATAAACAAACTCAAATGGATTGTGCTCTATGAATTATGAACCTCAGCCACAGATAATGTGAAAATTTATCTGATGTTAAATATCTCATGCTACCAATACCACTGTCACTAGCTTCCTGATCAGTCAAGCTAACTCTGTGACAAGGCAAAATAATTAAAGAGAAGCTATAGAGAAGACATTGCTGCAATTAAGTCTCTCAATTGCTAAGCAGTCAACACACTAAGCAATTAGATCATGCAAGGAAAAAGCAGTCAACTTTACATCAAAACATGTAAATAAGAGCTATGAGCTCTTTTTTGTTTTTATTTTGTTGAGGTCTTTTATTTCCACAGGCTCACCAACAGCCCCATGCACCAGCTTGAACATGGCATACATCGGTGGCTGATATTCACAGCATTGGGTTAAGCATACTTCTTATTCAACTTTAAGGGGTTAATAAAGGCTTAGGAAAGAAAAAATGTGATTATTTCCTTACCTAATTACTTGGTGTTTGATCATTACACAAAAAGTGTACAATGGGACAGCTCCCTGGCAATGGGGAAGGACAGCAGCCCCTCCAGCAAGGGTTCAATCCCACAGTGCCAAACCAAGGCAAGCAGAGGAGATCCAATGGCAGTCCCTGGTTTAGTCCCTGGCTGTCATCAAGCACATTCTCTGTGACAAGAGCATGTCCAAGGGCAAGCAAGAAAGTGAAGTCAACAATGCCAAGCAAGCATTATCACAATTAAATATATGCAAAAGCTGAGCACCAAAGCTTCCTAGGCCAGTGGGGAGCATGGGTCCTTCATTCAGATGGTGGCTTCTCATTTTGTCTTTCTGCTGATGGAAAAAAAGGGCACTCATCCATGAGGGACCATAGTTTGGGCATTTGTGCAGTCTTGGAGCTCCTTAGGGAACAGACTGGTTTTGGCTATTTTTGTAAATGGATCAGCAAAATGAAATGTACAGCTTTACACTCCAAACTTGTGTTAATATAGTGACTAAATTATTTGCTATTCATTCTTGTTCCATGCTGTTTGAGTAAAAATTTTTAAAAGCTGCCAATATTTGACCTTCTTTGCAAAACGAGAATGGATATTTTTAAGTGAGACAATATTAATGAGACAAAATGAAAAATAAAGTATCAAAAGGTAAATGAGGAATTCTGATAGCTCACTTCCTTAAAAGCAAAAAGGAAAATAAATAAAAATTTGCCATCAATTCTATGAAACCACAGCAACTGGAAAATGCATTCCCCTTTCTGTGCACATTGTTGAACCCGTCAGAACTCTTACAGTGAGTTGAAAGATGCTACATTTGAGAATACAGCTGTTATTGTTTTCAGATTTATAGACATACCTAGAGGTAATTGTAAATTATTTGAGTGACTGCCATAAGCTACCCTGAAATGACTGGCACCATTTCACAGCAGTTACTCAAAAGGAAGTTATAATCCCAGTACAAGCAGATGAGCAATTCTGGGAATACCAGAGATGTCTGGAACCTGAAATGTAGCACTGGAAGGGACCTCCTGAGTTACTGAATCCAATTTCCTATTATCACTGCTAACAGAGTCAGAAACACCATGAATTTGGCAAGAGCTCAGTGATGGTAAACTGCCAGTCTCCCTGGCTTGGCATTCAGAGGGAAAAGCATAAGCAGGTAGTCAGTAGTGGCTGAATTTACTGAAAATTGCTACTGAAATGTAACAGTTTCTCAGACTGGCAGCAAACTGGATTTTGCAAGGTTCAGCACCAGGAATAAGGGTGAGGGAATCCTCCCAAGGGGGGAGGGCTAAGAGGGAGTGGCTGGGTGCCCAAGGGCTTGGGAGTTAGAAGGTAAGAACTTAAAAAGCTCCAGAACAGAGGCTTAAGGGATAAGAAATACCAATGCATAAATTAATAGTGTCATCCTTAAAACAAATGAATCAATGAAAGCAGCTCCTGCAAATCATCATCTGTGTAGCTTCCAAACCTTGAGGGCAGTTTTTGTCAATAGTCTGGTCCCCTGAGCCAGCATCACAAACTTCAACACTGAATTTTTGTCTTGTACAGCTCAGAGCAAGACTGGGTTTAGTTGAATCTTGAATGAAAGGCACGGTATATTCTTTGGGTAAAAATCCAGTAAAACAACTTAGAGGATGGTAACCCATCCATGCAAACTTAAATCAATATCTAGAAGTCTATAGCGAGAGGGTGTTCCTTGTGCAGTGTTGGACATTAAGGACTTGTTTTGGAGCTGTGGAGCAATGAAAAGTCTCTCACCCTCCAGAGGAGTTCCCCAAAAGCATTTGTGTTTCCTGAAGTTCTCCAACTGCCAGGCAATGGGAGGAGAGGACTGTCATGTGTGTGGCCTTGAGAAGTCCAGCTGGTGAGCCCATCAAAACTGAATAACCACTGCATTTTCTAGGTAGCAGTATGCATGAAAAACTTCTGAACAGGCTGTAATGCTTTGTCCAACACCTCTTGGTAAGGCAAGTTTCCTTTCTGAGGATGGACACGATTTTATCACTTTGCCCCTTAGGACAGAGTGACTATCCTATAAGAAATATCCCCTGACTCCATCCCTTAGTACAGGCTGGATTCACATCCTGGCCTTGCTGCCTCAGAACCATGCTGGTGCTGAGAGAAAAGAGGAAGTTATTGAAACTGAATGAATGGCCATCTAGAATGCCTTTCTCCTTTGAGCACAGTGCACCAGGAGCAGAGTTGCTAATTGCTGGGTGCAGAGCTGAATGCCAGCAGGCATCCAGGCAAGAGGTCAAGTCTAACTCTTGAATCCTGTCTATAATAAAAATGAAAAAAATGCTGTTACACATTATGAAATTCTTCAAAAATGAAGAAATTGTGATCTTCTTTTGACATTGTCTGTCACTGAACTATTAGAGGAATCAAAATCTGATCTCCACCATAAGTCAAAAGGCCATCCCAAGGTAACTGGCAGATTTCATTTGATTAAGGGTAGAGTCTTCTCCATTGTGTTTTAATTAATATTTCATTTTCTTCCAAAGAAAAAAGAGGAAGTCTTATATGTCCAGGAATGCTGACAGAAAGTGTTTACAACTTCTTGAGAACTTCATTGATTAGTCTGTTTCCCTCAAGTGGCACTGTAACCCTCTGTTTACATGTGAGAATATACAGAAACATAAACATAAATGGATGTATGCCTTATGGACTCAGGAGGAAAAGATTAACAACAAAAATTGCAAACCAAGCATTTAAGGACATTATTTTTTTCTGTAGTATTGCTGTGCAAAGCAGTCTTGAAATCACAGCATAATCAGTGAAGTATCATTTAGCATAAATTGTTCTGTGACTTCACGAAACATATTTGCTAAAAATTATGGCTAAATAATGCAAAAAAAAAAGTCACATCTTGTAAATAATGTATTGATCTGCTGATGGGCAACAATCATCTAATACATCATTAGATAATGTGTCAGCCAACCACATAATTGGTAGACTAATGAATACGATAGTTCATATATAATTTACTCAAAGAAATATGCTTTATTTCCCAGATTTAAATAAATGATTCATCTAGATGTATTTGTTAGCTAATACAAATATCTTATCAAGGTCCAAGTGAAAAAGATCTTCCCACTGCATTTGAACACAGGCTCTTTAGAGAGTTTAGAGCATATCTGCCAATGCCTTTTTACTGGAAAAATGACCACAGATTACAAATGTACCTACATGCTTATACATTTCCATAAATTCAAGTGTAAATTATTAGCTTGGGTTTTTTTCCCACCAAGAAGTCTCTAAAGAGTAAACTCCATAACAAATTCCAATGTCTGTGGATAAGTGTCCTAACTTGAGTTGTTGCAAATCTTTATTTGAGTTCATTAGTATATTTGCACATGATTTCTCTATAAAATATAATCTCTAGTTTTTGACAAATGCATCCAATGCAAGTGGAGACCAGAGCAGAGCGTAAGTTTGTGTAAAACTAAATAGTTCAATTGAGCAAGGTGGCATTAGAATTTAGTCTGGCATGGAGCATCAGGAACAACAAAAAGGACTTTTAAAAGTACAACAGCAGCAAAAGGAAGATTAGCAAAAATGTGGGACTGCTGCTGAATCAGATGGGTGGCCTGGTAATGGAAGACACAGAGACTAAATGCCTTTTGCACCTCAGTCTTTACTGCTGAGGATGATCTTCAGGAATACCAGACCTCAGAGCTAAGAGAGGAAGGCTGGAAAAAGCAAATCTTCCTCTTGGTTGTAGAGAGCTGTGCTAAAGACCAGCTAAGCAGATTTAACACCAATAAATCCATGAGCCCTGATGGGATGGACCCATGGGTGCTGATGGAGCCACAGATGTTGTTGCTATGCCACTCTCCACTATCTTTGAAAAACCACAGAGAACAGGAGAGGTGTTCCATGACTTGAGAAAAGCCAATGTTACTCCCATCCTCAAAAATGGCAAGAAGGAGGACACAGGAAATTACCAACCAGTCAGCCTCACCTCCAGTCCTGGAACAGATCATTCTGGACATCATTACCAGCATGTAAAAGAAAATAAGGTCACTGGGAGTAGTCATCATGAATTCACCAAGTGGAAATCATGCTTGACCAATCTGAGGATTGGTCATGTCATCTATGATGGTGTAATTGGATGGGTGAATGAAGGGCAGTGGATGTTGTTTACCTCGATTTCACAAGCCTTTGACACTGTCTCCCATAATATCCTCCTAGGATATATTTCCTCAGGAAATGTGGGTTAGATGAATGGACAGTGAGGTAGATCAAGAAATGGCTGAATCACATAGCTCAGAGGGTTTTGATCAGTTGAGCAGAATCTGGTTGGAGGTCTGTAGTCAGTGGCATTCCGCAGGATTAATACTGGTTCAGCCTTATTCAACTTGTTTATCAATGATCTGGAAAAAGGCATTGAATGCACCCTGAGCAAGGCTGCTGACGATACAAAACTGGGGGCAGTGACTGATAAACCTGAAGGCTCTGCTGCCATTCAGTGGGACCTTGATAGGCTGGAGGGTTGGGTGGAAAGAAACCTGATGGGGTTCAACAAGGGCAAGTGCTGGGTCCTGCACCTGGGGAGGAATAACCTCAAGTATATGCTTGGGCTGGAGGCCAACCCACTGGAGAGCAGATTTATGGAGAAGGACCTGGGAGTCTTGTTGGATCACAAACTGACCCTCAGCTAGCAGTGCCTTTGTGGCCAGAAATGCCAATGCCATCACGAGGTGCATCAGGAAGAGCGTGGCCCAGCAGGTCAAGAGAGTTGACCTTCCCTCTCTACTCTGCCTTAGTAAGGTCACACCTGAAATGCTGTGCATGATTCTGGTCTCCACAGCTCAAGAAAGAAGAGGACCTACTGGAGAGGGTCCTGCAGAGACCACAAAGATGATGAGGAGTTTGGTACCGTTTTCTTCTGAGGAAAGATTGTAGGAGCTGGGACTGTTTAGTCTGGAGAAGACTTGGAGGGGATACCATTAACGTATATAAATCTCTCAAAGGCAGGTGCCAAGAGGATGGTGCCAAGAGGATGGTGCCAGACTCTTTTCAGTGGTGCACAGTGACAGGACAAGGAATAATGGTTATAAAAAATCCCACAAGAAATTCCTCATCAACACGAGGAAGAACTTCTGTACACTGAGGGTGGCAGAGCATTGGAACAGATCTCCACAGACATCATGGAGTATCCCTCTCTGGAGATGTCCAAAATCCGTCTGAACATATTTCTGTGTCATCTGCTTTAGGTGATCCTGCCTTGGCAGTAGGGTTGGACTGGATCATCTCCAGAGGTGATGATTTTCCAAACTTAACAATTCTGTGATTCTGTGACATTGCAGTGACAGCCGGAAGATCTGACAGGACATGGGGAAGTGCAAGGTCTTCTCAAGCCAAGGCCTGGAAGGAGTGTCTGACTTGGTTAACTACAGGTTTGCAGATATAAGTGGTAGGACCAGGTCCACAGCCCATGCACTTTTATTACCTTCTCTTGCAGCTGTTCTCTTGCTTCTCTGGAGCTTTCTCAGGACACCTCAGACAGGGGACTCTTTCTGTGCTGTGGAGTCATGGGCTGCTTCAGGGGCTCTCCTGAGCTTAGTGCAGAGGTGCGTGGTGACTTCTGCCTCCTTTGCCTAAAGATGAGCTTGTAAACAACAGAGATCATTTGTGAACCATTCCTTATATGTTAAGAAGCTTCAGGACGTAACAAAGAAGTTATTATACACATTTCCTACAAAAACAAAATAAAAAACACCCAAGAGCTCCTAAAAGTGAACTTGTAAATTTTACTTGTAAACAGTGCTGATAAAATATTATCACAATATGTTGTGTTATCTTTTTAAAACTGGTTGAGCTCAAATGGGTTCAGACCTGTTCCTGCTGAAAGTGGTATGAAGCTAGAAAGGTGGATTTATCCCTGTAATTGCCTATATGTTTACTACAAAATCCATGCACACTACAGTTTCACACAAAATGTTATAATGAGGAGAATTAGGGATTCATAGTCAGAGTTCTGGAAATCAGCATTATCTTTAACTTTAAAACAACACATTTAAAATTAATCTGCTTTGTACAATCTAATTTCTTATTTCCTTCATACCTGAGGAGATATTAATGGAAATAGTAAAAGTCACTTGACCATAGGTGTATTCCTTTAGAAAAATCTACTGCTGCTTCACACCATAAAGGAAAAAATTTTAAAAACTTTAATAAAATTGAATCACTTATTCTCCTTTTCTGAATGTCTAAACCATTTTAAATAACACTGTAAGAATTCAATCTGAAGCTATTATATACCATGGAAAATTTCTGTGTGAGCTGATAATGTGTGGTAAGGTTATGAGTAAGTGAACTATAAATAGGTTCACAGAAAAGAAGATTTAACAAAAAAAAAAAAACAATCACTTTTAAAAGCAAAATTTCATGCTTTTTGCTACACTTCACCTAAGACAAAACACATGCTACAATCCCAAAGCAGTGGTCATTTCAAATTGATGCATGTTTAAACTAGAACAAGGCACTGGGTACCTATTAACTCCTTTATTTTAATTTAGGAGTAAAAGTTTTCATTACAGCCATTAGACAATAGAGAAATCTTTGACATTAAAGGAAGAAAGCATATATATAAATAAAATAAAAATTTAATTTACTGGAACTGGCAAATATATATTAACAGAACCTAAAAACTTAGTTCTAAATAATTGAATTGGATTAATACAAATGAGAAATATGTCCAAAATGTATAAAAATCCAGAGGGATTATTTTTCAGGCTCTGAAGATGGAGGCAGACCCATATTTAAATATGTATTTTTTTAGTTATGCTTTGAGGAAATAAACCAACTTTGCTTTCACAGCTATTTGTATGTATTTGTAGCAATTAAAATTTCCCACAATTTCTTGTAATAACTGGTCGACAAAAGGGGCAAATAAATGTAAATTTTTGCAGGCACCATAACCTGTTTTTTTCCCCAGTTTGAGAATACTTTTTTCCTTGTATTTCTCAAATCTTTGTTTTAAAAATGACAAGTAGTTGTCATTTTTTAAAGTGACAAAGTACTTTAAAAAAGTACTTTTAAAAAAAGTATTTTGGAGCAACCTGGCCATCCCCCTCCATCCACTATTTTCAGTGTCCAGTTAGAAGAATCATGACTTTGTTATACTAGGCAATAGTATGTAGATGGGGGGAAGGAAAAATAATTAAGTGCCCAATCCACATTGGAATGGAAAAAAAATTCCTCTCAAGCCAAGGCCAGAGCAAGTTGGGGTTTTTTGATCTTAATGTGATGCTTTTCCTGGATGCTGTCTATAGTTTTAACAGGAACAAGGTTTGGATAACAGGGCTTGGTAACAGTGTTGAGTGCTACACCTGACTTGTTTTTTGCACCATTTCTGCTTGGCCCTGGGATACAGAAGAGAGACATGCCAAGAGAGAGAAGTGGCTGTGTCTAAACCTTTCTTACATATCCAATTCTATCCATATCCATCCCATGGGGAGTGGGGTGCTAAGGCTCCTCAGAAACTTTACTCTATCCCTGAGCCTGCAAGGCTGTCCAAAGCCTGGGGATGCCAGTGCTTGCCCAGAGTCCAGCACACACCCAAACACCAACGTACCCAAACGCCAGATAATATAGTCAAACTGTTTCCATCTTTCTCACAAAAATGTGAGTTTTAGCAAATCAAAAGTCAGCCTCAATTCGGCTCTTAATCCTTCTTTCTGTGTCCATGCAGTGCTATGTAGCCTATAGGGCTCCTGACCTGTGATCTAGGCTCCTCAAACAATATTTTTATTCTACTCATAAAAATAGCACCCATAAAGAAGGTGCAGTGAGCTCTACTCATCTTGACAGTTTAAGCTCTGCCCATCAAGCAGGAAACACTTATCATGTGACTCTGACATTGCAGAATCTGCTAAGAAATTTATCCTTCCATCACATCGCTCCTTGAATTTCAGCTTACAATGTAAATATATAGACAACACGTATTCTAGCTCTGAGGAGACTCAGTTTTTAAAAGTACCAAATCCAACTCCTGTATCAAGAAGTCCGTTTGCAAACCAATGGGCTGAGCTGTCCTTCAGAGGGATCTGAAAGCAAATTTTCCAAGCAATCAGGGATTTGTGGTGATCCTGCTGTGCAGTTCTCCATTTTGCTGTAGTCAACAAAGTCACCAGGACTCTGTGAAGCACTGAGGCCCACCTGCACAGAACAGCTTGTGAGACTCGGGCCTGGCCACAAACAATAGCAGTTCTTTTGGCAAGCTTGAAAGACCTTCTTGTTGGCAGATTGAGGAAGCCCACGCTTCTCCTACTGCACTGCCGTAGATCAGTATCAGAGAAGAGCATTAATCAAACATGCAATACCATTATTTTTCCAAATTCAGGTCTCAGGTCTGCGACAAGCACTTCTCGTAACACAACATTACGTAAATATTATGTAACCACACTTCAAAACTGCTGCGTTGAGAAATTTGAAGGATAATGAGTACTTTTTGCTCCAGTCTTTCCCCTGTCTAGGCAGGAAAGACTGATCATGGTCATGGTGCTACATGCTGCATCAGTTAATTTTTTTTTTTATCTGCTTTTGGCTCATACCTCACCTACAACTTTGTGAAAAATGACAGAGTGTGAACATCTTGCCATTAATGGGCCATGTGACAGACTCCCAGCACAGCAGGCCAGAGAGAAGCATCTGAGTCTTGAAAACTCTCCCCACTGCTAGATTTACTGATGGATGACAGACCTCTATGGTGCTGACAAAGATGATGCTGACCTCACTTCCAAGCATGCTAGATGGCTTGCAGCTTAGAGTAGTGCATCCAGGACACAAGAGACAAGAACTAAGCATGTTTAGCAGGAGATGGGTTGATTTTTAATATGAAATATGGTTCAGAAATTGTGAAATCTCCACAGAGAAATGTTGTTTTGGAAATGTTTGTGATCAACAGGAACAGCACATCTTCTTTTTAAAATGTAAATCTATAGAATAGTAGACAATCCCCATCTTTTCCCCCATATAGTATCTGTCTTCTGTTAGAAACTGACTAATTAACCTGTTACAATACTTAATCTGGCCAGTTCATAACAAATATTTGGAAAGAGGATGCTTTTGTAAAGGGAACTTTGCTAGGGCAACAAAACACTTCTATGGTCTTTCTTTCTATCTTAACATTTTGTTTTCCCCCACACAGAACCAGCACATAACTTTTTCAGGTTTTAAAAAGGAACCAAAAATTAAGATAGTGCTTTCCTTTTCAGACTGCATTGTTTCTGGAAGAAAATAAATACAGTCTTCTTGCCTGTGAGGAAGAATATCAGAAAAGTAGGACACGCAAAATAAAAGCATCTCTGAGTCATACCTACATACACAGCAAACTGAGAAGTTCCTTACAACAACTTAGAGAAGTTGTTCATGTACAGCCTGTGGTACATTTGCATCAGCATTTTAGCTCAAGCTGAGAATTGCGCAAAGATCAATGCTCTCCACACAGTGACACAGCAACAGAGCACATGAACCAGATTCCTTTGAGGTGAGGTATCCCCAGAGACACACTCCTGAACATCTAATGTAACCCAGACACAAATGAGCTTTCAATCCACAGGACCAGGCTAGAACCAGCCAAAAGAAAAACCCTTCAAAAGCCATCATGTGGGCATCATGTAGACAAAGGGCTCCCAGCACCATCTCTTTCCACAGATCCACTTCCAGCACTCCTGCCGAATTAAACATAATCAATAAATGCTGACAAGGTCAGGAGAAAGATTTGGAATGTGGGAAGCCAAGGTCAGATCAGGTAAAACCTGCTTCCATTCTGCCCAACAGTGAGACATGGGAATGGCCAATTAGGATTTATGGTTGTTCCAGCCAAGGAATTGAGGCAAGGATAAATCCTAAATCTCAAGATTGAGTAGCAGAGTTTGGAACGAGATTAAAGAAGTGGTGACTTTGACATTAACTCATACAACCATAACATTTAGGGGCAGCAAATGAAACCCCAAAATCTGTATATATAAAATACAAATGTATATATATATATAAAATACAAATTTTGCGGTTTTGTAGTAAGAGAGATCCTGAGTCAGTAGTGCAGCTGGCTCTCTGACCTGAAAAGCAGACAGAGAGAAGGAGGTTCTTCAGCTTGGGAAGAAGCCAGGAGCACTGCAATAGATGAATCTGTAGACACAGAGATATTGAGAACACAGAACTGTGGACTTACTACTTCATGCAGATATTGATGCAATACTAAAGAATTAATTACTTTGTGGCCCAATGAAAATGAGCTCACTAAAGGGCAGTGTAACCCCTCTGCTCAAGTCCAGGGAAGACAAATTCCCACAGAAATGCTGGATGCTCCATGGTGCTTGCAGGGAGAGTGTCCACTCAGGGACTGACTGCAAGGTTTCATCAACCACAACACCAACCAGCTCTGTCACTGAGGAATGGGTGCAGGGTCCTTCTGCAGCCAAGTGTTCCAGAGCCAAGGGCAAGTGGGTGTCCTACATTAAACTCACATACTTGAAGATGCATTTGACCTACTTATTTGTCATTGATGGTTGTCTTTAGAGTGGCCTCATAGCTGCAGTAAATAGAGTGGGTTTCTATCCCCTGTAGGAGAGATTTAGTCCTAGAAAAGCTTGGAAACATGTGTCTCCCAAACTGAAGACAAGATTTTTATTTTTTAGTGTTCCTTCTCTTTTTTATTCCTGAGTGTATTTAAATAGCTAGTACTTTTCTGAATGATAGTCGGACACAGAGAAGAAGAAACATCTATAGATTCAGCTTTACTGGAAAATAATGATTCAAACTTTAATATGAAAGGGGTGAAGACAACATAAATGAAGGTTAAATCAAATAAATTCTGGATCCCATATGTCCAAATGTGGTGGGTTAGGCTAACCAGTAACTAAATGCCTTCTCAGCCACTCACTCCTCCCTCCTCAACAGAACATCAGGGGAAAAAATGAGCTTAAAAAAGTCATGTGTCAAGAAAAAGATAAGGAGATAATTTAACTGTTATTATCATGGCCAAAACAGTCTCAGCTTTGGGGGAATTACTTCATTGATTGACAATTAAACATACAGTGATAAAAAATGGCCCCAGGATGCCACTATTTTGGTTGAGGGGCTCAGTTGTGCCCTGCAGTAAATTGGTTGGAGCCATCTGAAACTGTTTGTGTATGGCATTGGGCAGCCCCAGCCTTTCATCCCGAAGGCCACTCCTCCTCCTAAGGCCACCCCTCCAGCCTCCACTGCCAGCACCTACAACAAGCACACCATGTAAAACACTGCAGAGCATGAACATCCTCTTCCAACTGGCTGTCAACAGTGTAGGGATAACTGGGCAGGAGCTGCAAAAAGGGAACAGTTAATGCCACAGCTTTCATTCCAGAATATGAAATTACATATATAATTTCTTAATAACCAGGAAGTCTACACAAATTATCATAGGCACCTCTTTTATCCATATCCAAGAGCAGATCCTTTAAATGTGATGTTTCCAGATAAAGCTCTATTTTCCTCAAAGATGCAGTGTTGGTTTTTCAGATTTAATGCATATTAAATCTAAGTATCTTTATATTTTCCACCTGCATGCCAGAGCATTTCCATATTTCGTAACACAAGATTTAGAAGTTTCATCAAAGCAAATGCACCATCTCAGTGGTTGTGAGACTTTTGCTGTACACAAAGTGTTAGGATCAAAATACTTCTGAAAAAGTCAGGAGAATCCACAAGATATTTTCATTCAGCTCAGGCAGGAAAGAACCTAATTTATGAATAAATATTCTTCAAATAACTCACAGCAGGAGATGCAAATCTAGAAAAAAATAAAGTAAATCAGACACTTAAAAAAGAAACTTGTTCTGCCTCAGAGAAACAAAAGACCACTGAGGTCTGACTCAAGCAAAATCAAACTTCGCATTAAGCAAATTGTACCACTGATTTATCCCAAAGTCTTGACTTTTACTGGTAAAAGAGCACGACAATAACCCAATCTTGTACATCTGTTAGACTGAGCCTTTCATGTAATGCATCAGATGGTGTTTTTCAGTGCATCCCATTCTGAAAACATTAATCAGCAAAGCCTCTATCAAGGCAGAAAATTTACAGAACAGATTTGCAGGATTATTATTAGACCAGAGGCCCTGACAAAGCAAGAGCCTACCTACGGGAACTAAGTGCATGACAAGCTATATGAGATGTTTTACTGGGAGACTGATTTTTTCCAGTACAAATGAAACAAAAAAATTATTTCTGAAGCATGGAAGACTGAATCTCATCTAAAATTAGGCCCTTAAAATACTATTTCACTATCATGAATTGTCAAGAAAGTGTGACTTGATGTTGGTGAACTGATATATCCTTATATTTGCTACTTTTAGGTAAATTGATGTAACAATTTGGGCTACTACAGGAAACTCTAGTCTTGTTCAGAGCCAGTTCTTGCCAGGTCAAAGATTCCAATTTACCAAAATGAAGCCAGTTCCTATTTATTGATTGTTCCTCCTAGCTGTAAATTATCACTGATTATTTTGAGGGCAGAAGTGTTGATAGCTTCCTGCTATTACTGACCTAACTGAAATTAAGTCTATAGTATAATTTTCTATTTATAGCAATTGAAATGTGGCTGGAGTGCTTTAGTGTTTTAAATCTTACAAAATAATAAATCCCAATGTCAAAGACTCTTTTGGTCAGTGGTGGTTTATTGAAGCCAATACACTTCTTCAAAAGGAATTTTTGGAGGACTTATATTCCCTCAAAATATACGTATAATTTGTCAGTGGTCCTGATTAAAAATGCTTAAGAATTCAGTATTTCTGCACATGTGAATCTTAAGTACCTTCATATGGCATGGTGTGGTGGGAGGAAGGAGAAGGAGTATTTTGAAAAGATTCAGTGATGGTACCTTGGGATCTATACTGAAGTACAAGCCCGCAGCCTCTGCTTGTCCAGAAAAGCTCAGTCCATGCTCTAACACCAAATCCATGGCTCCTGGTCAAACTCTCTCCAATCATTTCCTTTTCTCAGCCACAAGATAGAGGTCCCCTATTGAGCTGCTCCTCAGAGAAGCCAAGTGTAGGAGACCAGACAAGCCAAGAACTGACCTGGCAAAAATCCTAACCAGTAGGGATTTCTCTAAGAAACAACTGGAGCATCTCAGTGGGGTAAAGAGAGTGAGAACTGCACAGTTATAGTTCGCATTCAATTGACTGAATGAGTACAAGCTTTAAGTTTGCAGAGATGTTGATCTCATCTTTTTCACAGATCACTTTTTTCTATCCTAAGAATTCATATGTCCTTGCTAGACAAAATTGTAGTGTCCGTTCTTGAGTAAAATGGGATTGAATTAATCAGTGAAGTCAACTAGAAACAGACTTTGTTGCCCTTTTCATTTGCTTTCAAATCTTGAAAAACAGAAATAGAGACAAGAATAAATAGCTGAAAATTCAAACTCCCTCTGTTGGGGCCTTCCATCAGCAACACCATGAAGTCATATCGCATCTGTAGCCTTTGGGAATGTGCTGAGCTTAAGCTATAAGCATAAACTGAGTTAACTGATTTGAATGGGCAGTGCTCAGTACAGTCAGTACAGCAGTGTTGCTGAAGGTTTAACCTCCTGGCAGTCTGGACCATTACCTGTTTGTCAGAGAAGAAGGTCTGGCTATAAAATAGGAACTGCTGACTACAAAAAGATTATTGATAATAAGGACTCAGGGCAATGCTCATGGCCTGAAGCAAGAAAACAGTAAGGTAAAGCAGAAAACATCCATCTGACCAGAATAAGCATTCAGCAAGACAAACTACTATCTATATCCATTTATTCTGGGTACTGTTTTAAACTAAAATAACGCTTCAAACTGCAAAGACTGAAAATATACATTAGAAATTTCTCTTTCAGGGATTTTTTTCCTCTGTTAGATTTCTTACCTTCAATAGGATGAATGACTTGTTTCTGTGCCTATTACAACGCTTAAAGGTCTAAGTAACACATATTTTTTTACCCAGAAAAAATACAGTATTCTAATGTAGCACTTGCTTCTTAGACATAAGCAATTCTGCCTAAATCTGTAGAAAATAAATGTTCATTATAAGATACTGCCAAGGAAAAATGTCCGACCTCGACACAAAATTCGGAGTAAAAATCATTGGGCACCCTCCTGAAATTCCCACTTCTGATAGGACAGTTGAAAGAACATAATATGACACAGGGGAAAATGCTTTGATCAGTGCAGAATTAATTGTAATTAATGGAAAGCTATTTTTTCCCTTTATTATTGGTTTTTCATGGCCTGATTTTTGATAGCAGGGGGGCCACAGAGGTGGCTTCTGTGAGAAGCTGCTATAAGCTTTCACCATGTCCAGCAGAGCCAATCCCTAATGGCTCTGAAGATGGACATGCTGATGGCCAAAACTGGGTCAATGAGAGAGGCTGGTGATGCCTCTGTGATAACATATTTAAGAAGAAAATAAAAACAACATCACACAGTTTTTTTCTACTAGCCAGAGAAGAGGAGGAGGTGAGAAGATGTGAGGGAAACAACATGGAGACACCAAGGTCAGTGGAGAAGGAGGGGAGGAGGTGCTCCAGGCACTGCAGCCGAGATTCTTCTGCAGGCCGTGACCATGGTGAGGCAGCTGTGGCCCTGCAGCCCATGGGGATCCACGGGGGATGCAGAGATACACCCTCAGCCTGTGGGGATCCATGGGGGATGCAGAGATCCTCCCACAGCCCATGGGGATCCACAGGGGATGCAGAGATCCACCCACAGCCCATGGGGATCCACAGGGAATGCAGAGATCCTCCTACAGCACATGGGGATCCACAGGGGATGCAGAGATCCACCCACAGCCCATGGGGATCCACAGGGGATGCAGAGATCCACCCACAGCCTATGGGGATCCACGGGGGATGCAGAGATCCACCCTCAGCCCATGGGGATCCACGGGGGATGCAGAGATCCACCCTCAGCCCGTGGGGATCCATGGGGGATGCAGAGATTCTCCCACAGCCCATGGGGATCCATGGGGGATGCAGAGATCCACCCACAGCCCGTGGGGGAGGTGCCCATGCTGGAGTGGGTGGATGCCTGGAGGAGGCTGGGATCCAGTGGGACACCCAGTAGGGAGAGAAGGCCCCTGCTTCCAGGCTGGAGCAGCCTGTCCTTGGGGGACTGGACTCTGTGGGAAGAGTGACAAATATTGCAGCAGTTTTGGGAGGACTGTCTGTCCATGGAGGGAATTCACATTGCACCAGGTCCGGTATGACTGCTGCTTGTGAGAGTGGACCTATTCTGGAGAAGTTCACAGAAAACTGTCTCCCGTAGGAGGGACCCCACTGCCTCACAGGAGAAGGACTCCTCTCCCAGAGAAGTAGAAGATCTCAGTGACAAACTGACTCAAAAAAACCCCATGCCCTGTCTCCTTATGTTGTTGGTGGGAAGGAGGGAGGAGCTGGGCAAAGGTGTTTTAAGGGCTTATTTTACTTCTCACTATCATCTTCTGGTTCTGTTAGTAATAAATTCACTTTGCAACTTTAAGTTGAGCCTGTTTTGCCCTTGAAGTGTTTTCTCCCAGTCCTTATTTCAACTCACGAACCCTTCGTTAATTTTTCTCCTCTCTTCTACCCAGCTGTGGCAGGAGAGGATGAACAAGCAACTCTCATCATTGCCTGGCGTTGGGCCAGTGTCAAACCACGACACTCTTACATATAACATACGTATAAAATCACACCACCAGCAACTTCTATTTGTGTGCTTTCTGTGGCTGAGTGTGAGCATTTTTGCCTTCTATCTAAAGTGAGAATTACCACTGAGATTTTCCCCAAGACATTTATAGGAATAAAGGTCTGCACTCCTGTCAGACAGCAGCAAGATGTGGACCTCTACATTCTCCTGGTAACTCCAAAAGTCCTATTAGCTTCTATTGACTACACCACAGTAATGCTGGAGCCTTAGAGGAGGACATCTCTAGATGGTCACCCATCATTTAGCACAGAGGCTGAACATATGCTTCCATTGTCTGTGCCTGTCCCAGTTGCTCCTTGCTGATCATCTGCAGCAAAGGGGGAAAATGCCTGTAGTGAGACCAGATTTCTGAAGCTGGGTAGCATCTACATTACACAGACAGTAGATTCCCTTGGAAACCTTCACAGGAATTCTTGTCACAGACAAGGCAGGAAACTTTTTACTTGCTCGAAGACTGCTTCTCTGTGCACCTGGCATTTCAAAACATGCCCAGCACTCAGGTTCAGCAGACTGGATCCCACACACTGTTTCTTTGGTTTGGTTGTTTTCTTTTCCTCTTGTTTTGGGCAGTGTTGCAGAGAACCCTCTTTGGAGACCAAGTTTCCAAAGTTAGGGATGATTTCAATCATGGGACTCCCAAGGCTCAATGAAATAAAACAAACAGATGTTTTAAATATTGAAATTAGTGTAACAGCATAAATGTGTGATAATACTGACAAAGTCTAGCTTAATCTAAATATTAGTAGTCAACTTATTATGCTACATATTACCAGATCGTTTTTCTCAAAGTCTAGTTGAAAAATAAAATTTTGAAATTTACCTGTTTTATTTGTTAGATCCCAGAATTATTTAGGGTGAACAAATATCTTTAGTGCACATCTTTATTTATGCTTTTACTCAGAACTGACTCTTCCCCAGCACATCATATATGCCAGTTTAGATCACAAGATTTTAAAAAATCCTTCTTTTTGCTTTCCCTCCATTTAGTGCCCAACAAAATTGTCAATTATTTTTGGGTGTCTCCTAAGAGCCAGTATTTAGGTAAAGAAGACTCATGGCTTGAAGACAGAAGCTAACCTAAACTTTATTTTGGCATTTATTCTAGTTATACTGTTGACATCGAAGGTCATACTTTCATGTGTTTAAACACCTCTAACACCTCCAAAGCTTGTGTGAAGGAAGCCTTTGGAGCCCACCAGTGCACCAGTGGCCAAGGGCTCTGTCCTTGGCAGTCCATTTAGGTACAAGACATAATACTAGTGAAAATTATTTGTCACAGGTTTATTATTACAAAAATACCATCAAATTTGGAAAAGAAAATAATATATACTTGGGAAAACCACTCATTTGCGTATGTATTCAAGTGCTCAGTGGGGCTTGCAAAGTCTCAGTTTTGAGTGATGGACCCTCGGAACAGCACTAATGAAAACACTTCTGTTCTATATTTCCTGTGTGTACTTTAATTTCATTTATGAAAATGAAGGCTTGATTGTGTCTCTTCCTCTGCCATTTGGTAGCCTGCCATCAAAACTCTAAGTGACATGACACACAACAGATTTATGCACCATGAAGCAGACACAGTAGGGGTCTGAAGTATTTGTGTTTTATTTCCAGTTAAACAATACACAGGGGGCTGTCACACTAACAAGGTATATAATGATTGACTTGCTCAGCCACTCTGAGACCTTTACTCTGATACAACTGAAATCTCAATAAACAGGAAATTTATATTTGAACAGCTGTTTTTTTTGAAATGCTGTGCTCTAGCCGCTTCTTTTCTCTGAACAGTGCATATGGTTCATTCCTTTTTAATTGGAAAAAAGTAAAATCATTTGTTGAAATTGAGTCATAGTTGTACAAATTAAAGCTTTTAAAGTGAGGGTTTGCTTTGTTCTTTTCACACTCCTCTTTATCATGTCATTTTCCCTTTTATATTCACAGTTTGCAGACAATTCTTAGCAATGTAACTCTAAACTGTAATGCTGCAACTCTCTTTTATTGGAGGCATCATAATAAAAAAAACATGAATATGGTCATTCTTTTATCAAAAATTTGCAGAATAATTTATCAATCACATTACTTTACGAGCACAATAAACCTCAGGCTCACAGTCCCCCAAATGGTATCTATGATCCTCTATTTCATACAAGAGCCATGAGAAGAGAAAGTCTCTGCAATGATCACCCCTAAAGCTTGGTTGTATGAGTTCCTTCCTGCAGCCCTCTCCAAACTGATCTAGAACCGCCTGAGGGATATGTAAGCTCAGGCTCATCAGTACAAACAACAATCATCAGTAAACAATCACCAGAAAAACATAGAAATAAGCAATTATACATTTTAAGTAAAGCACCAATTTCATCTTTTAGCTGCAAAAAGTTTTGATCCAGCTAGATAATTTTTATACTCATGAGGCATAAAATCCTATTTTGTAAGTATTAGTTCTTATGCAGTACAATTTTAATTCCTTAGACAGTAGGGGTAGGCCTCTTGCTACTGGATCATGGCACAGTTTGGCTGAGTTTGGAAGGCGCTAAATGTTTTTTGTATATTGAGGGCTTTGATCCATTTTAAAGTTGATGTCCTTAGAAATGATGAAGGATATCCATTGTCAGAGCTATCATGATCTTTTTGGAAAAGGCATCTTACACAACGTCAGCCCATGGAATAGGAGCCAATGCCCACACCACAAAAGATTTAACTCCATCTGTACATGCACTCTTTGCAATTTCAGTAAATATAGTGGGCTTTAAAACTTGAAAATTCTGTCATTTTACTGTGCCCACACATTTTAGCTAAACAATGGGACTCTGTGAAAAATGACAACTCAACTACTGAGCATTTCCCAAGTGAGGAACAGGGCAAAATCCTCAGACATGACAAATCCTTGATTTATATCAGCTGACGCTCTGGCAGCACACGTCTCTGAGTAAAGCTACCATACTAGACAAAGTGGAGAGATACTTGCCACTCTTGCACCATAAAATGAGGCCCAGCAGTCAGCTTCTCATCTCCTAAAATTTAAAGGCTCCTGGATAAAGACTTCAGGTTTCTTTGTCCCTGAGCAGTGATCTTTGTGTTGTATCTTTGAAATGACATTAGAATACACAGGTCATAAATCATTTCTGTCATGTGAGATGCAGAACATTCATTGAAATTCACTGGCAGTGATTGAAAAAATTTACTTGCAACAGGCAACTGGATTGAGCCTTCTGGGTGAGGTCTCCTGAGTGTAGACATGTAGGTCTGCATCACCCAACACTCAGCAGGAAAAGACAGACCATTGTCTGGTTCTATACCAACAAAAACTGGAGAGAGGAAGGCATAAAGAAAATTGGATAAGGTAAAACTGGGTACACAAACTTTCTTTTTTTGAGTCTGCCAGACTGTCCTGGGTTGACAAGGAAGTGAGTTTCTTGGGAAGTTATAGTCAAACCAATCAGTGGTCAGATTTGAATATTGACACCTGTTGTGACCGCTGAAGACATGGACATGCCTCTGAGACCAGAGGGGTTTAAAAGCAGAGAACTCCGAGGTGAACGTTCTCTTTTGTTCCTGTCAGTGTGGAGTGCAGATCTCTCCTCCCCAGCCACAGGCTGGGGGGAGAGGGGAAGCCTAGGAGAGTTGGGCCAAGGGGTGAAGGGAATGGAACCAGGCCAGCCCGTGCAGGTCAGAAGGGTGGAGAAAAACTGAGATGTCTTTGTTCCACTCCCTCCTCCCCCCACACCGAGAGAGAGAGAGAGAGAGCCTGGGCCACCTGAAAATTTGATATCAGGTGCCAGCAGTATGCTGGCAGAGAAGAAAGTGACAGCCATGGGAGTCCTAGGCAGCCGAGATTTCCATCTCCTGGGAGCCTAAGACTTCTAACCCTTTCTTAGGCAACAAAAGTTTTGTAAAACACTCCTCCTCCTCGATTCGAAAGAAAAGAGAGACAGTCTGGGACCTGAGATGTCAGAAGAAGATGGAGAAGAAATCCTAGGCAGGAGGAGATGATGAAGTGGCCTTTTGCTGGACTTTGCTTGTATAGCCATAGACTGAACCAATTCTCCCCAACACAGAGGGGATGCAATGACTTGAGCCAAGAGAGGGCAGGAGTGAGAGTGGCCTGCTTCAGTGAATGACATCATGTGCAGGAGTGGAGTGAACAGAGTTGAGGACAGTGTGGTGGTGCCCTCTGTCTTCAGGAAAGATTTCTGTTCTCGAGACCCTCGGCCCCAGGTGAGGAGAAAATGGGGGGGGACTGTTGTCCCAAAATGAGAAACTGCTGTTCTTTGGTCCTTGGTGGAGCATCTTCAAAGGAACCCTATGAGCAGTCTCGGTCCATGGATGGTGGTGAGAGTACTGTACATGGAAGGAGGATGTCACGATGGCAGATTTTTCTCCAGGTGGTGCCACTGTGACATGGAAACATAAGAGGTTTCAACTGTGTTTCCTGTGGAAGACTACGGTGCAAGAGAGACTCCTCTGTCCCCTGATGAACTGAGAACTGATTATTTGAGGGGTGGTAACTTGATCGAGGGTCCAAGGTTTTATCTGACTATGCTTTGGTGGAAATTGGGTGGGAAGAGGAGGAATATTTTGGAATGTTTTCATTCTGTTTCCAGAGTGTTCCCGTTATTATAGTTGTAGGTTAATAAAATTTATTTTTCTTTATTTCTAAGCTTGACCCTGCTCTGCTCTGTTTCTGGTCACATCTCACAGTAGCCATTTGAGAAAAATATCTTTTCATGGGTGCACTGGCACTGCGCCAGTGCCAACCCATGACACAGACCTTTAGCTCATTGATTATTGTCCTACTAGTGAATGTTTCTATTACCGGGGGTTCACTCAGAATATATATAGAATATAAAACTCCTCTAACAGCAAGTCATTTTACGTTGGATAGCATTGACCCTGCCTGTAAGCTGTTTTTTGCTTACTTAATAATTTGTCTTACCATAACATAGTTTACATTTTTGATAATAACATGTAAGTTTTGTTTAAAGGTAGTGTTTAATATCTTCTCTATATCAGCTACACATGAAAAATCCTTCTCTTCAGACAGGCTGAAGATAAACAAGGTGCTTTTCCTTAAACACAGTTTGCCACACATGAGCAATACGCAGGCAACCTATGCCAGTTGTGAATTAACAGCAGAAATCCCCTCACATTTTGTTAGGAGGAAAACCCACTAACTTCACTAACTTTTTTGCTGTTGTTTTGTTTTAACACTTCCCTATCTTTCAACGTGGCCAGTTGAGGGAGTTGGCAGCACATTCCCCCTTTACGTGATCAACATGCCCTTTCAATGCTCCCAGTCCATAACAGAGGTAATAATATTCAGCAACATTCTGCACAGGCAGCTGCCTGTGGCGCAAAATTAGGTTTGGTTTGTCTTGCAGTAAAGCATGTATTTGTGATCCACAATTCACCTCAAAGACGGTAGCCAAACTAGTAGCAGCAGATTCAGGAGCTGTCATGATTAAATCATTCAAAAAGGCAAAAGAAACCAAAAACAAGCTTATTGCTTGCTGAAGGAGCAACAAGACATAAGTAGCTGTAGATTGGAATGTCCTAAGGTCTGTGTGTATCAGTACTGGTAAACAAAACTGTGACCAAGTGCTTGCCCCCTTTGCCTACACTTCATTTCCCTCAAACAAGACAGCCTCAGAGAGGTGCATCTTCCTCCTGTGCTCTTGTCCATCCCTCTCTTGGCACCTGCGACTGCCCTGCTCTCAGCTCTGCAGCCCTCCTGAGGCTGTGCCTATTGTCTCCACACCTGAAGCGTGGTCCAGCTCCTGTGGGACTGGGAGGCTGTGGGGACCCCTCCCCTAGAAAGAAAGAGAGCTGTGGGATGTTCAGCACACACCCCTCTCATTTCTGGGGGCATCACGAGGGGAACGGCTGAATAATGCAGAGCCTCAAGGCATGGGCTGGAGTACAGACCAGTGCTGCTCCATGTTTTCATGTTATTCAACCGTATTCACAGGAACACCTGAACTGTATTTTATAGGTGTGCTGAAAGCTTTACCCACTGAGAGACACATTTAAGGCTTCTCCATGGCTTTGCCTGTTATCTACACAAAAAGCCAAAAAAGAGCTATTTTCTTTAGTTTATCACCTGAATATCAGGGCACAAAATATAGCCTGGAAGTCTGTACTCAGGTGTGTCAGATGAATGAAGTATTTGCTCTCACCAAAACTCAGGAATATTCATCCTCCCTTTCCTGTGTGCCCCTGTCTTAAAACTAGGAAAAACACCTTCCAGATGCCTTCCCAGAGCTGTGGAGAAGGAAGGATCTTTTCTTTTTTTTTTTTTCTGTATTTGCATTGCCAAAGCTAACGTCAAGGAAAATCATTTTGTGTGTTTGCAATTTCTTTGGACAGATATATGAAGTCTGACTTGCCTGACTTGCCTTTGAGTTCTGAACAAATTGTTCCCTATGTCACTTTCCATTATGAATATCTTGGGATGTTTGTTTGGTTTCTCCCTAGCTCGAAAATTAAAAAAGTAATATAAAAGGAAAAGCATACTTGTTCAAGCCATTCTTTAATCAACACCACACAAAAAATTGCTTCCCTAAGTAATTTAAATAGCAGCACTGCAATTCTTATATACCTTTAGATACTGAATTTAATAAAATAAATCTGGTTAGTGTGGGAAAATACTTCCAAAACAGTCTTTAATGACTGGGGACTTATCAGAATATCTTTGGGAATACACAAATGGAACAAAGCACATTATTTCAAGAAACAGTCTTAGGAGAGCCACCCAAACTCAGAGCTTGGTCAAATACTAAGAAAGGCTGCACAATCTTGTCATCATCAGGAAAAATCAGCCTTCAGGTCCTGCTCTGAGTAACACCCCTATTTCAGTAGGGTGCAGCCACACACATTCAGATCCCATTGAAGTCAACAGCACTGAAATGATACTGGCCTATGGGTATGTGACTCAGTGCTTTCCTGAACAGGTGTGAGTTCCATTTATGTTTAAAAATTTTGCCTGAGAGAGAGTTTAAATTAACACTGTCAGCTCAGTCAGCAGCCACTGTGAAACAAACTGCAGCATCAGTTTTTAAGAATTCCCTGTTCCTGTATACTCCTCTTAAATGTACAAGAAATAAAGAAGTAGTGTTTAAATCTGCTGACATAAAGCCTTCACCTTTACGTTATACTTTGGGAAAGCATAAAACATATCTTTCATCCAAGGTCTACATTGATTTTCCTTTAAAAATTCTTAGTTCTATAATTATTAATTCTCCTTGATACTTTTATATTTGTGCCCTGTTGAATTCTGAATGTCTGAATCAATACATTTTTATCTTTCAGCCACAGCAGACATGTAATGGAGCAAAGGTCCTGCCACTAAAACTTGTCTCTGCCTGTCAAGGTAACTGCTCCACTCTTGCATTACTGGTACAGTGGCTGAAATGTTCCTAACTATCAAACGAATTCAAACATCTTTGAACTGTCCCCATTCCATAATTAAGTATTATTGTGCTACTTTACAAATGTGAAGTGAAGGCCAAGGATCCTATTCAATGCACTCGATGTCTCAATGATTTACTTCAGCCTCCAAAGAAAAACAGTAGAGAGCAAGGACTTAGGGTCCTATTCCTGGCAAGAGTCGAACCTCTTCACATCAACTACTCAGGGAAGTGAGCAGTGTGTTTATATTTAGTCCACATTAATCTAAATTTACCTCACAGCCTCTAACACTGAGAACCTACATATAGTACAAGAGTCTGTCACAAAGGTTATCTGAAACCTCATTCACTTTTTCATAGATAAAGCTCTCCTAGCATATGCGGCTTTGACATAACGCAGGCAAGAATTTCAGATATGCTTTTCCAAGTGTTAGTAAAAGATGCTTGAAACTTTGCTGCCAGAAGCAAGATAGACTTGCAATTGCTTCAGAGTTGCAAATCAGAAGCAATCTCATTGCCCCTGGTGTCACTGTTCTCCTTCCTAGCAGTGGGATGACAGAGGTGCAAAATCAGTGTGAGTCCAGACATAGACCCATCCCTTATTTTAGTAACCCTCAAAAATTGATTGTAATAATACAGTTGCAGCTGAACTCTCCTGTGATGAAGTACATACACAAGTATAAAGCCAACAAGTTTTATAGGCTGGAAAAATTAAAGACTGAGGTTCTCAAATGAAAATGTTTTGTCCAGACTGAGATGTGTCCAGAGCTCCAGAAAATTATGAGCTCCTCTCTTTTGAATAAAAACATTTACATCAAAATTCACAGACAGAAGATCCCAATGTCAAAATCATTTCCAAATGTCTTGTTCACAATATAACTTCTTGCTCTGTTCTCTTCTTAAGCCTGAGAACTGTAACTATTTTTGTGTGTGTGCATGGACAGATTTGTGTTTGGATATAATGCCCAATTCTGTTCACTCTAGCTAGCATACACCAAGTAATAATTGCAGCAGAACAGCCTTTCCCTTTGTATTTTAGAAATGCCTTTTTTGCTCATGTACTTAGACAGTTGGCCACTTTGCTTCAAGTCATTGCCTGAGGGTCTTTTTTGTACCATGAGACTATTGATCAGTGCAGTGATGGTATTGGCCATGCTAAAGCACTTAGCAGGGAGGATTGTGCAAAAGTTCCTTCCCTTCAACCTATTCAGACAGAAGAAGAACAAAATATCAACTGAACCTTTTAAGGCTCCATTGAATGTCTAAGTGTGAGGACAAAATTTAGGTCAATTCACCTATCCCTCAAGCATTCCTTGGAGTTCATTAAAATTGGAAAAAAAAATAACCTTCTAATAGATATGACCATCACTTAGAAAGGACAAAAGTGTCCTTATAAGCTAATAAGACTGTAAAACATCACATAGGGAACCACTGATTCTCTGTTTTTCTTAGCTTGTTTCCTAGAAATGGCTAGCCATAGGAAATAAATAGAAAAAATGGCATTAATCTGTTGTTATATTTTACCCACAAGCCTATTTACTCTAAAATTTTCTTACTGCAGGAGCTGTAAAATGAAGAAGTTTATGGCTTGTATGGAGCTCAATAAGAATGATGATTCATCTCTAGAACAAATATTTGGAGGGGAAAAAAAAAAAAAAAGAAAAGAAGATTCAAGAAATGATGCCTGCCTTAATATAGATCCTTTTGTGAAGAGTACTGTCCCTACCTCCATCACTGACTGACTCAGCTCACCTTTTTACTCTCAGCAATCAGCAGACCACTGGCTCTTTTTCCAAGTTTTCCTGACACACGTAATGTATAGTGTTGTAAGGCTTCTTCCCATTGGTTAATTAAATTTTTGTTCGTCTCTAGTCTGGCACTGAGGCCTGCAGGCATGGACTACTCTGTCCATGCTTTTAAACTCTCTTAGTCTTCAAGAGGCCAGACTGCCTTTGGGGAGTTACTAGCTCCTGAATCACTCTGAGCTGGCTGTGAACTGTTATTTTCTGTGGGTCACAACTGTGCCAGTGGTAGGCTGTTGCAGAAATAACAGTACAGACAAGCAGGTGCCTGTGCCCTGGAGGCCCTCCCTGTCACCACTTAATTTCCTGGCATAAATGTAGCCATTTGCTCAGTCTATCATTGCCCAAGTTCATAATCTTTTCATACCTCTGAAAATCAGAGATGTTTTTCAACAGCTAACTCTGTAGTCTATAGCAGCTCAACCTCTTTGTGTTTCTGCTGACATTCCCTAAAAGTTTAAAAGTTATTAAGGATCTTTTGAGTAAGAAAAACGTTGTAAAAGAGACATCACAGCTCACAGATCTGACACCATGCTTTGTGTTTTCCCAGTTTTCTGTCCATGAGGAAGGGGCTAGCAGTATTATACGTGGGATTTATTTCTCAGTTGCAGTAAAATTGCAATATTAAACAGTACCTCCAGAAATAAGGATCACACCCACAAAAAGTTTTAACAACTGTTATGGGAAAGCTGGACGAGTAAACATCAAGATGAAGCACCTTATATAAACCTCTAATAAAGGTGAAAAGCAGTTTTGGAAAGAAATGGAAAGAATATGAGAAAATTTAAGATTACTAAGAGCACCCTTTCCAATGGAAATGAAATCTCATTCTTTTAATGGAGGAAAAAAACCCCTTTAATTAGAAAATGACAGTGAAACTCGTCATAAATAAAGTACCTGGCTTAGCAAGTAATTTGTTGCTGCTGCATCATCAGATCAATAAAGATTCAAAATAAGAATATGCTTCAGACTTTTGCAGGATCACAGCAAAAATTTCTAATCTGCTGAGCAATCATGTAACTCTTACTCCTAACTAGCTATATTTGATATGATTGTATATAGATAGGTACAGATAAATATATAGAAATAGAGATATATAGGATATAGATTATATAGCTGTGCATGTGTGTGTCTGAGATGCTACATGTTTATTCTGCTTTATTTTCTACATGTAATTCTACAAATAAAAAATTAAAAGCAAAAATATATAGTTGATTCAGTGTTGACCTTCATCATTATTATTCTGGCATTCATAAGAACTCTATTCAGTACACATTTTCCTGTTAACTCACAGTACCTATTGATGCAGGAGGTGCTTCCTAATTTCTTCCTCGTTGACTCACTGTTTAAGTTAATACATTGTTTAGTAAGCTTAATATTTCTAATTTCCAAGGATCTTCTAAATATAAATTAGTATACTATAGGCTCCACACTAAAGAGATGGCATCCTGGGAAAAATATTAATGGGACCCACAGGAAATAACTTTAATGTATTAGGAGTGGACAATTTGAATTTTGAAAGGAAATACAAAAAACTAATGCGCAACAGTAAGCCTAACATTAAAAAGCAAGCCTCTGTCATCAAGCATTATAACGGCCACAGCATTATGAGAAGTATCAGAAGTTGCAACTTTGTTACAGAACTCTATCCTAGTTACAAGTGTTCCAAATTACAATCTTTTACACTCTTTCTAACAATTTGGAACTCATATCTCTCCAGCTGTCATAAAATCGCAGATCATTTTTCCTCACCTATGCTCCATATCTTGGAGTACTGTGTTAAACTACACCTAATTCCTTTTGCCATGAATCAGCTTTGCATTTCCATCTGATTTGCTGGACAGCTTTGAAGATTTATCTCTCTGCCTTGACAAATTACTATTAAACATGTCTCCTCACTTTACCTTGTTCTATGTCCAGATCACAACTACAGATACCCCTTTCTTCTGCTCTTCAGTGTCTCCTGCTCCCTCTTTCTCTCTCCTCTCTTATCACATGTTCATGAAGTTCTCCAGACCTTGTGTCTCTCCACTCACACTTTTTTTTTCCCCACCTTCCCACTGCAAGGTATGTCCTCCTCTTGTTTCCTCTCTTCCTCCTCTCCCCAGCCTGGGAAACACCCTCCACTCTGAATTCTTTCCCCTCTCCTCCCTTTCTCCTTCAGTTCTTTAGTTCTGCTATATCCCTACTAAAAAAAAAAAAAAAAACTCTCTATGCTTCTACACTTAACCAAATCCTGTGTTTTTGAGCTGACATCTTACCACAATCCTCGATTAGTCCTTCAGTCATCTTTCCTTTTCCTTTTCCTTTTCCTTTTCCTTTTCCTTTTCCTTTTCCTTTTCCTTTTCCTTTTCCTTTTCCTTTTCCTTTTCCTTTTCCTTTTCCTTTTCCTTTTCCTTTTCCTTTTCCTTTTCCTTTTCCTTTTCCTTTTCCTTTTCCTTTTCCTTTTCCTTTTCCCTGCTTCCTAACCATACATTTCTCCTTGTCAAGAGAATTATCAGGTTTTTCAAAACTCCTTTCCTTCTGCAGAACAGGCAGGACATTTATACTGCAATATTCATTCCAAGCAGACAAGCATCTTATCTGCTTCTTTCAAGCTTGTCTTTTAATCTCACTGGCACTCTTCCACTCCCTCTTTAGTATCTCTATTTCTCAATTTCCTCAAGATGCTCCACCTCACAATATAAATGTCCTTTTAAAAATAAACCATCTTTGACTCCACTCTCCTCTCTAACAACCATCCCTCCCACTTTTTTTGTCTGCAAATGTATTCTGGAGCTATTCCAATTAAACTCAGTCTTAAGCCTTCTTTTTTTTTTTTTTTTTTTTTTTCTTTTTTTTTTTTCTCCCTAACTTCTTCCCTTTGTCCTCCAGTGAAGACACATTTTCACCAAAGTATTTCACCAATCGTTCCTCCCAAAACCCAGAACTTGACACCCCTTTTCACCCTCTTCAATCTGCCTGCAAGACTCTTCTTGTAAAGCTGCTCTCCATGGACTTTGACTCATCTATGTCTTGAGTCTCCTCTTTTCCCTCTAACCACACTCAAATGTACATTTCAAAGGATTTTTCTCATTCTTCCCTCCAGTTTTCCATAGAAGCCTTCTACACCTGGACTCTCTTTCTGTTTCTTTTCATGTTGTCTCCAGATAATTCATTTACAGATAATTATGCAAATAATCAAATTCCAGATAATCTCATCTTCAAAATAAATAAATAATGTACCTGCTCCATGTTTCAGCCATCTGCTTAAGAGTGGCACAGTCAGATAAGGCTCTTCATCTTTCCCTCTGTCGTGTTCCCCATGTTTTGCCACTATGGAAATTCCACTATCTTGCCTCTTCTGCAACTCCTTTGGTCCATGGCCTTGGCACAGCCTTTAGCAGAATTCCCAATTGATTCTTACTCCATCTTTTTACTTTACAGTTACACGTTATACACTTGTATTCTCATTCATAATGTAAAACCCTCCTCCAGGCTCTCACCATCTCCTGTCTCAACTAACATCATCTTCTACAAATTTGTCAAATATACCATAGCTACCTATTTCCATTCATAACATTATGGTGAAGAAAAGTTTCCTAGCCTTTTGCTCCAAGCATGTGATTTCAGTTTTCACAGCCTTCCCCCTCTTCATTCGCACCAAACATCAGCTTCTTGTCTTCATTCTTCACAGCTTGTCTCCACAGTATTTATCATCTTTTATATACTAAAAGGGACAGTAACATTTAACACAGGTTCCCACAGCACACTTGGCAGGAGCAGGCATTCAGGGCCAAAAGCAGAGGAGAGGTGAATTAACATCCTTTGCATGAAGCCAGCGAGATGTATCCAAGTACCAACAGAACCACTTATCCTATCTTTTCTGGTAAGGAAGGGAATTTACTCATCTGTAGCCTGGGGAGCAAAAGAAAGTTTAATTCATGCAGGATAAAGCAGGAAGAGGCAACCCTTCTGAATCAGCCTCTCAGAAGGCAGTAGTGAATGGTGAAGACTGAGTTCAGGAGCAGAGGCATAGAGCCCCTAGGCTGATTTTGGCAGCCTTGTTCTGTGCCCAGTCATAAAATGTCCAGTAGAAGAACCCCTGAAAAGCTAAAAGTGGATATGACAGCAGCTCAAAGATGTGCTGGTAGCAGACAGCTCAGATGTAGGGCTCTATGGCAGACTACTCCAAACAATCTCCAAATATTTGAATGCATCACCTCTGTACAGCTAGCAGGCAATTTTTATCCAGAGTCAGAGCTGAGTCAATGCCTACAGCAGAAAAAGTCTTGCAAAAAATATTCTCAAAAGCAGCTAGTATATGAGCCTCCTAGTCTTTATTTCAAACTGTCCTCTTAAAAGTATTCACAACAGGCAGCCACCATGTATGAAGCAGCTGAAAGAAAAAGGCTCTTTACATCCCAACCCATTAGAGCCAAACTGTGCTGTGCACACAGCCTATCCATTCACTCATCCTTTCTTTCTCAGATCAGTGCTGTTCATCTGCCTGAGCTTCAATCTCTGCTGCACATCTGGGGAAACTTCAGGGTCCAGTTTTGAGAGCACCTTTACCTCATCTGAACATGAACCTTTTATACCAACAAATTACAGCATTTGGGACTTAGGCTACTTAATCTGTAAATGCATGCAGATAAAAAAAAAAATTATGAGAGCTAAATACTGTCATTTGACCTTGAACATTTTCTAGCATCAATTCAGAATTGGTTTCCCATTCATTTGCCCATTAATAGCAAATTGTCTAAGCATTTGGCTTCAAAAGCCTCATACTCAGAAATAGGCATTTTGTCCAAATAGGGACTGAGCACACCTCGGAGGTTTGCCCTGCTTCAATTGTGATGGAAATGGTTTTCATTGAATTTATTTCTTTCTGCTATGTATAATTTTTCCATATAAGAATAAACAAAGACTAGGATTGTCCTTATGATATCCAAAAGACTGTGCTTTTCAAACCATTCTGCTCCTGTAAGCCCTACATCAAATCAGACAGTCAGATCAAGATGCTTATAAATTCATACTTGTCGAAAATAAGTGAATAAATCTCCCTGACAATGCCTTCATAGAAAGCTTAAGCCCTTTTCCAGCTTCCAAAGGAGCATCCTGTTGATAGCTCCCAAAGCCCAGGGTGCAGCCTGCGTCTCTGGCCAGCTGTGCCCACGGACAAAGCCAGGCTCCGGGCACCACGGCTCCTGCAGGTGGACCAGACCAGACCCTGCCTACCGCTTCTGCCGGGTGATGAGTGGGGCTGCCTGCAAACAGCGGGACTTCCCACCAGTGAATCCCCCTTCTGCACCAATATCACACACACTCCTGCTTTCCAAAGTCTTGCTGCTGAAAATTCTGTGGTTTTAGTTTGTGGGAATCCAGAGCTTCCCTCTGGCTGCCCTGGAAGGCCTGGGACCCTGGCAGGGGGTCAGAAACCCCACTGTACAGAGCCCTGAGAGACACTGTCTCTGATCTCTGTCCATGGAAAAGAGTTTTCAATCTTACAGAATGAATTACAAGCTCTGAGTGTTTGATATGAGTAATAATTAAGTGTGGCATGGGTGCAAAAGTAAAATTTTAGGTTTCTAGATTAGGGGTTCAAAGGGGACAAGATGGAGGAATTGGGTGTGTCTTGTCCTTTTTCTCCTTCTTCATGCCCTCCATGTTTCACTGTACTGTTGGCATTTTTCTATTGTTTTAGGCTGGGGACACGCTGTTCAACGTAGGTGATAGATATTGGCACATTATTGTAAATATAGCACACGTAGTTTCTGGTATATAATGTTTGTAACATCCCACTGAGGGCAGAGCCCCACACGCTGCCTTGCAGGACAGACCTGCGGCAGGGCAGCAGAACATGTTAGATATAAGCAAGAATAAACAACCTTGAAAACAGCACAGACAAATTATGACTTCTTCTTTGGCAACGGGGCAGAAAGACAGAGATTTTATACAATCTCAGAATCATCAATACCACAGATTCCGACATTAGTTTTCTCTTTTAATCTACAAGATGACCAGGAAGATTTATCACCTGTTTAATACAGAGAGGGAAAAGGGCAGGGGCACTAGGCTGTCAACATTAGACAAGAGCACATCCCCCCACCAGCATAGTGCCTTCAGAAACAAAATAGAGAGCCACCCTGCAAAGATCCCTAAGCAATTTAGTCTGAAGGAATATGCCTCCCTCAGGACTTTTCTTATGGCTGCCAGAGTTATGAGGGCCACGTGCTGCCCCATCATTAATATGGTGTGTTTAATTAGCACATACATGTTTGTGTTCTTTCTTTTGAAATAACCCAAAACTACATGCATTGTGCAAACTCCCTTCATTAAAATGACATAGTAAATCATGTCTTCTTTAAGGCAGAAATTTGTGGGGGTAACATGCTGCAGAAAAAAAGGGTCAAGAACAAGTAAAAGAGAAAAATAAATAGGAAACTAAAATAAAGAGATAGTGAAGAAGGGAATGAGTTAATGGAAGTCTTTATATGGCACAAAAGATTAAAGGAAGGTTTCAAAGTCTGGAATGTAAAATAGCATTACACAGCTGAATACCACATCAGGAATCAATATGCTCTGAAATGTAGTAGAATTTAAGAAGGTCATTGTTTTGTATAATCATGGTCCTTTCAGCAGCGTCCCCATTGGGATTTGTAGGGTGATAGTTTCTTATGGAGGGTTGACAATTTTTCTTCTTAACAAACAAGGTTTCCTCAGGTCAATGGCAAGATAATGGGAAAGGAATATTTCCAGGTCCTAGGTTCATTAACGCCTGAATTCTGTACCAAAGAGTTTTGCATAGCTTTCCTCATGTGAGGAGATCATGCTCAGATGTATCAGCAGAGTGTTCCTACTTGCCATCCACACAGTAAATGTGGAGATGCTGCAGCATGAAGTCTTTAGTTGGCCTTTCCTTCCTGGCTTGATAGAGCCTGAATTTATTTCCTTAAGGGCATGGTTCAAGGTCTGCTGATAATGCCAGCATTTCTCTGAGGAGTTTATCAGACAGGCAAGTTATCACTGAGGGTCTGATTGTGGTTTTATTTATCCTTTATATTGAAACTTGCTTTACATCTTTTGTCTGCAGCTGCATACATGACCTCAGAGACCTTTTAAAATTAAGATCACCTTATTAATGCAAGTGTGAGCTCCTCATCTGTTTTTCCTGTTTGTGCAGTTCCTAACAAAGTGGGGAGTTTGACTGTGGCTGAGCTCCTCGTTGCTATGGCAATACAAGTAATAAATAAATAGTAAAAATAATACATTGGAATAAAATATTCTGATTTTGTAAGCATGATCTCCAGAGTTACGATAACTGCACTTACTCACAATTTAGCCTTTCTGAGCGACTGGGATGCCCCGAAACACTTGTTAACTATCCTGCCTTGCACACACAAGAAAATGGCAATGTGTCTCTCTCATGTAATACTGCAGCATTTTGGCAGTGCTGGTCATGACTGCATGTTACCAGACATGTGTCTGGGAGGAGATGTGTGTGTGTGTGTGTGTGTGTGTGTGGACATGCTAGTGCACATGCCAGAGCCGGCAGGTCCAAACCTGTGAGTTTGCACAAACGAAGGACACCAGTAATTTCATGGGCTTCTCTTTCTCTACAATACCATGACATGTTGTCCTAGGGTGACTGTTATGGTGTTTGTATCTCCAATCGTGTGTTCTGTTTACGTTTAATATTATGTTCTGTGCTTTCAGAACTGACTCTGAAAGTGAAGGTTTGTTTTGCTGTGTTATCATCTGGTTCACCTCCCCCCATGTCTGCTGGAAAGCTAGAAAAGGCTAGGGCTGGCTGGCTGGCTTTGCTTTGCTTGCTTGCTTGCTTGGCTTGCTTGCTTTGCCTGCTTTCTTGCTTTCTTGCTTTGCTTCATAGTTAGGTTAAGCAGTCCAATTCTTTCCCTGGACTGTTGTTTTTTTTTTCCCTTTCCTCTTTCTGAATATCATTCAACCTGCTCTGAACTGGGATCTGGGAAACACCAAGGAACACCAGGAGCCTGCATTTGGTGATCTGCAGCAGCCAGCCCCAGCGTCCAGACCCGGGCAACCACTCCCAGGAAAGACCTTCTGGATTTGTTCAGCTCTTCAGAGGGGTGAAAGAGTCTTGTTGTCATCTTGTGTTAATTGTTTTGGTGTTGGGGAGTGCTTTGTTGTTGAATAAACAGGTTCTTTTCCACTTCCCTCTCAGAAGAAATTTTTCCCTGAACCAGGTGGGTGGGGAGGGGCCGTGGGGGTTTCCTGGGGGCTCCTTTCAGGGAGTTTTCCCCAAATTTGCCCTAAACTAGGACACATGTACACTCTCATTCAGATGAGAACTTTTTAACTTCTCCAGCTGTGCAAAAAAAAACCACAAAATAAGTGTAATTTATATTAATTAAACAATTAAAGACAATTAAAAATCGCATTAAACAATATTTTTATTTATCACATAACAATAATTAAGCTCATGTGGCCAAGATAAAACACGAAGCTGTAGATCAAGAGTTATATTTGAAAGAACTGCAGAATTGATTTTTCCTGAATAATCCCCAAATTATAAGATTCTTCAATGTTTTTTGTTTGTTTGTTTGTTTTTATTGAAATGTGTACACAAATTGTAGATGAACATCAGTTCTAGAAATCAATGCCATGCAGAAAATAGCTGGTTTTTCTCCTGTTTTGCAGGGGAAAATAATAAATATTGGTAAAATCTGAAGTGCCTACAGACTTGTTTTTTATTGAAACAATATTATATTTAATCCTATATTTAATCCTAAGAATGATACATGAAGTTCATACAGAGAAAAATAGCTATGTGTATTGATTACATACAAACTGCTGCTAGGTGTATTTAGAAAATAAGAAAGTATAAACCTTCATTATTGCAGTGACAGATATATCTTATAACATCCAGTAGCTCCAATGGTCATTGAAATGTTTAAGTACATTTTGCCTGTTGATATATATTTCTAAAATATATGAAAAATTAAATATTAAAAAAAGAAAGAGTAAACATTGCTGGCTTGCAAAGAGAGCAGAAAATTAAATCTACAGCACTTAGAGACAGTATAAAGACCTGATGAGGTTTTGCAGATATAAAAGAAGCTCATGTTTCTAAAGACAAACCTTAAAAAAATTAGGCTCATAATTCATTGCATCTTCTTTGCAACATATTGCACTACATAAGACTAAGGACCAGCAGTAACATGGACATATGGGAATTGCAGCTGCTTACTACTGCAAGTTTTTTTAAAAGTGACTTACTCTGAAATAGTTAATAGCTACACAAAACATTTCTGAATCATTAAAGTACAGCAGTAAAAGTTTATTTTTTATTTTTCATAGCAGGCCTCAGCAGGGAAGAATGACAAATTAAAAAAAAAATAATAATAATAACCCTACCTTTTCGTAAATTCTCTGGTTGTCTGTTTGCAGAAGACACTCCTCCAATTCACATCTTAACAGCAGCACAGCAGAGAGTAATATGACTTTATATCATAACAAACATTCTTTGAAAGAAGACATTACTTGTTAGAAAAGTTACATTGCAGTTCAACTACAGCCGAAGAGACACTCTGCTCTTTTGAAGACATCAGGTTATGAAAGATCACTCTGACTTTGCCATGGAAAAACAAGTGGCCAAAGATGCAACAGGGCAGAGCAGTAGGATGCAACCCCCATTTCTCCAGTTCACAGTTTAATCACTGGCTTCTGCCTGATTCTGTACCCTGCAGGGGTGACATTCCTCACAAGCACACCTAACAGACAACACCCTGAACAGTAAGGAGTTGAGGTAACATCTGGTTTATGGATCCTGCCAAACAGCCCAACATTTGTTCCTGTCAGGACATTAGGCAGTCAGGTGGAAATGTCTGCCCACAGAAAATGCCTGCCCACAGAAAACTGATGTGTGTTGCCAGGACAAGGAGATACACCAGTGAACTTCACGCATCTGTACAGCTAGGGGGGAGGTACATGAACACAGTGCTCTCTCAGGCACCAGGCCATCTCTTCCTCCTGATGTCTTCAGCCTTCAATGTCAAACTCTAGGGTACATCTACCACCAAGGAACAAAGTAAATTTATCATGACAAGCACAATGATCCGGGAGCATCCACTCCGTGCTTTACATCAGATCAAAGAGACAAGCTTCTTGTTAGCAGCAGTAACCTGATGCACACTTTTAGCACCAACTTTTGCCCAAAATAGTTTCATTCTGTGCACTGAAACCCCAAAACCAAGGGGGAAAATGAAGGCATACAGTGTGGCAAAAGAGAAGCCTAAGACATGTGGAGATGCTGCATATCTTTATCCTCCTAAAGCTGCAAAAACACTCATTGCTGGTTAGGGAGCCAAATTTTGAGAAGGTAAGCAGTGGCAAATTTAATGTTCAAACCTTTGTCATTTAAATATTAAGCCTAAAAAATTAATATTTGGAATAGGATCTGCACAGTCTGTTGAGAGTTAGAATAATCAATACAAGTGGGTTCCTGCATCAGCTTTACATAGAGAATAACCCAAATTGTCAGGCTAAGCTGCGTTGCTCTTAATCTTTCTGGTTGAGCAGAGCATGGCTTACCAAAGGGCTACCCACCCTCCCTCTACACCTTTGGCAAAGGCATTGGGGCCACCCCTGCAGAACTGATCCACCAAGAACATTTCTATGTTTCCCTGTTGAGGCTTTATTAAAGGGAATTGCATTTGAGTTCGGTATCATTCTACATCAACGTCCACATTAAAGCACTCTCTTCAAGTGCTCATCTGCTGCATTTGCAAGTAGCCTCCAGTCCCCTCCAGGCAGCAGCACAAGAAGGAAGCCTCTCTGAGCTTCCCCTCTCTTCTACTGACCATGAGCTTTAAGCTATGTAAAAATGAGGATTTGTGAAAAAATCTGTTGAAACTTTATCACAACTGGAAAGACAGATTTCCCTCACAGACTCTTCCATGTGCGGAGTGAGGAAAGCAGAGGGCCTGGCTGCTCCAAGGCTGATGGAGGTATACAAGTAACTGTGGGCACTGTGGAAAGGTATCTGATTTGGAGCTCACAGTCATTACCACAATTACTTGTAGCAGAACCGGAACTCATAACTCTCTCTTCTCTTTACTAAAACTCTTGACAAAATGCTTCTTAAAAAATAATCCAATGACTTTTTGCTGACTTAGAAACATAACAAAACCCCAACACCCAACCTAACCTCGATGTATCTGTCACTTTTGAATCATCTGATAGTAATTGCACCCTCTTTTCCGCCAAGATGAAACACTCACTATAGAATGACAACCACTCTCTGATCAGCTTGACTTTTCCCACGTGGCTGGCGTAAGTTACTCAACAAAGTGATAGATCTGTCAACACAAGACAATTTGATATGTGTGCATCCCTATCAGAATGGACCCCAGTGCTGAAGCAATAAAAAACTCCTTGCCAATACAAACCATTACCTGAAGTTTTCCCTGACCATGTTGTCTATGTGCTGGCACCAACCAACTTTGTTGGTTGAGTCCTCTTTCCTGTAGATATCTTCTTATTCTGCAGCACTATTGCCCTTTTTGAGCTACATGCAGACCTCCTGCTGAATTCCTGGACTAGCACTTGCCTTTGCTCATAACCATGAGAGGCTCTTTGCTGTGCAACCTGCCCTGGTGGCAGCAGAGGTGGTATGTTGTGGAAGCATCATCAACATGGAATTATTTCTTGTCATGGGGGTAAAGAACACAGTCTGGATTTTTTTTTTTTTCTTTATAAACCCATCTGGACATCTTCAGCTCACCAGATTTTTTTTTCTGATTAAGGCAACCAGACTCTAACAAAGTCCTGCTGTCTTATGTCTTTTACATAAGGCACATGCAGAGTATCTTAATTCCAAGTGGTCAGAGAAAGACAGCCCCATTTCCTGCCCCTTCTGTAATCCTACAGCAATGAGCCTGGGCTGATTTCTCTGCATGCAGAAAGTCACTGAAAGCCAGAGAGAATCTGTACTTGAAAGGGTTTCAGCCATGAAAAGCAGCAAGCCTCAGCAGCATCTGTCTGTGAGACTCAAAGGAATATGTCATTCTTTGGGTATTGTGAATCTTGACAGGTGTTTTAGGGGTATCTCTTTTTGCCCACATGCTCACACTATAGTCTCCGTACAACTGGGTGTGTATATAGATTAAAAAGATAAAAATTTCCAAAGAAAAGCAATTCCAGTTTTTGACCAAGCTGATGAAAATCTGAGACTGGGTGAAAAAATATGTGATTTCATCAGTATATCACAGTAATCCTTACAAGTTTTTGGACAATATGTGGAAACACCCAAAGCTGGTGTTCAAATATGTGGCTTTGTATTACAAAAGCATACTGAACCCCTGGTGGATTTACTTCTGGTCTACTTGCTAAAATTCACTCTTGGGTTTCAAACTCAGGCTTTGGAGCTATATGGAAAGCACAACAAAGCTATCATACAGTGCTTTATCATGGTGCTCATTCTAAAGGCATTGTTAGAGAAAGAGAAGTCAGAATGCTCCTGAGACACAAAAAGCTGTACCGTGTATAAACACAAAGTTTATAAATAGCTTGAAAGCCATAGCAAGAAATTTTTAAAAATCCCTAAATTGTAGGGTAGGAAGAACAGACAGAAAATAATAATTCAGATAAGATTTCTGTATTTTAGTGAGCTGCAATTTTTTTCTCTCATCTCCAACAGCCAATATGTATCCTGTCTCAGAATATACAAGTAACGATACTTGAACTATAGATACTCAGAGATGCCTTCAGAGGATGGCTATGCATGTAACAATCTAATTTATCAAAGTACAAGAATTTATAATGCCTAATTAAAATGGGATATTCATTGCTAAATTAAAGGGTTTTTTTTTAATGGACTTTAAAATGTAGCCACAAAATCAATGGATATCCCCCTGGCCTGTTAGACACCCACATAAACGCAACTTATGAGTAGCAAGTACTTAATTTACTGATGGCCAGATGCTCATTTTGGCAAAGATGGCCCTTCTGCATGCCCAGATTCAGAGACATTTCTGAAACTGTTGATGACCATCAGAAACAGGCTGCTAGGCTAGCCTTTGGCCTGGTCCATATGGAAGTTCTTATGGTCTTCCTAGTAGAGCAGAGCAAGAAAGCAATCCATTCTTATTTCTCGGAATTCAAAGGTGGAGGAACAAAGTTCTCGTTTGGTGCCTTCTCAAGGCCTTTGTACACAGATGCAGCAGAGCCTTTGGACACCCCCTGTTCCTGCCTCATACTCCCAGCTTGTGCCTGCCTGTCCCCAAGCACAGGTATGGTATTCACTGCCATTTAAAAACTACTTTTCCACCTGTCATCTACCAATAGCAGGGGAATCTAACGAACTCCTGCTGACTTTTTGTCTTCACTGTGTGTGCATACTAATTCCAGACAGAAGCATTTTGCTGAGGAGTCAGAGGACTCATTATCCCTTTTTAACAGTACACAACCCCAGTCATAATGTATGCCCACAGGAAGAAATGTTTGCCATGCAGGGAATGACTCAGACTAGGTCAAAGCAGCGATATAAGGAGTGTGGAGAAAAGTGAACAGTAGCTGCAGCTTATAAAAGGTAGCATTTATCTTAAGAGAGTGACAACTGCATTTATCTTAACAGAGCGACAAGTTACAAGGGAGTATTGTGATCTTCTGACTCTGAAGCCCACCCTTTAGGAACCACTGATCTGGAATATGAAAAGACTGTACATGCTGAAAAAGTCTTTTTTAATGTGACAGGGTCAGATTGCGATGAAGCTCACTCAGGTCGAGTGGGCAGGCATTTTCCTTCTTGTTTTGGCACCATTGACATTAACACTATCATTATTAGTAAAATAAAGCTGAATACAATGCAAATGCAATTGTGGTCCTTTTGCATACTAACAATTGATAATTAAAAGATTTCAATAAATTCAATAGATCCCAATGTTTTTATTTTTTCTGAGTGACTGGCTCTACTGGGAAGTAACAACAGTATGAGGTCGCCCTGTAGTAGTCTTATAACAAAGTGAGGTGCAGCAACTATCAGTCGTGAAGTTGACTCTCTGTTTATAAGATTAAACAATGACTAAGCTTTAAAAAATGCATAAACAGTGGTGTAATAAGGCCGTCATTGAAGTATAAGGAATAAAATGAAACTGGTAAAACACATAACTACATATTATTATAGCAAGTGAAACACACCCAGAAAACGGCTTCCTTTCAGTCTAATTGTTCCACCTGCCTGCATACAGTATGCTACACAAAGTCCTGGGCTTAATCACCTCTTAGCTGTGTCATGTCTCTTTCCTGATGGAAAGCACAGCAATGCACCAAATCAACTAGAGACAACAGAAATTATTAAACATGCATAACCTTTGAGAGTAAGGCCAGCCTTTGCTAGTTTTTGTGTATTCATCAGCTCAAGAAAAAAAAATAGATAAAATCTACAGAAGCTGTACAAAAGCAGCTTAACCATTTGATTTGTATCAGAGATGATTTGTGCCTTATAATATCTATCAGCTGGGCTGTGCTGGGGACAGATGACAAAAGACTGGAGGGGAACCTATGAAGCTCTAACCCATGTGGCACAAGAAGTGCATCCTGGGTCTGACACAGAGGAAAAAACTCATAACCCGGAAACAGCCTGGCTGCAGCTCATTTATGGAGAGAATGCACTGGTCTTCCCTTGTTGAGGCCATGAGTCTGGTTTCAGAGGTGTCTCTCAGAGGAGGAATGAGCTGGATTCCTCAGGCTATGGCGTGCCATAACCAGCATGATATCCTTGGGCTGGCAGAAAACTCATCGGCCCACAGAAGGTCTTGGGAGGAAAGAGGGTTGAAGAGAGGGCTAATTTTATATCAGGCAGATATGAACAGAGGTTGTGCTGACAATGGGTTGAGTTGGACTCACTTTGCTCAGGTTTTTTTTTGGTTTTTTTTTTTTTCTTGAGACTGGGGAACACTGCCTTGCTTGGGTATCACTTGAACAGACCTCACATTTTTCATTTATGCTTTTTCATCTCAGCACTCCTGAAACAGAGATGTCTCAAGGTACTCTTTGCAAGGTCATCAGCTAAGCTGACTATAAAAACTCAGATAGCTCATTAAATTAAACTCTCTGATTTACTATAAAAAACTAGAGAGCCAGGTATATGTTAAAAAATCAAGTCAGAAAAGAACAGAAATTGGGAAGAAAGTTTCTCCTTTTTTAAGCACTGAAAACGAGAAAAGCAGAGATGTAAAGGGAAAAACTTAGAACCAGAAGATCCAAACTTCCCCTTGATTCTAAACTTAGCTCAGCCACTGGCCCACCGTGCAGATGACTCAGTGCACTTCCTTGAACTTAAATCATTCCTCTTACAAAACTTGTTAAAGAAAGACGTCAGTGTAAATTAGATGTTGTGTCTAAGTTTAGCTATGGCCAATACATAAATATCAGAAATTTAATGTGTTCTCATTCTTGTCTGCTTAAGAAAGATGTGTATATACATGCACATATGCCTATATATATATACACACACTAGCAAGGGAGAGAAAGACTTCTTTGCGCTATTTTTACAGTTTCATTTGCATATATTGTTATTTTGCTGGTGACATAAGAGCTCACAGCTGATTAGAAGTTTAACTGTTTTCAGAGCAGCCTGACTGCCACAACGCCCAAGCACTCTTCATTCTCTCAAACTGTCAGGAAAGTTTCCATCCCATCCAAGCAGTGAGAGCTGAGAGTACACATTCGGCATATAACATACATGATGGCTGATTCCTTGTGACACTAATCTTCACTCCTGGGGGAAAGGCAGTCATTTATTCATAACTCTACCACTCAAAAGTAACCATTCTTCTCACCATGGAGATAAATGTCAAAACAGAGACCATCCATAGGCTGAGTCTAATCTAATCTGTCCAAAATGAATATATATTTAGATCTGTTGTCAAATCTTGAATAGCAAACCCTTTAGCCTAGGCAACTATTTCCTCAGTCTGCCCTCTCCGTCTATAAATATGCATATCAGAATGGATATATGCTATCAGAGAAGCATATTAATCCTGCTAACATGGACAGGATATGATGCTGACCAATCTGTCTGATATAAGCAAAGACCCAGATGACAAATCACAAGACTTCCAGAAATTGTAACAGAGAGGGAAAAAATATATTAATTTTTGTTAAAATTTCCCTATAATTCAACATGCACCTGAAATCAGCAGGCCCTCCACTTCCAAGTGGCTGGTCCAACAAATGAGAAGAACAGAGTCCTACCTGGATGTCTGCGGAAGATGGCAATGGAAATTTCCTTTCTCGTAAAACTGTTAATTCTCATTGTCCCTCTCCTTTCTCCAGTTCACATTTTCATTTTGGGAATGTCAGCTGGAAGGTGTTTATTTATGCTACACCCTTTCCCATCAAATTATACCTATGGAGTTCCTCATATTCTCCTGAAAATGGTTGTCACAATTTTTAAGAATGAGAAGGATGACCCCAGAAACTACAGGCCTGTCGATCTTGCTTTGGTGCCCAGTAAAATCATGGAAAAGGTTGTTCTGGAAGGTATGGAAAAATACCTGAAGGACTATGAAGTCTTCAGTCAGCCAGCATGGCTTCATAAGGGAAAAGTCCTGCTTGTCAAATCTGATTTCCCTCTATGACAGGGTAACCCACCAATCTGATCTAGGAAAGCCAGTAGATGTAATCTTTTCAGAAAAACTGAAAACTGGCTTACAGGTTGGGCACAAAAGGTCACAGTGACTGGGGTGATATCAGATTGGCAACCTGTCACTAGTTGAGTTCTTGGCAGGGCTCCATCCTTGGCCCTGTGCTCTTCAACATCTTCATGAATTACTTGGAAGCAGGACTGGAAGGAGTACTAAGTTTGCCAGTGATACTAAATTAGGAGGAGCTGACTCCATCAAATGCAAGGAGACCCTGCAGAGACAGGTCAACAAATCAGAGACGTGGTTAGTCACCAGCCATGTGAAGGGAACAAGGGAAAGTGTCAGATATTCTGCACCTGGGAAGGGCAACCTTGGTTGTGTGTATAGATGGTTGGAAAGCAGTGCTGCTAAAAGGGACCTGGGGGTCCTGGCCAATGGCAAGTTGAATCGGAGTCAGCAGTGCCCTGGCAGCCAGGAGGGCCAAGCATGTCCTGCGGGACATCAGGCACAGCATGGCCAGCCCGGCAAGGAAGGGGATTGTCCTGCTCTGCTCTGCACTGGGGAAGACTCATCTTGAGTGCTGGGGAAGTTTCAGGCACTACAAGATAAAAATAACATTATATTTTTAGAGAGTGTCCAAAGGAGGGCCATAAGGATGGTGATGGATTAGGAGGAAAAGCCATGCAGGGAGTAGCTTAGGTCACTTTGCTTGTCCAGCCTAGAGAGGAGGAGACTGAGGGGAGACCTCATTGTAGTCTTCAACATTTTCACAAGGGGAAGCAGAGGGGTAGGTACTGATCTCTTCCCTCTGGTGACCAGTTTAAGGACACAAGGAAATGTCATAAAGCTGAGTCAGGGGAGATTTAGGTTAGACATCAAGAAAAGGTTCTTTACCTGGAGTGGTCAGGCACTGGAACAAGTTCGCCAGGGAAGTGGTCACAGCACCAACCTTGAGAGAGTTCAAGAAGTGTATGGAAAATGCTCTCAGGCACATGGTGTGATTCTTGAGGTGTCTTGCACAAGGCCAGGAGTTGGACTCAATGATCCTGATGTGTCTCTTCCAACACAGGATATTCTGTGATATCCTGGTACTGAGACACTGGACAACACCATAGAAGAACCAGAAGTGACTGTCATTTTTCTGTACCACTCCTCTATCTCATTCCACCATGAATCTCCATGAAGTTGTATTTTTTTTAAGTGGAATGTCTGAAACTCATCTCAGAGCCTGAAGAGAAAGAAGTCTTCTTGCTGTGGTCCTCACAGAGGAATTATGCTGTTTCAGAGAACCATACCTCTATCTCTTGTAGATATTTCATTATTGAAGTTGCACAACAAACACTAAATGGTAAACATAGGTTACACTGCTTGTAAACTGTCCTATTTCTGGAGCTCAAATATCTTTGTTCAAAACTAAATTCCATTTTTACGTTTGGATGAATCTTATCATCAGCCAATTAACTAATTATTTCAAAAGATGAATTAGGTTTTCCACTTACTCTTCCTTAGCAGTTCAACCAAATTACCATTAATATATCATTAGCTACTTTTCTTTTCTATGTATTCCAAGTGAGTAACTGAGCCATGGTTGTATCAAAAAGTACTTTCAGATGTCCCACATATGTTTAGAGTGAATGGGACCTCAGCTATGTCAGTATGGGATTTCTCTAGGAACCCAAGTGCAAAAGGACATCTGGCCAGCAACCTGTCATTCTGACTTGCTCTGGATTTGCTCTTACAAGTGGGTCAGATCCTTATCTGGAATAGTTGGACAGATCTGCACTGCAGCAAGATTGAGCCCATGTGTCACAATGCACAAATACACAAGCAGCATTGCTAAAAAGGGTCTACTTTCCAAAGGTGGCAGAAATGGGTGCCAGGTGACAGCTGAGATGGCACATAATGGTCTTTGTGCAGTAAAAAACAATGAAAGTTTTGTAAAGTAATAGTTCAGTGAGGTAAAATAACCAGGGGAAAAAAGTGCTTTAACACAACATAAAACAATAGTACAAAATAGGAATCAAGAACCATGGTGTCGCTCCAAACCATGGCTTCTGTACATGTGAAGTAATCATCTGGAAAAGAAGCTAGCTGTGGGAGAGGATTATGAACAGGTCGTGATCTCACAGCATGACAAAATGGCCAAGAGAGCAAATGCAACTCTTGTTAGCAATGAGCAGCACCTGCAGAAGGAGGAGTTAAAGAATTTGCTACTTTTTGTCACATCCTGAAGGTGGTCCTTGCTAGGTATTGTAACCATTTCTAGTCTCAATACTTTAGCAAGGATGTTAATAAATACAAATGGTTCAGAGATAGTGACACCTGGGGAAAATCTCCCTCATGCGGAGCACTTAAAGATCAACCTCACTACCTCAAAGAAAGGGCACAGAGGAGAGCAAAACACTGCCTAAGACTACCTATGTGGAGAGGAAAATCTACAGGCATTAGAGATTCTTCAGCAGGCTATAAATCTCTTGAACTCAAAAATGAGACAAAGAACAGCGTGCTAAACTGCCACGTTTGGAACAACTTATCCAGTAAATTTGCCATCCCTGCTAGCCTTGGAATCAATATTGCTGTCATACAGAATAGCTCTTTCAGAAACGAAACTCTGAATGGAGTCCATGAAATCCTATGCCCTGTATAATCTAAAACAGAGTAGATGATCATAAGAGTCTGCTTGAGTCTTAAAAATCCATGAGTGTAGTCCAGAGGACGTGTAGTTTTAGAGGCTAATTATGAGGCCCTTACATTTTTCAGGATGAATTTTCCCTGAAGGTTTTTCCTGAAGACTAAATTATTTATCCTATAACTGAAAAGTAAGGCTGCAAAGGTATGAAGGAGCGAGCCCCCAAAAGATCAGATTTCCTCCTGTTTTCCTATTTTCCTTAATTCTAGGTGAAAACATGTACAGACAATAGACAAACTTTATACTTTGAAGAAGACTGAAAGTTCTGCAAGCACGTGGAGAGGAGATCAGCACACTCACAAGCAAATCTTGTGAAAGGAAGATACTGGCTGCATCTGAGTTTACAACAGGGCTCTAAAGAAATTTGCTTTTCTGGTTTTGATGACCTATGTAGCCCTGTGACAGATATGGTGTAGTACCACATTTCCAAGGAATGGGCTCTACAGCAGCTTCCTTTACTACCTAACTGGATTTTATCATTTTGACTGAATGTCAGGAGGTTTTTACAATATGAGGCTCCAAAACCATGTCTTGCCTAGTCATTCTTGTTTCCTCAGCCAGTTTTATCCATTTCTGCTCCTAGGTGTATAGCAGCATACAGAATTCCAGTAATCCCCACAAAACTCATACTGTAAGACTCAGTACTGCCCATTTTCCAATAATTACATTTAAGATGGCACTTTAATTCACTGGGAACTGAGTTGAGCTTTTCCATGAACTTGTATTTGATTTGGTAAAGAGAAACTTCAGTAGAGTGAGGCTAGGATTATCTCTATGTGATTCACAGCAGAATTTCCATCTTTTGCACATCTTCAACAAATACCAGGACTTGATGAAGACCTTATTTTTCAGGTGGACCGATCCTAAGTTTCATCCTTTGTCTAGCAATATGAAAAAGATATCTAGCTTGGTTGTCTTAATCACATTTTCAGTTTTGATGGGCAGGAAATGTAGTGTAGATATGTGTGAACCCTGAATAAGCTTAAGAGCAGGGGTTTGCTGAATGCTGGTTTTGGGAAACAGTGTCTGGATTTTGTTATCCTGTTAAGTCTGGGAAATCACTCACATCTCCCCCTCCCCTCAACAGGTATGTTCGGGGTGGGGTGGGGGATTGGCATTCTTCTCTGACCTGGTCTGCATTTAATCAAGACTTTTATCTCACTTTGTAGTAACACATACCAGTGACATCATCAGCTAAGTTCTCTCAGTGTTTTCCAGTTTGACAGTAAAATACTGTTGTTGAAACCAGTTTAGAAGGTGAATTCGTGGCAAAGAGGATATGGCCAGCCTGTCTCAAATCCTGGACTTGGAGTTTGAAAAATAAATTGCTAGGAAATTGTCATTTAAATTCCTGTGCTTTGTTTTTGAATTGTACAATCTCAGAAAGAAATAGTTTAGTTTAAACTAAATTGCCGTTACTTTTCAACATCCTTGAGTAAAGTCCCAGAGATAAAATAAAAATAATTAACAGAAGAAGCTATTGTGAAGATCTGAGTTCTGACCTCCACTTTGTACCAGCAAACTACCCTGAGCTTTTTTGCTGTAGCTACATACTACCCTAAAAAACGCAAGGAATTCTTTGTCGTGTTGCAGTGTAATATTTTTGGGACAGCTAGTACATCTTTAACCCGAAGAAAGATGCTTCCGTTGCCCAAGCCCTGTGATGCTTGGAAGCACATTATCTCCTACAGAATGTTCATTAAAAGCGGATTAGGAGAAGATCTCATCAAACACACCAATTCCGCTTGAAATAAACGGCTTCTAAGCACAGGAATTGTTAGAGGAATGGACCATAGGCTCTAACTAGTTTGGTTTGCATATTTTAGAGAGTGTTTTGAGCTGATGTGTGTGGGACTAGGCTACTTACTCCAGCAGTTCTGTTTAGTTTACTCGAACAGAGTAGAGGTGATAAAATGTGGAAACTTAATGAAAAAGATATCCCAGGCATGAAACACTGTACAAGAATTCTGACATATAATGAACTAATTAAAAAACAAATTAAATTAAGTGCAGCTTTCACTGTTAGGTTCTAGATTTCTCTCCCCCAAACATTAGACGAAATTGCATTGTTTACAAAAATTTATTAATACAAACTTTACACACTTTATATAACAGTTATCAAAGTCCTAGTTATAGATATCATGTGTGTAATAATACTTTGTTTAAGTTCTTTTTATACTCATTTGCACACAAAATAAGTTCTCCAAGACTAACATCTACCTACTATGACTGTATGTCAAATCTGCTCAAATTTTGGTAAGGCTGTTGGCGTTTCTGGAAAAAAAAAAAAAAAAGAAATCGTACAAAGGATAATAACCTAGGTGATCACTTCATAATGCTTGCGAACTAGCCACTGAACTCTAACTGATAAGGTCATAAACAAAACGTCAAGAGAGCCCTATGTCATTATACCACAGCCGACACAAACACAGCGCACTCTGCCCATGGCCAAAGAACAGAAGGACGACTAAAACGCAAGCCGATGTGTTGCAGCATCGTAGGGCCACTAAATGCCATCCGTGAACTCGTGGCGATTTACAAGGTGAAGAGAAGGCACGAAAGCTGCACACTGCGCCCCGCGTACCTGCGCGCCGGGAGCGCGCCCGGGGCGGCCGGAGCCGCCGGGGCAGCGCGGGCGGGCGGTGCCGGCAGGAGCGCAGCCCGGACGGGCGGTGCCGGCAGCGCCTGCCCGCCCCGACCGGCTCTGCCCGGCCCGCTCCGCTCCTCCTGGCCGGGGAAGGAAGGTTTTACCCGCGAGGGTTTGTTGGGGGGTTTGGGGGGTGGCTTTCCGACGTCTTGGACGCGGGGCTCGTTTTGTCTTTGGAAAGACTCCTGTAAGGTTTGTGAGGTGAGCTGGAAGGAAGCGGGTACCTACGTGTCCTCCTTCGCTCCCGGCCCGGGCGGGGGACGGGACCAGCCCCCGGGCAGACGGTAAGATAGGAGTCCGTACATAGAGAGATGAGGTGAAAATGGTTTATCTCGTTAGAAACCGGACCACAGGTGAACACTACACATTCTTTTATGACAAAAGTTTGTTTTATGAAATAAATTTTACTAAGCAATAAGCCAGAATGTAGAAAAATACATTTTACCTCCAAACTCAATAAACAAGGAACAAAAACTTTCGTAGTAGTGCATAATTCTTTAGTGGTAGCTACAACAGGGGTTCCTAAACTTGTACAATAAGAGCTTGCATAAAACAGAACAAAGGAGTGAGAGAGCGTTCACAATCTTTTTTTTTTTTTTTTTCCAAAAAAGAACATAACCCAAAAAGGTGACTCAGGTGGGTTAAACAGAGCTCGGAAAAGTTCGAAGAGAGGATGAGAGGCGGGAGGTCCTACAAGAAAAAGCAATCAAAGAAAAGAGCAACTCCGACCGAAAAATGCAAAGGCGAGAACCCTGCTCATTATTACACATGATGAGAAGCATGGACAGCACTGGAGAGTAACACACTATACTTTGCATCCAGGTCCAGTACCGAGCTGCCCGGGGCAGTTGGGTAGCGGATCGGAGGTGGGATCGCCTCGTCTTACCTCGACCCTTGCGGCACCGGCTCCGGTACAGGCTCCGGCCCGGGGCGCGCCGGGGGCCGCCCCCGCTCACTTCCCCACTCTTTCCAAACGGGTCCTGTCTCTGCTTTGGCTTTGTTCTGCAACTCTGCCCAGACAGCCAGAAGAGCAGTGCACGGGGCTTAGTACTTACTGCTCTTGCTGCTGGTTCGGGATTTTGGGGTTGGGGTTTTGAGTTTGGCTATTTTTGGTTTTGTTTTGATTTTTTTGTTTGTTATTATTTTAGTTTTGGGGTTTTTAACTATTTCTCCCTCCAACAGGCAACAGAGATGCACAATTTGGATCGAGCTGTTGTTTTCACAAGATAATTATCCTCTAAGCTCATTGTTTGAGGATACACTAATAGAGATACAACTGGAATCAAAGAAAGCAGGAGAGAAAAAAACATAATCGAAATCTAGAAGAAAGGGGACGCTACCCCTTCAGAGAGGCTAGTGGCAAAGGAGCCTGCCTTGAGACTCACCAGGGGAAGAATCTGCTTCACCAATTCTCCCAAATCAATTTCCTCATAATCCCCCTGGGAGCAGGTCATCCTTCTCTATGTACAATAGCAAATGGTGAAAATTAATGTCTTCGACCCTGTCTCGGATAAAAATACTGTTCTTTTAATTTCTGTTACAAAAATAGGAGTAATATTCAAAACAATGATTGTCTCTTTTTTTCTATTTATTTTATATAAAAACATAAACAGCTCAGGCGAATTCTTGTTCTTGTGCAGGCTTTTCATTAATTGTTCTTTACTATTCTTAGTAGTATTTATATATATATATTTATATATTATATATAACTTAATGATTGGTCCACAAAGTAGATCTGTGCGTTTCTCTAGTGCTTTTTGTACAAAAGAAAAACAATATTATTATCAAAATATTCATTTAATGGCTTTACTTCATACATAAATACATGTTTAGATAACACAGGAGCGGTGATTGTTCAGTCAGTTTGGAAATGACTTTTGTTTTTGTTTAGATTTTGTTGTTGTTGTTGTTGGGTTTATCTCTCTCTCTCTCTCTCTCTCTCTCTCTCTCTCTCTCTCTCTCTTAGGACTTTGTATACACAGGAGTGGCTGGTTACTCACATCGCTACAAATACGCTACTCGGCGTCCTTTGTTTTTAACTCTTTGTTTATACCTTTTCCCCAGGACGGCTGCTAGGTATTTCTTGACAGCCATTTGTTTCCGGTAGCGGCTGTAGCTGTCCGTGAAGATGCCGTCTATGTGCCGCTTGGTCAGCGGTTCCGCATCGTCCCCCAGGCCGCCGCTGGCACCGCTGCAAGCACCGAGAAGCACAGCTGCATCAGGCGGGGCCGCTCCGCCCCTCTCCGCGCCCCTCCGCACCGCCCCCTGCCCTGCGCAGCCCCGCGCAAGTCGCTGCCCCGGCGCAACACGTTGCGCGGAAGATGCGCGGGGAGACAAAGGCCGCGCCGAAACCCGGTCCCGACGCCGTGCGCGCAAGTGGCGGCGGCGGGAGAGACAATATCTCCCCGCCATGAATTATTCATTACGGCCGCGAAAGCTGCTCTCCTTGGGGCTTCATTAACGTGTTACCTTCTGCCGAAGGGCAGCGGGTGGCACCGGGCTCGCCCCTGCCCCGCCGGCGGCGGGGAGCCCCGGGGAGCCCCGCCCGGCGGCTGGGGGTGCGCAGGGCTTCAACCGAGCCTCCGCTGCTGCAGCTGAGCCCTCGATCATCGCCCTCGATAAGCTGCTCCCCCCAGCAAACCGTAAGGACTGCCCAACTTGCTAATTTTAAATCGGTTGATTATAAAAATTTGTAGAGACATAGATTAGATATAGATATAGATATATAGATATATAGATATATAGATATATAGATATATAGATATATATCTAGATAGATACGCATGTGTGTGTCTATCTATATATCTATATCTATATATATATATATATATATACACATACATATATATCCGTATGCCCGAGCGTAGTAACCCAAACCAACCTCCGCGAACACCCGCGCTGACAACCAGGCTCACGCTGCACCGGGAGCGGCCAGGGGCAGGCAGTGTTTGGGGAGCCGGACTCCATCGTGGGCGCAACGCATTCCCGACCCCGGCCGGGGCAGCTTTGTTCCCCCCAGCCGCAGCCCTTCCAGCGCCTCCGCTCCAGCGGCACCAACGCCCACCGCAGAAAAGAACAAGCAGAGAGCCTTACCCGACCCGCTTGGCCATCAGGGAGTGCAGATATTTCCTGGCAGATAACTGGCCCAGGAGTTTCCTGTAGGCTTTGTTGAAGATCCCATCGGCGTGCCTGGGCAGAGGGAAGAGCCCGCGGGTGAGCGGCGAGGCCCGGGAGCCGGCTGCGGCGGGTTGCGAGAGCCCGGGCGGCAGCGGTGACCATCCCTCTCCGCCAGCGAGCGGAGGGCGGCATCTCCCCGCGTCCCCCGGGACCCCTCGTCCCCACCCAGATCCCTCCCCGCCGCGCTCGCTCGGTTCCGCGCCGGCCGGGCATTTCTGCTCCGTTTGCGGGAGCATCGCTATCCCTCCTCGGCGCGGGCGGCTCCCCCGCTCCCTCCCCCGCGCTGCTGGAGGTAAGGCGGCTTTTCCATTTCTTCTGAGCTTTACACTGGGACCTGGGCAATAATGGGTTTGGGATTTCTATTTCTATTTTGATATTGTTGCTGTTTGCTTGTCAGGTATCATTACTATTTTTCTTCCAATCGGTTCTGCCAGACCCGTTTTTCTCCCTACTTCAAAATCACGCCTGACACCCCGCGAGTTGCAGTCACCTCTTTTCCGGTGGGTAATACAAAGTGTACATCTCGCCGATCATGGAGGATGGATTCGCTATACCGAGGGGCTCTTGGTCGTAGGCGAAGTCCTGCAGGGTGTTCCCGTCCTCGTCGTAGACTTCATCCTCCAGCCTGGCAACGAGAGCAGCAAGGAGAAGGAGTCAGCCGGGCTCCACTCCCCGCTGCCGGCTTCCGGCTGCCTCTGTGGCCGCCCCTTGGCGGAGCCGACCCGGGAGCCCCGGGAGCCCCGTCCGACTGCCCCATCCCCTCCCTGCACCCGCCCGCTCCCCATCCCCGCCCTCTCCTCTGCGGGGCAGGACCGCGGAGGAGGGAACACACCCGCCGTCAGACGTGCTCCAAGAAACCCCCCAAACATGCCCCCCTCCCCCCGCCCTCCGCGGCCCACGCCCCGGCCCGAGAAACATCCCCTCTCTGCCACAGCCGTGGCTGGTGCTTCCCGAGCGGAGCGCACGCCCCGGCGCGCAGGCTGCCGCGCACACACGCGTTCGTGTGCCAAGGGCTGGGCTGGAGCCGAGCAGCCTCCGCGGCCGAGACGGGGCGGTGAGCGGTAGCCCCACCGCCGGGGACCGCGCCCCGCTCCTCCCCGCAGCGCCCGCCGGGACGGGGGGGGCTTCGCCTGTTGTTTTTCGTTGAATGGTGCCTCTGCCCTTTCAAATCTCGCCAGTTTTGTGTGTGTCCCAGCCCCCCCCCAGCACCCGCTCTCTGCCTCCCTCTCTGCAGTACGATGTAGGTCATTGCACGTTACAGGCAGCTATTTTTGTCTGTGAGCTTTAGCGGAGGTATTAATAATAGATGCCGCTAAAGTGTTTCACTCCTGCTAATTCAGGCGCTTGAATGAAGAAAGCCGGCTTGCTGCCGGCTAATGGCCCCTCAGGCCACTGAGCCCGCTGCCCCCTAGCCGCACTGCCCAGGAAGATGACGGGGGCTGCTCCGAGCCAGCTCCGACAGGCTCCTGGTTACTGCAAGGACACCTTGGAGCCCCAAAAAAGACACCCACCTCGGACAACCTTGCGCTCCCGGAATTACCTCCCCCCTACCCCTTCATCTCCGCTCGCCGCCCGGCAGTGACCCCCGCAGGGCACCCCGGAACAGAGACAAGCGCCAGTGGAGCAGGACGACAGCACCGAGCCCAAAACTCCCCCCAAGCCAAGCAGCACCGGTCGCCCGAGCAGAGGACTATCAGGGTGAGAACAGGCTGCCATCGGCCGTCCCGAACCAGGTACCCTAAGCCCCCAGCTGCAGACCAGCGTAGGAAACTCCCTTGTGCTGGTGCCTCTGGGGGTCCTCCACTCCTGCCCCAAACACAGAGGAATTCAAACGCCCACGGCTCCCAGCTGGAAAGGGACAGCACAGGCACCAGCCTGCGCTGGAGCCCAGCAAGACAACTCCGAATATAGAAAGCCAAACAACCTTGTGCCAGCCCCTTTCCCTCTTGAGAAGGGCTGTCATACACAGACAGGTAAACAGGGGAAGAGACCGAATCCCCACCAGCTCCAATGCCGCTAGAGGAACCATGAGAGCTCCCACATGCTTGCAGACAACGGCGCACCCGCCCCGCGCCCCGCGCCCCCTGAGCCGGACGGGCGATGCTCGGCCCGTACCCTGGGCGAGCTGCGGGCAACCAGAGGCTGCCAAGGGCCTCGCAGGACAGGGGACAGACAGGGGGAGAGAAGCTTTTGGGCCCCGTTGACATGCAGCCGGGACCTCGGCCCGCTGCCGCCGACATGCAGAAGAGAAGGTGCCCCCACTCCCAGGGACTCCATCACAAGAGGCCGTGGGTTACGGTGCCGGGGTCCCGAGGAGAGGAACTGGGGAATGCCAGTGCAGCTGGTGGAGGGGGTGGACACACAACCCAAGTGGAGGGGATTTCCTTAGGTAACTCTACTTCACATCCCCTCTTACTTTCCTCCCCGGTAAGATTCCTCTGCCCTTAGCTAAGCTGGGGCTGAGAGGGGCTGAACTGGTCCCGACGGAGCTCCCGGACAGCTGACGGACCTACCTGAGCGCCGGGTACTGAAGTCCGGCCGCAGGTGAGCAGTAGACGCTGCAGTGCATTATTATGCCATAGACCAGGAGTGCTAAGATCGCTTTGCTACACATTGCCACTCTGTGCGGGAGGGAAAGGATACTGCTGGGAAAAAAAAAAAAAAAACCGAAAACAAATAAATAAACAAAAAATTCACTAACAGAAACCCAAAGAAACCACCCCACGGCTCACCAACCCCCTGGCCTCTCCTGCCGGAAAATGAAGCAGAGCGGCCCCGGGGGACAAGCGCCCTGGGCAGCCGTGTGCCAGCGCGAAGCGGCACGGAGAGGAGCAGAGCGGTGCCCGGCGCAGAGAGCCGCGGCCGCCGCCCGCCCCGTCGGTGCCCGCCCGCCCGCCCCGGGACCGCTGCGGGAAGGCCCGGCGAGCCACCTCGTGTCCTTACCATTAAACTCTAGACACCCGGCACTGAGAGCGTTTGGCTGCGAAACTAAAACGGCAGGTCTTGCGGGGGAAAAAAAAATTAAAGACCCCAAATGGGCAGGGGGAGAGAAATCGAGCTCTCGCCCAAGTTGCGTCCAAAAGGAGTTAAAACCCTCGTGACATCGCCTCTCCTATGGGCGAAGGACCGGCAGGATGCAGAAGAAGCAGAAGCGGCAGCAGTTAGTTGTTTGCTGGTTTTAGGGCTATCCACTCCAAAAAGAAAAAGAGAGACAGGAAGGGGGAAAAAAAGATGAAGGAAAAAAGTTTGCAGGTAGCAGCACAGATCTGGAGTGGAGTCTACAAGGTAATTGAGTAAGAGGGATGGAGCGAGATGTCGCCGGAGAATCGAGCGCTGGGGAAGAGGGAAGAGAGCGAGCGAGTCCGGGAAAGAGCGGAGGCGGGAACCGCGGGCTGGCTGCGTGCGATGTTGTCTTCCCCAGATCTCTCCCCTCACTGAGCGCCTTCAGCCTTCTCTTCTTCTCCTGCTCGGTGGCTCCAAACTTGACCAGCCTTCCGCAGCCTTCCGTCTGATACGCAATTAGCAAGAAAATCTTTGCAAACACCCCGCTTCAGCAAGAGCCCTCTTCGTAAACATTTGCCTGCTTGTCACCTTAGAGGACGGGCAATATTGTTTGTTGCCCCCGTAGTGGTGTCCGGATTTTTATTCATGAATCAAATGCCTTTTTTTTTTTCTCAGTCACGTAATAATCGGGTATCAGAAAAGACGTCACCACCCCAATTCCTCAAGGAACACAGTTCTGTGTCGTCCTCAAAGATGAGCTTATCAGGAGTCATAAAGCTTTTCATAAACACCAACTCACACTTCCTCCCCCCCCCAAAAAAAAAAAACAAAAACCTAACAATCAAACAAACACTCAGAAAAGCCCCACCGCACAAACCTAAAAGGATGTTCGCCACAGTAAAGTTTTACCTGACGTGGGAAGGGAAGCGGAGGAGAGCAATTAGGGGTGGGGTGGGGGTCCCCGGGCTTGTTGGGCTCCCCCACGGCTTTGCTCCGGGTCTTTCCGCGGGGCCAGCTCACCCCACACGCAGGCCGGGGCCGCCGCTGGGCGCAGGCCCCCGCGGAGCCGCCCGGCTCTGAGCGCGCAGGCGGAGCAGCCGCGGTGCGGAAGCCCCCACTTCCGCGGAGATTTAAGAATATAAGTGCCTAATTTTTTTTTGTCCCCAGGCCCCCACTTTTATTTATTTTTTTTTCTTTTTCTCTCTTTTCTTTGTCTTTGTCTTTTCCTTTTCCTTTTTTTTTTTTTTTTTTTTTTTTTTTTAAGGATTGTTAATATTGTTCCCATTACACAAGGCTCCCCCCTCGGGGAAACCAGCAGCGCCATGACCGCTCTGCGTATATTGAAGCCGCGGGGCGTAAGGGACAAGCCCCGCGGCCCCGTCGCAGGGAGGGTCCCACGCTCTGCCGGCGCTGCCCGGGGAGGAGGGGGACGGCTTTTCCCCTCACTCCCGTGGCCCTTCCCTTTCGTCTCTCCGCCTTGTGCAGAGACAGATGTGAGGCTCGCAGCGCTTGGCAGAGAGGGAGGGAAGAGCATCGCCATGAGGGGAAAAAAAAAAAAAAAGTTGATTTGCCGGAGGGACCGGGGAGGAAATCCCTTCTCTGGGGACTTCCCCGCCGCCGGAATAATTTTCCCCCGAAGTGATGCGCCGGGCGCGGGCCATCGGCAGGCTCCCAGCCGCTGCAATTGCTGCTCGTCTCCGCACTCCCCTCCCTCCGCGACCGAAAATGTGCCCTTCATTTCCGAGAATTACCCAAAGAAATACAGGCTTCAGGAGCCATTACTAGACATTTTAATTATTGGGACCATAACCAGAGCGTTCAGGAAGCAGCAATAATATAGTTCTCCTGTTTCCTATTTGAATGGGCTTGGTGTAACATACTTGGATGAGTTATTTGAGCCCAAATCGATTTCTCAAAAACAACAACAACAAAAAACACACCATACAATTACATTCCTATTACGGTCATTTAAGGTTTCAATATTTTCCGGAGATAAAGGAAATTTGACGTGAATGAGTGAGAAATGGCCAACGACGCCATCCCGGGCGAGGATGGAGGATAGGGACGGAGCGGGACGCTATCCCCGTTGTCATTCTGTGCCGGGCCTTTCGGGCCGGGAAGGAGAAGGAACGGGACAGGGCGGGGCTGCCGGGGAAGCGGTCACCCCGTCTCTCCCGCTGGAGAAAGACACCCCACCGCTCCCGGTAGGAAAAGGGGAGCCGGGCGACTGCCGGTAGGAAAAGGGTCACCGGCAGCTCCCGCTGGAGCAGGGGCACCCCGGCTCCCCGCGCCGGGCCCGCGGCGCGCTGGGGCTTCCCCGCCACTCCCGCGCCCCGCGGCGCGCACGGTCCGTGAGCGGAGGGCGCCACCGCGCGGGCGGCTGCGCACCGGCGGGCAGGCCGCGGAGCCGCCGTCGGGCGGGCCGGGCTGGCGAGAGACCCCCGCGGCCCCGCCGGGCCCGCGGGCCTGCTCCGGGACACGCACCGGGAAAAGGCGGCCCGCTGCTCCCCTGCACCGCGCCCTGCGGGCCGGTGGGGTTTGTGGTGCGGGGGGTTTGGTTTCCTTTGTCATCACTCGGCGGTAGCAGGTGTAACCATGGGCTTTTCTAGAAACCCGTGTGGCCAGGGCTGTGTGAATCACGTCAGTAGGAAGGCTTGACTGCACACTCCACCTAAAGAACAGGAAAAAACATTCCTTCTCTCCGAAGAGACAAGACGCACACAGGTAATACATTTTAAAGCTGTGGCTGTTTTCACTTCAGAAAAGTGAATTTCCTCTCCTCCACACTAACTCCCCTATATCCTTACAGAAAGTACAAAGATGCCTGAAAGCACAGGTATTAGCAGCACAGAGGTGGAGATACCCATAAAACAAACCTGAAGCCACAGACCCCATACAGAGACCCTATGCTGCCCTGGTGGTACCATGCATGCAACAGCAATGTCAGGATGATTCGCAAAAAAAAATGCATCTTCTAAGCTCTCTCTCTTTCTGGTGAGTGAGTAACTCACGCACAGTTTGCACCAATAAAGGTTTCATAGCATCTCAGTCTACGTCACAGAGGTGTGTGTGCAAAATGAATATGATTATGGCATGACTGCAGTTTAGGCTGAGGAAGGAAAGGTTTTAATCTGGTCTCTACATACATTTCTCAATAACTGTCATCTCAAGGCTGAGAGGGATTTAAGGTATATGATACTTGCCTCTAGGGCAAGTTCCTGAGGCAGCATCTAAAGAAAAGCAGGGAGTCTTTTATTGGCAGAATTTCTTTCATCTTCCCTGTACCAGCTTAAATTAGACCTTTTAATTTAACTAACTATTCTATTTTAAATATTTATTTTATTAACTAGAGCATTATAATTGTATAGAAGTTTCTAGGGGAGCTTACATCCTGTAAGCCTTGCCAAGTCTGACTGCAGCTGACTGCAACTGACTGCTGGAAGCCTTGCTGCTATAGTTCTAATTCAAAAGAACATATTTAATCACGTACCATAATGGGCATCTTTTTGACTCCTCAGAACCCCCCTTTTTATATTTATGCATATTTAATAAAATATACTATGAGTATTTATCAAACTGTCAGGAAACTCTATTGGTCCACAAAGCCAGATATCTCACACACACTGGTTGGATGTCCAACCACCATTTTCATATTTATATTTTTTCAGTATGTCTTAACTTAGCAGCATGTTTTTAAAAGAACCTGGAAGAATTTATGTACATGGAATACATAATTTTATTATGAAAGGACACATGTATTTCTGCCAATATAGAAATAGATTAGTTCTTTTTTCTCAAGAAATAAGAGATCCAAACCGGCTCTCTCTCTGTCTCTGACACACACACACAGACATACACACACACACACATTCTGGGTTTATCATCTATCTTGTAACTCTGTGCCAGGCCTCCTTTCTTACTGGGGTGGCTCGGGGAACCTATTGCTAGCCAGTATGCCAAGGAATATTTGTCTGCACCAGTTTCACAAACATAACACCAACCTTCACCTTTTCTTGGCTTTCCTGACTCCTCCTCCTCCCCAGGGGCCAGCTCCTGGGAAGGATGAACTTGTCAGAGGGGAGATTAACCCATCCGTTAAATCATTCAGTTGTAGCTGTGGTCATCTGAAAAAGGCTGATTAGGGATAGCCTGGCAGCAGAACAGAAGATATTATAGCTCAAGCACGGCTTGGAGGACATTTCAGCACTTCCAGCTGAGATGTGAAACCTGCAGCAGAGGTGGGAAAGCCCTACTTTCCTCCTGTAGGCTAGATGTCAATCCACTCAGGTTCAGAAAGAGCTGAAGTATTTAATTCACAGAGTTGTTTTCCTTTTATTAAACCATTCCCTCTCATGCTTTCTTTAGGTAAAAGCAGCAAAATGCTTAGACACACTGTAGAAAGCTCAAACATCTGTGTGCTTTCTCATGTCCAAAGGGACAAAGCTGCAGTCCAGACAAGCTTGGTCACCCAGGGAAGTTCTGGGCAGAATGTACAAAGTACAAAAACACCCCAGAGAACAGCAACCAGGGACAATATTGGGACTATAAATCTCTCAAGAGATGATAGGAGCAAGCCTCACTTGGTAGCCAGGACCCTTGCCAGCTTCTTTACATGAGACCACCAAGCATTAGCAAAGTCTCTGTGATGAGACTCTTCAAGATAATTCCTTGCTACCTTTTATAACCTTACTTCTAAGCAAACAGTCAAAATAAAAGGACTGGGTTTTTTGGTTTTTTTCTTTTTCTTTCCTTCTCTGAAGTGAGGAGGCAGAACGGTACTCGCCAGGGCAGCAGTGTAGGAGCACCAGCAGCCCAGTCACTGTGCTCTTGCTGCTGCTTAGAGCTCACGGCGAGAGACAAGGCCAGTGGGTTGCCTGTGTCTTGCATAATTGCCCACACAGAAGCTCAGTGTTCAATCTTACCCCGTGGGTGTCCTCCTCCCCCTGTTCAGTAAATGAAGGCAGATGACTACGACAATACAGAGGCAGAGTCATTCCCATCCAAACACAAAGGCAGGAAAATCACTTTCTAAATAAATGAATGACCAAACAGTGGACTCGGTTTCTCAAGGAGGTACCATCACAGTATGCCTGTGATAGAAAATTTCCTTGGATGAGCAATAGATTTATTTTTAATCTCTCATATTTCACCCAAATAAAGTCGTATGCTGCAAGAGAAGAAAAGAATTGTCCTTTATGCTTTCTGACAGTGGTTCTTTGATCAATCATTTACATATGAAAACTAGAAAAATAAATTATGAAAGGCAAAAAACAACAACAAATAAAGGACTTCTTTTAAGAATTAATATTCCAAAGGTCTATTCTAAAAGCTAGCAACCTATAAATTGCCACTAAAGACCTCACTAGTCCACAGGGCAGAATAAAAGGCTTTAGCACTGGCAGCAGCTCTATCCCCACTCTCATTTCTATTTGGTCCAGTGTTCAGGAGCAGGGTAAACCCCTAAGCAGATTGAATATACAAAGTTTCACAAGTGCTGCCAAGATACAATAATTTATACCGGACAAATAAAAGCCACAGTATTTTTGTGTTCCAGGTTGCTTTAGATGCAGCTGTAGCCCAAGGTGAATGACAAGTTCTGGTTTTGTACCCAAATGTGACAGAATTTTGGGTACTACTTTAGAAACAGTGGGACTGCCATGTGCCTGTGTCCAGAAACAAAAATCTATCCATAGTTCTGAGGTATTGCTAATGGCATAGCTAAAGTTATTCATAGTTTACATTTACCAGAAATAGTTGGAACAAATTAATAATGAATTAGAACATTTCTTATCATCACAGGGAGCGAGAGGGAATAAATAGAACCATCCATATTTTCTTATTACAAAACAGTGTGCAGCCTATTACCAAACACTAATTTAGTGTTGCTTATGCTGGAAAACTGTTGAAGGGTCTCTGGCTCCTGACAGTGCAGCTTAATTTAGTCTGACGGGAGCAAGGCTGCACAGAAGCAGTCCAGGGCGGGCAGGTGAGGCCCATCCCAACAGGGGTGAATCCCAGCCTGCCAGAGCCGGGCGCCGCTCAATAATTCCAATTAACCACGCTAAAGATGATAGAGATGGGTCACGCAGAGCCCAGTAAATATCAATCAGAACCACATATTTTGATGAGAGAATAACACAGTCTTTCTCATTAAGGAAAAAGGATATTTGGTTGGGTGTAAAAGCCTGTCCTTGGTGGCTTGTGCACCCTGCAGTGCAGCTTCTGCCTTGTGAGGCTGCAGGCCCTTCTGGCCACAGCCAAAATTGCCCTGAGCATGGGAGCCCTTCACATGGCTTAGCTCCCTGTTTCGTGCATGGTGAGCAGCAGGGAGAGCAGCCACATCCCTCAGCAGCACAGGAGGACCTGTGCTCCACCAGATGCACAGCTCCAGAAATGAGGGGTGCAGTGTGGGATGAGACTGGGCAGCTCAGTTTTCTGGCCTGTGTGCCACGAGTTGGCTGGGCAGAAGACTCTGGGGTCACCAGCCAGACACAGGGGCCAGGAAACAGCACATAATCTTTGTCTCCTGTCATAGCTTAAATAAAGTACTCAAGTCTAGTTAGCCTAGAGGAAAATGTGTGGTTCTTAGTTTTTACATTTAAAGAGAGCACAAAGAATTTCTTGTGTGCGGCCTTATGGTCCGATCCATCTCTATCTTCTAATAAAATGCATTTCTGTAACAGCCAAGGCAATTAATCACTTAAACAGAATTGGATTACAATCTCCATTACTAGAAAATCTTTAAAGTCAGGCTTGCTATCTTTTAAAAGATCTCAAGCTATCGAGCCATTCTTTGCCCTGCTTTATGCAAGGGTCAAACTGGATGTTCATAATGGCCTCTTCTAATGTCAGACATCAGTCTCTGACCCTTGTAATGCCACTCACTGATTTCAGACAGAACTGCACTGGATTTATTGACCCTTCTCATTAGGAATGAAGATTGTCTGCAGAAACTCTTATGTGATTTCGTTACTCCAGGTACATGTCTATTGAGCTCATTATGTAAATACTGATATCTTTAGTCAGTTTGTAATTTCATAGGAGTTTGCAGAGTAGAGCACAAACCAGAAACTGCTAGAACACTGGAAGACTGAACTCTCGCATTTGACCCCAAAATCTGTGTTCAGTCTCCAGAGATAACTTCACATGTTGATAGCAACATCATAATGATAAACTATGATACTCTGTAGACATGTTTAAATCCTGAAACTTAAATATGGTATCTTTCACTGTAGTGAAAATCCATTTCCTGGGGATTTCTTGCTTCCAAGTGCAAGTATATTATTGACTTTGATACGTATTTTCAAGGAAAAAAAAAACCCAGAAGTAATTTGGGATGATGATCTGGCATATTCAACTCTACAGCAAATGGAATTTTGGTCTAAGTCTCAGAAACACTTGAGATGGCTCTAAAATGTATATTGGTTCTACCTGTCTATAAAGACTGTTTTACTTTTGCATAAATAACTTCAGTTACTTTCTCTGATGAAATATCTGAGTGTGACATTAATTTGCTCTGAAACACAACAGACAACAAGTTTGAGCAAGGAAATGCAGAAATAACATCTTATCATCTAATGCTAACATTTAAAGGTGTTTTGGCTTTGGTTCTGGTTTGATTTTTTTAGTAAGGACTCCACAAGGAGATACTTTTATATGTTTCACATACCTTTCTGGAATTAAAAAAAAAATCCCATTCAAAAGACAGCCATTCAAACATCTCCTCTATGGAAATTAAAGAATTCTGGTTTCAATACACCTCCTGGCCCTTATCTCCTCAGATCAGTTCTACCAGTTCTGTTCTAAGACAGAGATAGCTTCTGATGTACTGTTCATTTCCACATAGCCTCTCTTTTTTTTCCTCACATTCCTAATGTAGAATACTTCTATATAATTATCACAGAGGTACAATGAGGTAAACCTTGTCTACTACAAGATAAATACTGGAATAGGAGAATAAAATTCTGTTTATGAAAGGGGAAAATATTTGTTCAGTATTGAGAAAATTATTCTAAACCCTCCACATCACAGATTTAGAAAGCAGTATCTTTTATTTTAGATTAAAACAAGCTGCATGCGATCTGGGTATAAGCCCATAATTAATATAGGTTTTTTATACTTCTAAAATATGCTACAATTATGCAATAGGTTTCATCTGAATACGTTACTACTAATCTCACAATATTCATAAGTCATATTATTCTTGTAAGAATTATAAATCATAATTCTTATAAGTCATAAACATAGTGCATCTGTTTTATCCAGTAAAATATGAAATACAGGAAACTCAGTGACTTTGTTAGCTAAAAAACATGAATAGTTCCAAAACAAATACCTGACCCCACTGATGTCAACCACAAAGATCCTGATTGCTTTAGTGGGGTCAGATGGTCACTTTTGGTAATCTGAATCCCAATTTTTTGCCAGTGTTGGAGAGTTACCACTTGGGAATAATACCTCTTGTGCCTCCAAACGCTCAGTGCCACTAATCTATAAAGTAACTATCTTCCAGTGAATTCTGTCATGGGTTCAAAGGAGATTAGTATTTAACCCCTGTGAAGAGTGATTTTAGTTGAAGAAATTCCTGTCCCAGCACCCAAACTTGTAGTCACCACATGATGGTTTCCACCAGTGCATGAAGAAATCAGAAACTCTTAGACGGCAAGGAAAATGTCTCCAAGAAAAAAAAATGTACAGTCAGTGACATGAAACACTAGTGAATTCATGTATTTGTTACTAGTTTGAAGATGATTAATAACTTTGAACTAAACTAAAACAAATTAAAACAACATTACTCATCCTCTGAGAACAGGGCAATCAAAGGAGACTTTGCAACTGATTAAAAGCTGTCCTTCAAAAGAAATCTTTTCCCATCTTCCAGTGTTGATTAGTGAATAATACTGCTAGTCATTACACTCAATACAGTTGGTGTTCTTCCTTGATTTTCGTGGGGGAAGAAGAGACAGTAAGGAGAGCTGAATCACAAGTTTTCCTCATATTTTTTCTTAATGAACAATGGTGCACACAGCTGCTCTAGAAAACAGTGACAGGTAAATTCAGCACAGTCACTGAAATGCACTAAAATGATGGGGAAAGTTCCCAAGCATTGACTCACAGATAAGAAGTATAAACTTTGTCTTAGAATGTGAAGAAAGACATAATGTCCAATGATTCCTTTTGTTTTCAACATCTGCATTTTTCAGGATTGCTCCTCACCATTTGTGTAGATTTCACAGGATGGGAAACAAACCACCCCAGCATGCATGATCCATGGTTATAAAATTCAGGGATGTTAACTGGGAAAAGTGCTGCAAAACACTACATCCTGGAGGTATCTTGTGCTGTGCTACATTAGTCCTAAATGAGCCTGCAACAAAAGGGAAGCTGCACTTGAAGAAGAAAATATATTCTCTTCACCAGTTAGGTAATAAAAGACTGAAAGGTCACAGAGATATTAAAATCCGTTTTTTTTTAGCTACTAAGAAATGGAGAAAAGGTGAGGAGATGGTGGGGGTCTCCATTCAGGTGGTGTTTTGGAAGAAACAACATAGATTGAAGTCGGGCACAGCTTTTCAGTTCCCCAGAGGTCTGTGAGCAGAGCACTTACAGTTGCTTTAGTTGCTGCCTTACTTTTGCTGAGCACTGCATATCCGCAACTCCCAGTGAACTATTACATGTCACTAATATCCTTACATGGCCTGGAGTCCTATTTATAAAAGCAGCAAGTTTAAATGTACAAATACAACAAATAAAAACTCAATGTTTGCCTTCCTTGAGACTGGGCTGTTAATGGCACCTGCAGAATACTGGCTGTAGGAACTATTTCACAATATCTTAAACCTTTAGATTATCTTTCAGGTAAGATGTTAAGGCAGGGTAAAAGGAAAAATTTTAGGGGTGACACCTTCACACTATTTTCCCAATGGGACTAGCAGAAGCTGTACCTCTGATAGAAGCTCCTTAAACATTTTTTGTACAAGGCACCTGAAAGTAAGTTATAAGGAAAACCTTGTCTGTGAATGAAGCAGAATTGCAGAGAAATCAGTGAAATTCACACAGATATATTGCAAAGAAAAGCTGTAGTGCACTTTTTAATAACTCGGCACCAGATTCTCACTCTTTCTATCACATCCTCATCACTCAATTTTGCTTGAGCAAAAGCCACAGCAGCATGAGATGCATCCATCCATCCTGTCGTGTCCTGTCCACCCCCAGAAAGCCATAAGTGTCACAGATGCATCATATACAACAAAGGTATCACAAATATACCAAGGAGGGTTTCATCTGAGAGAAAACTCAATTTTATTCCCACCATAGCGTCACCAAGGTGCCAGTGCAGAAGATTGTGACATACTCCTGTGTAAGTGATTTTCTCCTTTTCCTGGCTGATAGATCTGTTACAGACTAGGCTGAGAGCAGCAGGACTAGAAAACTTGAATTGGGAATATTTGCTGTTTGTTTGATCTCTCACGACCCTGTTGCATAAGACCTGTTGTAGCCACACGAGTGCTGTGAGCATGGGGTGCACTTGGGGATCTGGCCATCTTAGCCAAGGGTTTGGCATTTTATGTGCTTGAGAGGCATCTTCCGATGCCAGGGACCATATAAGACAGAAAGGGATGGCTGTCCTGCGGGGATCTCAGCAACTGTCGGAATCTGAGGTATTGATGATTCCGAGATTGTAAAAAGTGTCTGTCTTTCTGCCCCGTTGCCAAAGAAGAAGCCATAATTCATCTGTGCTGTTTTCAAGGTTGTTTATTCTTGCTTATCTCTAACATGTTCTGCTGCCCTGCCGCAGGTCTGTCCTGCAGGGCAGCGTGCGGGGCTCTGCCCCCAGTGGGATGTTACAAACATTATATACCAGAAACTACGTGTGCTATATTTACAATAATGTGCCGATATCTATCACCTACGTTGAACAGTGTGTCCCCAGCCTAAACCAACAGAAAAATGCCAACACTACAGTGAAACATGGAGGGCATGAAGGACAAAAAGGACAAGACACACCCAATTTCCTCCATCTTGTCCCCTTTGAACCCCTAATCTAGAATCCTAAAATTTTACTTTTGCACCCGTGCCACACTTAATTATTACTCATATCAAACACTCCGAGCTTGTAATTCATCCTGTAAGATTGAAAACTCTTTTCCCTGGGCAGAGATCACAGGCAGTGTCTCTGGGGGCTCTGTCCAGGGGGGTTCCTGACCCCCTGCCAGGGTCCCAGGCCCTCCAGGGCAGCCAGAGGGAAGCCCTGGATTCCCACAAGCGACAATAGGAAGGAGTAGGTGTACGCACGGGCTGGTTTTCCTTTAGCCAGACTGAGAAGCAGCAGCCTCAAGGACACGGCAGCTCTGGCTTTTGCACACAGCGGTGCTCAGAGGCTGTGCCCCGAGCAGCTCCCGGGCCGGGACAGCGCAGCGGACAGCACGGGAGAGCGGCGGTGCGGGCGGCGGGCGGGGGAAGCGCGAACCCCCCGTACCGCCTGCGGCTGCGGGACCGCGGCTGGCACCGGGACCGCGGCTGGCACCGGGACCGCGGCTGGCACCGGGACCGCGGCTGGCACCGGGAGCGCCGCCCCGCCTGCTCCCGCCGCGCTCCTCCGCTAAAGGCGCTTTCGCCTCCTGCGAGTGCGGGCACTCCATCTCTCGCTTTCGGGCGGGTGTGAGCCCTCTCCCCGGGCATGTCCTACAGGCGCATTAAGGGGCCTGAGTCATGCTGAGGTGCGCTGGGAAGCGGCAAAGAGTCCCCAAGGCGAGCAGGGGCAGGCGTGAGTGCCGATGCCACCGGCTGCGCCCCCGAGCCCGATGGAAAATCGCCTCCCGGGCTGGGTACAAGATGTTCTTCTAAGTGCGCTCTGTGACCGGCCATGGTGAGAAAAACATTTTCTTGTTCTCTCCCAGTGCATTATGAAAACCCACTAAGAGGTGCTTTTCGCACCACAAAAGCTTTTAAAAGGATTCTGTCAACACAAAAGCAACATTGACAGCAGTTGCCTCTAAAAGTACTTGAGTCTTCAAACTCTGAAATATGTTTCTTAATTTTTTTTTTTTTTAATTTTCCAGACTTGATCTACTACCAGGCTTCAGAGAAATGTCTTCTGTAATTGCATTACAGTAAGACAACGCATTGTGAGATTAATGCACATAACTGTTATTAAAACAATTTGTAAATGTATTCTCCACAAAATGGATAATAAAACACATGGATCTTTGCCTCAGTAATAAAACAAAATTGTTGCAGAGAAAATTCATCAGACGTATTGAGAGGACTACAAGGCCCATTTGCATGTGGTGCCCATGGCCCAGATCATGTCACCAAGTAGTCACAGTTTTCTGCTGTATTTTTCTTCTTTTCTCCTTTCATGTGTATCGTCATCCTGGCACTCCTTCATTCATGTGTATCACCATCCTGGCACTGGACGATAGGATGCACAAATCTGATTTTGCTAACAGAGATTTTCCTCTGCTTCTAATGATATTCAGAGACAAAATGCCGCACAGAAAGCAACATGCCCATCTCACATTCTTCAAGTACACTGCTGCCATTCCTGCCTCTGGGGAAATGTATGGATCCGCCATCACTTTCACCCTTTCCTTTCTCAGCAATTAGAAAAGGAATTTTTGATCAAATAGGATGGGCACTCAGAGTTCTGTGTCCTGCAACTTCTTCTTTAGATTTCATTCTGATCATGTCATTGCTGTAAAACTTGCATGAATGCTTCCTATAGAGCAATTTGAACACAGAAATTTGCAAGTGAAATCAGTCAATTACTTTATAAATTATGAGTCTTCCATAATTTTGGAAAAAAAATACAGCTTTGGCAACTGCAGCCTGCAGTTAAGGAAGAAAAAAAAACTAGAAAATCTTAGTGTTGGTACTGCTGAGAAGAAATTGTGTGCTGCAGTTGCATTTTGTGCTGAGAGAAACAAGTGTTACAGTAAGGAAGTATTCACTGTTTTGGAATAGTACCAAGCAGCAACTTATTTTTAATTTTAAAGGGTTTTTATTTGTTCATTCAATAGGAAGCATCAAAGATGCTAACAGCTAAAATTAATCACTCTGCATGAAAATATCCTGCTTCCAGAAATAATCATGCAAGTGATAAAACTACTGGTCATCTGTTGCTTTGCAAAACATCTTCAATTTCTAAGAAGATGGCAATCCACAGCTTGTATCAATACCTTGGACAGCAGAGATTAGCCAACCTGGTTGGACAGCTAGTAAAAAAGAAATTCATAACCAATTCCCTGAAGACAGGGAGCTCAGGTTGGCTGCCAACCCTGACACCTGCCAGTAAGAGTTATATTGCAGTGCTATGCAGTAACAGATCCCAAAAGAGCTTCAATATTTTGACTCTAAATCAGGAACTTAGAGGCAGTCTCTGAAGAATACCCTTCAATAAGACAATTTCTGGTTATAAAAAATGCAAAATGTATAATACAAGATTCAACTGTTGTTTGGTTTTTTCTTTTCTTTCTTTTTTTTTTCTTTTTTTCTTTTAGGATTAAAACAACACATCCAAAGAATAAACAAAACCAACCTCACCTATGTCAATATTGAAGACCTATACAAAGACTGCAATGTACTAAACTTTGAAGGCTACAAAAGATCCATAGGGAACATTCTGCATCTGCATCCATAATTCTGGATCCTGTAGAAATCTCTAAAATATGGAGGTGACTAATCTGGCCTCTTTAATGACTAGAAAAATAAAAAAAAAAAAATGGAAAATAGCCACCTTCCAGGCCTCACTTTGTGCAGTGACCTGGAAAAGAAACTATTGGCATCAGCAATCAAGCTTTCCTGTATTATCTTCCCAGGGGGTTGATTACACTGTCCTAAATATTGGGTGAGTGCCTGAGGTCCAGAAATCTTTACACTGTAGTTATTTCTCAAGAATCCAAACACAATTAGAAAAGCAGAAACATACCGTGGTAGTCAGTATCCAGTATGGCATTACAGTAACAACAGTTCAGAATTGTCAGTCAGGAGGGGTAGCAAAACAAGGTTATAACACACCAGCTTTAGGATTTTCAAGGCACCTTTCCCAACAGGAGCAAAAAAGTAGTTCAGGAAACTGGAAAGTATCTGTTTTTCCCAAACTGACAGTTTTTGTAGTTAAATGAAAAAAAAAAAAATTCACAGTATCGTAGACTTACTGAAGTTGGAAAAGACCGCTAAGATCATGGAGTCTAGCTCTGAATCCAGCACTTCAATTCCACCACTAAACCACATCCCCAAGTGCAACATCCACACCCCTTTTGAACACTTAAGGGATGATGGTTCCACCGTTTCCCTGGACAGCCTTTTCCAATGTCTTTTCAGTGAATAATTTTTTTCTAATACCTGTTCTAAACCTACCTTGGAACAACTTGAGGCCATTTCCTCTCATCCTGGTGCTTTGCAGGACCTGGCACTTTGCCTTGTTGAATCTCATACAATTGGCTTCACGTACCATTCTCCAGAACCCATTCTCTTCTAATCTACTTTTAAGAAAAAGTTCTAGTTTTATCTGGCGCACATGATTTAATCAAAGGATGCTTGAAAAGTAAACTTCTGAAGCCAGCAAAAGCCTTTAAGCATTCTAAATAAGTGATGGGTTTGTTTCACTCACATATCTAACTTACATTAAACCAAACAAAGAATAGGTTTTTTTTTTCAATATTATGTCATTATACTGACAGAGAGCTCCTCAGTGTTCCACTCACATTTTTGTTCCTACTGTGTTCAAATCACAATGTGCTGGCTAGTACAGGCAGTGCACTATGTCAGGCACTGTATGCACTTGTTGAAAAAGATTCTTACCCAGGAACAGGCTTCACAATCTGAAAAGAGAGGACAGGAATGAATAAGAAACTGTAAGCACAAGAGAGAGTGATTCCCTGTGATTATACAGGAAAAATGGTCTCAAAGTGGGAAATAAACTCCACATCTGCTGTTCTCTTTCAGCACATTACTAAGAAGTACAAAACTAGGTTTTTTCTCTTCAGTTTTTCATGGTTTAGGCATTAATAAGCCTTGGTCTCACTGGCAAATTCCGGCTAAAGATCACAGGAAATGTGTTCTGTTGAATGTAAGTCCCCCGCCAAATTTATGCCTGCCACTGAATCCTCAATATTACTGTGCTGATAATTTCTTCCCTTGTGGTTTTCACACTTGAAAGAGAGGTCAAATTGTATGGACAATTTTTTGTCTTCAATGTGATAAGCAAGCATGCCTGCTGCTTGGACTCCTGCAGGGAATTCACATCCAGCACTATAATTTTCAATTCTTTAGCCCAAGTACTGTTGATGTTTCATTTCATAGCAGGCAGACGAGCATGAAGTGGTTTTTCTTTTTTTTTTTTTTGCTCTCAGAGGCTTTAAGGAGGAAAAAAAATTTAAGAAATGTAAGGAAAAAACCAGTAAAATTCAGAAGACAATTGCATACACCCTTATTGTATCACCCATATACAGCAGTGGAGGTCAGCTGGTATTAAAGATGACATATTCTTATTTGCTTTATATGCTTTATATGCTAATTGCACACACTTGCTTATTGTCAGGTCTGGAAAAAATACCCTTCTACAACAAATTCATCTCAATCACATAACTTTAGTTGGAAATTGTTCTCAAGAAACTTTGCTTAAAGTGCCTGGACGAAGTGCATACTTGCACATTTTATTGGATTCGTGTTATTATAAAGGTAAAGCTGAAGTGAGCATTTCTTCTGTGGAACTAGAATCTGAATTGAGGAGTTTTTTAGAAGCAGAGGTTTTACTTCACTTCTACTGAAAACATCAACCCTGAGGTGATGAAATCACCCTGAATGCCACATGGAGAGAATGCCATTCAGTAAGCAGCAATCTAGTTGAAAATATCAAGAAAGTAATTTGTGGCCTTTTACATCTTTAATGCAGCCCAGAGTTTAGTCATTTTGGACAGAGATAGATTAGATGTGTCTGGGTGAGTAACCTGAGGGCAATCCATTAATTAGGGAGAACATGCAGCTGCATATGGGCAAAATTAGGAAGGAAATACATTTGCAGATGCATGAATGGCAGCATGAACAATTCCTTCTCAGTTTTCTTGTTTAAACTGTCATCAAAACTTGATTTTATTCTGCAAATTGATAATTTATTTTTGGAGATTCTAGAAGTGCCTGGGTAGGTACACGTGGACAAATTCCATACAACTGAAATCCTGTTTCAGATTGCTTTAATGCAGCTCCTTCTGGTTCATTTCAGATCTGCAGTGTCTGGTGTTTTGGCCAAGTCAAACACTGTGTTTAACTGACACATGAAATTAGATTTGGGAGCTGAGTGGCTAAATGGTGATAAGCAAAATAAAAGATAAAACCCAGCAGTGAAAAAGAGGTCATTGAATGAAGCAACTTTTATGAAACTGTAAATATCTGGCGCAGTCTTTCAAATTGCACCAAATTCCTATTCTGATGAATAGGAATGCATACCAAAGTCCTATTAAACCAATACTGCCAAAATAATGAGCATCATTATACTTGCCACCATTTCCTTGTTCTCCTAGGAAAATTATTATTTAGACACTACAGATTAAGGCAATTTGAAATCAGATATCCTTAAACATGATGGAAGAAGAGGAAGAAGTGACAGTGCAGTACTTTCTAATTTAAAAGAACATTTTCCTCCGTACATTATAGTTCAAAGATCAGACATATCACTTTCATTTGCACTTAATTTCATTACTGACAGAAGATAGTGAGAGAGGAGAAAATAGTTAAGCAAACAGAATTGCAAAATTCTCTGTTTAACACAAGAAATGAGGATTCAACATTTTCTTCCAAACACTTTATAAATTAAGAGGTCCCAGTTCCCACATTTAGACCACCTGGAATCTGTTTTGAGGTTCTAAAGTAATAAAAATATAATATTTTAATATGCTGAATTTTGTATTTCTATTTTATTACCTGAAATTTTAGCCAAAGTGTATGAATTGAAAAGAATATAGAGAAGTCCTCAGACATCAAGGGCAACAAGTAAAGCAGGCAAAGCAAGGAACAGAGCTTGGTGCTATTGTACTATTATTTCCTAAAGGGATCATGAGTACCTCTAGTTGAGATATTTCTTCAATGACGCACCAGCTCCATTCAATTCCCATTCCTGCCCAGCCAAAAATGCTTACAATAAAGATGGATGATGAAATTTAGAAATTTAGCAAACAGTGGGATTGGAGGAGGCACAGCTGAAGGTTGGGTGTTTTGAAGGTCAGGCTCAGATGTGTTGACAGGGTGGGAGTTTATGCAATAGATTAATCTGCCCTGTTTGGTGAAAGGTCAGTGCTGCTAACTTCTGTATCAGAAATCAGTCAGATTTAATAGAGGCTTAGACTGTCAGAGCTTTAGGTGATTTCTGTGCATGGCAACTGACTTTTTAAAATGGAATTCAGGACTTATTTTGACTATTTTTAATAACATTGCGAGTCAGCTTTCTTTTAGAACTATACATCATATTTCAGGAGCCTGATGTCAAAGAAAAGGTGCATGTGAATAGACTCTCAGAAATCTCCATCTCTCACTTGGGCCTCAGAAGAGGTTCCAGATGCTCACACACTTGGAAGTGGGTTTATTTGAATATCTGGACTAAAAGCACTGCAAAGGTGAGTGTTTAAGGGCTTGACAATCATTATACCTTTGCAGGTGGGTGCTGAGTCTTTTTGATAATCTGTCTCTTAGTAAGTAGTTAAAAATGAATATGTTCAAAACTGTATGTCAGGAAAGATAAATAATAACACATTATTAGAGAAATATTTTGGCATGGCCATGCACTAAAAGTGTCTGTGGCTCTCTTAAGCTTCTGAACTGTCAAGGGTTAGCATTCCTATTTTTTTAACTGTTTTATCTTAATTGCATTCTAGAAGCTTAAAAGACATCACAGCAGTATCAGTTAATATTGAAATGGAAGCCACATATTAAAAAAATATATAAAGAATCACAAAACAGAAATGCCTAAGACAAAATGAGACACTGCTAACATATGACTTCTGTATGAGTCTGATGAGAAAGGTCACAAGAAAATGAATTATGTAAGTTGTGCACATACGTACTGGAAAACAGGTGCTTACAAACTTCAGGACAGAAAACCAAGTATAAAATTCTTCAGCTACCATAGTTACTTTGGTACAGTTTGGATGGACTTCAAGTGAGTAGTTTTGAACATTACAGAGTGATAAATAAAATCCTTGGCAGAACGTAAAACTGTGATAGCTTAAAAGAGGAATTCCTTGAGGAAAAATGTGAGAGGCAGAACAGATGTTCCACTTTCCAGATGAGGTGTCTTCAGAAAACCCATGGATCCACTGTAGCTGAATTGAAGAGTTGTTCATCCTACATTTTCACAAGGTGAAGTGAACACTTGTTTACTGATGGAAGGGAGTTACTTCTTCTTTTTTAATAAATATTTCATTATATAACTACAAAGAGAGACAAATTAAACCTCCAAACACCAGCTAATTGGTCCAAAGCTTAATGGTTCTTTACAAAGCAAAGGACACATGACAGTTCTTTCCCACATTTTCGTAAAATGATTAAGCATCACCATTCCGAGAAAAAAAAAAAATGTTCTGGTAAATGACTTTTGTGACATCAGGAAAAAATAGACTTCTTTGCAGACATATAATAGTCTCTAATGGCAAGATATTTATTTACAAGTAAATATAAACAGTCAGTTTGGGATTTAGTCAAGGCATACTTCATTTCAACTAAAAAAGCCAGAGAGGAGAGAAGAAAATTGTCATTGTCAGATGACAGTATATCATGTCTAACCTTGATTAGTGACTTCAGAAATTTAAGAACCAGATTTTGAGAGAGGCTTTGCTTTCACCCAGGGGCTGCATCTCTGTAGTCATGAATGAATTTTTTCAGCCCATATTTTATTTGGGAGTGAAGGACTGTGGCTCACATCCACAGCAGTGAGCAGGAGGAACTGTGGCTCTGCTTTTGGTAGTTCTGATCCACATTTTTTAACTTTTTTGTTTCACACCAAAGGAAAAACTCTTTTGTTTAGTTTCACTTATTCCATACAATTTAGCTAAATATTGAACCAAATAACTTTTGAATTGACTAAACCTCAGTTTGGACAAAGAAACAGATACAGTTCTGAGTTTGGTTTGAAGATATTCATGAACATAAACTTGTCTCTTTGTCACAGCTTGTCCCAAAGGTCCTAGCAAACCTTGAAGGAAATCTGACACAACCTAAAACTTACCCAGGCAATAGAGCGAAACGTGATGGAATTCACTCCTTACTGCTTGAAGAACTCCTCATTTGGCATTAGTTTAGAAGTTCTTCATGCAGATACATGAAGAGGTGACAACATCTGAGTAGCACACAAACAACTTAGAGAGGAAGGCAAGTGTCAAGGTGTGCACAGAACTTATGCTGCCCAGCCCTGCTGCTCTGGCACTTTGCATACTACTGGAACATGACCCATTCTGGAAAAAAATATGCTTATAAACATGCTTTTTTTATCAGCATGACATTTTTCAGCTGTACATATCTTGTGACACTTAGAAAGAACTTCTGAACAAGTCACCCTCATGTTTTTCAAAGTTGGACTGATTCATTGATAGCTGTGCACTAAGAAGGACCAGGTTTCTGCTCTATGGAAGTCAACTCTGCCTTGCAAAACTCAGATAAAAAGAATGCACTAGTCATGGCATTTCTGCCAAAGGATTGTATCAAACTGTTTAGTCTCAAAAGACTTATTAGCACCTCATATCCACCAGATTTTTGGGTCCTACGTGCAGCTGGTTAAAAAGGATGGAAAGGAGGACTTCATGTCAGCTTGCAATGGCCATCAGCCCCCTGCCCCAAAACCACAGCAGGGCCATCTCCAGCTCCCAGCTGCCCTGCTTCAACCTACAGGTCCATGTCTTGGCCTGTCCCCAGCGCCAGGGAGTTCCCCAATGCTCCTGGCTGTGGTGTGGGATGAGCCCCAGCTGCCAGAACCTGCCCTAACAGACCCAGCACAGTGTTCTCATGGTCCTCATGGAGCCCCCAGGGAGCCCTTGGCCCTGGCAGTGCCCTGATGGGATGGGAGATAAATTTTACAGCTCCAGACAGATGAGCTGGTTTTTCCAATATGCAAAAACCCCACTGGATTTTCCAACAGTTTTCCCTAAAGAAGGCTACAATACAAATCTAGATACATGCTTTTGAGGTGTTCCTGTGCTGCTGCTTCAACAGTGTGCCCCAGCAGCAACACAACATGTGCTGCAGCTGGAGCCCATCCAAGCCCAGTCCTGCTCCTCGCACCCTTTCAGATCCTCCTGAACAAGTTCATTTTGAGCTTTTCCTGGACTTTTTTTGCAAATCTTCTCGAGCAATCTGATTACAGGTCCACACAGGAATCTTGAGTCTGCATCAGTGAGAAGCAGCAATGGAGTTCAGGGAGTTTCTCTGGTCCCCGCAGGTGCTTCTGCAAGGGCTGAAGTGTGTCCTAGCTGGAAAACCCTTCATGGTGCTGGTGGCACCAGGGCAGTGTCAGTGTGTTGATGTGAGGTTACTGCAGGGCCTTATTTTTGGCTTTATTGAAAAGGATGGAACACCTGTCCTATGAGGAAAGTCTGAGAAAATTGGAATTGTTCCACTCGGAGAAGAGAAGGTTCTGGAGGGACCTTATTGTGGCCTTTCAGAAGGGACTACAAGAGAGCTGGAGAGAGTCTTTTTACAAGGCCATGTAGTGGTAGAACAAGGAGGAGTAGCTTTGAACTTGAAGGGGGTATGTTTAGATTTAGATATTAGGAAGACATTCTTTACTGTGAGGGTGGTGAGGAACTGGAAAGAGTTGCCCAGAGAAAATGGGATTCCCCATCCCTGGAAGTGTTCAAGGCCAGGGTGGATGGTGCTCTGAGCAACCTGGTCCATTGGAAGACAGCCCTGGCCATGGCAGGGATTTGGTATTATGACTTTTAAAGCCCCTTCCAAACCAAACCATTCTATGATTTGCAAGAGGAGTGTGGGGCAAGCTGTGAGCTGCTGTTCAGTGAAACAAGAGTCCTGCTGACCAGCTGGAAAAATATCAAAAAGAAATAATTTTGGTTTTCAGCAAAGATTAACTATGTTAGATAAGTGGTGGATTCTCTCATTGTAAAGACAATAAGTATTGAGACTAAGGGGTAGAGAAATTCTGAGTAACCTCTTTCATTTAAGGCATTCATTAATTATTTGACAAATATCTTTGCCAGTGGCCTAGATACACCTGATGCCTTTCAGCAAAAAAATTAAATTAGAATATTTATTTAAATCCTTAACACATTTGATTTCTATGATTCCTATTGCTACTACTGCAAGGAGCAAGGGATTTTTGTACTTTAGAGTTAAGAACAGTATCTTATCCATATTTTTACATAGCATCTAACCACATATGTCTTTTGCAACATGATCCTCTGGTAGTCCAAAAAACAGAACAAAAGGGAACAAAACCATGTTTTGCTCCTGCCACTCCTAAAAAAAAAATGTCTTTGATACCTTTGCATTAAAACAAAATTGTGGAAAGTGAAGCAAGAGATTTTGCCTGCAGGAAAATAAAAACAAAATAAAATCCAGAATAAGAATTTGACTTATTTTTCCATTTAAAAAGAAAATAAAAGGAAGAAAGAATCATCTCATCTAAAAGTGCTAATCCCAGAAGCATTGTAATAGCTGAAAAATATCTTCTTCACATCTTCTATGCAAATAATCTTTATCCACTTTTAGATAATGACTTTTGGGTAGAGAAGAACAGATTTCCTTTGGGAACACTTTCATGTCATACGGCATTCAGTTCCTGAAAACAGCAATTGATCCGTGGAGGTCAAATATACTTAAGATATGATTAATATTACCAGAAATTAGTCCCTCAATAGTCTATTTTTCAGACACAATACCAATAATCAGCTGGCTTCTTTTCCATGCACACATAACACATACCATATTGCTGTTACTTTGCAGAGCTTGTATTTAGCGTTTATCCCATTTTGGGATTCACTCTTTTGTTGGTATTATTAGACATAAGCCCATTAAACTAATTTTCACCAGCATTAGTACAATTTACATGGTCCAAGGCTCACAGTGTTAGCAGTACTTTTGCTATATTAGCAATGGGTCTCTTGTGAGAAATCTGCTGTGCAGAAATTTTACTGTGCTTATGTGACAGCTGTTCACCATGTGTTTGAAAGGAACTATCAGGTGTGTTTCTAAGTCAAGTGTTTAAAGAATCATCAACAGAAAATGGCAGCTGACAAATCTAGGTTTTCTCCTATTCTAAGCCAAAGTTTTGGTGAGAGGAATTTATTGCAGAAACAGTAGCAGACAGTAACAGCAGTTTGCTGACATATCAAACTTTCGATATGCTGCTCTGATTTTCTAAGAGCATTCTGGCATTTGCTTGTATAGACACAAGAGGAAATAAATACACAATACCTTACAGATGCTATAACTTTCTGTGGGTTTTTGGTTTTTTTCTTTTATGATAACTGTTCTGCTTAGAATACTTGTATGAAAAAGCATACAGCCCCAAATTTGAGGCGTCATTTTGCAAATGCAGGACACTCAAATGGAAGTCTCTGGGACTGCAGGATCTAAGAGTTCTAGATGTAAAAGCGTAAAAACTGTTGTATTGTCCCAGACCAGGGTCCAAGTCCAAAACTGCTTGCCTACCTCCAACAGCAGCTGCTAACAGATGCTTAGGAAAGACTACAAGAACAGCACATGCCTGCATTGACTCTTTTCCCCCAAGCACTTATAGCTTGTGACTGTTTGTGGCTTATGGAATTATTAAGTGAATCCTCATTCTGATGCTCTGTCCTTGTTTGACTTTTCGCTATGAATGTGTCTAATTGCATTTTGAACAGTTTTATACCTTTGACTTGCATCACCTACATGAAATGAGTTTCACAGCTTAATTAGGAGTTGTGCCAAACCAAATGTCTTTTCTGGGCTGGACTTTAATGTTTCTGTCCTCTCCCTGCCCCTGCTGCCCTGCTGAAATCTTACTTCAAACGTGACTAGAATTTCAAAGTTCAACACCCAATAAATAAGAACTTCTGCCTATTTCATCCCTTTGCTGTGACACTCTGGTATACTGGACAATTTGAAATTGCACTCTGTGGATGACAGCTATGTACTTCATCTACATATTATCATTACTGACTTGTCCCTCAAACATAACCAGAGGCCACGGTGAAGTTTGGAGTGCTGCAAAAGCTGGGTACTGCAAAAGGGTACCTGCAGGGGCCTGAAGACAAACATGCTCAGAACTTATTGCCAAGCAGCTTTAACTTAAACTACAGCTTGGCAAGTGAGGCAGATGTGAAATACCAGAGCAGGATATGTCCAAGCATTCCACACTGATTCTGGCTACACTCACCTTATCAGGCAAGAGGAAGAGGTAAGCTAATTGTTTGATCAGGCTTAGCATTCTCAGATAATACTGTGTCAGCAATGCCTTGTTTATAAGCAAAATTCATTCAATAGTGTAGATTATAATGTTAGCTCTGGGCTAGCCAGCTATGCAAATGACAAAGAACTGCATCTGAGTTTTTAGGTCAGAGCAAGACATGGTGCCTGCTCTTTGCTGGCAAGTCTGACACCCTGGAGCACATCCAGGCATCTCTGAGAGACAGGAATTCCCCACCTGCAACTTATAAAATGACCTTGGAAAGCCCAGAGTTGATGTGAATCTACCCACTGTCATGCAGGTAAGGATGAGGGTGGAATAACATTTTTCAGATGTATTAGACCATCCATTTCAATGTCAGTGGTGGCTAGAAAGAAAATCATGGCCAAGAGGCACATGGAATTAAACTAATAAAAAGTCCTCAGGCCATATCTCATCCTCTCCTGGAGACCCTAGCACAAGGAACATTTCAGAAGACGCAGATTTTGATTTGTACAGGTTTTTTTTCTTATACCAACCATTCCCAGATATTTCAACAGGTAAGAAAGGCAAATGCAGCAGGGATTTAAAAGAGCCCAGTACAGGTTAGGTTGTGAGTGGCTGGGGAGCAGCCTTGCTGGAAGGGTCCTGGTACACAACAAAGGCTGAACATGAGTCAGCAGAGCATGGCTGCAGCAACAAAGTCAAACTGGATCCTGGGCTGCAGCCACAGGGGCATTACTGGCAGTGATGGAGATGAGATCATTCCACTCAGGGTTGGTCAGGTTGCGTCTGAACTGCTGTGTCCAGTTCTGGTTACTACACTTCAAGAAAGACAGAAGCAGACTGGAGAGAGTTCAAATAAAGGCTGCAAAGATGATCAAAAGGCTGGAGAACCTGCTCCATGAGGAAAGGCTGAAGGAGTTAGATCTTTCATCCATGGAGAAGGTTTACAGGGATCTCATCATGTAGTTCCAGTACTTAGAGGGCAGATACAAGGAGTACAGAGACTCTTTCTTCACAAGGAGACACATGGAAAAGACAATGGGTACAAGTTGTACTAGGAGATGTTTCATCTTGATATAAGAAAGAAATTTTCTACAGTGAGAATAATAACTCAGTGAAACAACCTTATTAGGAGAATGGTCCCCATCACTAAAGGTTTTCAACTTGAGTGTAGTCAGGTTGCTAGACAATGTCATTGAGGCTCCCTTTCCCAAGAAAACTTGGGCCCTTTGAGGTCCTTTCCAACCTGGGCTGTTCCATTGTGATTCTATTATTTAAATTAAGGCAGGGGTACACTGCACATAGGGTCACTGCAAGTTCAAAGGAGATTAGAAGGACCAGACTGTGTTTGTGCCATTTCCCCAGGCTTGCTCCAAAAGGACACATTGCCCAAGATGCACTGGCCCCCACATTTGTAGTTGGCATTTGGTTGCAGAAGTGCTGCTCTATTTTGAGGCAGTGTGTGCAGAGCTGTACAGCTGGGCCAAGCATTAATTGTACAAAATTTTCAAGGAAGGGGACAAAATTTACCTCTGGAAGACAAGTGAACTAGTTAATTGAGCTTGTTAGAAAAACAATATCAGAACAGAGAATTCACTTTCTTTATCATTGACACATTTGCAAAATAGCATCATTTTATCAGTAATTTCATTCAATAAAGGGGAAAGGAAAGGGAGAGGAGTTGTGAAAATTTTGCACAATGTTCTTTTGTCACCTGTAGAAGCATTCTGAAGTGTTTTATTCTCTTTCTTTTATTTTTCTTTGTCAAAAGGACTGTTAATTTAATTTTATGTTTTATCAAAAAATAATAAATTTCCACATCTCAAAACAGAGTATCCAGGTCAACCTGACACTAATCCTTTATGAAATGCCCTTCTGCATAGAACTTGTAGAGCTACTGGTGCCATAGCTAAGGGGGATGAGTGGGCAGTCTATTTTGCCAAATAGAATTTCCACCTTCTGCAAGTCTCTGCTAATAAACTGTGATTCCATGGGGTCTGAAAGTTCATGTTCTTTTTCACTGCACACTTGCAAGAATAATTTCCTTACCATGGATAACAGCAGCTTGGGGACAAATGATTGCTATACAGTCCCAATACCAGATTGCTTGGCCTGACACAACTTCTACTGAATGATTTCTGAGTTGGTTTCTAGGAGTTACCTTTGCTGCTACTGTTGTCTCCAGCTCATGTAGCATGGGTACTCATTATTTCTCTGCTTTCTCACAAGGTTTTTAATAGCACAGTATGGTGGTAAGTTTCGAACTGCACCCATCCTTTTATTACTGGTAGGCTTCATGTCTTCCATCACCCATTCACAATACATTCATTTTTCTCCTTCATTTGCTCTAGCTTGTGTCATATCTGATGCTCTCTTTGAGGCATGTACTGTCATTTTCTAAATGTATGGGCATGGCACCAACCACAGTAAAAATTCAACCACCTGATAAATGTTGTTACATAATTGCCCAATAATTGTAATTATCATCAGAGACAGATGCCTGCTACTAATCATAAAAACATCTAGCCTTCTCTTGCTGCTTCCCTGTTGTGTTCTTATTTTTCTTCTTGCTTTTCTTTATACTTTTTTAATCAACTTTTTTTTTTTTTCTGAACAGACACCTTCAAATAAAATGCTCCCTCAATGAAGCTTTCCCTCTGCATTAATCTGGTAAAAATGCTGACAGCATCCTAGTTCCACAGACTGTTATAAGTGAAGTTCAGGTGACTGGCTGAATGATGTCCATTTCCGTAGTATCACAGAAATATTACTGTGCTGAAGTTAAAAATGAATGTGCTCTCGCTTGTTGTACTTTTCCTCATGTCCCATGCTCTGCAGTAAATTGCATTAGTGTTCCTTCCTAGAGAGAGGTGGCTGCGAGCAAGGAGATGCACTGCTATCAAGGCCTCAGCTAAGAAACATCTGTCTGAGCCAGCTGCAGCAGATTTCATAAGTCACTCGCATACAAGGCTGACAATGTCCCACATGTAACCTCCACAGCCTCAAATCTTTATTCTGTCTCAGCTCAGCCAGGCTGTCCTAGCTCAAAAGGCCCCTTCGGACAGATGCATGACTCCTACTTCCCTTATTCCCTGTAGGTGAAAGAAAAAATGCTTGTGGGACAGTGGAAGTCTATCACTGCTCAGCCCTTGCAGACTTCACTCTGCATGCTCCCTGATTTTGCTTCATGACCACAAGATGTCTCCTGTGATCCACGGAAATAGCAAAAGGCTGGCAGACAGGTTAAAGAAGGGTAGGAAAAAAAGGGAGCAGCCTCCGGGAAACGCCTGAGAGGAGCTTCCTGATGCATGTCCCATCTCCCACCCAAGAGAAGACAATCCCAGAGAAAAATTATCAGCTTTGAAGAGAGAAGGAAAATCTGATTAAATTTCTCCTTGAAGCAACAGACTAACTGGAACAGCCTGTAAACATTCCCAGTTTACAAGCGCCCTATGTGCAGAGACCAAAAGACTGACAAATTGGTGAGAAATGGCTGTGAAATACAAGAAGAAACAAGAGCTTCCTTCAACTCCATTATTTCCAGGAGAGAAGCTTCAAGAACCATCAGGAGTTTGTTTGGGAAGACCTAGAAAGTTTCAGGCTTTGCTTTTCACAGACTTTTTTTCAGTCTTGTTATTGGTTATTGGTTATTCTCTCAGTCCACAGTGGAGCAGCTTCTGTGTGCAGCCTGCAGTCATTGGTTCCCTTCATTTCCAGGCAGGCCTGCAGTATGTGTCAGGTTTTGGTTAATGCATTCCTTCATCCATATTCTAATGTCACACTAAAGAGCAGACTTGCCCCTTTGCACTGCTCTGCTTCTAGTTTTGGTTCTCCTTTTAGGAATGTAATTGCCTGTAACATGTAATGTAACTGGATTTTTCACTTGGAAGTTAGAGCTAGTTGGGATGCTTGAAAATATATATTTCTAAAACTTTCCATTGAAAAGGAAATGGGGAAAACCATCATGTATTCAGGAATTCAGCACACTGTTAAAAAAAACAAAAACAAAAACAAAAAAAAAAACAAAACAAAAAAAAAACAAAACAAAACAAAAAAAAAACACCTAAACACAAAAAGCCAAACCACCTGACATTTTTGCTTTCAACATTTTTTCAGCTTGCAGTTTAGGAAATTTTTAAAATAAACTAGACAAGTCCTTAGAAATCTCCTGAAAAATATTTTTGCCCTCATCAATTATCATTTCCTGGAAGAAACTCATACTGAAACAAGTGCTTATAATTGAAAGTATCTGTCATATTAAATTATACACTCTTGTAAGTATGTAATTTAATTTATAATTTATAATTGCAACTTGTAAGGCACAAATGCATGAAAAACAAAATTAATTCATATTAATTGCTGTATTCAGACTGACAGGAGAACTCCCATGACTTAAGCAAATCACAGAAATGGAGGAAACCCTGCTCTCAGGATTACCAGCTGTGTAGTAGACCAACAGACCTGCACAGACTTCCAAATCAGGTTTCCCACCTGAAATCAGTGCCAGAGTGGTTGTCACAGTACTTCCTCAAGCAGCAAAGGAACAGCTGCTGCAAAGGAAGTTCCTACCTCTGCAGGAAGGGAACCTTAAGGAAAAAGCAGATGTTGGGAACGGTGGCCTCCAGTCTAACTCCCAAAGGCTGTGCTTAACGATAGAGCCACTACAGACAGACAGCAGGTAACTTGTTACCCCTCCTTGTAGGCCCTGAGACCACCTATCCCAGCAACTGGCTTTTTTTTAATTCCACATTTAAAGATTCCAAAGGCTCCCTCTCTTTCATGTACTTGTCTGCTATTTAACTCTTTTAGAAGAAGAACATGTGATATATCTAATGGTGTATTTGAAGGCAAAAGTGTCAGTTGCAATGAGAAGGGTGGAACTTAACCTGAGTATTTTTTCTATGTCCACTTTTATTAAAGAGTATTCTCTTTCCAGCAGCATTTTCTCTCATGAACAGTTCCACTGAGGTCAGTGAGACAGCTTTTCAGGCTGTATGATTTACCTCTTGACGAATATAACCCAAAAAAGACAAGTGGAAAATCCTCCTGGCTTTTGAATAAGGTTTTATAAGATATATAAATGATACCAGAGGCTGTTCTGAGGTATAATGCATAAACTGACTTGTGGTTTTCATGTGAAATTGAATAAATACCTCTAAAGTATATTATTAAATATTCTAGTATGAAAGATCTCTCTGAGCACTTTTGTAAATTTCTATTCTTGAAATATTGATTCAATAATTTTTAAGAACCACTATGGTTTTCTATAAATACCGAACCAAGCTACCCACAAAATTTGTTGTATGAGTGCATAGGCTACTGCATTCCTCTATGCAATGTGCATTATGGAATTTATTATTTATGTATGTTACTTCTTATCCATCATGAATAATCTGAGATGAGCTCATTTGATTAGAGCATGGTGCTGGTAACACCAAGGTTGCATATTTGATCCCTGTTGGGCTCTTCTGTCATTGGACCAGGTGATCCTTGTAGGTCCCTTCCAGCTCAGAATATTCTGTGATTCTGTGATTGTTAAAAAAAGATGTAAGTAAAAATACTTAGAAAAATGGTGAATTGTTTACTTTCAAACTAACTGTAGAAAAGGTATAAATAAATTGGAATTACAACTATCTGAATTCTATGAGTAACTATTGGACTTAATTAGAATTTGAGTGATAGCCACCATCTTTGGTAAAACTGATAACTAGGCCTTGAGCTGAAGTATTATTTTTCTGAAACCTTCTCACAATGATACATCAATTCCTCAGTTTTCCTACAGCCACACATTTAACCACATATATGTGTGTCTCTGTGTGTCTGTATGTGCATTTCCTGCATGGGACACTGAGAACACCAGTTAATGTTTGATTTGTACTTTTTATATAGGTGTGTTTGTTTTTCTGCTGGTCTTAGCCAGCATACCTGACCCTGAGTAAAACCTTTGAACTCTCAAGTGTCATTTATTGGTGAAGTCAAACAATGTTTATTCAGCACTAGCTCTAACTTTAAGCTTGTCAAAACTGGCTTTGTCCAACATAATCTATTTTATTCTTCTCCAAAAATACCATAGCTGAACTTGTATTAGGAGACCCCTGCCTCCTTTGACAGAGTCAATATAACCAAAGCAAGCACTAACCAAAACAATCTTAAACTAGTCTAATAGTTCTCATCATCTTAGCATCTACACTTACCACATTCATCAAGAAACTAAACCTCATCTTAATGCTACAGGTTTTAGAAGTTTTCCTGAATTCTTCAGATTCTTGTGAACCAAACTCTAGCATTAACCCAGCCACAGAGCTGACATATATCCCTGCATCAACAGACCAAACAGTGAATTAATTTCCCCAACCAGGGTCATCTGCACATCTGACTCAACACATCTCGTCAATCCAGCAGTCATTTGTCTCCTCAACGGTCCTAAACCCTGGATTAGGATCAAACTCTAACCCTAGTTTTAATCAGAACTCAGAGTTTAATCTGCAGTTGTGACTAGCATCTTTATCCCCTGCTACCTCTCTGGATCAGCCCTTCCCATCTGAACCTCTAGCTGCAACTCCAGCCTTCCCTGAAAGGACCCACATCCCATCCTGCCCAGTTACCCTGAATTGTCCCTTACCAGCCCTAGTCCCCATTTAACTTTAATGTTTTTGTAGGAATACAGAATAATCGCAGCTTTTTCCAGCTTTCTTTTGCAAAACTCAAATCTTTCCCCAAACCTAACACTAGGCTCAGAAGTGAACCTTCTCAGTTATCCCTGCCACCTCCAGCCATGTCCCATTTCTGTGATGACAAGGAATGAAGAAATTCAACAATATCCTGCAGCACCCACGTGGAGAAGGGCTGAGGTTACTGCAGGGAAGATTGTTTAGGTGTAAGGAGTCAGTGATTTTGGGCCTGTGGTGCAAGGCACAATTACAATTAGAGCTAAAATTCACTAGCAACACTGAGACTAATGAAGAACATACATTCCCTGCAAAGTGCATGGTGCTAGGTAAGAGCTTCTGCTGTGAGGAATGAGTTATGCCTGCAAGATTTGGTAGGCTGCATCTAGCAGAGAATGTTTAATACTCAATTTAGTGTTTCAGAAGAAATGAACTGAGAGGGGATTTTGCTGATTGTTGTGATTTGCAAAGCTTAACACTAGGAACCCCCAGTTATCTTAACTGATGTGGTTGTTGGACACCAGCTGGCATCTAAGTTCCACACAGCTGCTTGCTCACTTCCCCCTGGTGGGCTGGGGGACAGAATTGGAAGAGTAAAAGTTAGAAAACACATAGGTTGATAAAAAAAGACAATTTCATAGATAAAGCAAAAGTCACGCACACAAGCAAAGCAACATTCACCATTCCCCATGGGTAGAGAGGTATCCAGCCAACTCCAAGAAAGCCAAGCTCTATCACACTTAAAGTGACTTGGGAACACGAACTCCATCACTCTGAGTTCTCCCCTGCTTCCTTCTTCTTCCCCCAGCTCTGTATGCTGAGCATGTTGCCATATGATATGTAATATTCCTCTGGATACGTTGGGTCACCTGTACCAGCCGTGTCCCCTCCCAGCTCCTTGTGCAACCCCAGCCTGCTCGCTGGTGAGGAGCAGAAAATGCCTTGACTCTGATTTAAGCACTGCTCAGCAACAGCTGAGACATCTCTGTGTTATCAACACTGTTTTCATTACACTCGAAATGTGGGATAAGGGGCCAGTTCCAGGGATGTGGGGCTGTATTTTTTACAGATGCTCAGGATTATAAAGCGGGGGATCAACACCAGGAGTTGGAAATGGCCTTATATTATTTGCTAGCCATTCAGGAACAGTTTTAGGTAGTACTTTGTAATGTAGTTTGTAGATCCTTGGTTTTCAGCAATGGGTTTCATTTTAAATGAGGCTGAATATACTCCTTTCCCCAAGGGAGACTGGGAAATCATCTGAAGTCATGTAGAGACATGAGGCATGGCTACAGTGGTGAATTCTGGGTACGTGAGCTTGAAAGAAACTTGGATTACAAAGCACTAGGTGATGTGCCAGGATTTCAGCAGGGAAGCAACCTCCGTGGCAGGCACCCAGGGAAGCAGGCAGGCTGGTTCAAGAGCAAGGCACTGCAGTGTGGGATCATAGCTGAAGTGCTCAGAGTGATACAATTAACTTGAAAGGGGGATGCAGCTGCATAAACTTCACATCCATACTTGCCCTAGAGAAGGAGCAAGCTCCTGTGGTTGAAGTGTGCTAAGAGGATTCCTTCTGAGTTTGGCAGCACAAAGTGTGTACATAGAGGTCCAAAAAGCAACTTTTTCATACATGAGGATGCTTGTTAATTCTTTTTCCCACCAACCTGTGTGTACTTCCGTGCCCTGTGGAAAGACGCAACAAAATTATAATGCCAGTGAGGGTACTTCACCAGTGTCTTTCACTTTGTGATAGCCCACGGAGACCAAAGTCAGCCAGGCTGTGTGAGCCATTCCCTCTGGAGACCTGCAACCACAGCTGCTCCTCCTGGGTCAGCTGGCACAGTGTCAGGCTTACCATTGTACTGCCAGGGATACACAAAGTGCAGCAGATACCAAATAGAGAGAGTAAAATGAGGCTTTACCTTCACCTGGGGTAAAGTACTGTATTACTGACTGCAGAAACATGTACCTTCCCAGGATGGCAAATGGTTCTTTAAAGCACAGAGCAAAAGTGCAGCAGAGAAACAAGCAGAAATACAAATTTTAAACACTGTGAAACTTCAAAATGTGCAGAAGTTCTGTCACAGGTAAGACAATGTCAGCATCAGACCAGGACTTCTGAAACTCAGCTTCAGACCATCATATTGAATTGGGTTACCCTGCCCTGAGGTTGTATTCCACCACTCATTGAGACATGCTGGCAGTGCAAGAACATGTTCAGACATAAAAATGCAAAACAACTCACCTCATTAAATTCTACATAGGAGATACATACATGCTGTTACTTTCTTTTTTGTTTTGTTTCATTTTTTTAACTAGCCTTTTGCAGAGAGCAAGACTGATTCTTCCATCATTTTAACTGACACCAAAGCAGACTATGGTTAAACTCTTTGCTCTGAGAAAGTATCTGTGCTGTAGCCCCTAAAAAGTACTGCTTACATTGAACTTTAATGCATTTGAATACCTTGTGTATTAGAAACGATATAAAAATTTTCAGCATCATTTCTTTTAAAATTACTCATGGAAAGTGATAATTTCACAAATACCTTGTTACTTTTTGGGTATTTTTACTCTCTTGTCAGTGAGTGTCTCTGCTTATGAATGATATTTCTTAAACTGTTTTCCTTCATTTTATTTTAGTTAGAAAGTCCTTGTGTTCACACTAACAGTGAAAAACAAAACAAAACAAAAGTTTGAGGCTTCTTTTTCAGGAAAACTTATTTCTTGTAAATAATTTTTCTTTTTTTTTGACTAAGGTAAATATTTTATGATACTCTGTGCAAGTCCATATAATGCAGAGTAGGAGGTGGATATGCCAACATATTTGCTTCACCAGTTAAAGGAGTTCTGGCTTCCCCTGCCCCTATTCCTCACAGAGCAGAGTACAAATGCATTCATGAGTTTAAAGGCATTTCTTTTATCCAAAGTGTCTGCAGCAGTTGCATAAAAAAATTACATGTTGAGATTTACAAGAGTTCAAACTTAAACCTTCTTTGTTCAACCTAACCTATCTCTTTTACAAGTGTATTGGTCTTCAAAACCATGCACTATTTCCATTAACACATACAGACAGACATCTGTATTCATAGATTTGTACAGAGGAAGACTATAAACTATTTTTCAGGTCCATGCTGGATACTTATATTTAATTATTTTCCTTAGACTTACTTGTAAATGTGCAATTTCTATGCATATAGCCATACCAACTGTTTCTCTTGAAAAATATATTATGACAGAGATTCCCACAAAAGCCACGGGCAGGAAGGTCTCCCAGGGTGCCTTTGAAGGTCTTCTCCACAGAAGTTTGTCTTCAAAGGTTTTCTGAGTTCAGGCATTCCAAAGTTGCAGCTTATTCTTTTGAAGTTCTCCAGGAAGCTTTGTTGCTGTGTGGCCTTAGGACACTTCTGCTATTTGTTTTCTTTTGACTAGTTCAGAAAAAAATTAACCAGGTGGTACCAGGAAACCAAAATAATCTAATCAGCAGCCTCCACGAGAGGGTGCTGTTGCATTTTGTTAAATCCAGAGCCAACCACAGTTAATAAATGGATTGTAGCAACAGCTGCCAGGCTGCCTACAGAAATGACTAATGAAACAATTATAGGAAAAAAAACATCAAATGTGGTGAAAGATGAGAAAAAAATATATTGAAACACGCTGAATGTATTAATAAACAGCACTGTCAGGTGATGTTGAATAAAAATCCTGGCCTTTCAAACCTCTGTGGGATCTATTCGTAATTTTGATCAAGAGCCACAAGCATTCCAAGGGGAAGCCCCCAGTTATAAAACCCACTTTTCCATTTTAATTTGACTACCAAGGCATTCCCAGAAACATCATGAAGCAAATAGAGCATTTACTGATTTTACCAGGATAAATCTGCACTGATCCCAGGCCCTTCAATAGCTCACCCTGAATTCCACACCACTGCGCTGTGGTGAAGCTCAGAGTTGTCAGTGACCATTTTGTATATTGGACTATCAAAGGCTGTTTATTTTACCATGTTTTTTTGTTATGAAAGCCCCCGACAGACCTGCTGTAAGGACTAGTGTCTGTGAAAACTGCACACACAAAGAACATTAAAAAATTACACACTCCTGCAAGAACCAGGTGAAAGTTCACATAACTTCACTGACCAAATGATCCATGTGTCAACAGGTATGATGCCAACAATCATTTTCAAACGTCCATCAGGCTTTGTCTGTTGCTCTGCTCTCCTTGCTTGTTGGTCCCTTAAGCCCGTTCTACCCAAAACTCTGCAATCCCCATCTCTAAAAGTCTCTATCCCTATGGGACACTGCAGCCTGGCACAAGAAATAGGGTCCAAGTGTGGGTGAAATTTGAGAAGTGGTGGTAGATATTCAGAGTTCTGAATTCTTTGAATTCTGCGAATAGATATTCAGAGTGCTTGAATATCTGGCTGGTCTGCTGGTCACTTCTGTTCCTAAACTGGGTGAATCACCTGTTTATACTCAGAAAAGCATGTGATTAGCTTGGGTAATAAGGAGTAACAGGCTCTGTCTCCTACCCACTCTTGACAAGATGAAGCTTGCCCTGACATAGAAGCCAGCACACAGTTTGTCACATTCAAAGCACAGGTTCCCTTCACAAATAAGCATTCAGATAGCCATGAATTCTAGTAAGTCAGCAACTCATGGCCACTTTTATAAGGATATAAAATTTCCTGGAAGATTATCCTAACTACCTGTGTCCTAAAAATTCAGTAAGAGTATGGCAACCCTTATATTTCCTTAAAATACTTTGCTGTTGTGAAAAAGACGCTTATGCCCATTTTTTAAAAACAAATGTAAGAGTGTGCCTTTGAACATTAAAAAATTATTAATTTAGCTACATGTTTTTACAGCTAAAAGTATGTTTTTAAACATGCAAATTTTTGCTTTTTGGATTTAGACTTTTGTTTTTAAAAAAAAGCAGTGTTCAGTTTTTTAAAAATGTCCAGTCCTAGGAAAACAGTTGTGAAATCTCAGATGTGACTTTTCATGTCAAAGGCCCAAGCCTTCCACCAGAGCTCTTTCACATTTTTACAGTTCTCAAGCAACTCCATGAAACATCATATTTCGAATGTGTTGAACACACCAAGTTATGCCACATGGATTTCATGAGGTTATGTTTGTTGTCTAGGAAATAAACTTACCTTCAAATGAAATTCTTATTGCTAGGTTGGAGCAGTCATAGGATTCTCCTGAGAGGACATTTTCAAATGCACTTGGTTTTGGATTGACTATTTATCTCTATTGCTGGTCCAGAATTTTCTGTTCATGGTTTTTAATAGAAAAGTGTTTTCTGTAATATTTTTTCCACAGGAAATAGTTGGTTGTGTCAAAACAATGTCATGTCCCTTTGGGAAAATAAAAAGAGAATCCAAAATGTTTTAAACTGTCCAAAAAAATCTAAACGTTTGGCTTCAGGATGGTTTGTCATCACTCATCATGAGTTTGTCATGGTTTAGGTCCCCTATTTCCCCCCATCATCTGGAGTTCCTGAATGGATTGCATTTTCCATCAAGAACAAAAATATCCCTTCTAGCTGTTATGATAATGCATCAAAGATGTCCAAGCCCACATTTTAAAACCAAAATACTTTGGAATGTTCTGTGTTTTGTTTTTCTTCCCAATTAGAAAACAAAAGCAAAAATGTGGAACAATTTTGAACACACAGTCTAATTTTCAATAGGCTCCATTTTGAAGGAAAGAGGAGTAGGATATTCTTGTGCTTTGGAAAAGCAAAAGTGAAAGGAAAAATAAGCAGAAGGGAAAAGCATGTGACCCCTAATGTAATCCTTAATGTCATGTACCTTTGTTTAGCTGGTATTTTTTCTTCTTTCATTTAGCTACATTTTTCTGCATACTATTAACTAGCATCATCCATTATGAGAATTAAATGTATCTTTCTATCCCATCATTTACAACTTATTCCATGAGAAATGAAATACCAACATGCAATGGTATCTGGCTTCAAGAATTTTTTAATGAAACATATGAAACAAAAGAAAATAGTGGACTATGACGTTACTTTGGGGGGGGGGGGGGAAGCAAATATTTTTACATTCCCTCCAAAGTTTTACAGTTATCTGAGACAAGAGGATAATTACTTGCATATTCAAAGAAGCAGAGGGGGGGAAAGGACTATTTGCCAGCTGCCTTTCTTAGAATAATTCAAAATTTATATAAACATATGTCGGTAGAATCTCTCCTTTCTAAATAAATTTGTCATTTCTGTAGCTTGCAGTTCTCAATTCATAGCATATACTTAGTTCTTCTGAACCTTTATAGCAGTCTTTTCTTTTTACTTTTGAAGAATATGAACAAAAACGTTCTGGGCGGCTGTGACGTACCATCACCAGCTTCAGCGCTCATGAAGGCAGGCTCAGCTTTGGTTCTGTTATGCTCCCTTTTTTCTCCTGAAAGCCAGATGCCCAAAAAAGCACAGTGATAAAACATCAGGACAAATCAGGAGCCTGCAGAACAAAGAGTAACTCAAAAGTAGTTTTCCTTCTTTATTAATTCCTGTATTTTTTTTTTCTTTTTGAGATAGGAGTGGAGAAGGTTCGAGCTGCTAACATTTTCCCACAATAGTTGTTGCATGGTGGGAGGTCTGTTCCAGCTCTGTGTTCCTATCTAATTGTAAAGAAATGCTGGCTTAGCCTTGGAAGCCTTTGAACAGAGCACTTCCAACCTCCTTGGCTTGTAAGAGGAAATGCAGATAGAGTTTTTGGAGAACTCACCTTAGATCTACCGACTCTACATGAGAAGCGAGACTGTGCAGAGGCTTACTTGGCTTTGGGTCAGATAGGGATGTACTATGAACATCTACTGCAAAATGCACATCCCTGACATTTGCATGGGAGACTAAAGACATTTCAAAGGGCTGTGTCCAGTTTGGAAGCAGAGATGCTGCTCTGCAACTTAGCTGGCAAAGTTGCTTCCCTCTAACATGAGAAAGCAGCAGATTTTCACTTTGCAGGTGCCAGAGCAGTGAGGCAGGCAATTGCCAAGAACAACCTTTGCCTAGAAACAGTGGAACCTGAGTGGTTATAGGCAACTGAAAACTCTCACACTCAATAATAACAATTAACAACAAGGAAATTATACAAACTCTTATTTTAATAAACCTAGACTTCTTCCATCTCTTCATGTCTTTTTCAGATGTTAAGAATCAAGCTTTCTGCAAGTGCAGCCTCTTGAGTAGCTGTTTCCTTGGCTGGCTCCATGACTCCCTCATTCAGCCCCGACAGAGATTCTCAGGGAGGAATGGAAGAGACTGTGGCTGTTTCAAGGGAACGCAGCAGAGAGAGATAAGCAAACCAAAGGGTATTTACCTGAAGTAAGGTGGGAACTGAAAAACACCTATGCAGAACCATGGAACAGTTAAACATCAGGAATACAGAACCTTCTAGTCTTCCCTATTCCCCACCAACACTGGTCTCTCTTCATCTATTAATGCAATCACATTGGATTTTCCTAAATTCTGAAATTTCAGAAAAGTCAGACCATTCTGTTTATAGGTGGGATAAGAAGTCACTGGGGTCCCTATGTTATTACCTCTTTCCTCATGCCAATGAGCACAACAACGTATATATATCGTTCCCTAATTGCCTCAACATGTTCTTGGTTTGCAGAAAACTATTAGGAGATGTAAACAAAGATCATGTTGGCAGAGCTGAAAACTATAGGAAAAAACTACAGCTGTAGTTATGCCAGCAGACCTGAGGGGACTGTAACCTCCACCTGAAGGAATGGTGATGAGACAATTAAAGTCATGAGGAAAACAATAGAAATAGAGGGCATGCTTAGAAAACAAGGCCACATACCTGACAGATGTCCAGTTTTCTCAGATCTCTAAATGGTGCACAGCAGTTATGTCCACCTCTAATGAGCTCCATTCTAAGGATTTGTTTGACATCACAGATTGAGGGGATGATTTTGCCCCTGGAACTATTTCCAAAGTAATAAATTTAATCACATTCATAGCTAAATAAAGGAGGAAGGCTTTCTCATCCTCAAGGTTGTGACTAACAATTATCCTCAAAACAATAGGGCAGGAAAAACAATGTGTCACAGAAAATTCAAAAAATCTGTTAAGCATCAAAGTATAAAAAAGGCCACTCACACAGCCTGAGGAATTTGTTCATCTTTAAGCAAGATGGTAGCTGAGAGGAAAAGACCAGAGTTCTAAGAAAGGTTTAACTACTAAATAGGATAGTAAGATACGATAGGAGAGTAAGATTTCTTTTTTTTTTAATTCTATTTCACTTGCCTTTGTTGTATGAAGTCATATATAAAAGCACCACAACATATATAATAGCATGTGTGTTCAACAGTAAAAATTCAGGATGCCCTGGAAAAGAGGAAATTTTGATGCAGAATCCCCTTTCAGTGCTCCCTAAATGCCATTCTAACTTGGATTCTGCAGCTACTAACATTAAGCGTTACTCCCAGAATAATGTCTTAGGTAATCACTTAAGGAAAAATAAAATACATATAACCAGTATGTACATGTGCAAGTCTCCCAAAGCCAGCAGAAATTGCTTCTTTGTACTGCCTATCAAATGAGGTCAGAAGTCTCTTAAAGGCTATGAATGACTCTGGCAGTGATGTCAAAATCAACCTCAGTTCAGGTCAGCTTTACTGCACAAACTTCTTTTCCTCCTACTCTTTGTCCTTTTCCACTCTCCCTAAGAGTATATAACCTGCTTTGTGAGGAGGAAGGCATACATTCCAAATCTCTCAGAATTATCTGCACAGTTGCACAGGTAAATATATTATTTTTTTCTGAACATGTATGATTTCACAGGTTTCAGATTCTTCAACTATGAAATTTAAATGAAAAATAAAAAAAAGAATGTGTGCAATCTTCCCAATTAAATCATGCAAGAACCAAAGACACAGGATGTGAAGTTGCTGCCAAGGCAGGGTTGAGTGTTAAGTGTTCATCATATATAGCACTGCCCTTGAAACAAAAGCAGTAGTTATTTTAAGTAACCATAAGCAATACTCATGTGCAATTCAAAGGAGATCGGATGTAAAGAGATAAAGATTAGAGTACAGCAATACGGCTTTCATTATACAATGTAATCCAGTATGTCTGAGGTAACTGGATGTGGCACAAATGTAAATAGCAACAGGTTTGGCAAGACAGGGTTTTTGAACTCTAACATGCTTTTATGCATAACTTTTAGTAAGTTCAAAAAACAATATTTGAAGCAATGTTTTTCAAAAAAACCCCTCCACATACTTGCTAGAAGTATAATATACATAAATAATTAGACATGCTATGCAAAATCAAACAGAAGTGATATTTGAGAAAGAACGGAATATTTAATCTCACAAATAGATGTGAGCATCAAACACAAAGATCCTGGCCATTTGGAGATGCAGATACATTTTAAGGCAAAATGGGATAAGTTTAAAATGAGGCTAAAATAGGATACTTGCTTCAGAATAGGAAATAATTACATATCAACCAGACAGTGACTTAGCACTCCGTTTCCTTACTGAACTACTATACTGGGATGCAATTTGCATTATATCCAAGGAAGATGTTTCAGTTTTAAACATCAATGATTTTATTAATAGCTTCTGGAATATTAAATAGAAATTAACATCACAAAAACTATGCACTTATTCAACTAATGCTTAGAATATTCAGATTCAAAAGAAATGTATTTGGGATTAAAAAGAAATACCTATGTTTTGCTAAACACCATGTTCTTAAAATAATGATCCAAGAGCTTCAAAGTAAGCAAGTGACTAATACTATTTCCAAGATGAACTGCTTTTTTGTAATATGATCACACAGTACAATGAACAATGGGAACTTTGCACATGAATTTTAGGAGGTACTGCTATAAAATACCATTGTTTTCCACCCTTTCCAAGAACAATAGCTAGGATGAGGCCTTGACTACCTCAGTTATTCCTCAAAAAGACGGAATTAATTTAGGTCCAGAATTTTTTTTTATTCCTTTCAAAAGAAAAAATTATTTGTCCATGAACCACTGTAATGTTTTTTTTTTTTAATTTACTCTGAATTGTTAGAAAGCAATCCCACCAAGTGTTTTCAATAATGTGTTGATATTTTCAGGTTACTACCACATGTACCATAGATTAACTTTTGGCATGTACTGGCAAAGCTCTTCAGAGAATCAATCTGTCCATCTCCTTCAATATCTCAGGATGCAAGTCCTGTATGCCCCAATTACAAACCACTGAACCCACATCAGTGTTTGAAATATATTTTAGTCTGCCTGTCTCCATCTCTATTCCTCCTTCTTCCTGCTCCTACACTTGTATTCCCCCATGTCATCCTAAAAATACTTTATTTGGCATAATATGTCCTTGACCCTATCATACATTTTTGGTTTTTTTCAAATTACTCAAACACATTAAGGATTGTGTAAGTATAAATGACCACTTTAGAAAGTTCAAATATACGAGAATTTCCAAAGATAGTACATAGAGAATGCCTTCCTAAACATAAGCTATTTGCATAAATCTTCAAGATTAAGTTAACCCCAGCCAACCATGCAACAAACAAAAGAGTTAGTCAATGCTGAGCCTGTCTGACAGGCTATTTGGCAAACCGTGTTCAGCAAATGGCAGCAATGAACCCCTGCATCAGTAGCTTCTTGCACTATACTCCAGCCATGCTAAAGCATTCGAGGGCAGCTCCTCCTTCCTCCTTCCCCCACAAGGTCAAAAAAATTAATTTAAAACAAAATAATGAAAGAGAGGGGAAATTCCTAGAAGCAGGCACTGGCCATGCCTGACTTGTAGTAGTTTTGGCTGATCACTCAGTCTTCTGAGTGAATACCAAGCAGTATCAGTCCACCTGCACTGCAACATATTTGAGAGCCCACTCAGGAACAGCCACGGAAAGGGAGCTTTACCCAGGTATCATGTGGCAGACTGCCTGACTGGCAGGCAAAAGGTGGCAATGACACTCCAAGTCCCATCCTGTGCAGAATTAATCAGGCTGAACTACAACAGTTTGATCATTTTAAGTCACTTGTTGAACACTTCCTTATAAAAGGAATGCTCTGAGGAACACTCAGACTATCAGTGACAAGTGCTTGACAATTTAAGAAGCGGCCAATTTTTCCACTGCAATGAAAGCATGTCTAGCCTCCAAGACTCCCGACTCAAACCCTCATCTATTCTTTCACACCCATATGGTGTGAGTCTGAGCTTGCTCTCAGCTATGGGACTGGTCAGCTCGTCTTCAGCCCAACTGCTCTGCTATTTTAATCACACTGTGCTTGAAATTAAGCGTGACAGTCTCTCCACTACCGACCGAGTCAATCACTGGCGCAGCCCCAGTACTGTCTGTGGCACCTAATAGTACACATACACATAAGACAGTGAACTGAGGACACAGTCATAGCTCAGCCTTTCAGAACCTCACCAAATCATTTCCTACATTGATTTTCAGGAGAGAAAGCAACAGGAGAGGTGTGATGAACTGAGAATCCCAACAAACCTTTCAGTACCACACAGGCATTTCCAGGTGCCATGAGAAAGGACTACGGTATAATCCCATCCATCAACACCGAAACTGGAACCCAGACGTCAAATTACAGCGACAGCTGGCAAGAGCCAGTGTGTCTCTAACGATGAAGCTTTAGCCCAGTGCTGCAAAATTGCTTAAGTGAGTAATTTTAAAACATCGTGAAGATGATACAACTAAGTCTCATGTTTTTCAGATATGCAAGTTTTACCATTGTGCTGTAAAATTAACCAATCAGCAACACTTGCCTGTGTATACAAAACCTCACAAATGATACTGGAGTTCAAACTTTGCTTTCACTCAAGACTACCATAAGCCCAGTTGGAGTTTTGAAGCCATAACCGACCTAGAGCTTCAACCAATCTGCAAACTGTTAAGTAATTCATTGCCAAGGTCAATTTGTAAAACTTAAAATTGCTGTTTAAATTAAAAATCAATTCTGTATAACGTGAGTTAGATTTCAGACTGAACAGAATATGATGAATTCCAAGACCCTAAAAGGGTTACATGAGAACAATTTATGTTATTGAGTCTCCAAATCTAGAACACTTTTGGTTTTGTTGTACTCTGTTATCAGTTTAAATGTATCTACGGTCCTCCAAAAGCAAATACATGTATTTACTTTATCTGAAATTAAAAAACACAAATGGCTTTACTCCGCAGCATCACCTGCAAAATAAACTGGACATCCTGACCAAATTCTTTTTCTTAAGAACAAACTATATTAGGTTGTCATTAGTGATCAACACAACTACTGTTTTCTGATCAGCCTTTAAAGAAAATAAAGCGGGGAGAGATGTAAATTTGATTACTAGAGAGCTGGAAACAATAAACGATAAAGCTGAATGAGAACTGCCAATTTGCCCACATAAACTTTGGCTTTTTAGGTTCATTTTTTAAATGTTCTTTCACTCCTTCCTACAGTGTGCAGTTCTGAAGGCAAGATGCATTTGAACCACTTTTTTCCATGAAGCCCACCTTGACACAAATCCAATTTTTAATTTCTTAAATTACGAAACAGTGACTTAAGGAACAGCGATGAGTGGGAAACCCGTAACGTAAAATTCCCCGGAGTTACTGATGCGTAATTTACAGGCTCGTTCTTTGCTCGGTGTTCTGCGACAGGTCTGTTCCGCGCCGCCGCCCGGGGCATTCCCGAGCTGCCGGCCGGCCGCCGCAGCACCCGCACTGCCGGAGAGCCGTCTTGCTTCTGTTTCACGCACAGGAAACTAAATGTACCGAGCCTAAGCCGTGGCCCACCTGAAGATGCCTAGGCGAGGAGTTTTAAAAGTTATTTTTGTCTGCTTTTCCCGCACCACGCCGAAGGGCTCCGCTGCCGGAATCTTTCGCGTTCAGCTTCTCTGGCAAGAGAGGCTCACCAGCCCCGCACGGCACGGCACGGCACGGCACGGCGGGAGGATCTACCCCGACCGGGGTCCCCACGACCCAGGGCCGGGAGTAGGCGGCCGCCCTCGGGCGAGCCGGGGGGCAGGGCAAGCCCCGGCTCCCTCCCCGCCGCCCCGCACGTCTCCACCATGTTGTCTCGGTGCGTGGCGGCGCGGAGGAGGGACCGCCGCCGCCAGCCCGGCTCCGCGGGGGCCGCCCGGCTCCTCCCCGCGGCCTCCGGTTCGGCCGCGGAGGCGCTGCCCCGGCCGGGAGGCGCGGCGATCCCGACCCGGAGCGCATGGAGGGAAACGCGGTGCGGAGGAGGGGCCGCGGTGCCCACCGGAGATCCCGGCCATAGGGGCGGGGAGTCTCCTCCTCCTCCTCCTCCTCCCGCAGCGAGGCTCCAGCTCCCCGCACGCACCGGAGCGCTCGGCGCCCTCCTCCTCGTCCCTCCTCCCTTCCCCTCCTCCCCGCTTCCCTCCCCGGGTCGCCGCGGCTCCGGGAGGAGCGGGGGGGCCCCCGCTTCCTTCCCTCCCCCCCTCCTTCTCCCACCCGCCACGCCGAGGAGAGGCAGGTGAGGCCCCGGCCGCGTCCCCGCTCCGCCGCCCCACGGGAGCGGCGGCCGCGATGGCGGCGGCGATGGAGGCGCTAGGCCCCGGCCGCCCGCCCCCGGCCTCGCCCCGCCGCCGTGTCCCGGGGGCGGGGGGCGTCCCGCACCCCGGCCTCGTCTCTGCAGAAACTTTCTCGGCAACTTTCTGCCGGGCCCGAGCCCCTGCCCGCAGGGCCGAGGGGTCGGGCGGGCGGGAGCCGCGCTGGGCAGGGCGGGCTGCGTGGGGCGGGCTGCGGGAGTAAGTTTAGCAGGGGAGGGCCCGTGACCCCTCCTTGGCCCGGGCCCCCTCCCGGCCCCTGCCCCGGGCGCTGCTCGTCTCCCGGCGGAGGCGGCGTTCATCGCCCGGGCTGGTGCTCGGCGTGAGCCGCTCCCGGCGCGGGGCCGGAGGATGTAAAAGGGCAAAACTCAGGAGTCGCCTGTAGCTTGGCCTGCGTGGTTTTATAGTCTAATCATTTTTCTTCCCTCCGCTCCACTGTTCTGGTTTATATCCTATTATCGAGCCTGGAACATGACCGCCGTACATTTCTGAGTCATTAATTTAAATGTTCAATCATCACACTTCATCAGGGCTTCTTGTCTTCCTTACAGTTTAAGAAAAAAATGTGTTGGACATATACAGGCCCCTGTTCCTGCGGAGTCTGCACATAACTTTCTGCTCTCTGTGGACCCGCAGGCTTTGTGTGCTTAAAGTTGTGTGCTCAGACCAAGGGCTAGTGTGACTTCTCCAATTATCATTATTACAAATATGTGAAGTTTATGATACGGTTATTTGTTTTATTAATATATGGGCGTCTGTGTGTCTTGTATGCATGTGGGTATGGTCCACTTGGCACTGGGGAAACTAGGACAGAAATATTTCTGAAGCTCGTATAGTAAAGGTGTATTCAGATGTACCTGCTGGATTTAACCCTAGGCAGAGGCCAGTCGTTAATTAAAAATTAGATCTTTGGATTTACCTAAAGTGGCAGAATGTTCCAAAACCAGTTTTGAAGCTTGGAGTGTGTTGACAAAGAAAGTGTATTGGTTTTCACTTAATTTAATTCATAGAGAACTGAATGATATTTCAGGCAAATTTTGCAAATGAAATTGATCTTAAGTCGGAAAGCAGATACAAAAGTTTACTTCAGAGTCTTTTCCTTTCCTTTTTGGAAAGTAAGCATTGAAGATGGATAGAATTGCCTTGTCAGTTACCTTTGCAGTACCTCTGTTTGTAGATATAGCCCAGTCATAACCATGTTTTTGTTGGCTTCACAGAAGTAAGAATGTTTCCTTTCCAAACAACAAAACCTTGCACTTCCACTCTTATTTCTGTTGTGTATCTGTAAATTTAGTTATAGGAGGTTCCTAGTGAGCATAAGCATAGAGTGGAGACTCGGTGTGTGTTCTGCACAGCCAAGGTGTTGTGGTTAATTTTGGGACAAGGTAGCATCTGTGAGGGCAACAGGGTCAGCAGCATGGGCACTGTGCTCCTGCTGAATTTCAAAGAAAAAGATCCTGTGTACCAGGTGTGGCAGTAGTTAGTAGCAGCAATTGCCAGTAATTAATTATTCCATGTGCTTTGTTAGCTTTATTTCTTTAACAGGTGCAGCTCAAATAAAGCTATAATTTCTGTGTGCCTTCAGTCCCTCTAATAACTCTTTTGGCTTTTAGAAGAGTTCAAATAAATTTGGCAGCAGAGGTCTCCCAGGTGGGCTGTTGCTACAAAATTTCTGGAAGTAAGGAAGCAAGGTAGAACGGTGCTTTTAACCTGCGCACCAGAGAGTTCATGGCAACGCTTACCTCAAGCTGGAAATTGCTGCAGGAAATGGGGCCTCCCTGGTTTTGCTGCTTGCAGAGCTACTGGTCCAGTTTTCAATAGTTATTTAATAACTGAACCCTGGTACCATTCTATCTGGAATGAAACTGGTCAACCCAAGGTAGCTTTAATCTCTATTTTGTATTACAGTATGAGATTTTCAAAGAAATACTTGTTACTCTACAACCATTCTTTGGGTACAAAACAAATGAGTGGACTTGAAAATATACTTAAATTGCTGCATTATTTCGAAATAGCTGGGAAAATAATACATTTTTGGTGTGCTGAATACTGTGTAACAGAATTATTGAAAAACTTCACATTATAGGGTTTTTTATCAATATTCATGCAACAGAGCAGAGAACTAGTCTTCTGCACCAAAGAAATGCTCTTTATTTTGAGCTTTGTGCACTTCTGCAGCCCCTGAAGAGCGAAACTGTCGCTCTGTTCAGTCTGATAAATCATGGCGGTCATGTGACAGCGATGCAAAAACCTGCAGTGTGGCACACGTCAGATTATGTGGTCAAAGTTTACTTTTTGAACAACCTGGCTGCATGGTTTTACTTTTCCATATGCACTACCTGCGGACAAAAGCTGTACATTTTCAATAGATAATTCCTTGTGTTCAAAAAATTAGTTACAAGAAAATTGTTCTTTCATTCATATCCCCTAGTTGCATCCAACTGTTTTGCCACATAGTATGATCACAGTTTGAGTGAGGTACCTTGATGTTAATTTAAAAACTGGTGTCAGTACTAACACAAAAATGACTTTAGGAACGCGTCCTTATTCTGCTGTGTTGCATCAAGCAGCCATTTTCAGGTAGGACACGTTCTATGCATATGTACACAGCCTGTGGTTTCTGTGAGGTCCTCCTGAAAGGTTTCAGGCTTCTAGTACTGAAAGTCCTGTGCCTGTTAATGGAATAGATTGATCCGTGAGGAAGAATTGGAGTTTCTCTAACTACTGCAACAGAATGGGTTCGTTTTTGTCTTGGAGGAGCCACCTCCAAATATGAGTAGGTAACTCAGTCTCAGGATTTATTTCATTTCTTTTCACCTTGAGAGTGCCAGTAGGAGGCTGTTTTATAGTGATGGATTTTATGATGTAATAATCAATATTTTTAATAATTTTTTAAAATACTGCTTTACGATTGCCATATGGGAACTTCCTTCAATCACTACAGTCCCTGGTTGCACTCACACCAATTATTAGAGCTGTAGGGTTCCAGATTGTATCACCAATTGCCAGATTTTGAAGGTAAACCTAGACAACTTCACATGTGTATGCTTAGTTTAGTAGGGAAAATATAATATTGAAAAGATGCAGTCAACTATTTGTAGGACAGGTTTAATTTTAGATTATAAGAGATTGTTCTTACTGCCTTTTGCAGTTACGGGGATTTATCCTTGATGGTGCTGGTGCATCAAAACAGAAACCGGCACCAAAGTAATTGCCAGTTATTGAAATGAAGGGGCTGCGCCCTTAGGTAATGTTAACATGCATGGCTGATTGCAGGATCAGAGATCAAGATGATAGTAACTTTAATGCCAGAAATTGAGTAAGTCACCACTTTTACTTATGCATGAATTTTGTTCCTTTTAAACACATATTCTTTGAACATGTAAAGGGTAGCTGGAAAAAGAATAGGAAATGCTCTCTGTTGTCATTTTGGATAGGCACTGCATAGAGCACTGTGTTTTATGCTGTGTCCCATAAGTCAGTGGACCAAAGCCATGCACAGCTGAAATCAAGCCTTCGAGCTGGACTTCTGGCTAGCCCTGGCTGATATCCGAGCCTCACAGCTCAGTGGGCTACTGTTGTAGAGATCATCACAAACAGCATTTAAGGCTCTGACTGTTGTGGCCAAGGCTGGGGTTTTGTTTTGATTTTTCTTGTCTGCAATATTAGGTAATGTTATGGAGCACGGTTGGAGAATGCTGAGGAAGTAAAACCTCGGACTGGAATAATTTGTATTTTAGCTTCTCTTGAACACTTTTAGTTGTTGAGTAGGGAATTGGATAACTTTTTTTGCTAACCTGGCTGTATTTTTATCTTTGTGTTTTTCGAAGGGAAATGCTCTTATAGTAGTGTTACATGAGACTTTAATAAATATCAATATTGACTGCACCTATATCTTAAATGTTTATGTAAATTTTGAATTCTGTTCGTGAGCCTGAACATCAAATAACTTGTCTTTCAACTTGTCACTTCAGGGAGATGAAAAACTTCTATGGCTTAAGATGCTTCTATGGTTTTCTTCACACCAGAAGTCTAGAGAAGTCTGGGAGAAATAAATGATTCTTCAGAAGTGATGAACCCTTTTAGTTGAAATTTTAGGATTATCTAGATGAGGCTTACAAGAATGAATAACTTTGTTTGGTTCCATTGACAGTGAAGTTGAGTAAACACACCCACATAAGTAAATCTTTGTAGATCATGGCCTTTAAATTTGTTTTGGAGAAAGTTTCAGGAGGCTTTTGTGGCATTAATCACACATTTAAACTCAGTCTTCATACTGGAGGAGTTTGATTTAGTAGGGTTAAGTTCCTTTGCACATGCTCAGAGCACTCTGTAGTGTTGCAAACCCGAGGCAGTAGTAGTGTTTTATTCATTATGTGAATTATGGAGTATAAATGCAGTCGGGCCTCAGGTATGCTTCCCAGGACTGACAGCCCCTGTCGAAAAGAAGGGTCGGAGTGGAGGATGGTGTTCCTGTTCCAAATGTTTGCCCATAGTTCAGGCAAACATTTTGATGGTGCATGCAAACTTCAGAAATGAAATAAAGTATCTGGGCTAAAAGTTCTGAGATTTTCAACCCTACCTAATGGCCTCACAATTGTAAGAAAAGGCAGTGCTTGTGCGAGGTATTTAGAGTAATTAGAGGGTGCTATGGATCTCTTGTGTATTGCAATTGTATAGCATTATAACTGTTTTGGCAGTCAGCCAGGAAAGGGAGACTTAAAACAAATTAATAGTGAACAATCCAGTTTTAATAAGTTATTTTAAGTGTGGTTAGATAACAACATTAATATTTATGCTTGAAGTGTGACAAACTAAAAACAGGTCTCAGTTGTTATGTGTATCTTCTTCCTTTTCAAAAACATTTTATTGGAAACTAAAATCATGACTGACACTTATAACCACAGAAGAGTAGAAGAAAATTCCTCCAAAGTCCTTCTCTTTCTTTACATACTTTTCATGTTTCTGGTTGATTTTTACCAGCTCAGCCTGTTCAACATAAATACTTTATTTTGCCAGTAATAGTACCCCAAACTCCAGAAGCTAAAAGACTGCACCAAGGACAGCATGGCCACAGACTTTCCTAATTCTTAGGCTCCCTTCTAAGCATCCAGTATTGCCCAGCATTTCAGATAGTGGCGGCCCATGGTGAACCTCTTGTCTGAATCAGGGGTGTTTGGGCTTGATGGGCTTCTGGTCTAATTCATAAAAACTGGCCTTTCAATAAGCTTAACATGTGCCTCACAGATGAACAATGCTTTTCAGGTTTTTAAAAAGGTTTTCACTGAAAAATTAATATAGAATTAACATCTAGAAAATATTCTTGTTTGTAAATTGAACATTTATCTGAAAATAGCATTTATTTGCCAAACTTAGAAAGAAAACATTATCAATACTGACATTGAGGGAGGAAATTTAAAAATAAATATAAAAGTTCTGTATTTTATTGTAAGGTGTTAAAACCAAATCACCACAATTAGTCATACATCTTTTTCGTTCTCTTGTATATCCTTTCTTTGACTTTTGATCTGTTTTTCTGGAGGTCTGCAGTTTGAGATTAAGACCTTATATTACTGATTCACAAACTGAGGTCTTCAGAAGAATATTAGCAGAAAAAATATGTAGTGCTTCAGTTAGAAGTTGATCAGATTTAATCTGTGAGGAACATAGAGTTAAATGTAACATTTATGTCTGAAATTTGTATAAAACAGGGGTCTCCAAACATCTTAAATCACAGATCTGCACCAAACCTAGTAGCAAAGTTCACATTTTAAGAATCCATAGATTCTTGGCATTTATATTCTTGTGAAGACTAGGCAAGGGTGAGATGAAATGGGAGGAAAGCTTATGGTGATAAAACAAGTAATAAAACAAGTGGCTTGTGTCCTTCTTCTGGTACCTTGAGCTGAAAACAGAATATGCCAGCGGAACATTTTCTGAGTTCTGGTGTTTTGTTGATACCTGGTATTTAATGTTTGTGACCAGCTCCAATTGTGGTAGTTCAGTTGAAATACTGCACATTTCCATGGAGGTGTAAACTAGCAGCCATGCTCTGATGAAGCTGTGAACATACTTAGTAATGCATCTTAGGAGCTCGTAGGTAATCTCTCTTAACAGAAAATCCTGCAACACTTCAGTGACAGGTGAGCGTGAAAACACAGATATTTGTCTTCATTTTTCCTAATGCAAATTTATGCAAGGCTTAAATAAGTTTTCGAGGCAAAGACCATTCTCTGCTCTGTGTGATGACTGGCCCAGGTGATTTGTGTATCATTCTTAAAAGAAGCCTGTCTCTTACTGGATGGGGATGGAAAACTTGTAGTTTTCTTTTGTTTGACGTTTTTGATCCTAAATCTGAACAAAGCTTCTCTTTGATGCACATGTTCTTTAGCTGAAGCCTACTGAAAGAGCACTTGTTATAAATCAGACTGGAAGTCTATCTAGGCAAATATCAGGATAAATTCTGAATGTCTCAAGTAAAAATTATTGGAAGTTTAGTTAGAGGCTAATTTTCAGAATGAGTTCTTTGAGCAACAGATGGTATTTCTCATTCTGCCTGTCCTAAATAAAAAGTATTCAGTTTTTTTCCAGAAGCAATGCGTTAAAATGCAAGTGTGCTCTCTGGCTTCTGAGACATGTGATATGTGGGATTTTTGCCAAAGTATTTTCTTTGGTTTTGCTTTTTTTTTTGGGATTCCCCCTGCCATATATTTTAGAATATAAGTTGCATTATAGAATGACAAAGCCCTTAAAGCAAAGAGAGGATGGGTTTGTTTAGCTGATACTGGTGTTTAATATTTGTTTAATGGATGATTAAAGGTTATAATAGCATTGGGCGCATCAGCTCATCTATACCTAACTGAAAAACATTCACTGGGGAGAGAAAAAGAGTATATGAGTCTCGCTGTAGATAGCCACAATGAATTCTATTTTCATAGTAAAGTTAAATACTCTATTCAGGAGCTCTTAGAGCATATAGCAAAATACTATTCATTTTGAAAACAATTGCCAATGAAAAAAAGAGAAGGATAATTCCTGAGATGTTACTGCTAGTCATTTGGGGAAATTTTCTTGAGTAATACTTGTTTTCGCAAGCCTGAGAGGTAGGCATAGTATTAACATTCTGTAGTTGGTGGGGGAAAAAGGGTTACATGTATTTGTTTAGTGGGTTTTAAGGGGTGTTTTTTTGCTTTTGTTGTTGTTTTTCTGTGGTTCTGAGTGAGAGAGCAAAATGCAAGTACAAAATTTTCAGGTTCAGATCACACAAAAGATAAATGCTAACTGTATATGGCAAGGAAGCAATAGTAATATGGGTACCTTTTTATTTTTTACTTTCAAGTATAATTCTGTACTGTATTTTAAGCACAGCTACACACTTAAAACACAATTCATAAATCATAGTGATTGAGGCTATTTAAAGCAATAAGCTTTCAAAATATCTTGCTGAATAATTGCACATTATGTAATTTGCTAAAGATATCAATCTTTTTTGTTTTAGGAATTGTTTCTTATCTTGTACACCATAGAACTGATTGATTCAGGCTATCATGATGTACGTAAAATGAGACAAGTGTTAGTTTATAGAAGAAAAATTATTTCCCTGGAAACGTTTGACTTGTTCATGCATAGTAGGTGTATTTAAATATTCTGGAATTCATTTGCATTGGTTATGAAATCTAGGGCTCTTTGATTACCTCCCCTTCCCTTTTGCTTAGGTCTGACATATCATCAGAATACTATTTAAATCTTGTGCATACATGGTGAAGTCATAGCCAAGTTAATACATGATTTACATTAACAAGCATGACACCTTTATTTTATATGGTTATTTTAAATTACTGTTTTACCTCAGATTTACGCTTGGGCTTCTTCGTTCTTTTCCTAAAGAAAGAGGCTGAGCCTTACTAGTCGGTAAAATATATTGACTCTACATATTAGGTTTACACTAATTCTGTTAGCTTTTTGCCAGGGGCATGGATTTTCTGTGTGTATGTTTAATGTAATAGTAAAGTGTCTTAATAATTCTCTTAAGCTATATACATAATTATTTAAGCAATGACGGTGCAATTTCTACGCAAGACATTTTTATTTCTTCCTGGTGTGTGTTCAGTGGCATTTGAATGGAAATTCTGATTGAAATTCACATAAATAACCAGTGTTACATTTTAAAGTACAGGTTAATATGTTGCTTCCTAGATAAGGATATAGAGGGCAATAATTCTAGTGCAAACCACATTTTGCTTTAAATCTGATAGATATATTTACAAAAGAGAATATTAGCTTTAGTTTGTGAATAATTTTTGGTCCCTGCAGCCTCTAAGGCATTAGAATGGATAGATCCCATACTTCCAAGTTTTTGTTTTCTTTGAAAATAGAAACAACAACAAAAAAATCTTTGTCATTTAACGTTGTCATCCCTAAATGTGTCTAAGATTCAAGTGAACCAGTATGTGGATGACACTGAGGGGTGGAATAGTCTTTATACGTGCAACAGTTTGTTACTTTAGATATTTGGGTATTCAAATTCTGATTTCAGGTGGTTATGAATTAGCTCTGCCAATTTGGCTATTTAAATTTGTTTAATGTTTTGATACTTAACAACATAGTTTGAATATGTTTTAAAATTCAGTGTAGGTTTTCCGAAAAGTAAATCTGTGTCTTTCTAGGAATTTCAGTTTTAAAAAAAAAAAAATCTTTCTCCACTTTAAATATTAAAAAAATGCCATCAGAAGGGTAGCTTACTATTATAACTATATATGACATGTGGGCAGTCTGTGTATGACTTAATTGGGCTTCATAGGTCTGTTGTACTCTATTTTTGCTGTTACACAAATAGTTAGAAGTAAACATTGTTTTCTGCATTATGTGCAGCACAGTGTAGCCAGGTAACCAGGTAATTTATGTGATGGAATCAAATCACATTTAGGCCAGCAGAGTAACCTGCAGAGATTTCTGTTTATTTATCACAGCGTAAGAAGTTCTTGAGGAAACCCTGATTGCTTTGATGGAAAATTGAAAAGTTTGCTAGTCTTACTGCTGCAGGATTTCTACAGCTTGGCAACCATGCCATTAAACTGTTGCTTCTCTTAAAATATTTCCTAGATTTGATGGATTTTTACTTTTCCCTCGAGTTCCCCTGAAACTGAAAGCCAAAGCAGATGCAGATAGTACAGTTTTACAGTCAGAATATCTGAATAGGATCATTCTCTTTAAAAACATGGCCATGTTAAATAACTTCTCACATGCTTTAAACTGAAATGGAAATTAGATTTTTTAAAAAGGTTTGTTTGAGGATAGTTTGTTTGTCTGGGGTATTTTTTGGCTAATTAGGAACTGGAAAATCTGAACCTGTTTTTATTCACAGATATTTTAGCATTGCTAAAGGATGTGATCCTTTTTCACACTGAAGTGAAGTGCAAAATTCCCCTTGACTTCAGGGAGAGCTGGATTAGCTGTACACAAAAGGACTAAATCGTCCTCTGGGATAAATGGAGGCAATTCTATTGAAGTAGACTTCATTAGAGTATAAAATGAAGACAAAAAAAGTGTTGCCTGCCTTAACAGGCAGTGAAATTGGATCTGTTAGCTCAAACAGCTAGGTTAAATTAGCAGTTGAATAAAAGAATTTTGCCCTTTTTCAATTAGATTGTGGTTATATTAGTTCACTGCACTGACCAGTGAATAACAATATGTCACTTAACCTTGACTACAAATATTTTACAGAAACCAGAATCTCTTTATGAACCTTTTTTTGTGGCATAAGAATAATTATGAGAAAAATACTTGATAAACATTGAGCAAACTTTTGAAGAGTTTATCCTTAGGTAGATGAAAGAAATCTGTTTGATTTGCTGTTTAAATTTAGGCTTTATATGACAACTTGTTTGAGGTTTGGGGAACCTTGTTTGTATTTTCAGCCTCAGGCTGGCATCTTGTCTCTTCATGTAGTCTTGCTGGGGTGAGAAGTGGGTAATTAATTTACACTGAAAATTGTTATCTCATGTGTTTGCTGGTGGTGTCTGGAGTAATCCCATTGAGTTCCACAGTAGACAGTAGTGCCTTTGGCATCTTCCACTAATGCTTTACACAACGGTATCTGTTTTGTGTACACAAATTATGAAGAAATAATATTTGACAAATGATCGCAAATGTAGTGATTACCTATGTAATACTCTGCTATACTTCTCATGAAATGTAACATTTGCGCTCTTGTGTATCAAGTTTTTCTTCTGGTCCTTCTGGTATCTGTTGGAATCGTTAATTAATTTGATTGTCTGTGTGATTATTATGACCTAAGCACTTTCTGTATGGGTTTCTTGTACTTCCTCTTTGAAATTTCACAAGGGGAAGGGGGATGGGGGTATTGTAATCTCCTTAGAATAATTTGAGAATGGGCCCTTAGATGCTGCCCTGCATTTCTTTATTAACATTTCAGAGGTGAAATAAAATCCACGCCCTAGGAAGCTTCACAGAGCTCTTAGCTGTTGAGCATACACAGCTCTGGAAATAAACCATCCCCAAATAACTGTTGCTGCAATATTTAGCTGGTGTTAAGGGGTTAAGTAGTAAACTGAAATTCTATGAAACACTTGAAATGCTAAATTTACAAAACAAGACACAGAACTGTTTTAAGATTAGTCATAGTTAGGAAGCTTATTGAAACACCGGCATCTTCCTGGATACATCCTGTACTTTTGTGTCTTCAGCCCGCTTCATCTATTCACAGTCCTGACTGCTTTTTGGTTTTTAGAAACTCTTGCTGCAACTTCTTTGTGACTAAGATGCATTGTCAATCAGTCTGGTCCTCCCCATGCCAGCCAACTGTCCCCTTAATGCAGCAATTCACTTGGATGAATAGTGCTCATACTTTAAGGAGACAATTGTCTACCAGAGAGAGAGAGTGCCAAGTTGATTTAACTTTGTATGGGTGTAAAAGGATTTTTAAATGGATACTGTCAACTAGCATTGGCCTAGAGCATCAGCTCCTTGAAAATTGTGGTAATCATTATAATCTGATTATATGCTCTGAACAAATCAAAATTTGTTCAAAATATTTTAGTCAATCACAGGGCTGCAGAGAGCATTAGCACCCCAGAAGTGGTTGTCAGACAATCGCCCGTGGTCTGTCCAGAACTGTAGAGTAGACTTGCCCTGGCTGGATGTACAACACAGCTTTTAAAATAGACTCCTTTTTTGGCAGTACATCGTTAAATTGGTGAAAGAATACAAGATTTATGTTGTAATCTGCTCTTCCAGTTCCATTTAATGCCACAGCGTGTGTTTGAAACACTTAGTTGGGTGTATAATACAGTGTAAAACCACAACTGTAGCCTGTCATTACTGTAGTGCCTACAGAGCTGAGCTACCATTTAGCCAAGCCAGCTACTTGGATTATCCATTACCTGGAGTTGTTTAAAAGTGGGCAGAATTTATGAAAATTGCATCGCTTCTCTGCTGACTAAAATTTTTTGATGCAGTTTTAGTGGAGGTTGGAAGTATGCTTACCTTCTAGGTATACCATCACTTGAGTGCAGAGGGTTTCGTGCTGTGCTTTCTTTAATTCTTCGTAGTGTAAGGATGGACCTTTCCTAAGCATAATTTGGGCCCTGATATTTCTTCACTGTACTTCTGAAGGGAAGAGAGGGTGAAAGAAATTAAGAAAAAAAACGTGGAGAAGATGCTCCCTGAAATTCCTCATGTTTCTTTTTCAGGAAGGACAGGAAATCTGAGAAAATAAGTTATTTCTGTCAGGAGCCTGACAAAATATGGCTATTATCCTAAATGTGTAGAAACGATGCTGTTAACAAAATACTCAGTTTAAAGGAGAGAAAATTTCTTACGGGCATGGTAGTAAGTAGTGAGTGTATTTGGGGGCAGGGAGGAGGGTGTTTTCCATGGGTCTCTGAGGTCATTAGGCCATTACAGCTGCAACAACATTGCTACTAGCTTACATACATTTGTGGAGAAAAAAAGAAGCATTGTTGTTTCAGTGCCTGGCTGGAATAAGCAGTTTGTTAAGCAGTGCTGTGAGATTGTTGTTTTAGGGACATCTCCCTTAGTAGATGTGCAACTATTAGTAAGTGTATTGTAGACATCAAAAGAAAAAAACTAAAGCAAAAGCTTAGATTAGAGAACATGAAGAACAGGAGCTAGAATAACTTTCAAATATGAAAGACAAGACATTGATTTGAATTTGTCAACATAGCATGGAGAAGAAATCATGTTTAACCACCTTGTGTGATGAGATTGGCTGGGTAGATGAGAGAAGAGCAGTGAACATTGTTTGAGTTCAGTGAGGCTTTTGGTGTGGTCTCCTGTAGCATCCTTATAAACAAATTGATAAAGTGCATGCTGGGTGGGTGAAAAGTGGAAGTAACTGGAAACTGTCTGACCTGATGGGCTCAAAGGGTTGGCATCAGTGGCACAACTTCACAAGTGGCTCAAAAGCTGGTGGCCAGTCACTAGCAGTGTACCCTGAGGCTCAGTACCAGAGACAATCCTGTTTAACACCTCTGTTACTGACCTGGGGGTCCCACAGAGGTGCACCCTCAGCAAGCTTGCAGGAGGAACTGATAGACCAAAAAGGTCTGTGCTGATATCCAGAGGGACATTGACAGAGGAATTGTCTGATGGGAGCCTCCAGAAGTTCAGTAAAGAGAAATTCAGTGATCCTGGGGAGGAACAGTTCCAGGTTCCAGTATGTGGTAGGGTGCAGCTAGCTGAAAAGATAGTGCAGAAAAGGACCTGGGGGTCCTGGTGGGAAAGATGTATATGAGCCATCAATGTGCACTTGCAACAAAAAAGACCAGAAGTGTTATGAGCACATTAGGAAAAGTCACCAGCAGATCAGGGTGGTGACCTTTTTTCCTACTCACCACTGGTAAGGCCATACTTCAAGTGCTGTGTGCTTCTGGGCTCTCCTGTACAAGAGAGACATGGGCATACTGGAGAGAGTCCAACACAGGGCCAATAAGATGACTAAGGGACTGGAGAATTTCTCTTAGGAGAAGCTGAGAAAGCTAGGATTGCTCAACCTGGAGAAAAGAATGCTGGGGGCACCCTGTGTGTGTAAATAACGGGGTGGAATAAAGAGGAGTCAGGCTGCTTTCAGTAATTTCCACTGATAGCACATGAAGTAATGGGCACAAATTGTAATACAGGAAATCCCATTTAAGCATCAGAAAAAATAGAGGTTTTTTTATGTTAAGGGTCATAGATTGCTGGAACAGGTGGTCCAAAAAATGTTTTGGATTCTGCATCCTTGGCAATAACTCAAAACCAGCTGGACACAGCCCTGAGCAACTTGCTGTCATTGACATGCTTTGAGTAGGGGGGGTTGGGGCAGGCATCTTCCAGATGTCCCTTCCAGTTTCAGCTGTTCTGTGATTTTCATTTAATGATTTAAGAGGGCCAAACTAATAAGTGTGGCAGTTGAAATGAAATTAAATACAGGTGTTGAAAAGCAGAGTATTTTTGTTTGTATTTACAGACAAGTCTGTTTGTTTGTTTGTTCCTCCCAGCTTTCTTATGACAGCTTGGGAAGAGGGAAGAGAACTCTTTGCAACTGCATTGTTTTCTTGGGTGTCTTAACTTTCTGCTATTAATATCGAGGCTGTGTATGGCTTTGTTGTCAGCTGTGTCATCTCACTCCCGCAGCAGCAGAAGTTGGGCTACTGTTAACTTTCCTGCTGCCCAGAAGACTGAGCAGCACCAGAGGCTTTAAGACAAGGAAAAGTTTTCATCTCCTGTCTGGAAAGGTATATTTTCAACATCTGTAATTAGGGTAATTTTTTTTTTCTTCTTAATACTGTAAAAATGTAGGATGGGAACACTATGCTTGCTCCAATGGTCTTTTTACCAATCTTCATGATGGGTTTTTAAAAATTTTCTCCTTACGTACTGAATTGATTCATCTATGCTGCTCTTCTGTTGGTATTAGAACCACAAGCTTCTATTAGACTGATGCAAAACATGGAGGTGAAAAAGGAGATGAAACAGTTGCATATAGATTTAAACATTCTGTTATGTGTAACTGTAACATCCTGCCAGTAGAAATATGGTCACAATGAACCTAGCATTTGAGCTTGCACCACAGAAAAGCACTTGATAAGTTTGTAAGACTAATTTTCAACTCTATCTTTGGATATGCGAGTTAAAAGAGATGAAAATTGGCATTATACTGATGGAAATCTGTGTGAATTTTAACCTGAAACTTAGGTGGCACTTAAAAACTTTGTGTTGTAAAACTTCAACTTGACACAAAATTGGTGAGCCTGAAAATACTTGTGTACATTGTTTTAGTCCTTATCTCAAGTTGCCTGCTTGTTAGTTGTAATTTCCACAGAAGTTCTCCAATTCCAGAAAGATGTTGAAAGTTTCACTTATCTTTAATGCTGTCTCATTTGCAAATGAATAAGTGTGTCTTCACAAGCTCATTTGTGTTTTCTGGTAATTAGGACAGCTATTACATAGTTGAATGGCCACTGCTGCACAGCAGCATATATTTATGGAACTATTTACAAACTGGAAAGATGAGAGAGACTTTTTGATGCAATTGTTTGTAGTATTACTGTTACAGTAAATTTTTATGGTGTACTGATCTTCCTAAAGATAATGCTTAAACCTTCTGTGGAAAAAATGAAAACCATTTTCATGTATTTAGAGAGGCCTGCTTTGCACTTTAGAATTACAACTTTCCAAACAGCAAGCAAGCAAAGATCATTGTACTGTAGACAGTAAGCAGCAAACACAACACCTAGCTAAGATATAAATTAATGTGTGTGTGTGTGATCTATAGTGTCCTAATCTGTATGTGACACTATTTTTAAAAAAGGCTTCAGGACAGATCTCGGGAACTACAGATTACTAAGCCTGACATCTGTTCCAAGTAAATCAGTGAAAATAATAATAATGAAAATAACGTGGATAAACATGATGTATTGAGGAAGAGTTAGAAGCTTGCTGTGAAGGGATGTCATGTTTTGCAAACTCACTGGAGATTTTTTGAAAGCAAGTACATGAATAAGCAAGATCTGACAGAAGCAGTTTCTTTGGACATCCAACAAGCATTTGACAAGGATCACCACCAAAGAATTTTGAAGAAACCAAGCAGTCGTGGGACAGGGGGAAAGAATTTTATGTGGTTAAGTTAATCACTAAAATACAGGAGAAGGTTTGGAGTAAATAGAGTAGAGAGGGGCTCCAGGTAATACTTCTCCAGGGTTATGTTAATGGAGCATGTTCAAGTTAATAAAGTGTATAGAAGAAAAGTGAGCCCACAGTCTTCACTGATGAGTAGCAGATGCAAAGACAGACCCTAGCATTACACAGGGACCTGACATTGCTCAGCAACCAGACATTAAAATGGTAGATGAAATTTCCCATAAATTGCTTCATGTGTTCTGTTTGGAGGTGGAGAAGAACAATGTTGCCTTCTCATCTAAAAAGATTACTTCAAAGCTGACTTTTGCCGCTAGAAATGGTTAGGAAAGAAAGGGAGAATAATGATTATAACTTCTAAGAAATTTAATCATCTTATACAGTTTTGCCCTGCTTACACCTATCCCTGTCATTGCTGTAAAAGAACATAGTTGAAGTTTCAAGGAAGAGAAAATCTGAAATATGAAACAATTTCTGTAAGGGGAGCAGCATGAATTTTCTAAGGTAGAAAAGGTGACCGAAACTGGTGTGACAGCATCCTGTTAAGTGCTCAGCTACTAATGGGACAAAAATAGGGGGTGTTTATTCACTGTCTTTTTTTAGTGCATGCACGCTAAGAGGTATCTAATGAAAATAGCAGCTGATGAATTGAAAACAGACAAAAGGAGGTGGTTCCCAACAGAACGTGTAATTAAGCTATAGAATTTCTTGCCTCGGGAATTTAAGGAGTCTAAACATTACATCAGTGTAGAGGGAAACTGCTGTTCCGTGGAAGAATCATCAAATACCTACCTATTCCTGTTCAGGAAATCCTGCTTCTGCAAACCATTGGGGGCATCAAAGAATATTCTTGGGAAACATTCTGTGTATTTATTGTATTCTTGCATGCTCCACTTTTGGCTGCCGTTAGTGAGAGGCTATTTGAGTGGATATGGACCTCTGGATCTTGCTTAGTACAGTCATTACTTTGTTTCTAAGCCTTCCTCATTTTTATTTTTCTGTTATTAGTTTTCCAGACTCCTTTCTAACAGTAGTACTCAGACTTCAGCCCACAGTGGGATGCTGAGATATTTAAGGAGGGTTTTAAGGCCACTAGTTACATATTTTCTTTGTGAGACCTTGTGCGTGCCATCAAAATATAAAATCTCCAAAATATAAACTCTGATCATGTTCAGACTAGGGCTAGGACTGCAGGTACGTGTCAGTCAATGGCTTAATTTCATAAGACTTTATCCTCTTACTGGTGCATAGAACATTTTGGTCATGTAATGGATGTTCTAAGGAAGAAGTGGTTTTGAGTGTGTATAGGTCAAACAAATACGTGGCCTGGCTTACTGTAGGCAGATTATTTCTGCTCTCCCTTCTGACTCCTTTGTGGGGATTTTTTATTGCACTTCTTCCTCCTTCTGACATGCTTATTGGTAAAAATATTCTTCTCTGTGTCTCTAATGACTATTGAAATAATCAAGATATCTTGCTACTTGTAAATTAAGAAGTTATACTGTGTTGGACAGCAATATTCCATTTGAGAATCTTCACACCATTTGAAACAAGAGACTGCTATTTAGTATAGGTGCCCTGTTCCTTTTGTGAAGGTGGCAGCTATGCAAATAACAGATTTTAACTGTTTGGTTGAATCACAGTGTATTATTTTGATTTAGTAGTATACTTTACTATGTAACTGAGTAATAAATTTTTAGGTCCTGCTTTCTATAGAAACATCTTTTGAAGTTTAGGCTGAGGTTAAGGAATTAGTAGTCTTCATAAAATATTTTCATCCAGTTACACATCATTATCTGAAGATACAGATTTCCTGATAGCTTTCCTTATATAGTTGCCTTATTTTAAAATAATTATTTCATATTCAACAGATATCAAGATTTGTAGAAGCATGTGTAATTTTATTTGAAAGGTGTGCTTATTTTTCCATGAACAAACCCCTTTATGTTGTGCAGGGGGAAAATAATGGGTGCTAATATATACATACGACTTAAGCTAATTCCAGTTGCAAATTTGTGGCAGTGCTGCTTCTCACCCTGTTGAAGGACAACTTTTTTAGCCTGATTTTTTGAAACTGTGGAAGGAGATGACCATTAGGCATGCCATGCCACTTAAACTTGTGCATTAGCTATCAGGAGACAGGTTGGTTAATGCCAGCTTTGGTTTCCTATACATGAGCTGGTTCTGTAGGCTCCCGTTATAGTCAGTGGAGAGAAATAAGCACTTTCACTGCATGATTCATCTCACCCCCAGATGGATGTCTAAATTTGGAAGATGAATTCCACCTGAAGTCCATTACCGAATATAAATGTCATTAGTTTAAACTAGGGAATTATTTTTAAAGGACACTAACTTGACTGGCTCAACAATTGAGTAGAAGTCTTTTGTTTTCTTACATGAATTGTGTTTCAGAGGTTTAAAATCAGCACTCTGTAGCCTGTTCCATATTTTGTGTTGTTTGGAGCTGCTCTGCCTTTAAATCAGGTTTGAAAGTTACAAGTCAGATATATTCTAAGTATATATAACTCTGCCGGGCTGTCTGACTCTTCCTGACAGCTGGTTTGATTGCTGGTGTAAGGAGATGGCAATAGAGTTATGTGCCCTGCTCTTCTCATTATGCTCGTTCCTGTTGTCAGAAAGATATCTTTCTGCTCAGAACTTTCTGGTAAATGTTAGGCATTAAAAAAAAAAAAATAGCATCTTTAAAGTCATTGCTCCTATGCAGGAGCCTGTGTCTCTATAATGGTTATACACAAAGTTTGTGTGAGGTGATCCAGCCTTCAAATTTTCAGGTACAAAAGTTAGGCAGTGCAAATACCTTTTTGGTTTCTGTTTGTCTGGAACAGACACTTGGTATGACTTTTAAAATACTTTTCATGCTGTGCCATGCTCACACACGCACAGAATGCACTCCCCCCCCACCCCCCCACCCCCATTTTTCCTGTTTATAGGTCTTGATTCCTGTCATGGGCAATCTCTTAGTCCATTCTTTTTTTTTTTCCCTTTTGGAAACACTGCTTTTTGTGTCATGATTTGTGGCAACTTTTTCCTCATTATCACACTGATCAAGTCCTGCTATCAGATTCTATCCTGATAGTTGAATCAAATATAAAGAATTATTACAATCCCATTGTTATTGCACCACTTCTATTTTTCTATACCATTTACTATTCTTATATCCACTTATATATCAAGGATGGTAGAGTTCTGTCAGGACTGTTGGGTTTGGGGTGTTTTTAGCATTGAAATGGGCATTTTTTAGTTTCTGAATCAGCCTGAAGGTTATAGAAAAATAGTTTGGGGTTACAAAATAACTCACAAGGACATTTGAAGTTCTTTATATAATAGAAAAGTTTATCCTTTGAGCATCTTGCTCCACCAGATACAACCACGGTGGGGAGAGGAGTTCCTCACTAGGAGCTTAGAGGAAATCAGTGGCTGGGAACTTGGACCCAAAAAGTTATCGGTATTCCTAACTGGGAGAAATGGATGTTATACTGATATTGTATGGGCTCCTTACTTGTAATGATGAGGATGTAAAGCAGTTCTCAACTCTCTTAACAAAACAAGCAAAAGTCAGAAGTAGTAGCTATGTCAAGCTATGGAAAGATATTTGGGCAGGTAAAACACATCACCAGCCATTAGCACTAGCAGAGAATTTATCAAATAGAAATTGCCAGACACTTTTAGAAAAAAAAATACCCTCTTTAAGAGGGGACATAAAAACCCCATTAGTCTCTACCAGTTGGGGGTGGCTGGGTAGCTCTTCTCATTCCAAACCTGGCAGTTTAGTGCTGGGTCTTGTATGAGCAGAAAATGCAAACCTGTCAGTTTGTGTGATAAGGAGCAGTTGCTGAGCTTTCCATTGAATCTTGAATAGGACTTTGCTTGGGGACAATATCCCTTCTTCCTGTTGAGTTACAGCCAGTACTCGGTAGAAATATGAAGTACTACCTACTGATCCCCTGTAGACAGTTGCAAAGGGGTTACTCCCTTCTGTGTATTTCCCCTTTCCTCTTACTGTGTATTTGGGGTTTAGTGTTGAATTGTGTTGATCTTACCTTAGAACAGTAACCAATGAGCTGTGCCACTCCTTTGGTGGCTGCAGGTACAGGTATTGACCTCTAATTCTGCTCAGGCTCAGAGTTATCCCTCTTAGTACTGCTCTTTGTGAATAGCAGTAGATTCCGGTGAGCAGTCCACAGATTGTTCTGATCCCATTTTTCATCAGATCCATTTTGTGTTTGGTCCAAAAGACAGTGTTCAAAAATATGCAAAATTAATTCTTAAAGCTAACCTGTGGAATGATAGTATTGCATTGCTTCCTGGTGGAAAGATGACATTTAGAAGTATTAAGTTTATAAATCTGGTAAGGACTTAAGGAGTTTTGGAAGTTTAGGAGCTTAGCAAAGAAATCCCATTTCTGCTGGATAGGGATGACATGTAACTTTCATGTAACTTTCTCTCAGATACATCTTCCTTCTTCAACTTAGGAGAAGTGAGAAATGCAAGTTTTTACACATCTGTAAACTATCAGTATAAGAAGCATTAAAACACTGAAATAAGTCAGAAAGTTACATAAAAGGACTTAAAATTTATATCCCCCACTTCCCGAAGAGATACAGAGCAATGAGCATAGAGACTTTTTCCTTTTTCGTGTTTTATGGTGACATGATAAAATTATTACATAAGTTATTTTAAATGCTTGTATTTTTTTATTTTGTTTACAATAAATACTTGGACTTATTTAAATTTTCTGTCAGACATTCAAATCTGCAGCAAAGTGGTTTTCATTTAAGCTGTTTTAATAATGCTGCTTATTTTTGAAGATCAGCAGTTTTGTCATTGAAATATCTCTAACAGACAGCATTAGTTCTTTTTGAGTAGTGTAAATTTGTTGTTTCCTTGTTACTCATGACTGAAATAATTCTGACCTGTGACCAAAATTTTAAAAACTCATGCAGGTTACTGAGGAGTAATTTGTTTGGCGTGCATGCTTCTGCTAAATCCCTAACAACTTCCTTCCACCCTTCAGTTTAACATTTAATTGAAATGGAAATTGTCCTTCCTTCTGGCAGTACTTCTGGAGTTAAAAGAATATTGCTAAAAGCCCTGCTTACTGGTTATGAACAAGAAAAATTGTTACTAAACAGCAGTTAATTAGCCTGAAGAGAATTCTTAAACATACATTGTTTACTCCTGAAAACAAGTTACTAGAGTGACTGAGAATACAATATGGTCAAGGCTTACTTTACTTACCTATTTAGAAAAACATTGCCTTAACCAGTCAGTAAAAACTGAAGGGTGTCTTTGTGCTGTGGTATACCCTTTTGTAAGTTAACAGTATTTACTAACATGAAATGTATCAAAACTATTTTCTATTGCTCTTTGATTATTAGTGCTTTGTTTCTCTTTTAAAGATAACTTTCAGCCCTCTAGTTGTTGTTCCAGCATCTCTTCTCTTCTTCACTCACCCTTCTCTTACTGTTTTATTTGGTATCCTCTACCATGGCTAAAACTTATCAAACTTACCTGTTGTGTTCGCTTTGCTCATGTTCAGGGAGTGGTGACTGATTATGTGTGTTACATGTTGTTGGCCAGTTCATGATTGGAACATATATTAGAGAGAACTATGTCACAGGGAAGGCCCATTGACTAATACGGAAAACCTTCTTTTAAAAGGGAAACAAAACTGATGTCATCTCTAAAATATCATTAGGAGACTTCAACATTGTTTTTGCACTGTATGTTGATAAAGCTTCCCATCACAGGAAATACTAATATGATTTCCCTCAGTTTCACTCCATCAAATAAAAACACCCCCTGGAAAACTTTGTCTTTGACATCTTTTGCAGAAATGGTTTTATGAACTGTGTTTAAAGCCCTTTCAGTGGTTTTAAGTGGTAGAGTGAAAGTCAGCAGAAGGTGAGTCGAAGCAAAAGCAAACAGAGAATAGGAAGCAAACACTAAGTGGTTACACGAAGGCTTGGTATGCTTGGTATGAGTCTCTCTGATTGCTAATCTGGAGCTGGAAAGGGTTGAATATTTTAATCCCTTTAGCAAATGAAACAACATAAATGTAAGGGAAAGTTTTAAAACTTTATAGTTTTAGAAAGCAAAGAATGAATATTCTTCTTTTTTCAGTAGCAAGTTAATGAAGTCACTAGTGAAATGACCACATTTGGAACAAAACTTTTCTGCTGGGGACATAGGATACACCTACTTTGCAGGAACCAGCCCTTGTTTAGGTGTAACCTCCAAATAAGCTAGTCCTGCTTGCAAAGCCAGGAAGAATGTGAATGCTTTTCTGTGGTGATGTGCTTGCTGAGGTGCAGCAGATATGTCTTAGTCCTGCAGAAGCAGATTAACTTGGAAGGTAGAACTGTTGCATAGCTGAGATCCATGCATGTTGCAAAACACAGTGTCAGGTGCTTGCAGGGCAGATGATGAACAAGACAATGCAGGATTGGAGATAATCATAAGAAACTCTGGATAGAGTAGTGGTGAGACTCTTACTGTGTCCTTTTGTCTCTGCTTTCAAGTGAAAGACTTTTCAAATTTTTATCCAAATTTGTTTTGAAGCTCCAGTATTAGCATTTTCTGGATTAACTGAGAGCCATGTCTGTTTAAAACAGAAAAATTATTACTTATTTCATCAAGAAGGATGAGCACCATGCTCACAGGGTATGGAAAATTCTGTTCAAGAGCAGTGCTGAAAAAGACCTAAGAATCATTATGCTGCTGTCAAAATTAATACTAAAGATCTCAAATGAGCAGGAGCATCATGATTTTCCACAAAGTCAAGTGCAAGGTCCTGCTTCTGGATCAGGGAAATCCCCAGCAGCAATACAGACTGGAGAAGGAATTAATTGAGAACAGCCCTGCAAAGAAAAAGATAGATGTTGGTGCATGAAAAATTGAGTGTGAGGTGACCTTATCCTGGGCAGCACCAGAAGTGTGGCCAGTAGGTCAAGGAAGGTGATTCTGCCCCTCTGCTCTGGTGAGACCCCACCTGGAGTGCTGTGTCCTGCTCTGGGGCCCTGAACGTAAGAGCAGTGTAGAAGTGCTAGAGGAGGTCCAAAGGAGACCACAAAGATGAGCAGAGGGCTGGGGCATGAGGACAGCCTGAGAGAGTTCAAATTGTTCAGTCTGGAGAAGAAATGCCTCCAGGAAGAGTTATTGTGGACTTTCAGTATATAAATGGAGTATGTTAGAAGCATGGAGAGAGACTTTTACCAGGGCCTGTAGTGACAGATCAAGGGGTAGCAGTTTTAAACGGAAAGACCATAGCTTGCTATCAGATACAATTTAGAAATATTTTAGGATGAGGTTGGTAAGACACTAACAAATCACTCAGAATTGTTATGGATGCCCCATCCCTGGATGTGTTCACAGCCAGGTTGCATGGGACCCTGCACAACCTGAAAGATATCCCTGCTCAGGGTCATGTGGGCTGAAACTAGATGATCTTTGAAGATCCTTCCCAATCCAAAACATTCCGTGATTATATGAAAGAAGGATTAAGGAATATCCCCTGCCTTGAATGCCATGTCTGTTCTAGTGATCACTGTTAATGGGAGTTTCTGAAAAAACTGAGGGATCTTGGAGGAAATGAGGTGATTGAGTGCTGAAGAGCCACTTGATAGACTGGAGCCTAGTGGGACTGCTTGAGTCTTGTCAAAGGGAAGGTTTAAGCGGGCTGTGATCTTTATTACACTGGAAACAGGAACAGGGTAGTGGTAGGGCTCCAAGGCAATGGTGTTTTCTGGATGTTGGCATTAAATTCAGACAGCATGTGAGGCATGTGCTTTTAGTGGTTACTGTGCTCAAAATGTAGGACTTGTCCAGACTGCGGGTGAGCTTTCCATAACAGTCATTTCAAATGAGTTTGGGCATGTGTGTGCATTCAAGACCGTAAAAGGAAAAATTAATTTAGGGCAGCCCTATGGCCTCTATTGTGCAAGATGCCTGACGAGCTAATTAAGATAATTTCTCCTATGTACACTGTTATATCTGTCAGTAGAGAAACAATAGAATAGCACTAATGATAGCTATTAGGATAATAATTCTTGTTTAAAAATTGTCCAGCTCTTTCCTTTTCATAAGGGTGTTACTTAGAAGGTGTCATCTTTTTTGTTTGTTTGCTTCATTTTGAATTTCTTTACAATTTAATTGTGCTTTTCAGCTTTTTTTATGTACAAAGGAAAAATACTACAGATTAAAGCTATTGATTAATGAAGAACAATGTACATGTGTGATTGTAATTGTTTATACATACTTTCACTTTTTGTTTTAGTTCGAAGGTTGATATTTTCTAGCTGTCTTCTTGAAATCTCTGCTGTTGTTCAGCAAAGAGCTAATTGAAGGAGGTCTGGATATATGGTCCTTGAATAAATGAGCTGCAACATTTTGCCAGTAATTTGACTTAATAACTGGACTTAAACACTTTATTTACTGATTTTTCTTAATATGGTAATCATGTCAAGTATATTAGGATAAAACAGCATTGAGAATAAAGGAGAATTTACTTTCAGTTTAGTGTAATGTTTGGCAAAGAGTAGATGGGAGATTCATGTCTATAAAGCTGGAATGTGCAAGTGCAAAGTACAGTGTATCAAACACACAGCAAATAAATAATGTCTTAAGTTCCATGAGATTTCTTATCAGTGACCTTGTGCTATAATTTGGATGGATATAACATTATAGGGTCTTACATTGATATATCTCTTTAAGTTGCTGCAACTGTTCGTTTCCTTTATATTTCTAACTTGACTAATGAAGTTGCAAGAGGATTCTTGCTGATATTGAATTCCTCTGTCATCTTAAAGTATTCCCACCTGACAAGATAAAAATGATTCATAAGAACTTCAGTATCTGAGTTTCTGGGAGCTTGCAAATGTTGTCATCTCTTTTTCATATGTATTTCACAGTTGAACATTGAAAGAAATTGATTCTTAAATTATCTTTTCAAAACAAAAATGCAATTTGTTCTTCTCCCATGTAAGTTTTATGTTGATTTTTCTGTAAGGCAGATGTCCCTTGGGGATGTGTGCTTTGCATGCTTCATGCTGTGAGACCTAGAAAGCCAATGTTAGTTTAATTCAGTAAACAAAATTTAAAAGTGGCTTTTTAAATACCTTTTGGATGTTGTTTTTGTTTTTTTTTTTTTTTCATTTTTAATATACTTAAATGGACTACTGGAAACTTGATTGTATGAAAATGGTCTATGATACTGGGCATAGGTTTGTTGTTTTCCAAATAAAATTAAATGAAAACAAGATACTTCTATTTATAAATTGATCCCGACATCCCGTCTAAAATATCCTGGATATCTTTGACAAGGTATGACATGCCTTAGAATCTGAAACAATCTTTTGGCCAGACTTTTTAAAGGTACCAAACTTTTAGCTTTTAAGATACTTGTAATTATTTGCAAGTTAATAAAAATAGCCATTACACTATTAAAAAAACACAATATAATTGTTCTTTTCTGCATTTATTTATTGATTGTCTACTTAAATGTTGAAGACAATGCAGCAGCAGTGATATTGTCTAGACAATATATTGGTTGTTTTGTCTCTAGTATTATCTGTTGTCAAAGAAAATGTCTTTGTGTGGTAAGGGCTTGAAATTGGATGGCTAGACATTGTAACTCTAAATTTTTTAAATGGTCTCATGTATATGTATTATATATTTCATCACATAAAACTGCTTTTGCAATTCTGATATTTTAGTTAATCTTTCCCTTGTGATCTTGATTGCTGGAATAAAGAAAATTAATCCACCAGTGTTACGTATTTTTCACCCATTGTCTGCCTTTTCACCCTTTCTGAAGGTGAAAAATATGTTGATTTCAGTCAAAATTCAGTATACATCCTGAAAACAACCTTTCTTTATGTAGAAGCTCTGTTTGGCAGTTGGTAGGGATCTTAAGAATTAATTTTAACTATTTAACTTTGCTGTATTTTCTCTGCTCTGCTTGGGAAGTTAGAAACAGCTCCCTCTTGATGTCAGTCAGGTACCCCAGCTAGACTCTGTGCCTACTGCACAGGGTTTGGGGTGTTAGGTATTTTGTTGTTTGCTTGGGGTTTTTTCCCACCCAGCAACTTCTTTCTTTTGTGCTTTCCATTGTCTTGCACACAAGGTAGCAGCTTCCAGCTGAAATGGAGATTGCTCCTGTGAGCAGCTGGCACACAAGGAGGTTGATGGTGGGAATGTGCTTTTTCAGATATTGAGCAGTTTGAATGAGGCAGTCTTGCACTGGTGTATCAGACTAAAAGTCAGGTTGCTGTAGTTGCACTTGCAAGATGTTAATCCTGGCCTTGGCTGTGACACTCACCCCTTGTGGGTTTTCCTGAGCTTTGTTTAGATCAGAATGTTTCTAATGTTTAAGTCGGTATCAGTAATAACTATTTCTGTTTTCTTGGATAAAATTATTCTGACTTATCCAGTAAGCATAAAACAATTCAAGTGAAGACATGCTAGAATGCAAATCCTGTGCAGATGTTGCATCGACATAAATACATTGGTTTAAATTCATAAGCTGGGACATACCTGTTGGACTTCTCTTCAGGTAGCCGAGTCCTTAGTCTTCAAGTGGAATTTCTGAGCTACAGGTTGGTGGAGGTCAGACCAGTCTGCTTCACTCATCCTGCTTGTCTCATGTTCCAAGGCATCTCCTGCTGATGGCTCTTTATAAAAAGAGACAACCTTTCTTTTTTGTCACAGTCCAGACCCATGGTGAAGGGTAGAACTCCTGGTTAGAGACAGAGGCCACTATTGAAGACAAATTAATAAACTAGATCTTCTTTGACTAGAAGTGTGTTTAAAATTACAGTAGGCTTGCTTTCTTCTACCTCTAGTCTGTCATTCTTGGCCACTTTCTAGACTGATAGGAAGAGCCACCTTTTCTTGCAAATAACATCTGGTCAAAGAAAACCTACTACCCTAGATAGTGTAGGTGAAACTCTGACTATAAATAAGCACAAGTTTATGAATATGTCTGTTTTGCAGAGCCAGCTGCATATCATCCATGACATGGTCATTGTCTCCAGTATGCTTTTGGAGCCTTTTCCTGTCTCTTAAGTAAAAGACACTTTGGAGGTACACAAATCTGTACCTCTACAGATTCAGTTGTCCAGGTACAGTGAGTGGGAGGAGATCCTACATGTGTTTGACCCAGATTTTTATCTGGGAAGAATGTAACTGAGATAAAAAATAGAGAGTGTTCATTTCTCTTCTGACTTTGCCTCACTGATAACCCTTAATTCCACTTCTGTTTTTAGAACTTTTCTTTGTCATAGTCAATTTCTCCTTCAACTTTGCAACCTAGCATCCAATGGGACCTTGTAATTTGATTGCTAGGGCCTGTTGTGCACTGGTATGAGTGTTGTACTACCTTTTGGGGCAGTTCCATCTCCTGCGTGTTAGTTCCAACAAGGACAGTGTTTCTTCAGTAGAGAAGCCTTTGTTTGGGATGATCCAAATTGGAGGACTATAAATCCTTAGACTCCTACATAGGTACGATGTTCAAAGTCTGATACATCTGGGTAAATCTCCCATGTCTAAGCCATTCAAACCTTAGAGGAAACACTGAACTTCTTCCATTCCAAAAAAACAGTAAGGAAATCAAGAAAGAGCATAAAGGATTGAAGGACCTTATTCTTTTAGCAATATCTGCTTATCCTTGTTTTTCAGGTAGCATTTTGGAATCTTGTATTCCTTCAGAGCATGGTTGTTGTGATCTTGTAAGCCAGTTAACTGGTTCCTCCAGTAGAAGGATCAGTATCAATCATTAATTTAAAGCAAATTCAAAATTCTGAATCCTGTAAAAAACACAAACTGGAATAGCAATATGTAATATATCCAATATCTTTTGACTCTGAAATCCAAAACGTACACCTAAAAAGCATTTTTATACTCAGTTTTTTTCTCTGTACAGAATCTTCTGTTTTCCATAATGGGCTTGCTAGCTGTAGTTTTCTTAGTAAACAATCTGGAATCTGTTCTGTTGCTATGAAATCAAAATCATTATCACAGCAGCCCCGGATTTTTTTGTTTAATATGTTTGTATAGTCATGATCAAAGAAAAGTGTTTCACTAGGTCTGTACAACCATTAGGATTCAAAAGTTCAGATTGCCTTAAAATAAAGAGCATGGTTTTAAATACCTATTTTAGTGTATGGGCAAGATGAGGTCTAATAGTACTGGTTTGTAGTTACTTTTTGGTGTAGAACTCCACAAAGGTGTGTGGTAAGCATTGAAATTCAAGTAAAATAAATGCTTGCTTCAGTGGGGTTTTTTAAATGCTTCTTCCTTTATCTTCACTTTTTGTTCGTTATTAGATCGTTAATTGCAAGGTCATGTCAGTTGCACTTTAAATGCATAATGATGCAGACTCTCTAAGGCCTCATTACACTAATGTTGCTGCTAATTATAAAACTGAATACAGTAGAACATCATTTTTTGAAATGTCATGGATTGTTCATGGTAAAATAAGCAAACCCTGCAATTTATGACAGCTCATAAAAAATAAATTTTATCCCATGATAAAAACCACATAATTTTTAAAAATTGCATGTACTCTGCAAAGAACTCGGGGCAGTTCTTTAGTTTACTGTCCTTTATAAACAAGGCAGGTTGTTTTATAGACAAGAAAGCCTACTCTTGTTTTCATACCAAAGCAGTGACCCGTTAAAGATAGACTGAATTAGCTGGATGTTATCATATTGGCTAAAGACATGTTAGCCTCTTTACTAGAGGTTTACAATTTTTTCTGTCTGTGTCACATCTAATAAATGATTTTTCAATACCACCAGTTGAAGCCAGCTGTTTGGCAGATGCTCTATGCTGTTTGCCCAGTGTACAAAAAGCCAGTATAGGTTCTGTGTCTCTAGTGACATGTGGAATCAGCTCTACACTTGTTTGAGCAAATAGACAGCTGCCAGCTAATGGATCCATTAGCAAACTTCCCACAGAATATCCTGTCTTTATCACTGCATGAAATTTTAATAACTTTAAATCATTACTTTAGTTGAAAATTAAGACCTTTTTGTAAGACCTTTTTGTAAGGCATTTGTTTCACAGAAGTGAAGGCATGTCTTTTTTTGACAGAAACATTTTTTTTTAATGCTAACACAGAATAGTGAAGCTACAGTAGCAGTGGAAATCATAAATTTTTTTTCATTTTTTTATTAGCCATTTGTGAACCTCAAATTATTTTTCTGTGTTTGGTAGCATGGGGTGTTACTTTCTAGTTGGAGGATTTTTTGTATGTTTTAGGTGGGAAAATATTTGCAGTCTTGCCTTATCCTTCTAGAAGGAAAGAGACTTGATTTTGCTTGTTCTAACTTGACTTACTTTTTGTAGTGAAAAATCACTTCTGTGCTCTTTTTTAGCTGTATGAACAATTTCAGTAATCAAAAGTAATGAAATCAGAGTGTTGCAAACTGCCCTTCCCTTAGTGATTTTCATTTGCTTAGTTAAGGTACTGTACCTGGTTTATACGAGAGATTGAAAAGAGAGGAAGTCCCTAGAGCATCTTTCCCTTTGTGGCGCATTGAAACTGCCACATGTGACTGTCACTTCTGGCTTTACTCTAGACGAAGTCTCCAGAAGACAACCGGGACATGCTTGTAACACAAGAGCAAAATCAGAGGAGTGTTCAAGTTGGCCCCAGAAGGAAACACCATTTTTCTTGGGTGTCTTTTGTTTGCTTGTTTTGTTGTTGTTGTTTTGGGTTTGTTGGTTTTTTTTTAATAATGGAGGGGTTTTGTTATCAAATGCAAGTGAAACAAACATGAGTCTCTCCCACCCCTTTGGTACAGGGTTCCAGAGGTTAACACCTAGCTATCAAAATCTTGGTATTGATGGGGGAAAGGGAATGTAGTATTTCGAGGCATTTGCAGGCTGCTTTGCTCTAAGGCATGTGGCTGGAACACAGTTTATCCACCCAAGTTGGAATCCACTCTTTCAATGAGAGCTTTGTCTAATTTTCCTTCACGCCAGTAGGAGACCTTCATTGAAGCACTCCTGACAATCCTGTGTCCAAAGGAACCAAGGAGTGATTTCTGTAACTACCAACTGGAAGGAGCAAAGACACATTAGATAAATGAGTAGTTCTTTGTGACACCCACTTCTCTGGGCTGGGTGGACAGAGCTGCAGACACCTGAGGGAATTTGTCAGTATGCTAAGATACAATGGCTTTAGAAGAAAAACTTGCTTCTCTTGGTCTGGTAGCTCATCCTTTAAGGAAAGCAGAAAAATGCCAACACAAAGACTTTACTGGCCACACTTTTCAATTCTTGTTGGACAAAGCTTTCCTCTCGTCTGGCACTCTGCTATAGAAAGGAGTTGGGAAGATAAGAGGGCAGCATTGACTTTCTTGGAGCTCTCATCTTGTCAGAGTTTATTAAGGGCCTTCTTCCTTGTCTGAGATATTTGTAGAGTGTTGAATGACAATTATCTGTTGGCCTTTATGTGACTTTTCCAAAAAGTGCAAATCAGTGACATACTACTAAAATCGCATTTGATTCCTACTTCCTGAGGTTCTCTCATTCTTCTGTTGATTTCTGTGGGCATCCTGTTAACCTTCAACTGTCCTTAACAGTGACCATTTTTTAGCTTCTGTTTCTACTTGAAAACATTCTAACCTAGGTTTGTTTTCATCTAGAAGGCAGGACAAGACAGCTGGGTTTATAATCCCTGCCTTTCTGAACATGGTTTCCTGATAGATCTCCAGCAAGCTGACTGCCACCCTCTCCCACCCAAAACGTGTGGGCACAGTGATCAAAATCAATAGGTGAATGTTTGTTTCAAAAAAAGAACAAGATGCTGAATTTACTCAAATAGATTGCCTCAGACACCAGTATGATCTAACTAGTGGGAAGTCAGTGGCTTGTGAATAGGATACCTTAGGCCAGCATTTCTTTAAATAGATGGACTTCGGCAGTGCAAATAGGAATTTCCCATCTGAATCTATTTCTAAAGAGTTCAGTGCATCAGAAAGAGAGCTGTTAGCTTTTTATGACAAAAATGTATTCCTTAATATGTTCTTGCTGGCCAGGCAAAGGTTGATAAAAATAGGTGTAAAGTTATTTCAGTTACATACATTTTTGATAACAAATGTAGCACCAGAATAATCAAATCCAGCATTGCACACCAGCTGCTTGGGGATTTTTTGTTCTTTATCCAGCAATTTATTATAAGAGTAAACAGTCGTTGGGGATTTACCCCCACAGGATGGGCAGTCAGGGATTTTTTTACTACTCCCTCTTGGTTTATGTCTTCTTCCCTCCCCTCATGCCTGTAACTCATCCTCACAAATCCATATACAGAATTTTACTGCAATTCTCACCTATATTTTTTTGCTTTTGAAAGCTAAGGAGTTTGCTCAGTTTTCTTTTGTGGGTATGCAATTATAAAAGAGGTTTACATTTTTGTCTGCTTATTTCTGAACGTCTTTCTCTTTGAAGTGCTGATTGAATCTCTGCTGTTAATCTCTTTAACCCCTGAAAGAAGATTACCTTAACAGTGAAGTGGCTGGGGAGGGGAGAAACAAGGGAGAGGCTGATAGTGTTTTTCTAGAATGAATTCAGGTCTTCAATAAGGGCTTTTCTTTGTGACACTCAAGCATCCCAATAGTAAGTCCTTGCCGCTATCACAGCCTTAGCGGGTGAGCACGGGGTGATAGTAGTTACCAGCCATTTGATCAAATCAGCAATTCCTTGGGCAGAATCCAGCAGTTTTACTGGACTTGGTAAATTGTTTGCTGTCTGGTTTTTTATTACTTTTTTTTTTTGTTTAATCTTGAGGTCTTACTAGCCTGCTACAAGTTAGGCAAATGGTGGAAAGAAGGAAAAATATTTGTGATGGACATTTGGACAGATGTCTGTGCTTCCCTTTTAATCTACTTGATTAACATTAGTAGTGTGCTGGACTTTTGAATTGTATGCTCAACTTTCAGCCACAGGCAACGAATCAGTGCTACTAGAAAAGACATTTTTGTAAAGGTGATTGGGCTTTTATTCAATGCTAGCAGAAAAACAGAATTCAAGTTTTTTAGAAATAGTCATGTAGGACTTGGAGGAAGACAAGAATTCACAATAGGCAGCCACATGGCCAAGAGAAAGTATTGGGGATTATAGTGTCTGTTTGCAGTGGTAAAGAAATTAAAAGGATGTGATTCTGACTGTTTGGCTTCTATTGTGAGTTAATAACTGTTTTTGTAAAGTATTTAGGCACACTGCATTCTTATTCACATATTTGAGCCTTGCTATGTTAACATTTGTTCATAGTCCATAAGTTGGCAACAATAGTGTAAGAACTAAAAATAATTGAAAAGGTTTGCTTTGTGATTATTCATTATTCTGTGGAAAACCTTGAATGTGATTTGTAAAAGGGCAGTTATTTGACTTTGTTGCTGCTTCTTTCTGCATCAGTAATTGTATTGCATTGCAATATTAGGGGCTGAAATGACAGGGTGAATATATTTAATCTTTTTGAGCATTAGATTTTATAGGGTGTTTCACTGTCTGTGGACCTTGTTCTTTCCAGGAACTCTGATTCATGGTTCTTGAGGATATTACTGTATCTTTATTATTGTAACGGTTAGTTGTACGGTGGGTGTTACTTTCTCTCAGTGTGACTATATTACAGCAGTATTTGTTTAGTAAAATTTACTTTGTTCCATATTTCTGTGTCTAATGGTTAACAAAGTGAGAAGGCATTGAGAAGGAAAAAAAGAATTAGACACACATTGGGAAATACTGTGTTTCCCTAATTGTTAGTTAGAATCCATGAAATTGTTGTACTTATCAAAATACGTGGTTTTCATGCTTTCTGGCTCCTGCTGTTTATTTCTTAATTGATTCATTAGAGAATGTGGAGCAGTTGATTTCCTATGTCTGTAGAGGTTTTACTTTTGTAGTTAAAGTAGATTTTTAAACCCCCTCCTGCAAATAACACAGGGATTTTAATGCCAGACTAGTACTGCATCTAATAGCTGCTGCTGTTTTCTTCCTGATTTGTTTCCCAACTGGGGTAAGCCAGAAAATGCCTGCTACCGGTTGTCATTTATCAGGTGGTGACTTCTTAAGGCTCAGTCGGTGTTAATTGCTGGTGACAGGTCCCCTGATTCCCTTCAGCAGCAGGTAGTAGGTGCCCCCACGGTAAACAGCTCTGGCACTGTCTGCCTGTAGTTGGAGCTAGTGGCAGTCCTGGGCCATCAGGGATATAAATTGTCACCTGTCAGGCATAGTTCAGTTCCTAAATCCCTTAGGATATTGTAATTACTCTTGGGTTTTTTGCAATTTTAGTTACTCTAGAGCTTAACCCTATCCTGTGGCTGTGAATGTCTGAGGTTTGTTTGTGAGACGTATTTTTGGGGCTGGCAATGGTTGAAAACTTCTCTATGTCTTTAAAGATGTTGGCGGTTGGTCAAGACTTCATTGACAGATGATTAAAAAAGAAAGCAGGAATGCCCCATTCGTTTTCTTTGTATAATTCCTTTGGATTTGCTTCCTATAATTGAGTCTGGATTTGTCACATCTATTTCCCCCTCCACCCTGCTATAAAAGACTCCAGTGTCTTTTCCTCATCTGTCGCTGGATTCCCCCTTTTTTTGCTTTGTTACCATTTGCAGCCTATCAGGCTGTAACGAAGGATGAAGAGTAATCCAAATGTGCTGTTATTATGTGAAGTTGTAGGGGAAAATAATTAGAGCTTCCCTGGTCTGGTAATAGTTTAAGTTTTATTCCAGAACACTTTTTCATCAGAATTTACACTCTGCATGGGGTTTAACAGTTATAATTTATTATTTGGATTATCTTTTTGGGAATATCCTGTGTTAGCTATCTTAAGACAGCATGAAGGTTAATTATTTTTCTATTTTTTTTCCCTCTCATCCTCACAGAAGCAACAATGGGGTGCATTAAAAGCAAAGAAGGTAAAGGCCCAGCCATGAAATACAGAACTGAAAATGCTCCAGAACCTGTTATTTCCCATGTCAGTCATTATGGATCAGATTCCAGCCAAGCAACACAGTCACCATCAATAAAGGGATCAGCAGTTAATTTTAATAGTCATTCCATGACTCCTTTTGGAGGGCCTTCAGGAATGACACCCTTTGGAGGAGCATCATCTTCATTTTCAGCTGTGCCAAGTACATATCCTAGTACTTTAACAGGTAAGTGTTACATAAAATGATGCTATTATGATTTAGTATTATAGCTGCTTGGCAGTCATAGTAAAAAAAATACTGTGACACCTTGCCACACAGAAATAAATTGCAAATTTAAAATAAATTTCCTTTTAGAGATTCCTGATTTTCAGTATCTTTACTGCTCATGTAATAATTCAGCCTGTATTCACTAGTGACTGGGGCATGAAGGTTGGGTGTTTAGGCTTCTATTTTTGTGGAGACAATGAGGATCACAGCGTAGAGAAATTTAAGAGTTACTAAAGACAATAATGGGAATAGTTGACAAAGCTACATTAAAAGTTGTAAGCTGTTGAAAGTATGTGTATGGGACAATGGTTTTAAACTTGGAGAGATGTACAAAATGAAAAACACTTCAGATTCGGGAAATTTATTTTTTAAACTGGTTTTAAGTCTGATTACTTTTAAATTACATTAATGCAACATTGAATGAATCTATAAAGCTAAACAGGATTTGCATTATATTCTATGTACTTTACTATGGGAACAATATGTGTGAAATGAAAGAGTAGAATTCCCATTTTTGGTGGTCATATGAAAACCAGAATGAAAAATATAAAGATAGAATTTGCAGCACACAAAGACCTTTTGGCTGAGTTATAGAAGATACAGCATTTTAAAGCAACATGCACATTTGATGTTATAAACCCACCTTAATTACAGAAATACTGATTTTGTCCATGTAATTAATTTCATCATGTTGATGGATATTTTTGAGAGAAAGCTGTGATTTATTCTTTTTTTTTGAGACACTAAAAAGACAGACTAATTTATTCTAGAAGCTCTGTACAGACACTTCAGACAACAGGTAAATAATTCCTTAATAGTCTGTTTCTAGTTTTCCCACAAACCTCTGATGTTGGCACAATTACAGTGCTGAAATGTTTGCATTGTTCCAGTGGCATTTAAAGTCTTTTAAACACAAGAAATCTGAGATCCATGAAAAGACATTCTGACCTTGGCAATTCAGGAAACCAAGTATGAATTGTGAGGTAATGATCACCTCGTAGTCCTTTTCTTGGGAATACATTATAAACCAAATAATTAAAATGAACATCTAGCCTGTATCATTTATGAGTCAGCTCTGAATCCCTCTTTTGGATGAACATATGCAGAAATTAAATAAGGGCAGCATTTATTTATTTTCATTAGCTCTGCTGAGGAAAGTTTATTGTATTTCATCTCCCCCAAGACCTAAGAATCTGGTTCTTTGGTCATGTAGGATTCTCCAGCAGTGCATGCAGGCACTCCTGGGCATAACCAGACATCAGGAATGTAGTCCCCCCGCTGGGTACCACAAATCCTTTGCTGCAGAGACCAGAAGGGATGTTCTCTTGCCTGTTCCTGCTGGTTGTTCTGCATGTTATATCTTGAACCAGAGACAACAAGAGAGATTTCTCATTAAAAGAGAGTCTGATATCTCATCAGTGTGAAATCATTTATCAGCAGGCAGGCTGATTTGTGTGAATGCTCCCATTGTTTTGCAATTAGGCAAAATGATACTGCATATGAAATTATTCCTCCTTGTTCTGTAAAACCAGCCCATCCACAAAAAAACATACATACATAAATACATACATACATAAATAAAATTGCACTAACCATTATTTGATACATTCAGTACTGCCTTTCAGATCAATCAAAATTGGGTGGTTTTGTGAGCAAATGAGATGACAGGCTTCATCTGCCGTAAGCTTTTTGTATTTGTGACCAATAAAACACTGGGTCACATTCTGCCAACCTTTGCTTCACAAGAGAGGCGAATAGATGGGCTTGTCAAACAGGATGTAAATGTCAGTAATACTTATCCAGTTGATCAGTGATGAGTGACAAGAGGATGATACAGTTGTCATCATGGCCTGTAGTAAGGCTGAAAAGTTGAGCCATCTTTTATTCGTCTAGAGCAGAAAAGAAGAAGAAATCTGAGTTAGTCACACTGCTCCTCTATTACACACTGTCTTCAGATACTTTGAATTCACAGAATATTGCTGAAAATCAAAACAGTAGAATCGACTGCTGTTCTCGCCTTCCATGAAGCTATGTTAGTGCTCTGTAATCCCCTTGCTGAACAAGACGGTAAAGATTTCTCTCCAAAACCAGTCATAGATTAGAGGATGGCATACTGACCTAATAAAAGGAAAATCTTTAAAGGAAGTCTTGTGGCTACAGATTGTTTGAGCAGCTAAACTAGATCACCTCACAGTGGTTCACAAAGAATACAGCTGCAAGGGACTTGAAATATCATTTGACAGTATGTTTGTTTAAATCAGTCTGTGCTGATGCCATTCTCTTCAGGTATTTTATTATTATTTCCTTTGCTATGAAAAAATAACACTTGTGACTAAGAATAAAAAGAGGTTTTATGGTAGCTGAAATTTTTTTAGTTACTTTATATGCAGTTAATAACTTTTGTGGTATTATGACTTGAGAATAATGTTTGTTTTCATCTGCTGAAGAACTTTCTGGGGATGGTTTATTTCCATAAGACTTGCTTTCTGTTTGTGTGAATACAGTTGGTACCATCAGTATTTTCCTGCTCCACCTGTCAGTTTGTGTCATCAAAATAATATAGTAATAAAGAGAAAAATTGGTAGAACTGCTTTGGTTTTTAACTTAAATTAGGAGCTGCTAACTTCTAAGGAACATATTAAATTCATTTTGAGTTCATAAATCACACTTAAAAAAAAAACAACTCAATTACTCTACCCTCCTGTGGGGATTTTGTTCTGTTTTTCCTAGCAGAATTGTAAATTCATTTTCAGCTGCAGCCTGCTGAGAGACTTTTTACCACAGGAAGACTCCAAATCAAACTATTTAGGTGATTAGGAGCTCTTATGTCAGAAAGTTGCAAAAGAATATTACATATACATTGTCCCAATTGCATTATGTATTCTTGTTTTCTGATCACAGTCATGCTAATTTTAAAGACCTAAATTAGATGAAACATGTTTCTCTTGGTGGACTTTCATGTATATTCTGATATGTACATGTGCATATTAGAGAGGTAGCATTATACATTTAAAAATATATTATTGTTTGGACAATCATTAGGCTTCCTAAATGTTAATTAGACTAAGAAATAGCATTTCTAAGGCCTAAAAAGTCTTTCTGAATTGTTTATTTGAGATTTTCTATTTTAACTTCTCATGGTTATGGTATATGGTTCTTTATTTTTACTAGTAGCTTGTGCATCTCAAACAGCCTGTTCTCTTTTCCCTCTTCCTCTTCTCCCTCTTCGCAGATTTATAGATTAGTTCTTTCAAGTATAGAAAAATGTTTTCTGCTTGTAAGTGTAGAAGCCTTCCTATCATCCACCTCTCTCACATCTACCCTGTTTGGGGACATGTTCAGCAACTTGTGCTATTCCAGCAGTGGGATGGGAAAGTGGATTCCTTAGGGTTGGTGGAGTGCTGCTGTTCCTCATGTGTCCTGTCTTGGTTCTTGTTCTCTGGAGTAATGCACTGATGGATCATCCTCAGCAAGGGTCTGTTTCACGGGTGTGGAGACTTGGTGGCATCAAAAAAAATCATTAGTGCTAAAGCAGAGGAATATCTTTGTCTCCTGGAGAATACTTTAATTTCTGGTTCAGTTTCTTGGGTACATCTTGATGTGTAACCTCAAAAAGTTGGCAATGCATCAGTTATTTATAGCTAAGTGCAACAGGAACTTTCACTTCTGTGAAAATTTGTGGCTGGTGGTTCACCATTGTGGTGATGAAAGTTCTTCCAGAATTGCATTTCTTAACAAGAAGCAAGCTTAATTAAGAAGCTATGGGTTTGGGTTTTTTACTGATGATGCTTCATGCAGGTTTCTGTATATAAGTGCTGTAATTATTAATGTAGTTCCAGTGATGTGTCAAGTGGCCTTTTGTAGTGTGGAAGCATATTTTCAGAATGTCTGTTTATAGGCATAGCTCTGTCCTAAAGATTAGCAGGTTATTGATCTGTCTTCCAAAATGAGATGCAACCCAGAGTGTTTGGTTGCTTCCAAAATTGATTTATTGTTTCATGGACAAGTCCTTAAATCAAGTGTAGTAACATTACTGCTTTATCATGCAGGATTTTTTTTTCTTTTTCCTAAGGTGGTGTTACTGTATTTGTGGCCTTATATGATTATGAAGCTAGAACTACAGATGACCTTTCATTTAAGAAAGGTGAACGGTTCCAGATAATAAATAACACGTAAGTGTTCTCATTCACAGACCTCACTGGGTTGTTTGGAATATTTAGATCCTTAGTTCTTCTGGAAATCCATGTATCCTATTTCAGTGAAGGGTAGATTATTTTTTATTTATTTTTTAAAATACATTCAATATTCAACAAGCATAGGGTTAAAATATATAATACTGCTAATACTTACTTGAGATCAGGGTTTGGGTGCAGATGTAGAACTGTAGCAACTGCAGTAACCCCAAGGCGCTTCTCAGTTGGGTGACTTCCTTCTGCTCCCTGCCCCAGCAAGGCACAGCTACCCCCTTTGGGGGCAGCAGAGGTGGGGACAGGTACTGCTCCATCCCAGAATCTGCACCTGGAGTTACGTTCTGATCTAGAGATGAAGGCAGATGAAGACTAGACAACTCAGAAGTTTATTTATACATCTCTGCCATAAAGCATTTTGGTTTTACAGTAAAAAAAAAAGCCCCAAATCTTCAAATCTTTAAAATATGAAATTCCACTAAGAGGCATTTGTGTTGGTCACAAGATATGCGTAGACGCAGCACAAACTATTTGAGATGCCCTCATAATTAAAATAACATGTCACCTAAATTTACCTGCCTTTCATACATGAGTACATTACACATGGTACACAATTATGTGTTGTTTATATGTGGAAGAGGTAATGATGTTTCATTGCAGGGAAGGAGACTGGTGGGAAGCAAGATCCATTGCTACGGGAAAGACGGGCTACATCCCAAGCAATTATGTAGCTCCTGCAGACTCCATTCAAGCAGAAGAGTAAGACACTGTATCCTGTCAATTTTACACACTTCCTACCCTGTTTTTTGAATTCATTATATGTAACATTTAAGGGTAAAGTAGGAAAATACTGTTAATGAAAGGATAGCAGTGCTACTTGGATTATGTCAAAGGTGTAATTATTAGTAAGCATGAGGTGGACACACATGCAGATGTTTTCTGCCTGCTTGCTACATGCAAGGCTAAATGAGAAAGGGTGGGAGAATGCAGTAATGATAAAAATTGTAGGGCATGCCTTGTGTATCATATAAAGCAAAAATCTATGGGTTTTAGCTAAAGAGTTCACACACCACCAACTACTCTAGGTTTTTATCCCTATTTTTGCTTGCCAAACCCTGAGTCAAGATCAGCTATATACTTGGTATTACCTAACCTTACATTCTAAAAGAGCATTTGTGTGCACAATTATTGTTAATCTGTTAATCTGTAATAACTTTTTGGTGGTAAGATTGTTTGATATGCTAAGGACTGCTATGAATTTGGAAAATTATACTGCGTTGTGTACCAGTACACAAATGTACTTCCTACATTTATTTAGTAACATCCTGGAGTGCTTAGACAATCACATAAAATTACTGTGGAACCCGTAGGTTGGAGTAGAGTTTTGGGTTATCCTTGTTCCAAGGGACTGTATTTGTTGTACTAGAAATATAAAGTTGCACAGCTCTTGTTTCAGTATACAGGCATGATACTGCCAATCAGCAGTTCACTGATATGTGATCTGTGCACTTCTGTTTGCTACTGCACATCTGGGAAAAGTGCCTGATTTCCAAAATGTTCCCTGAATCTCAAGCTGAGGCTTTAGCATATTGCTGCTACTGCTGCTCTCTCTTGGCTCTGAGCTATTAAAAAATGATTGCATCAAAGATGCTTTGATATTTTACACCCTTGAGTTTGATCTGGTTTTAAAATTATCAACTTTCTTTATTTTTTGGGATAAAAGGTGAAATATTTATTTTTTTTCAACCATGCAATAAAAGCTTAAGCCATTACAGTTGCAGTGGTGGTAAAATGGAAATTATAGAGCTTTCCAAAGAAAGCATGGCTCCTAAGCACTGGCCAGGACAAAGTGGTGGGATTTGTCATAGGTTTATGTGATGGCTAGAGGTGAGAGTAAAGGGTAATGAATGAGGAACCTTCTAAAAACTGTTTATTTTCAAGAACCAGTGCTAATTTTATGAAATATCCACATTCATAATTTTATGAAATATGCAGCATTTTGAATGCAGTTCATTTGCTTTGGAGTTTGTTAGCCCTGTGCTTTGATAGAGTTTGTAGATTTTGTGTAGCGGCTGCGATTAGAGATACAAGTGCAAATTCCATACAGAGCCCTAAATTGCCAAGATTTTGTCTGTGGCCTTTTCTAAGCCTGGAGGCATTTATAGCAGAAACTGCTTTTGACAGGATCCAAATTGTTTGTGTGCTTTTTTTAATGACACAATAATATAAATATTTAATTGTCTCTAAGAAATAAAGCAATTCAACCCTACTATTATTTTATAGGTAGTGAAATAAAACAACACTTAACAATATAGTTCGTAAATTGTTGTAGTCTGGAGAAGAGGCATTTTCATGTGAAGTTATGAACTAGGATTAAAGTTTGCTTCTGTAAGATTTTAGCTTACATCCAAATTGTCTCCAGTGTGTATACTCTCATATTCATTTCTAACTTGGCACATCTCCTTCAACACTCAAACTTGCAAATACAACAAAATGTAATAATAAGTTTCAAATTCCCATGTGATTGCACAGGCCATTCTGTTCATGGCCAACAAAGTGCTCCCTCTTTATCTACATTTTTTGCCCAGAAAATATTTCACCCACAAAGCCATTGTTTTGCAGCAATTTCCAGTACTACTTTTCCCATCACTCATGAAGCCGAATTAGCTTGACGATAAGATAGTGACAGACAAAATGTTTGAAATTTACACTTTACATCACTTTGTAACTTCTGAGGCATTTAATAAAAATAAGATGTAGTTAGAAATAAATCTTATTCCAAAGTCTGGGAATTCATATGAAGATGGACGTTAAAATTATCACTGGCTCGGAACAGCCCTGTGTGCAGGCTGTTCATCAGGATGGGCATGCTGTAGGAGTATGGAAGAAAAAACTCCTTACGTGAAAGAGCTGAAGGCAAGAAAAAATGCAAGTCTCTAAAACATCTGGCTTCTTTTTGGTATCGGAATAATTCAGCAATATGGAATGTTACTCACAGAGAATTAAATGACCTTACCGTAGGGTAGGGTCCTAAATGATGAATATAAAAATGTCTCTACTAAGTTAGAGAAAGATGGGAGGCAACAGAAATTGAAACAGGAGAGTTTCCAGCTGAACATAAAAAACATTTTTGTCCAGAGGACAGCCAGGTGGGGGTACAGCCTGACCAGGTTGGTGGTCTGTCCTTCAGAGTTTCCCAAGCCTGAAGAGGACTACATCCTGAACAACTAGGTGTGATATCACTGCTGACCCTGCCTGCAGCAGGAGGCTGGACCAGAGAACTCCAAGAGTCCTTCCAACCGGAATGAACCTGTCATCCAATGATATTTATGCATACTCACTTTGCATTAAATATTGTTTTCTAACATGAAGCAAAAACTTTTTAAAGAAGGGAGTTTCAGCTGCTGAAGGGAATGTGCTACCAAAGTGTGTTATCCGATTCATCTTGGCCTGAAAACTTAGCCTGAGGAGGGTCATTCTTTCATTGTTAACAGTTGATGTCCGTTGTTAAACCAGCAGAAAACCATAGTATTTGCAGATACAGGCCTCTTTACATGTATTTTGTAAGTAACAGAAATTAGAGTCATATAGAAATAGGTCATCTTAATATTTTGTTTATATGGATATCATTGCTTTCATTGATCTGTATCTGCTTTGGGATACTTGTAGCCCAGCAACTATTTTGGACTATTAGTGGAGTCAGTACTTGAGATTTCTAAATCTTTTGCTTATTTGAGTACCAAAGCATAGGAAGCTTTCATTTACACATTTCCTTTTAAATTTTCTAGGTGGTATTTTGGTAAGATGGGCAGGAAGGATGCAGAAAGGCTACTTTTAAATCCTGGGAACCAGCGTGGTATTTTCTTAGTAAGAGAGAGTGAAACCACTAAAGGTATGTATCTGTCTGTGTATCTCTTCTTTCTCCCATTTCCTGCTCTCCCTGACACTAAGGTGACGTTTTTATGCCTGTCCCATGATACACATGAATGTGCACACCACGTACAATGACACTTGGGGAGATAGGTTAAATACTTTTTTATATTTTGGTAAAGAACCAGATGTGACTTTTTTCCTAGGTGCTTATTCCCTTTCTATACGTGACTGGGATGAGGTCAGAGGTGATAATGTAAAACACTACAAAATCAGGAAACTTGACAATGGTGGATACTATATCACAACCAGAGCACAATTTGAATCTCTACAGAAGTTGGTGAAACACTACAGAGGTAAGCCTAAGTTCCAGTGTCCCAGTGTTACCCCGTGCCTACTGTGAGGAAGAAGGATTGCGTCCATAGCTCATTCTTAAAATTCACAACTATAAAATTTCTTTCTGATTTCAACAAAAAGTAAATGGACTAGTTCTTTTTTATCAACATTAAGTTATTACTTTTGTTATAGTCTTACCCTTGCTTAACTGTGAAGCTGTTAACTACTTTTTCTGTTTTCCAGAACATGCTGATGGGCTGTGTCATAAGCTAACAACTGTGTGTCCCACTGTGAAACCACAAACACAGGGACTAGCAAAAGATGCTTGGGAAATTCCTAGAGAATCGTTGAGGCTGGAAGTTAAGTTGGGCCAAGGATGTTTTGGTGAAGTGTGGATGGGTAAGAGCTTAATGTGACACATTTCAGTTGTTCCTGTGAGTGTTTTATTGGTATTTTAAGTAAGTCGTTATCAGGATCTGAAAAGATAATATCATAGAGAAATGAAGGCGAAAAAATTCCAATACATGATCATGCATGTAATGGTAAAATTAATATTCAGTATAGTTCTAGTTTATTATTATTATGTTAGCTAAGAAAACAGAAACAAAAAAAAGTTTCAGCAGAAAATCTCTTTAGTATTACAATGGGGAATAAAACCTGGTCTGTTTTTCTAGGAACATGGAATGGAACCACAAAAGTAGCAATCAAGACACTAAAACCTGGTACAATGATGCCAGAGGCTTTCCTGCAGGAGGCTCAAATCATGAAGAAGCTACGACATGACAAGCTTGTCCCACTGTACGCAGTTGTTTCTGAGGAACCAATCTACATCGTCACTGAATTCATGACAAAAGGTGTGGAACAGAATAGTTAGAAATACTACATTTCAAAGGTTATTTAAGACCTCAGCAACAAATCAAATGTTTAATTAATGTTACATATAAGCTAACTGGAGTATAAGTGTTAATTTTGATTAAATTAAAATGAGCGTCGCTTGACCTACTTGGAACAGTTTTGATTTAGATTATGGGCAGAGGCATGATTTTTTTTGCACATCTGTGTCACCCTTGCTAATCTTCCAAGACTGGGGTTTTTTTTCTCCTTATTTTTATATTTATTTATTTTTCTCCTTTATCACATTTAAATGGAACAGCGTAGCTGGGAGTATTCTTATGAGAGTATGTCTGCCTGTAGACAGGTCATGCTAACAACGAAACATATGTTGAGCTTTGGGTCTTTTGTTGTTTTTTTCCCAGCAGTGTAATAGTAATTTTAAAAAGGTTGAGTGGTTTTTTTTCCCAGACTCCATCCTTTATCCCCTTGTTTTCAGTCTTTGATCCTTCTTCCTTTGCTCTGTGTCATTTCCCCCTCCCCCTGCTGCTGAAACAGAGATTTAGAGATTTAGGCAGAATGTAGACATAAACATCATAAGCATATGACTGTTAAGAAGCAGCAGATTTCCAAGTCAATTATTCAATTTTTTATAAAATGCAGACTTCTGTTCAACTCATGAAGAAATTTCACTATCCTCATAAGATACAGAAGCAAGGGAGTGGCTAGTTGTGTTCAGTACTATGCTACAAATGCATGGGTTTACTTTTTTCCTGTTTGAATGGGATTTTTAAAGGGTTGTATAAGATTAAAAAGGTAAAAAGGAACAGAAAACGTAAAAACTTCTTTCTGCGTTTTTGTTCCTAATAACACTAGACAGCCATACAGAATCAGTTTTCTTTGTTCAGAAATCAGCTTTAGCAATGCAGTAAGGAAATAATATTTATAACTGTCTAAAGAAAAGCAAAGTTCACTACCAGAAGGGTTACCTTGTAAAAGCAGAAGAAAAGAATTGTAATTTGTCTAAATTATGGATTCAAAATGCTGTTGGAAGTTTCTTTTTATAGCTTTCCTTTGACTTCCCATATTTTACAAAAAACCCATAGGACTCCTTTGTTCTAAGCTAGTAGAACAATGTTTTTTTAATTTCCCATTTTACAAGGAAAAGAAGCAGGTACAAATTGCAAAGTATCCAACTGTTTTTTGCAGTGTAGACAGGTTACTAGAAATCAGTGTGAAATCTTTGCTCCTCTTCAGTCCTTTGATCTCATGAACCAAGGTCAGAAAAAGTCTGTGCAAATACACACAGCAAACAGCAGCAGCAGTGTGGGTCTGGCCTGCCACATTTTTACTTTCACTGTGCAGAAGTACAGCAAGTCATGTTGGAGAAATCTAACTCAGAGTTACTGCTATAAACTGCTACGAATCCACTTCAGGATTTGCAGTCAAGTGATTTCTTTCTCCACCATGGCCACATTTGCAATTTTTTTACTGTAATTTGGACAGTGACAAGAATGATTAGTTACAAATCTTCACCAGTTTCTTAGGAAAGAGGTCATATTCTTACCTCATGTGACATAATGCTACCTGCAGGAAAGTGTTATGTAGACACAAAGCTTTACTGCACAAGTAAAGTTTGGAGTCTTAACAGAAGCACAGGTCCTTGGAACTGATTTCAGAGGCTGCTCATGTAATGTTCTGGGTATGATTGCATTATATGAATGGGAGAAAATAAGGTCTTGTAAAGAATGGAAGATAGTTTTCCCTGTAAGAAAGAAAAAGCAACAAAATAAAAGCAACAATATCAAAATGAATTCTATAGTATATGATTGAGTCTGGCAGAAAAATGTAAGTAAGGTATAGAGGTTTTTTTGTTCTGTAATTACAAATTTCACAGTGTAAGAAAGTCCAGCTAGGAGGAGCACTGATACCAGCAACACTGGAAAATTTCCAGTGTATTGCCAGAAACAGCAGTCTGTTTTATTAGTGTTTAGTTATTTGCGGTATTGAAGTGGATTCCAAACCACTTGGTTAGAATTGCACTAACTAGTTGCCAGTGCAAAGGTAACTATGGGCATGATCACTGGATCACATATTTTAGTAAATTATGGATTTTCAAATAGAGATTTCATGAGATAAATGTGTCAATCATAATATCTAAGAAAAAGATCTCATTTGTGTTTTCAGGTCAAGTTAATGTTTATGTTATTTCCTCTCTTTTTGTCCCCAAAATGTGTTGTGTTTTACAGGCAGCTTGCTAGACTTCCTTAAAGAAGGGGAAGGGAAATACTTAAAACTTCCACAGCTGGTCGACATGGCTGCTCAGGTACCAAAAAAACTGTATTTTGTGCTTAGAGAAGAGGTATCACATATCAACTAAACATAAATATCAAATGCTCTGGCTGTTGTATGCTGCTCTGTGTTACACCTTCTGTTGTGGGTTTGTAATTTGTCAGAAAGGAAACAGTCTGGTTTGCAATTAGTAGATACTGCACAGCCAGACACACTAATCAGTGCCAAGCTCTTGGTTGCTATGCTGTGATTCCTACACTTATACAATGGGAGTGGAGCTGAAATAAGTGTATGCAGCTTAATGCTTGGGAGAAATGTATATAGTCATGAAAAATAACCTTTTATAACGCTTTTCTTTTTGAGATTGCGGATGGCATGGCTTACATTGAAAGAATGAACTACATCCACAGGGACCTCCGGGCAGCTAACATTCTTGTAGGAGACAATCTTGTGTGTAAAATAGCAGATTTTGGTTTAGCAAGGTTAATAGAGGACAATGAGTACACTGCAAGACAAGGTAAGGCCAGTTAATAAGACTAGTTGCCTTTCAATTGCTTAGAACTATTACATTTAGAACATGGCTGTGTATTCTGTGTTCATGGATAAAGATCATGCATGGAAATGTGCTTTCACAGCTCTGTTTAGGTGAGCCCCTTGCCTAAGCACAATCCTTTGTTCAAACTTATGTGGCAGTTTGTTTGTGTTTTCAAAAAGCACGTTTAATTATTTTGGGGGGATAAAACATGCTACAGTTTGAAGAGAGATGAGATTCCAGAGAAATTGTTCATCAGTCTCACTTTTTGAAACATGTACTCTCAAATGTCTTTAGTGCTTCGAGATATTGTAGCCAGTAGTTGCTGTCCTAGTTTGAGAAATATTAAAATACCTATGCCACCTTGAATTTTATCAATAAAGCAAAGTATAAAAGTATTTTTAGTGCATTATTCTTTTCAAAATATTTTGAAATGTAAGCAAACTATGGATTAGCAAGGGAAAATTGAGAATCTGTCTTTCCAATGTTTGTAGGAGCTAAATTTCCAATTAAATGGACCGCTCCAGAAGCAGCATTGTATGGTCGGTTTACAATCAAGTCGGATGTGTGGTCATTTGGAATTTTACTGACAGAGCTGGTAACTAAGGGGAGAGTGCCATATCCAGGTAACAGGGAGATTTAATAGATTTTTCTTTTCTTTGTTGTAATCTCTGCCTCTGAAGTTACCTTTTGTACTTTCTCCCTTCATTCAGAGCCCACAGTTGACAAGCAGAGACAAAAACTTAGTCACACCTCACTGGTTCCTTTGTTCACAAAGATACTTTGGTTTATTTTCAGATTAAATATTGCATATTTTAAAATGTTTTAAGATAATAGCAGTTCTAAATGTGACTGACAGTTTATTTCAGATTAGTGGGTATCCTTATGTTTTCTATCTGTCTGTTCCTGATTTTTCTACTTTTTACATATTCCCAGACTACAGAGAGCATCACTACATTGAACCTGCTAAACCAGTTTTTGAAACTAAACATTTTGCTGGATCTGGAATGTGTAAGGCAGTTTTAGGGATTTATAAAGCCTTTTTCTTGGCCTGATTTCAAATTAAGTGGTCCTTGAGTGGAACTTAAGACAGGGAGAAGCTATTTGCGCTTGAGTTTCCTCTCTGAAAGGACAGGTCCAATGCAGTGGGAAAAGGAAAAGGACCAGGTGTTGAGGAATTACCAATGTACTCAAATATTTTTCAGAAAGTGTATTTAATGCAAAATGTAGTAAATTCATTGACTATAAAGTGTGTTCATTAAGGGTTCTGTGATAGAACCAGATGCGTTGCAGCTGCAAAGGTTCTCGAAAAACTTTGGGCAACTGTTCTTTGCATAATATCATTCAGAGCTAATATGCTTTTCTTTTAGGAATGGTGAACCGAGAAGTTCTGGAACAAGTGGAACGTGGCTATAGGATGCCTTGTCCACAAGGCTGCCCAGAATCTCTCCATGAGTTAATGAAACTGTGTTGGAAGAAGGACCCTGATGAGAGACCAACATTTGAATATATACAGTCTTTCTTGGAGGACTACTTTACTGCTACAGAACCACAGTACCAGCCTGGAGACAATTTATAAGCCAACAGTCTATATAATATGCACAAATCTGCCAAATGTAAAAGACTTGCAAAGAATTCCTGAAGTCTCTAAGGAATCACAGGAAAGAAAATCTTCGCTACTTTGCATGCTCTTAATGGCAAACTGGAATTTCATAATGCAGTTGCACAAAACCACTTTTAAAGTGTTATACTCTGATTTACCAATGACATATTTTTATTTTTTCCCCTTTCCCAACTTATTTTCAGGGTCCAAAGGAAGCTTACTGAAAATACAGGGCAGAAAAAAGGAGTGTTGGTGTGAACAATAGCAGAAAAACCAATGTTTCAAATCCTTTATTCTCCTAGTATTTGCTAATCATTCTACTAATGAGGGATCTGGAATTAGTGATCTTGGGGTAAGGCCTTTTTAAAGCAGAAGAACTTTGTGGGACCAAGCAATTCTATTCCAGTTCAGTAAAACTCCTGTGTTTAAAACTACATGTGTGTGCCCCCCACCCCCATCAAACAAAAGGTGGTACAACTGTATTTGATTTATAGTCTCAATCTTTAAGCTTCCACTTTCATGGACTTAATTAGGGTAGGCAGGTAAAAAGAGAAATTGGAACAGTGAATGAGAAACTTGATCTAAATGGTAGACCTCAATAGTGAGATTAGAGAGCATATGCACTGTGTTAATATAACTGGAAAGTAGCATGAAAGATTTTTTTCTTTTTTCTTTCTGCATAGCTAATTAAGAATAATGAAGGTAACTAGAAAATGAGGTAATATTTTGTAAAATTGTGTTGATAAAGTATGATGATATTTGAACTTGAAGCTATTGTAATACAATCACAGGGGGAAAGCCTTTAATCTTTTAAGCTCCAGTGGAACAGTGAGCTTTTATATGGGAAGACTACCTGAACAAAGTTACAAAGTTCACCAGGAAAGCAAGACTGAAGCTGGTAAATGGCCACCTTTTAGTCCTTTTTCAGAGACAGGTTTGGTACTGTTATATGTGGCTTCTAAGTGTTAACGAGGGTGGGTGCCACAAGTGCTATCTGTCACTAATTCAGGAATTTGATTGCACTTTTGCTTTTCTTAGCTATTAAGACACACACACAATTGCTCTTCCCACTTTTGCCCTTTCTACAGAATTATTTAACTAAAAATAAGTGAAAGAAAATGTGAAAGTTTAAAAAGTAAAGGGATAAAATATATTTAATATTGTCCAAGTAATGAAAAGTGCTGGCATTCAGCCCAGCTGACACTACATCTGGATTTATTTTCTTTGGCTACTGACATATCAAGCAATAACATCAAGTCTTTTACTCAACAATTTGCATGAGGTTCTTGACTTTCTGATCAAGCTTATATACTTTAATTTTGAAACACTCTTACTTAGTTACTGGCTTGGAATTCATATTATCATTGTGAAGCTATCCAACAAATGAATTCAGAAAAGCTGGTAATATAGTTCTGGTACTAAACTTAACATTCATGGGTTTACATTACATTGAATCTAACTACCAAACAGATCTGTGTAGGAGCAGTGCCATCATTTTTCATTTTCCCTCATCATTGCTCATCAACTGTACATCTGTGGTTATCAAATTTTAAAAGGGCTTTCTGTAAGAAAAATAAAAACAAAACAAAAAACGCATACACAAAATACTCAAAAAACCCAAAAAAAGATTATGACATTTTAATTTTTAAAAATATTTTAAAATCAATAACAATCATGAGTTTATGTATTAATACAGTCATAACAAAAAATGCCAAAAATGACACTGGCATTGGATGGGTTTTTAATTACTGAATGGAGCAGTTCATTGTAATAACACTTGTATAGTAAAGGAATAAAACACTAAACTTAATGAACATGTTCATTGTAAATGGTTGTGTATTATAAAACTTCTCCAAAAGAGTTTGTATGTTTATGAAAATTTATTTGTTTCACCTGAAAACCTTGATGTGGTTCTTACCCTAACAGAGTTTAAAATTCACATTCACACTTTTTATATAAATAGTAATAAGTTTAATTATGTAACTAAGTATTTTTATAAAGTATGGCATTGTTGAACTGTTTTGCAGAATTGGTTCAAAATAAATTTCACCTTGATTGCATCTGCTTATTTGAGGTGGGGTGGGGAGAAGGTGGGAGGGGGACAAAAGCAGAATAGCCTTCACATTGAGGGGAGAGGAATGGGAATAAAACATTCCTGAGGTTCTTTTTATCCTCTGTAAATTGTACTTCCATACAAGATTGTGAGTTCATTGTGCATTATTGTTGTTAAAACAGAGACATTTTCTAGACCGGTTCATAGGTCCTTGGCAGGAATGGGTTAGAACAATTCTGCCTGGGCTTAAAACAAACCCCTGTGGTGGACAGATGGACTTGGGGTTCTTGTGAGAGCAAGTCCGACTTAAACTCTCAGCTGGCAGTCACTGTCACACTGTAAGGCAAGCACATATCCTCCCTCTTGTTTTCTCTGGGATTAGCAGCCACTGTTCACTTCTGTCTGATTTTTCAGGGAATTTTATACATTTGTTCTTGTGATAGCCAATATTTTTATCTCAACCTCGTTGAATGTTACCTGTCTCAACAACCAGTACGACTCAAAGTGCAGATCCTGGCATGTCTATGCAGTGCCACTGTAGGTCAAGGAGCTAGTACTGTTTGAGGTTCAATAATAACTAGCATAGCACTAAAACCATTCTTCTAACAGAACCTACGAACTGCAAAGTTTATTGTATTTTTAGTATTTCAGGTAATGTAATTAATGTTTTACTATTTTTAATAAGAACAATCGTAATTTCTGGTAATCTGTACTCCTTCCTGTTGTCCATCCAAACTTTGTGATTTCCATTCTGCATGCTAGGCCTGCAGACTGTTTTTGTCATGCATTGTTTCAAGCTGTAGTATTTTAGGAATATTTTCATAGTATTTTTGAGTAAACTTCCAAATGTAAACATGTGTATGATCCTAATTGGATAAAGTACATTCCTACTTTAGCATAAAGCATTATGAAAAGAACCTTATGTGTTCTTATCGTTGCAACCACTGAATTGTCTTTTCACTAGACTTGTGAGTAGCCCTTATGACTGAAAAGTAGCCATGGAAATGTTTGGAGGGGTTTTTGTTGGGTTTGGTGGGTTATTTTGATTGGTCGGGTGGTTTTTTTTTGTTTAAAGAAAGACTTTTAGAGTTTGCTGATAGCCAGAAACAAGGGAAAATGCTGTCTTACCCACAGTCATCTACAATACTGTTTATTCTAAAACACATTTTCTGCAGCTGGAGCGAGTATAAATGAGTATAAAGAAGTAAACTTAATGAGCCCCCACTTTTGTTATTTATTTTCAACTGTTCAATAAACTTCTCAGTTTTTATGTTTTCTGTGGAGATGCTGTAGATGATTATATTTGTGGTAATGTACCCCTGACACGACTTCACTTAGAGCTATGCAATCACGTTGAGTTTCAACCACAGGAGCACTCAACATAAGCTAAGCAGGAGATTCAAATCCTCACGCCTGGCTTAAGGAGTTTAGGGCTAGATCTGGGCACCAGAAGCAGGTCTGGGTGGATAAGTGCCTCAGTCCAGAACGGCCATTCACCCAGTAACTATTGCCTTGTGCAGTAGATACTTGGGCTCTGTGCAAATGTCTGAGAGTGCCGGTGCCTTCATAGACACATCTTGCTCCCACTTTAGCCTCGTTGTAGTACAGGAACAAAACTGCCTTTGACCTTCCAGACACTGCAGGAGAGTTACTGTCAGTGTGGGGCTGGGAGCATCTCCCCAGATATACATCTCTGACAGACACCTTTCCAAGATAGGGTGGGAAGAGTCAGGAGACGGAAATGAGGTGGTTGTATCTATTTTTGATATAACAGCCTGGAGTGTGAAGCCTGGGTTCTGATCAAGAATCCTGGCTAGCTGGGTGTCAGCTGTGAGAGACTGTTGTGAAGGTGTTGAGAGTTGGAAGCAGAACCCACAGAAGAATTTTGCCCTCAGCTGCAGACTTTAGCATTTCCTCAAGAACCAGATTATTTTCTTTGCACTTTTTCCTAGTGACACAGAGAGAGTGTTAGCTACAGAAACAGCAACAGCTTCCCTGCTTCTTTCTCCCTTAGCATAGGGGAGAAAAAGGGGGCGAGTGGGATAGAAGGATGGAGGCAAGCAGCTGAGGTACCACACTTCATCACTGAGCAGAGGGAAGCAGGCTGAGGGGTGTGGCATGGCAGATGTCATATATTCTTGTCTCTCATATTTTGAAAAGGAGGTAAGAATGCAGGGGAACTGAAGAGCATCTGTTTCCTTGTGCACAGTGGAAATGGAGCAAGGCTAATGCCGGGTGCTGCTTCTGTTCTCTCTGGTGGCTCTGGGCAGCTCACCCTGACTTGGTTTCTACCAGATCTGCTTCACATTAGTTGGGAAGTCCCAAGCATTGCTTTGCTCTCAGAAATTTCTAGGAATGAACCTTGATCAGCTCTTAGGAAATTAAAAAAAACAAAACCAAAAGCAAAACAACATGATACTGAGAGCCTGACCAGAGAGTTACTGGCCCCTGGATCCCAAATAACATATCAGTCTCTGGGAGGTAGCTTAGCATTCCTTTCCTAGTGAATGTATGTGGATATAGGATTTTGTGTTAGGTTTCCCTCCTCTCTATACATAGGTATGGTGTGCCTAGGAACTTCACAGAGCTGAGACATTACCCATAGGACCCAAGTTCTTCTCTGGTCCTACTCTTCGGGTTTATTTTCCTTGTTAGTTCTCATGCAAAAGTGCTTTTTTGTAGGTAGTACATTGATACTATTTTTTTTAACATTCTCTTTTAAGTCATAGTTTTTGTCAAATTGTAACAACCACTGTTGTTGGGGGATCAAAGTATTTAATTTTTGTGGTTTTTTTACAGAACACTGTCCATCTTCTCTTAGAATTTAATATACTGTAGGGAAGGAGAAATGTGTCGGCCATTGTGTTGTTTTTGTTTTGTTCTTAAAGACAGGACAGATAACCGGTTAAACTCAGCAGGGTCTAGAAACAGACTGGAAATCTAAAAGGGAAACCTGAATACAAGCAGTCTTGATGAATTAGTAATATACCAACTGGAAAGCTGACTGCTGTGAAAGCATTCTTTCTTTAATCAAAAAGCTACTGCCAGTAGGAGCACTTCCTTTGTGTCCTGCTGCTAGGTTATTGAGTGTCTAGCTGAGGCTGCTGGTAAGTACATACTGGGAAATGGAGAAATCTGTGCATTTTACCTTTGTCCCTGAAAATCCATTCCAGGCATGCTAACGATGCACCTTTTTTTCCTGCACCTCCACAGGTGCCAGCTGCTGGATTCACCATTCATTCAGTGCCCCCCCAAACACACAAATTTATTTACATTTGGGGCAGTCTTCCAGGAGCTAAATGGCTGTTGATCCTTCTCTTGGCATCAATGTTAGGCAATGCTAGGGGTGTATTTGCTGAAGGAAGGAAGGGTAAGGTAGCATTTCTTGTCTTTCAAAAACAAAATATGATAAATCACAGTTCATTATGACTCCTATGATAAAAGTACCACACGTGATGAGAACATGTAATCATTTGATTGCAGCTTCATGAAAACAGTGAGGACTTTTCCCTGCTTCTCCAGCAAGTGTAGACAATGCCACTCAGGGAGATGCTCATGGTGTGCTGTGGAAAAGGGAATGACCATGCTAAATTGCAGCCCCTGTTCAGTCCTGCCTAGGAGGCCACATCAATGATTCTGTCCTTCTGGAGAGTTCCCAGGAAAAGGCAAGAGTGTTGATTCACATTCCTGAGAGTGAAAGCTGGTGACTAGATGACTTGGGTTCCTTACATGCCTCTCTTCACCTTCCTCTCCTCTTGGTTTTAGCTGGAGTGTTTACAACCAATCAGTTTTTATTTCTCCATTGTGGCTGTGCAGTAATAGCATGGACACATATGAGAATTCACAGGTTGGTATTTTCTCTTTTCCTAGTGGAGGGTGCCTGGCAAATAAAGCAGCTCTATAAGAGCAAGGTTAGATCTGTACCCCTTTCACTGGAGTTTTGATTTTGTTCTGTATTACCCTCTTCATTTCTGGAATGACTGTCTTTCAAAGTGGCTTATGACTAACACAAATGTATATTATTTCCTTTGTGCTAAAAGACTAGAAGTACAATAGAAACAATTTCCATATTTACATTTTAGTCTAGTGTTACTTGTTAAAGTGACTGCATCAAAATCTGTCCATTTAATTTTCTTGACATCTTTATCAAAAACTGCCATTTGCAAGGAGAAGATTTTTTTTTTTCCACATGACAGTGAAGTTCAATCAATTGCTTCAGTGAGTTAAAGGTTATAATGAGCAGATTACAAGTAGGCTAAATATGAGCTCTGGCGCCACTGTCATTAGAATGGCCCCAGCCTTTTCAGACTGCTGCTAAGTATTCTGAAGAGCAATAGATATGCCCCGATTTCAATTGATCAGTAAAGTAGGAAGGAATGACCCTTTTGGCAACCTGGGGATGACAAAGAGCATTCAGGAGGATAGTGGGATACATGACCACTATGAAAGGTCAGGCTATCTTGTGGAAATGCTCTTGATCTATTGACAAAATAGCTTGGGCTTCATTTGTTCTTTGTTCCAAGACAGACACTGTTATGCCAGGCAATAAACAGAAATCTGCTGAGAGGCAGCATCTCTCCCAGGGGTTTCCAAGGCATTTACCTTCTTGCCCAGCAACCCTTATTGCCTAATACATAGCATTTCTCACACACTCTCAAACAAATGAGATCAGTGTCATTATCTCTGTCATTATCCTTTATCAAGGCGGAAAGGGGCTTTGACTCCTTCAAGGTCAAGTTGAAGACAGTGATCAAGCAGCAGCCAGAATCTAGTATTTGGTTGGTTGAACATTTCCTTTCAGATGGGCAACTTTTTCATCACCTACCAACCCTGACCCCTGGTCTTGAGCTTGGAGAAAAATATCTGCACTAATTTCCCATTATTGCTCACAATGGACACCTGAGCTACTGAAAAAAAAAAAAAAAAAAAAAAAAAGCCAACAAGAGAGAGAGAGCAACTTGTATAAAGCCTGTGGGCCAAGTCCTGCACAGCAATCTGGCTGCCACAAAGCCAGTGTACCAAGTACATCATGAAGACAGCATGGAGCATGGATCTCTAGCCTGAGGCTTGCCCAGGGGTCCTGCAATACAGCGAGCCACCTTTCACACAGCCCACCTGTGGGACCTTGGCCTCTGAGCCAGGCAGTGACTGTCAATGGGATCTGCACACACGGCCGGGGGCAGGTTTTGTTAGGCAGGTTGGACAGGACACAGCTTGTGTGACTGTTCCACAAGCACTGCCCAGTGAGCACGTTTGTGAGTTCCCCTACAGTTCGCATTGCTCCCTTCTTGTACCTTGGTGTAGGTTCCAGACATCACTGGTTTGCAGCAGTGCCCTTACAGCCCTACCCCACAGAATGAGCACTTCCCTCTTTGCCATTCCAGTCTGTTTCACTGACACTGCGAATATGTCAAAACCCTCTAAGCACTCAGCTGAACACCCACAAAACCTCTGACTTGATGATATCATGCCTTTTCCCCCTTCAACCTACCTTTGCAATTGTTTCCCACAGAAATGTCTCATTTGGTTTATTTTTTTTAATCACTTAGAATCTAGCAAGTACGTACTCAGTTATTTTAAGCTTATTTAGGAACAAACCATTATCTCTAGTCAGCCTAAGACTGGAGTCTGTGTATCACCTGTTTTGTTATAAGCCCTCCCCGTTGTCATGGGTGAAATGTGCATAGTACAACCTGCCTAGATACATAAATGACCTCAGGCACTGTAGTACATGATTCACCACATCCAAGAAAAGTGGGATGGGATGTTGTTCCCACAATGCAGGTGGGAGCAGCAGAGGAACAGAGACACAGGCAAGGAAAATGTCTTAGCTAGAATCACACAAAGGAGTTCTCACAAAGCTGTTTCAGACATTGGTTTCTCGTACCTCAAGCAAATACCCTAAGCAGGGGAGAACTCACAGAACTGGAATCACTGTCGCTTGACTCTCAAGACTGTTTATTCCATGCTGCTGAAGACAATGAGGGCTGGCACAAGGCTTATGCTCTGTCTGTCCTTTCTATGACACTCCGCAGTTTGCTGAAGATTGGCATGTGGCTTACCCTGACAAAAACCTTTGCTCAGAATAAATGTTGACATTGAGTAGTGGTATGTGGGACTGGAAAAAAACCAAATCTGGCATGGCCCTGAGTCCTGGGGATTTGAAACAGCTGGAGCACAACTGCTATTACCTCACTGCCAGAAACAGAATGCCTTATGAGGAAATGAGAACTTGAACGTGACTGCAAGTACTGAAACAGCTCAGGGAGATTCAGGGAGATGCAGCAGTGGCTGGAAAGAGATGGTATGTAAAGGCTGCCTAATTTGAAGAAATGCTTTCCTCACAGGATTAAGGTGATGTTGGCCTTTTTCCCCTTAACAGTGTTTTGGACTGCCAGTCCAGGGTGGCTATTTTCTTCCTCTGTGGAGTAGAAGGTGATACAGAGTATCTTTCATCTTGAAAGCCCTTTGTGAATTTTTTTTTTGTGGGTTGAAGGGGTAAGTATATGGAAACAGGAAGTATAAGGTGAAACATGAAACATGGCCACTCAATGAACAGTGGCCACCCAGGTCTGGGCACAAAATGAATGGTTCCATGCTGGTCCTTCAAATTCACAGACGATCTGAAAAGGTTAATTCTCAAAGTACCAGCTGAGAAAATGGCTCACAATCCTTCTGTTATAGGCATTTGGATGTAATGAGGCAGTAAATTCGGCTATGCTTGGCAGTCATATGTGCTGTCAAGGCTCTCTTTATTCATGTGGTCAATAGAGACATGGGAGAAATTGTCAACAACTTTGAAGGCTTCTCCAGAGAGCTTACCAGCAATAGGCAACTCTGCTGTAAGACACATTTTAAGGTGACGCTGTGAAAAGGATGGTAACACACATGTAAGTTGTGAATTTTCACAAAATAATTCAATTTGCATTCTTAGAAATTGGGAACACGTATGGTTCTCAGCAAGCCAGTGTGAAAGTGGCCAGTCAGAATTCCAGGGGCGTATCTGATGCAAGTTGCACATTTCTGCACTTTCTCTTTTTTTGGAATTTTTAACCAATATGACTTGTTCCTTTTTTTTTTTTTTTTCATAGTGACTTTTCTGCTTGCTGTGCTATCAAAGTGCAGTCTTTTAAATTGTGGGGAACAAAACATCATTTAACAGAAACTGAGACACCAGTGAGTATCAAACTACTGTGGACACTGAGGGCTCTACATTTTTTTGCTTAGTAGATTGGACCAGAGAAGGGCACTGTCCCCTTGGCTATAGCTTCTGTCCAGAAAATTCTGTGGGGCAAAGAATAGGGAAAGGTGATGCCCATGGGACCTCAATGTAAGAATGCTTATTAACTGAGAGAGATCCTGGTTGCATGTGGTCGTGATTTTGAAATAATCTGTACATACGATTTGCTTTAAAATATCAAATAAAATATAGTTATTGCCGAGTTCTTGAAGACTCTGACCATGCTTAATTTTTGCAGGATGGAAAATTGTAGCCACTGCACAATGCTTAGTGCTGGAATTGGTTGGAACATTACAGAGTAATTTTGTGGAACTCTAGCATTTATGAAAGAAAATTTTTTTGCTGACTCCTGTTTCTTTGTATACCTTCTCTTGATTTCATCTTTTTTATTCACATATTTTTATCTGAGATTTTCACTTTTTAGCCACTACCCTACTGTATATGCTGTTGATCTGGGAGCCAAATCTTGCATAATTACATGTTATTATTTATTAAAAATAGTCTTTTTAGGCAGTGATGTGCCATAAAGGCAGCCTAGTTAGAAAGGAAAATTAGTGAACAAAAGACACGGCTGTACAAAAAAAAACCTGACATAGAAAGAGCTGCCTCGAATTGTGAGCCTGGGGACCAGCCCTGTGAACTAGAGAAAAACATCCTTGAAAAGGGCAGCTGGCATCTTTGAAGTGCAGCTGAGGTACCCAGAAACCAGAAACACCCACAGATACCACTGATAAGTGCCAAACAAGGAGACTGTAACAAAAATTTGTCATGTGAAGGTGGAAAACTAAGTGAAGTCTGAAAAAATAATAGCTCTGAAAGAACTGAAAACAGCATCCCCAGTTGTCTGTGAAAAATAGAAATTAAACAGGATCTATTGGTTGCTCAATGCCCCACTCCCTTTTATGACTATGTGTTATTAAAACACTTTATGTTTATCCAAAAATGAACCTGAGAACTTCTTGGTTAAATCCCATACAACCTTTCTATGAGCATTTGGGCTCCCCCCAGCGACACCTGGCTAAAAAAAAGTCTGTGATACAGATCTTTTTGGAAATGGGATGGTACCAGCTCTATTACTGTCTAAGTCTGTCCTCCTCCCTTTCAGGAAGGGTTGGTCCCCCAGGTTGTTCCCACCTTTTGAGATGGTTTTGCTGCTTTTGAAATCTGGTGAATTCACTTCATATGAATAACATAAATATTAATATAAGTAAACATAAAAAATCTGCTGTTATATCATTGATAAATGTGCTTCATTCATGATAAACAGTAATCTAAAATATTAGATAACTACTTGGCTGCTGCTGTCATTGGTTGTACCACAATACTGATTCACATTATTATTACTTGATACCATGCTCTTGTTTGATAATATATATTATTGATGGCAGATATTAATTTGAAATAACTTGATAGCTATTCATTCATAATCATTTTACTAACAACAGATATATTTTCTAGTGGCAACTTTTGTTGTATTTGTGGTAATCTGTAATAAAGGAAAGAAATTTAGTGGGCAAAGCTTTCACATCTTCATGTATTACAGATTCCCACAAACCACAGCTATTATCTCTCCACACCTTTTTAAATAATCACTCTACCAATACTGCTTCCATAATGAAACCAGGTTCATATGGATGCTCAATCCTTAATGCTTTTCAGGAGAAAGTGTCAAATGTTCTTGCTTGCTGTTGAGAACCATTTTGCTTTGGTGTCAGGAATTAATTTTGCATGACAAATGTAAATGTTACTTGCATTTTGTGACATTTCATCATAAAGAAAAAAACATCTGTGTGTTATGGCATCACTGTGGTTCCAGTTATTTAATTTGGGTTTTTTTTTTCTAGTTTATGTGAAAGTTAAAGGTCAACATGGTCAGAAAGTCTAAAGGAACTGGGCTCCATTAGAAGAGTACATGTTTTACTTGGAGTCCAAACTAAAATGGTCTTACAGCTCATTTCAGACAGAAGCTGTGTCACTGGCAGGGAGTGTTGCCTTCTGCCCAGAGGAGTCCTTCCCTTCCAACATGCCCTATTCCAGTGTGTGTTCTCGAGCAGAGATGCAGACGAGCCCCTCTCCCAGGGAAGCTCTACAGCTTCTCTTTGCCTTTCTCATGTCACAGCCGGCAGCGGGGACTGATGTCTGTGTTCTTAAAGAAGGTGCTTTAATCTGTAGGTCTTTGCTTAGGGTTTGGACAAGAAGCTGCTTTTATTTAAGTCTGGATAATTGGGAGTTTGTTTTCATTTTTTTTTAATGGCTGAGGGCTTTTTCACAAAAACAACTCCTTACTGAAATCTACAGACTTGGTAATTTAATTGCCTGTGCTACCACTGTCTGCTAGTAAATATTCGGCCTTCATGTGTTGATCTGTTTGCTAAAGTGAGCAGTCAATTATGGGGAGGAATTCCCTTCAGTATTAAGATCTAAAAGATCTTAATATAAGTTATATATACAGTTATATATATCTATATGTATATGTATATATAGTTATCTTAAAATAACTGGGTATTTCCTTTTCTGAGAGCTGGAGGTATGAGAATAGGGGTGCTTCTCTGTTTTAATTTGACAGCTAAAATAGTGTGACTTGGCTTTCCTCTTTAATCTCTTACTCCTGTTTGGATAGAGTTTAAAAAGAAGCTGAAAAGGGCTTATTATCAGCCACTCACAACCATGAAATTAGGCAAACACACATTTGGCAGTGCAACACACGCTGATGAGGGAGGGGTTGTGAGGTTTAGAATATCTGCTGTTTCCATTCCCTGCTTGCTTCAGAAAAATGGGGAAAAGATTGACAGGCAATCCTCAACTGACTAGCATTACTTAATCTTTTTTTCATCATGCTGTTTTATCATGCTATGGGTTTTTTTTTGTTTGTTTTGTTTTTTTGGGTTTTTTTTATATGTCATGCTTGAAGCAGGCTGCCAAGCATTTGCTATCTGCACGGGATGCAGATACATTATTGGTGGGCTACCAGAGGAGGAAGCTTGTGGTAAGTCATCTTTCTTTCAAAGCTGGAGTTTTGGTACCCTCCATTTTTCTAATCCTGGACTTGTCTCATCAGTGTTGATGGGAGTAACTCTATCAGGAACACACCATCAGCCTGTGAGACTGACAGGATGGAGGAACAATTGTAGTGATGAAACCTGGGATGTGAGGAGAATTTCATCCAGTTCAGTGTAGTGTGATATTCATTCTTGTTCCTCTACAGAAATACTCACTCCAAAATGGTCTGCTTGGGAGAAAAGAAAGGTGTGATCTTAAGTACATCTCTACCTGATGAAAACAGGCAATTCGCATCTCTTAGAGTGGGAAGGGGACTGTGTGAGATGAAACCTGTTGTTTGCTTGCATCTTCCTGTGTGCCCCAGAAGTGCAATGTCAAACATCAGGTTTGTGCAACAGTGGTGTGTTTTGCCATGTAACTCTTTGCATTGGGTTAGCAAAGAGCTTGTGCCGATCTCTGCTTCTTCCAAGGATTTATCTGCTTTGCAGTTCTTTTGCAAAAAATATAAATAAAATAGCTAGGGAGAAGAGGGAAGGGCTTATTTGGCCAAATTTATCCATTTGATTAAAATGCCAGGTTTTGGGAAAAATAAACAAGTAAAGAAAGAAAATCATCCTTCAGTTTTCCCAGATAATGTATTTTGATGCATTATTTAACAAAATAATATGCTGTTGACTAAAACACAGCCTGACTTCTAATTATTCTTATCTGCTTCAGAACAGAAAATGTTAAAGTATGGATATCTGACTTGTTCATGATCCTATTCCTGTCTGGGCTACTCAGACCAGCAGTTAAAACAGGTTTGAATGTTCAATTTTACAGCTGTAAGATTAATAGTATGTGGAATGGGAAATGCTAACAGATGATGATCAATTCTCACTGCTTGCTCCTAAACACTTACAAGTTTTGCTGGACTGACTGAAAATCTATCATTACCTTTTGGGGAGGTAAAAAAGTGGGTTCAATAGCATTGCAGTGATTTTCCTAGTTAGGCAGAGTTTATGAGTGAAGATATATCCATGGAACTAACATAGAAATGGAAATGTCTTTGTTGGTATATTGTGTGTAACAGTGAGTTTGCATGGGTACAGCTGTTATTGGTTTATGCAAGAGGCTTATGCACATGGGCATTCTCAGAGGAGTGCCATGAATTAACCAAAAGTATGATCATTAGGAGTGTTAGTGAAACTACATCAAGTCTGTACTTCGATAGCTACACTGAGAAGCACAGTACTCTTATCCTGTGGTAACTTAATGGATGAGAAATGGGGATGCCTTCTTCAGAGTCAACATGAACCTCAAAATTTGATAAATGCTGGTTTAATCTAGAAATTCTGGTTGCCATCACTTCGAGGGATACTCTGGAACCAAGTAACAGAGTGCCCTTGGCTTCCTTCTTAAAGAGCATCCCTATTGCCAGAGAGAGCTGCATGTGCTTGACTTCCTCAGCTTATTGGTCTCAGATCAAGTTAATACTGGTATTTTTCTTTCAGAAAATATACACCTTGATATACCTAGCAATACTGTTGCAAAGTTATGGGATGTTCATACCTGGATTAGAAAAATTTATTATTTGTTACAGTTAGCTGGGATGAGTACTTTGGTTCAGCTGTATGTTACTGATATATCTGATCTCATTTTCTGATGGTTTCTTCTAGCTACTTGTGAGGAAAAAATAAAAAGCTTATTCAAATTATATGTAAATTAATATTATTCTAGATGCAGTGTGATGGAGTTATTTGGAGATGTATAATTAATTGATCTAACTTTGCTTGCAGTTGCACACATAGGCCTTGAGAGAAGGCTGGATAATGTGTAGTAAACTCTTGAAGTGAGTGTTCTACTTCTGTGTTTTGTGCTCTGAAAGGACAAAGTGGGCTTAGTCTAACCCTTGCAGGTCTGTGACATGGACAGTGATGACTTTGCTTCCGTCCCTCTCCCAGACACTCCCCCTCTCACTACTGCATAATGCTGCATTGCAGGAAAGCAGGAGAGATGAGGGCTGATCACAAGCGAAGATAAACCTGTTTCCACTGACTTATAAAACACCGTCACCACTTTATTTTCAGGGTAGGATGAAGTTTACTCACAAGGGAGGAGAAGTAACAAAGAACTTCTTTCTGTAAGACAGTCATGCTAAAATTGTAAAATCTAGTTTATGGATTCCAGTTTATGACCCCATTAATCATTCAGAAGTGATCTATTTCATGGTCCAAGTGTGCATATACATTCAAAGTAAAAGTGGGTGCTTATCTACAGGATGATATTTACAGATTGAGATCTATACAAGAAATGATTGGCCAGACAAAATAACTGTGCATATAATTTTTTGCTACTACTGTGTTATTTTCTATTTAAAAATAGTGAAATATAGTGAAATATTCACCTAAAATTAGGTGAAATGTTTCTTATATGCATTTATTGACAAATATTGGCTTTTTAAAATCCTGAATAATGATATCAACAAATGTTGATATATTTCAACAAATAGCAGTATTGGATATAGCTGAAGTAGATTTATTACTAAGAATTTTAACCTGTATTTCTGTGCCAGAAATTCGAGCCTCTGGGGGAGCCCCACTACCAGGATTGTCTTCTAGAAGATTTAAAGTGCCTTTTATATCCAGAGAGGCTTCCTGTTAATAATTTTTAATGGATATTTGGCCAAAAATAAGCTGGAAAATAAGTTATTCAAACTAAAATATTTGAGTTAAAATGAAAAAGTAGATGGAAGTCACTCATTTTTATTTTGAAAGGTTACTCTGTTGACTGCTGTGGGTCAGATTCTTTGCCCCATATGTTCACTGACACACTACAGCTGCTGACCTACTCTGGCTGCCGCAGTGCAGCACAAAGCTTTCATGGGATGCCATAAATCATGGAATGCTGAACCCAGAATTGTGTCAATATAGAATGGCAAGAGCCTGAAGAGCCTGCAGAGGAATTATGATGTAATTTTCAGATGATTCATTTTTTTTAGAAAAAAAATTTCCTTGTGTGGGAGAGAAATGCTGCTCCAACAACTCATCTTATTTAAACTATTGCACTTTTTTTTTTTTTTTTTTTTTTTTTTTTTTTTGTCAGGAAGCTTTTCTGCTGAAAATTTCAGTCAGCCATGTCCAGGTTTTAGGGTGCTTTACTTAAATATATGCTGCCAAAGATATACCCATTCCCACAGAAGACTACCCTCCTTCCTACAGGTCCTGATCTGCTTAGTTTGAACCTAGTCGGGATATTGACATAGTCATTGCAACGCTACATAAGCACAGCTAAAAGTACAATACAGACAGAACAGCAATTCCAACTTTTCATTTGCTTTCTATTTCCTGAACTTCTAACTCCATAAAAATTTTGCAGTTTGTCAGGAAAAACAGCTATCTAGAAAGCCTCACTGTATTTCACTCTTATTTTTCTTATCCCAGATGCTGAATGCAAAGCAAAAATGGGAAATAAAGGAAGCAATACAGTGGGTCATGGAACCATCTGGGTTTAAAGCCTCGTGTATTAAGGAGCCAACTTTTCCAGATGAGGATATACATATCCAGATGGGACATGCAACTGTTTCAAAGCTTGGAGATTTAATATTTTATTTCAATAATACTACAGTGACTCCAGGACTGATGTAATGTTGATACTGTTCCTTCACATATTCAGAGTTCAGTTTGACCTAGAGATTCAGAATACTATTAAATGTATTTGCTATAGGATCTTAATACATATTCTGCATCTGTATTCCCTTAAGATTAAATAAATAGTTTCTTTCTAAAAAAATATGTAAAAGGACTGCAATGTTTGGATAAGGAAAGCAGCCAACATTTACTATGAAATGGGAATGGACTTTTTTTTTTCTAAATGCATGGTTTCCAGTGGAAAATTGGAAGTTTGGTTCAGAATTTGTGTTCTCAACATGCTATACTTAGCAGCACTGTTAAAACCCCAGATCTACTGCATGCGTATTTCTTTACCACTGCATACACCCTGTTATTTAATGCTTTACATTGCTTATGGACAAGAGAAAGCAGAAAAAAAAATCAATAAAAAGTTTTATAACATGTTACGTTTTCTATAAAACACATAGAAAACAGTGCGCTGTTATTCCATCCTTTGTGCTACTGAGTAACTCCACTGGGAATTTGGAAAACCAGAAGCAAATCTTGAATGTTTGTTATTTCCTTGAAGACCTTAACGGTGCTAGGAATTAGTGCTGCAACCAGAGAACATGTGAGTATATATATAAATACTTTGGGCTTTTTCCTAATTACTGTTTGTTTAATGAATCTACTGCATAACCTTTGGAGCAGGTGCCAAAACTATTTTGCATAAGTTAAACACTAAAGCTGAAAATTACTTGATCTCTATTTCAGCAATTCCCTACCAAGGTTGCCTCTCTTCATCTTATCTCCCTGGCTCATTTGTCCCTACACAATTTCTGTGAACAACCAGGAAATATCTGGGCTTTTTTTTTTTTTTTCACTAGTATTATGAAAGTAATTGCTAAAATTTCATATTCCTACATCAGTGAGAAATATGAAAGAATACATCCTGTGGTTGTGATTGCCCATATGAAGGGTAGAGAAGCAAGGTACAAAGACGAAATCCATGCTGCTCTGTGGAGCACACTGCAGGTCCATGAGACAGCCTGTTGATATCCCCTGTAGCCCAAGGATGATTATCCAGCTCTCATTTTCATTTTGCTCTGTGGGTTTGACACTTCAGCCAGTGTTTTGCTGAAGCAAAACACTTTTGCTGAAGCAAAACACTGCAGAGCAGTGCATGTGTAGACATGTAGTGGCCGTATGAAGGAGTGGAGTTTAGAAGGGAGAGGTTCAAGGCTCCTCTAATTGCACAAACTCTATTTGAGCTGCCCTAACTCAGCTGTAAATATCAACATTCCAGGAAATCACGCTGTTAACAAGCTGCAAGTCATCCCTGGAGCTCCCTCAAGGACAGATGTATCCTCTCACCCAACAGAGAAGTAAGTGGGCTCTGATGGGATTCCTCTGAAGGGGAGTTTAGTTGCTATGGGGTCTAGGGGGCATTTCAGGGGACACAGAACCAGGGCAAGGACATGGAAATGGGAAAGGGACAAGGATTGTTGGAGCCAGGTAGAGGGCTCAGGCAGAACCTGCATAGCCCCAGAGCCCTGGCAGGGTTATGGGTGGGGGCCAAAGTGGGGGTTCTCAGATGGTCCCTGGAGATCATCAAGTCCCCCTTGTGAGGGGTTCAGTCCGACTCAGCATTTGGGCAAGGTCCATGCTGTGGGAAGGTGTGCTGGTTTTGGCAGGGCTAGAGTTCATTTTTTCACAGTGGCTAGGGAAGGGATATGTTTTGGATTTGTGCTGAACACAGCATTGATAATATAGAAATGTTTTTGTTATTGCTGAGCAGGGTTTGTGCAAAGCCAAGGACTTTTCTGCGTTTCCATACTGCCATTCTGGCAAGGAAGTTGGGCATGCCTGGGAGTTTGGGAGGAGTCACAGCTGGGACGGGTGACCCAAACTGCCCAAAGGGATATTCCAGACCATGTGGTGTCATGTTCAGTGTATAAAGAGGCGGGGGGGGGGGGGGGGGGAGGGGGGAATATTTGGAATAGTAACAATTTTCTTTTCAAGTAATTATTATGTGTAATGGGGCCCTCCTGGAGGTGGGGCTCTCATGGAGATGGCTGGACACCTGCCTGCCCATAAGAAGCAGTGAATTCATTCATTGTTTTGCTTTGTTTGTGTACACAGCTTTTGCTTTCCCCATTAAACTGCCTGTATCTCAAAACATGATTTTTCCAGCTTTTTCCCTTCCAATCCCACCCCCGACCCTGATGGTGGGGAATGAGTGATTGGCTGCTCGGGGCTGGGGTTAAACCACGACAGAGGGTCAGAGCCCAGAGTCATGCCAGGTTTGTGGGGCAAGGTCTTGTGCAGCTGCAGGCCTGGCAGTGCTGGCTTAGGGCTTGAGGCAGCCTGAGATACCTGGCAGGCACGATGCCATGGGGGCCAGCTATTCCCAAGGACTGGGAGCTGTCGGGGAGCCCCATGGGGGCAGCAGGGCAGAGTCCTCCCAGCTTGTCCCACCTCCAGGGGTGGCAGGGGGCAGTGAGGTGGCCCCAGCCTCATCTCCCTGGGGATGGGGATGAGCAGAGACCAGGAGTGAGGAGCACCACGGTCAGACACAGCCCAGGGTGTGCCCAGCCAGGACGGGGTGCTGTTCCATGGCCAGACACAGCCACAGCTGTAGCACAGCTGGAGGCAGGTACACCTGCCATGCAACCCAGGTAGAAACTAAGGCCCGTGGGCAGAAAGTGTGAGCCCCAGGTGAGGTGTCTGGTCATGGTGAGGTGTGTCAGTGCACTCAGTGCCCTGTCTGGCCCTAGGAGGAATTTATCTGAATCATTTGCAGCTGTTTGAAAAGGGTGACACCTCTCTTTTCCCCCAAGGAAACTCATTGCTAGCATTAGTAGTAAGTCACTGCCATCAGCTGTATTCAAAAACATTTTGCATGAAATATTTTTAATGAGTCCAAAGACCAGAACTAACTCCCAGATATATAGCAAGGTGTCAGCAGACAGGCTGATACTTTTTTAGAATACCAGTCTCCAGATTAAAGTAAATTGGTTTTTATTGCACCCATCTTTTTGCCAAGTATTGACACCAAATCTACAGAGACAAACAATGTGAATTAACAAATTCTTGGTTCTCTGCAGCAACTGGAAACAACAGTGATGACATTAGCATAATTTCTCTGCTGCCAGTTTCTCATGCCAAGTACTGCTATAAAAATATTTTACTTCTCACTCTCAGCTGTTGTCTACCAGTAGATAGGACACTTTATTTGCAACAGGGGGTGTTTTATAATGAATATCTAGTAGGATGAGTTTGAATTACCCATTAGTATAGCCTTGCTTTACAAATTAAAGGCCAGTCCTGAATTTTGGCTTTATTGGATGTTTTATATAACCTTTCTCTTCTTTCCACCATAGCATCTGAGAACCACATAAGCATTTAATGTATTTATTTGCAGAATTCCCATGTGAATAAGGGGAATACAATTGTCTGTACTAGAAACACAGGAAATTGATATGAGGCCTGAAATGACAGAACAACTTAGTCTAGCTCCAGACAGGAAATCTGTAGCACAGCTAGAAACTGAATCCTGACTCTTATCCAAGTGTATTTCAGCTACAAGACCATCTCTCATCTGGCTGGACTGGTCTCCAGGAGGAAGAATTATTTCCTGCAGCAGAATCGCTGCTATTTTCACTTTAGCTGCCCCAAAATGGGAAGAGCTGCTCATTCATGTAGGCAAGCACATCCCAAAAAAGTGCCAAGCATGCTGAATCCTATCCCCAGAGTGCCCCTAGTTTCTGCCTGTGGTCACAGTTAGCTGACCAGAGGGGTGTGAGTTGGCTCCCAAAGCAGCCTACACGCTAAAAAGATTTTGAGGGAGTGTGTGAGGCAGTTATCTGGCAGAGCTGCCCAATCAGTTTGTGTGAGCATTACATAATAGTCTCACTGCAAACTCGCCATGCCTTTGTGCACATTAAGCCCGTGTCCGTGGCCTGGAATGGAGCAGCTATTTTCACTTGGCATTTTCACTTCACTATCACTTACGGGATTAAGTGGCAGTAATTTCCAAACTCAATCCAGTACAACTATGCCCTTTGGCACACACTGATTTTTATTCAGTGAACCTCAGTTCATTGTGTCAGGCGTAGTGTTCTTGACATTACAAGTATAAGCTGATTTTTAATACTGACAACATCCTTGAAGTTCATTCAAATTCTCATGTGATCTCTCATTTAAATTTAAATGATTTGGATTTATAGAGACACACACAGGAGAGACACTGTACAAATGCTTTTGTATGAGTTGCCAGCAGCTCTTATAATATGTTAATTTGGGAGTCTCCTGGTCTTAACTTTCCTTTTTCTCCCTTACACTGCCACAACAGTGATATTTAAACATCTTCTACAAGCCAAGGCCTTGAGTTGTTTCCAAATTGACAGCTGCAGGCTGGGAAGTGTGAATGAAAGCTTGTCTGTGCTGCTGATGGCCAAAAAGTTCCAGAGAAAGGCTCTGCAAAATGCAGCAGCAATGAGAAAATCTTTCTCTCCCCATCCTTTGAGGCAATCTGATTAGTTTCTTCAGCTGTCATGATTGTGATTTCTGAGCATAAGCTTGCATTCACTGCTGTAATTTTTGTTTCACGTTATGCACCAAAAGGTTTTTCATGTCCCAGTGTGGCAGTCATCTCTAGTATGGATTTTGGGACCTCTGTCAATTAGTCCAGCACTTGATCTGTTTGATCATATCCAAGTATCTGAAAGGCTTGAAAAGAGACTAGTTATATAAAAAATTCCAGTAACAACTCACTATGGTGATTTTTTCCTTTAAAAACATGTTGCTACATGGTGGTTACAGCATGTATTTGTGTTGTTACCCCACAAGCTCATCTTCCTGTGGGTTGCAAAGGGAAGTTTGAAGTGTGGGTTTAACTTCAAGCAGGTGGATATGAACTGTTAGTGGTTTTAATAAAGGCATTTGAAACCTGGGCTGCATTCCACATTCAGACACTTCACAGGTGCCAGTCACTATGGTGACAAACTCACCAAGTCAGGCTCATTAGAAGACTTGATTCTGATGGTTGATCAGATGGATGTTTGTCTCAAAAATTCAGCAGTTCTTTCTTTTCTGATCCTTCATCTACCATAATCAGATAATATTCTTTGTGTAATAATTAATATTCTGCTAGGCAAGTAAGGCAAATTTTGCAACATATCATAACATGTCAGAAATAGTATGGGTTACAAAACTTGTCTAGGAAGGTGGAATACAGAAGTTGTATTCCATTGTTGTATGTAAGTGGTTTAACCCTTTGACCAAAGTGTTAAAAAGTTTCATTGCTATCTCCGAGTTGTTGAATGGCCCTTGGAAAATGGAGAAATGATACAAAGCTACATCTCTTGAAAGTATCAAGCAATGTCCCATGTTTTGTCTAAAATACTGCTCTGAATATGGCCTGCAATCAGTAGTCATCTTTGCAGCATGAGCAGTGTTCATATTCTGCAAATCAAAATTCCTTGAGTACCTCCTGTTTAGCTCTATATATTAAAATCCTTCAAATATTCATATTTTGAATGAAAGCTCCTAGAATTCTCGTACCTACAAATTTTAAAATATATTTTTAATTTTACTCACATTGAAGTGTGCTGTTGAAATGCTTTTTATATGTTTCTAATCTTTTTCTGAGCACCATAAACCTTCTTGGTCTTCAAGGTACAAGCTTCACTTCAACTGCTATTGGTAGTAAATTGTGATAATAAAGGGAAACAGTGAAGTTGTAATTAATTCCTATACGTAAAACAAGGAGTTTTAAGTATAGCTCTATAGAGACTGGTCTGCTTATGTATGCTATGTATGTCCATACACCTAACTCCTCTGCAATTTATGAAGAGAAGCAAATGATTCCCATTCTGAATTCTTCTCTTGACTAGGATTCCTGTCCTGGATAACCACTGAGACTGCTAATTCCCACTAGTAAAGCCTTGAGGGCAGCTTTATTTCACATCCTCTCTGGCTACATTTGCTAAAATGTCCTGCAGAATCCACCTTATCTGCAGTGTTACATAAAGTGGATTCCAGCAAAAAGAACTTTACTTGCTAAGTGTAGGCAGAACTGTTACGTGAATGTGCAGCTTAATCTGTTTCCTTGTACTTTAGAGGACTGTAGGAACACTCAAGAACCTTTAACTTAAAAAAGTACTGCACATGGTAAGAAGTGGCTGACAACCTACAGCTGGGACCTACCATTAACAAAACCATCTGCACCATCTGAACTAGAATAGACTAGTCTGACTTTAGATTTCACACTAGTAGAGGTGAATGAAGTTTATTAGGAGGAGCCTGTGATAAAGCTCTCAGGTGTGGTTAACTGCTGCTACTACCTGTGAGCTCAGTAATTTGAGAGAAGACCCAGGTGCTTTCTACTACAGGTTGGCTACTGAGCATCCATTTAACGCAGCCTCAGAAAAGGATGAGGTTTGACCACTCCAAGCTTCTCACAGGATCTAAGCTGAAAGAGCTCAGTCTGATCATCTCTCTTCAAGAATGATGCACTACAGTGTATTACTAAGAAACTTTCTAATAAGCAATGGTCTCTTTACATTTGGTGTGCTTACAACAGGCAGAGATGGTTTTTTTGTGCAGTCTTCTTGTGTTGGGCTAAATGTCAGGAAAAGAGAACAAAATACATAAAAAATACAAAAATATTAGTCTCAATATCAGTGATCAATATAAGGAAAATCAGCCTAATAACATGCAAGCAATTTTTATACAAAGTAAGATTTTCAAAGTTATGATCAGTTTGGTTTAAGAAAGATTCAGTGATCCTCGTATGCAGGACTCTGAATGAAAGCACACTGATTATTAAATTCTTTGAATTATCTGGAATTGTGGAGTTTTCCAATACTAACCAGTTTATTGACTTTAAAATTTAATTTTAAAAATTACTATGCATTTTTCTACATGTTCAAATATGTGTTGCCTATCCTATGAATATTAACGACATATCTACTCACAATTAAACTGCTGAAGAGGAATTTTATGCATTACTGCAGAAGGTACAAGGATAAGAAGACTTGAAAGCTGAATTCTGCTAGAATTTAATTAATGAACTCCATTCCTAAAAATACTATGATCTCTAGGTTTTACTGCTCCAGGCTGCAAAATTAGTCCATCTTTGTGGGATCTGGTTTTAAATGGGGACAGACTGCAACTCTTCTTGATTTATATCACATCAGTAATTTCTGTAGGTTTGGGGAATAAAAAAATAATTGCTGCTACAGAGACATTATGCAGAGATTGCATTTCCAGCAAGATTCCATTAAAATCTTTTGCCTTCCTGACGGTTCATCTGTGAAGACCATGGGAAGTTTGTTTTGCCAGATGTTACCCTCCAAGATATTTTGCTTTCCAACCCTTTTTTACTACTAACTATAAAAAAACACACCAGAATTAAATATGCATAATGCCTTCCAGAAGATTTTTTTAAAAAAAGCTTTATTAAACATACACTCTTTAGACTATATTTAACGATTTCTCCCAATTTACAGGAATCCTCTATCACACAGACAAGTTCATATTTTCAGTACCTAATCAAGCATGTAGGCCTGTGCTATTCACACACAGTAATTGAATGCTAACAGAAATGGCCACTGGTAACTGAAACAATGTGTAGAAAAGCAGTTCTCTAGCAACTTAAAACTGGGTTAACATCTGCATGGCATATCAGAAATAATCATCTGTCCTGTACAACTACAGTGTAGGAGCACTGAAGACAAATCTGGCCTGTGGCTATTTAACAATAAAGAAAATACCTTTTGAAGCACATAAAAGCCACACCCCTTTAGAGAACTAAGTAGCTTAGGTGCATTTCCACGTTAATATTTACTGCTCGTTTATAGCATTAGACAGCCATCTCCATTTTAATAGGTGGATGAGGATTATAATCTTCAATCTGAAAGTCTTCTGCCTTGAAGTTGCTGATGTCTGTAATCTCACGAAGAATTTTGAGTTTGGGGAAAGGTCTTGGCTCCCTCTGAAGCTGAAATAAAAGCAAGCTTACTGTATAAAGCTAACACTTGAAAGCAGAGATTCTGTGTCCTCAATCTCAAATCAGATTACACCATGTAGGAAAAAAATATTGAAGAAAATTCCAAGACAGGTAGAATCTACCTTAGTATTTTCACTGATATATTAGAAAAACATTTTCTTTTGTGTTATTTGGATTAGGTGGAATTATTTTCAAAGTTAAAAGTGCAGATTTTGGCTCTCTAATTTGGTTTTAGAGTAGTGCACAGATGTACACTTCAATCATGCTTGTATTGTATATCTGTTTGCAACCTGGACTGATGTTAATGCAGTTATTAGGATAGAAAAGAGGTTAAAAAAACCCACAAAAATTAACATCTGCAAAAGGATATATAAAATATCGAGGTAATTTTACATTGACTAAGCACTGTGGAAGATAAAAGGATAGAGTACAGAATAAGTACTTACTTGGACTTTTAGAGGTTCCACATGGTTCAAATATATGTGAGCATCCCCCAAGGTGTGTATGAACTCTCCAGGCTGAAAAGAAAGAAGAATAAATGTGGTTTTCAAACAGACAGGTTCTAACATTACAATGCTTACAGTATTGATTCTCAGCATCTGGCTAGTGTGGAATTGCCACTTCTGTACAGGATTGTATCCTTGAAAGCTGTGAAGGGCACAAGCTTCTCTGACTAATGCATAATTAATGGAAAATATAATGAAATTTCCACTAGCTTACCAAAAAATTTATCTTTCAAATCCTGCTGTGACAGCAGCTTTGGTAAATGAATGGAGCAATACTGATCTGCACACTGAGACAGAACCAGGTGCAGCAGTGACATCCAGCCTTTCCACTCCTCTTCTAGTGAGTACAACTCGCCAAAGCTGGCTTCAGAGCAGCTGCCTCAGCCACTACTAAACTGCAGTGGAGGTGCCAGGCACAGACAAGCACCCAGAGCTTGCAGGCTCTGTGACTTAGCAGCCCCTGAGCAATGGCATTTCACATGGGGAAGTTTCATCAGCTCTTTTACTGGCCTGTGACCAGCACTGATCAGCCCTCAGATGTGTTACACTGAAAACCACCAAAGCCATGAGAGGAAGTAGCTGAGAGGCAACAGCTGGACATAACGTTAAGCTTTACTTTTTTTAGTACCTTGGACTAATTTCTGTGGCTGCTGTGAAGCCTGATTCTTTCCTATTGCCCTGTTTTAAGAAGTTGCCCTTAGTGTTGCTGGTAGCAGGAGGATTAGGCACTGAAGGCCTTTTTACTATAATTTTTACATGCTCTAAAGAAAAGGGGTTTTCCCTTGCACAAGACTGTTGTGCATTTAAGTTTCTCTGCCAAATTACAAAATACAGCTCTGAAGTCAGGGCAAGAGCTACTTGAGCACATACTACCATTCAACATAATCATCTACAGTAGGAAATCAAAGAAATACACATCTGAAATTATACCTGGAAGTTTGATGGGCAGAATATCCAAATTAGAACCTTGACAGCAACTGCTGAGCTACTGTTCACTTCCAATAAACACATGTTACAAAATCTAATCACTTGAATATTACTATCCCATCAGGACAAGCACTCAGTTCAGATTTCTAAGACTAGTGAACAGGTCAGTCTTGACATATTCAAGGCATGAAAGAATCTTCTGCTTAACCCGAATTTTAAAATTCTTACATTGCTGATTCTAACCGTCCATACAAACCAGAAGCAATTCATATCAAATTCACAGGGTCCACATATATCAGCAAGATTTCAAACAGTATGCTTATTCCAGTTTTCCTTGGACGTGACATAAAGAGCCTTATCTTTTAGTCCCTCATTTCTCAGACAAGAATAAATAAGATGATTAAATAGCCTACCTTCAGCCCTGTGACATGGGCAATCATGTACGTGAGCAGTGAATAGCTGGCAATATTAAAAGGCACTCCTAGTCCCATGTCTCCAGACCTCTGATAGAGTTGGCAAGACAATTCACCATTTAGAACGTAGAACTGGCAAAGGGCATGACACGGAGGCAAAGCCATCAGGGAAATATCTAGGAATTGAGGTACAGAAGGTGGAGGGGGGACAAAACATTAAGAGCATTAGTGTGTTATGAATGTAGAAGATGCAAAACCTAAACAAGCATGTAATGAGATACAGTAGAGAGCCAACTGCACTGCCATTCTGTTCCTTTTTCTCTTGTTTCTAAGCACATGCTGCCCAAGCAATTAAGTCCAGGTCATGACAAGCTGTCTCCTGGGTTGTATGACCAGAAAGTTATAAACAGATATTCCACAGAACAGACTTATGCCATAATGTTGCACAGCAGTTTATTTCTACTCACCTTGGTGAGACAGCTGAATTCCCTAAAGGAAGACATTAAGAGTAAAATTAAGCATATACCCTAAAGCAAATTCCAACTGCTTCATCTTACTCTCTTCCCATTGCAATGTGCTTGTTGAGATATAAAAGTAATGATTATTTTTTAAAAAATGAGAAATCAGAAGATCTTTTGAGTGTTTTTCTATGCTTAAAAAGTGCAGAGAGTAAAATTACAGCTTGGCAAAGAAAACTTTCACCAGATATTTTCTGAGAATACATGCCAGTGATGGATCAGCAGATTTCACCTGGCAATGTTTACCCTTGAAAATAACAGCAATAGCATGTGGCATACCCTTTCAGACAACAGTGGAAAATGCTATGTGATTTTTTTGGAGCACAGATTTATCACTGGTGAAAGTTAAACATTCTCTTACAGTAGCTCTTGTTTAGAAGTTGCCTTACAGAGTGAATGGATATCTATGTATAAACAGACCCTATCATTCAGTATGATATGATACAGGTTCATCATACGAACCCATGTCCAAGGAGAAGATTACAACACAAATAATATTTTTGTTCTCTAGTTTTAAGGGTTAAGTTTACAATAGATTACATGGCTAAAAGCCAGGCACATTGCTTTAATATAGTTTTTATGGTTTGGGTTTTTTACAGTTTGGGTTTTTTACTGTCTTTGAGTAGACTGTATGCCAAAGACACTGGTATATCCCTCACTTTAGCATGGAGAGAAAAACTTTGAAGCAACAGTTCATAATCTTTTAGGTCTGAACATGAGGATAAAGTAGAAAGAGAATCAAGATTATAACCCCTGGCCAGTTTTACAGCACTCCTGGTAGTTTTATAAAGAATGAACAAGGACACCGAATGGAACTGACTGTTGACACAAGAACAGAACACAATTTAGCACACAGCAATATAATGTGCAACCACATTCACTTTACGCCAGCTGTTCGATACCTTTGGGATTCCAAGCACACATAATGATTCTTCTGTCATCTGGATTGGTTTTGATCGTTTCAATCACCTTTTGCAACTGATCAACTCCTTGGTTGGAGTAATCTGAAGAAATATAACAAGTAAGATCTAAATCAGACAGATTCAAGTCACGGTATTTTTTTAACACCCAGCCCATCTCCCACTGAAAAGTCACACCCAAATGACAACCTCTGAACATTTTATTGCAACTTTGAAGTTGATTAATAAGTTGGCACCATCCAAACATGTTCTTGGTCTTTCTTAGGATGCTCCAGAGCTTTTAAAGTTCTTATGATGATATTTCTGTATGTCCCCCCCAATTCTTTTGTGTGTTTTGAGTACCTTTAGCACCCACAGAAATAGGACCAGTCCTATTTATTCCATTTTCAACCACTTGATTTATTTTAAGACCAACTAAAAAGTCTGTCTAATCACTAAACCCCAAGAAACAGAAGTTGTAATACAAAAAACTAGCTGGACAAAGATGATACTTTATCACTCATTATGACTTTTTACCTAAACAAGACAAGAGCTCTACTGGAAAGGACAAGATATTACCACCTAGTCAGTCATGGTATTTAGACTGATTTGCTTATTGCATTTCTGAATTAAAATGCCTTTCAAACATTCAATTTGCATGCCACAGTGCTCCTTCTTATATATAAAACAACAAAAAAAATTATGCCCAGACCAGTGTGCCAGCCTTCTTTACACACTCAAAAGCAGAAAGTTTTTGACAGATGAATAAATGCATCCATCTAGCACTCTCAAGGTCATGTATGAAAACTAAATTCCCTAAACTAAATAGCATTTCGCTCCAGAAAGGAACTTTAATCATGTGTAGCACAGGATATTATATTTCACCCAATGACACTCACAGGCTGAATTTTAGGCTCAATACCAGTTAAGTAAGAAATTTTCTGAAATGAACTGACCATCAGAATGGATTTCAGAATAATGAAGTCATTAGTCATTAATAATTGTTCTGACTCATGTCAGTCAATTAGCATGGCTGGTAACTACTTTTTTCTAATAACTCTGACTGCAGCAACACCAAATTATGGTTACAGGGAGACCAAGCTGGCAAACAAGGTAGTAATACACAATTAGCATCTCAAGGAACTCTTCTGCCAGCTATCTGTGCCAGAAGCCTTGTCAAATGGTTATGTTAGTTCCTGAAGCTACTTACCTATACATTAGTAATGCAACTTAAGGAAATCTATTTGTAAGGAAAACTATGGGAATTTATCTTGTTCATTTTTTCCATGCTACGTTGTGCCTTAGACGTTTTAAGATGAGAAACTGTAAGTTTTCAGATGTGTCAGTTCATAATTTGCATCATTTGTGTTACCATAAAACTGTATTCTGCTAGTGGCCAACATGCCTATACTAAATCTAATATCAGTAATTAATGTAAGCTGCAATTTGAAGCTGTTTTGAAAACAAACAAATAAGAAAACTCACCTAGAAAAGTAACCATGTTGTTAATCCAACTTAAAGAAAATTACACCAGATAGTGACAATCTGGTTTTTGACCCCTTTTCCCCCTTTTCCTTAATGGCAGTCCTCTAAGCATTTTCTGTAACCTCTCCTTCAGGGACTTCGAAAAGAGGAACCAATACATTTGAGAGTCAGTTTAATAAACAAGTTCCTCTGAAAATACCAACAGGTACTGCATCACATCAGAACCCGTCACAGCTGTTCTGTCCACAGCATCATCAGCTGTGGAAACAGCCTACTTTGTTCCAGATGCAGAATGGGAAAATCTTTCTCTTCACTGCCTCCAGTGAATGTAGTGTACTGATGCCAGTTCTTTCCAGCATAACAATTTCATGGACCCTGCACTGGTATAAAAAGATGGCAGCCTGTGTTCTGTCATCAAATGGAGCTAGCTCAGGTTTCTGGACTGCAGCACACACATCATTCCAGCCATCAGCAATCACATCTGCTCTAGGTAAAAAGAGTAACAGTGTGTGCCTTATGACTCATCTGTTCCACAAATACCAAACTATAGTACACAAAGCTACATCTTTCAGGATAATTCAGATTGAGTAAGGAAAAAAAGTTAAATTAACTCTCTCAAACACTCTTTATTCTGGCTATCAGCTTGCTGTAAATGGTTTTTTAAGAACATTCCATTCCACACACGGTTCTGGAAATGATGTGTCACTGAGCACTCAAGACTGTATTTGGATGTGATTACCTGTATGCATATCTTTGTATTCTGCTCCAAAATGCCTCCACTGGAAACCATACACTGGTCCCAAATCACCTTCCTCTCTGGTGCTGAAACCTTGCTTATCCAGGAACTCACGCGACCCATTAGCATCCCAAATCTTCACACCTTTTGCAGAGAGCTCTTTGGCATTTGTAGAACCCTATAAAACACAGTGAGAAGTCTGCATCCTAATTCCAACACAGAAGCATGATTTAGAACAGTTGTATTAAGCTTTGCCAGTCCACAGTATTTCTCCATTCATAAAGGATGAGCAGTGTAATTAATGTTCTGGATGAGGTTCTTGCACATGGAGACAGAACAAAACTTGTGAGCAACACCCTGGGATGGAGTTTGAGGTGCCACGCTGCTGTTGTTTAACTCAGGATTCTCACACTTTGTGAATGCACAAACAGCCTCAAGGTCAACTGTGGAATGTCATTTCGTATTTGCAGAGAACAAGATGTTACTTTACAGACTGATGAAAATAGACTAACAAAAAATGTATGGCCTAGGCATAGTCTTTTCCAAGTCACCTCTAATAAGCTTAAGGGCTTAAAAATCCTTTTTTTAAAATAACAAAAATTAGAAAATAACCCAGAAAAATGTCACTGAATCCTGCAAGATGTCCAAATCTGCACACTCAAAAATCCAACACAGAAATTATGCTGTTTGGGGGAGTGTCTAGTATTTTACATTAAAACAAAAACAAACAAACAAAAAACCCCCCAAAACAAACAAACAACAAAAAAACACCAAAAAAACCAAAACCAAACAAAAAATCAAACAAAACTGAAAGCTTTTAAAAAATAAGTTTGCATTTGAGTCCTGCTATCTAGCAAATGCTTATGTGGATTCTTCCATATCTGCACAATATCAAAACACAGAAAGGAACCCTTACATTGTAATGAACTAACTATAGTTAAATTTTATTTAGTATAATAAATAAAATTTATGTACAGCTATTAGGTCTGTTAGATCTCATTTTTTTGTTACTAAAAAATTCTAGCATTTACATCAGCCTTACTTCACCCGTGGTTCCACACTGCTTTTTTCTGTTCAAATCAATCTGTCTAAATATTAAAAAGCAGATCATTAAATTACCCAATATCTGTCTCATATTATTATTTCTGATTTAAAAACAAAGATAAGAGACTGCATTAGGCTTTATAGCTGTGGAGTATACTCAATTTAGTCCAAGCTCTCACTATTTCAAATTTTCTCCCTTAACAATAAATAGAAGAAAAACTGTTCTGATTGCACTGATAGCAATAGTCTGCACTAAAATGCAGAATGTCTTGAAGATAATGGCCTTCCATGTGTGGTCACAGTATTAGGGTGTTGCACTTCTGTAATAAGAACAGAAGCATTTGCAGTTATCCAAATGCCTTAATCCACTGCCCAGCTGTTGGTTCTGTTTATGCCACTCTCGGGCCACCACCCACAGAGACACCCAAATACCGAACCTTGATGAACCACAGCAGCTCCTCCAGCACTCCCTTCCAGAACACCCTCTTCGTTGTGAGCAGTGGAAACTGATCTGCAAAAGAGGTCCAGAGTGTCAGCGGGGACCAGCCATTTGGCAGGGTGAACAGACTTCGGCTTTTCTCCACACAGAGGGCAATGCCACCCCCTGACATTGTGAGGCGGGGATATGAAATAGGGAGTTGGGAGAGGATGTGTAGCTCCTATGGTCAGACCCCTCGGGTGGGGGGGAGCTGGACAGCCCCGGCGTGTGAGACCCCCACACTCATCCCGGCTCAGTGCGGGGGCAGGGAGCAGGGACAGGAGCAGGGACAGGGAGCAGGGGCAGGGAGCAGGAACAGGGAGCCGGGGGTCCCGGCGGTGCCCACCTCTCAGGCTGTACCGCGCCTGCATGCCGAACACGGAGATGGTGCCGGTGCCGGTGCGATCCTCCCGGCGGTGGCCGTGCTGCAGGATGTGCCGCACCTGCTGCAGGTACTGCTGCTCGCCGGGCTCCGGGCGGGCGGCGGGGCCGCCCAGCAGCTCCCCTTCGGCGGGCATGGCGAGCGAGCGGCTCCGGCTGCGCGCCTCTCCCGGCCCGCCAGAGCCCGATTTCCCGCCAGAGCCCGATTTCCCGCCAAACGGCGCTGAGGGGCGGGCGGGGCGGAGCGGCGCCACCGCCATCTCCTCCCTCGCCCACCGCCTTCCCTTTCCCCCTCCCTTTCCTCCTCCAGTACCCCGAGGTGCTCAGCGCCGCTGGCTGTACGGCCCGCTGTGGTCCTGAATGGCGCGGTTCCCCCTGAGGGAGAGCTGGCCCCAGCCAGTGCCCCGAACCACTCCGGCTCGTTTAGCTTGGATATTAGGAGGAGTTTCTTCACAGAAAGGTTAATCACATATCAGAATGAGCTGCCCATTCCCAATGGATGCTCCAGGGAGCCACCGTCCCTGGAGGTGTTTGAGGAAAGACGAGGTGGCATGTAGTGCCATATTCTAGCAGGCATGGTGGTGTTCCATCAAAGTTACCCCCAGTATCTCCGAGGTCTTTTCGTACTTGATTCATTGTGTATTCTGTCACTTCGTTCTGCTCTAGTGGCACCATAAGCGCTCTCCTGGTTCATCCCGTGCTGGAACGTGCAGTTGACATTAGTCATCCTTCGCCCTCTCTTTGCAGCCTCAGGCATCATATTTTGGAGCTGAACAAGACCAAAGCGTTCAGCTGGGCCTGGCAGGCCACATGCATTTGCCACAAGATCCCCCCAGCTGGGATGTCCCAAATGGCCAAAGCCCCTGTGCCAGCCTCCCTTGTCTCCCCTGCTGTGGTGCCATGCCCCATGCACAGCTCACCTTCCACAGTGACACAGTCCAGCAGTATCATCCTGACCTAAGCTTCCAAAGCCAGGTTCTTTTCATGCCATATCACCAGGTACCTGCTTCATATTTTATTGGCCCATTTGCTGCTCACTAAGGGTAGTACTCATTGCTTGTGTTTATTTGGTCTCATCGTGTGAATCTCAGCTTCATCCATATCCCAGTGTCATTTTGCATCCCGACTCATGTCTGATTGCAGCTGTTCCCAACATGGTGTCCTCTGAAAATTTTCTACGTGTGATCTCTGCTAGTCAGAAGAGACTGATTCTTCTCTGAATATTTCTTCATTAGTATCTCTTAGAAGTTAAGAATTTTGTAACAGTCACTTATCTCTGAGATAAAGGCCAGCTTTCTGACAAGTGATGTGTTTACAGGAGTTATGAGTGATAATCTCTCATGATTAGGGGCCTGAAATACAGATATATATGATGGAAATTAAGGAACACAGAGGACTGTAGATTAGAAAATGCTACCTTTCTTTGCAGCAGGCAGAAAATCATATTTTCCACTAATTAAAACAGTGAACGAACTTTTTTCTTGTATACTTCATGTGTATGTATAGAAGAAAAGGAAAACAGAAAATGTAAATAGGGTGTGGATATTTTTCTCTGCTCATATCTGATAAAGATGTTTTTGTACACTTTGAAATTAGCATGCTTCATTTAGCAGAGCTACAGATTGAAATGGTGCATATACCAGTGTGCAAAAAATGCTTAGAACAATGATACCGTAGCAAATGATACCAAATCACCTAGAGCTCTGCCTCTAGCTGAGAGCTATACCAGTTCTTAACCTTTATTATAATTTACAAATACCATTGAAAACTGATGTGTATAATTTAGGGAGAAACAAAGTTCTTTACTGATAAAGGATTTTAATTAATTAAGAAATTAACTCCAGAGCCAGACACTACTGTTTGTAAGAAATGCCAGTGGCAGAAGACTTACTCATTAGTGCATATTCAGATAAGTAATTTTATGTACACAATAAGCTTCAAAAGCAACTGGAAGAAAAATTGAATATTTTCATTGCAAAATAATATACTACATGCAGATGGAAATCTGGTTCCTTCAGACTTAGCTGAATGTCCAACAGCTGTAGGGATCAGTCTTGAAAAGGCTTTAGAATGTGCTTGAATGTAAGTATGCAAATAGAAATTACTTTTATGCTTACAGCTGATTATGTCCTTAAATCTTTTTATAACCAGAGCCATAGCTTGTTATCAAAGATTACCTTACTGACAACATAAATAACATTTTATTTAAATAAATTAATATTGAAATTGATTTGGTTTTGGGTTCGAGTTTAGAGATTTCATTTCTACAGTCTTTGGTTGATAGCTTATATGTCACAGTATTTAGTAAGCAACATTTTATTTATATGCAACTATTTTAACCACAGTAATTTAACAGTTAGCTATGTTGAGCATAGGGGTTGTTCAACTAAGGAGCATATACTTTATTTCAGGAAGAAAGAATTCACACTCTTCTTTCCTAGGAGGAAAAAAAAAGAAAAAAAGGAAGATTATACATTTTGTTTTTGAATGGAGAAAAATATGTTACAAAAGTAAGTATATGTGGAATGTACCACTGCCCTGCTATAGAAATACACATAATATAAAAAACAGACAGAAACTTTTCTTTTTCCCTCCCTTTCTGTTCTTATAGATCTGTCCAGTTTTCTTGTACAGTTTAAAATCTTTTTTTTTATCCATTACATTTTCATGTACTCTAAGCCTTGTGCAAACAGAATGGTAGTGTGATTTTGAAATCAACACTGCTTACTTTCCCCAGGTATGAAATGGCTACACAAGATATGTCCACAGGAAAATCAGGCTAAGAATCCAGCTAAAAATCATCATCAAACTACAGAAATAATTATTGCCATCATTAGGGCCTGAAAATTAGTATTCCATAATCTGAAAGAGTATTTATCATTTATATTTATAACTGCATATAAGTTACAGAGAATTTTGAAGAAAAATTGTAGAGAAAGTGTTGGAGCATTTTATTTCATATGTTTACAATTATCAACATGTAATTTCACCAACATTTACCTAAACAAAGTACATGGTTTATTCCAGTATGTCTAAATCCTGCAGCCCACCTCAGCCTCTCTAGTGGGAGTGATTTCTTTCCTTCATCAACTCAAAAAGTGTGCCTCTGACCTCAAAAGAAAAAGCAGATTTAATACAAAATGCTGAAATCTTCATCTATCTTGTTAATGTTGAATGCTCTTTTCCTGCCTCCTGAGTCTTCTCTTTGTGAGCAGGTCATTTCACACATCTCTTTGTGTGCAGCTTCAATTGCTCAGTTGAGAAAATCAGCTATGACCTAAACAGAAACAATGTCCAAATCTGGTCCTTCTCAGAAGATTTGCCTGAAAGTCTCATGTGTCTTGTGGCTCTATTCGCTGGAAGAGACAACTCTGAGAGTCAGAAGCCACTAAAGCTGTGCATCCCAGAGTCCCCTTGGAAGGGAAACACAGGGAAGGGTGGTTTACAAGTTTCACAGTAGTGTGATGTCACCTAAAACCATTCCATCTTTCCTGGGGATTCCCTGTGGGATTAGAGAATATAAAGCATTTGTTCTCCCTGCCTCTCTGCCCAGTTCTTCCTTCCTCTTCTTGAAATGTCTTAAGCAAGGAGAGAGCCTTCTTGTGTGTCCTTTTTACAAAAATGGTTGAATCCCATGACCAGGATCTTTCTGTGCATGATCCTGCAAGTTGAACTGTAGCCTCTATTAATAAACACTGTTAATCTGAGCAGTGTGCTGCTAATGCAGAAATGTTATGGCAAGACAGCTCTTCCAAGTCCTGGTGGTGATTCCACTTTGCCCTCCTTTATAATCAAAAATAATATGAGCATGCTCTCAAACACTACTGAAAATAAAATTTAAAAAAACAAGCATTATGAATAGTGATAATTTCAGTCCATGAATGGACACAAAGAGATGGTTTTTGATGCCAAGACACTGGACTGTGGTTGTGAGGCAATTCTTTTGTGAAGAAATATTTATCATCACATTACCTCATCCCAGCTGTTACTTAAGGATTGGGGGTTTCACAGATGTGTAAGTCAAATCATTTAATATCATGGTGCCTGTGTTTTGCAGGCTAGAACATTGAGTGTTTGTTTGCATTTTCCATAATGCTTGTGTTTTTCTCAATGTGTCCTTTCTGAGAAGTCAGTCTTGTATACACCATGACTGAATCTGGTTCCAACTTAAGTTCATTGCAATGTAAACAGCTTTCACGAGGAAGTGTGTTCTCTGTGAAAGCAGAAAGAATGAACTTACCATTTAAAAATTCTGCTTATACAATTGAAGTGCTTTCCCAGCTATGTATTCAATGAACTCAGGACTCTTGGGATCTAAGTTGGGAGGAACTTTAATGGTGAAAGTAGGTGAAGTCAGAACGTTCACATCTACCACAGTTTCGTCTTTACTGGAGGGATCCCCGGGTACCACCTAGAAGAGATCAGTAGTTTAGACACCACAAACTGCTGTGTGCTTTCAGTTTTGTTTATATCTGCTGTGCCCACTATCTTTAATAGGGGAACATTAAATAGGGGAATATTTGAGACTTGTCTGCTTTCTTCTGAAAAGAAATCACTTTCTTCTGAAAAGACTGTGGTTGTCTGAATTTGTGTAGGTGGTGGAAAGAGCTGACATGGCACTGCCAAGACCATGTTAAAGAACTGCATGTTAATGTTTATATCATGAGCTACACCTATAAAGAGCTTCTGTTCTCCTATTTAAAATTTCTGAACTGTCCCACTAAGTTAAATTCAACATTTGTGTGATTGAATTTCTTCATTCCTGTGTGTTTTTCTAAATCAGACTTAGTTCTGTAGCTTTATTTTCCTAGACCAGGTATCTCAGACTCAGTTGGGAAAATGTGCCTGGGTCCTGTTCCTATTTTGTGCTTTTTTTTTTTTTTTTTTTTTTTTTGGTGGATTGTACCATCATTTTGTATAAAGTTCTGGTAGTAATAGTAGTAATTCACTATATATGAGTGGATTTCTGAGTTAGGAGAGAGAATAAGGTCTGTCTATCCAGGATAATGGATAGAATTTACCTTGGATGTATCTTTGTGTGTGCAGATATGTATTTACTGAAATATTGACCAATGCTGTCAAGCATGTGCAGCTTCCATTGCAAAAATCTGTATAACATTTGCCTTCTTTGAACTTTGGAATATATAAGTACAGACACAGAGAGCTAGACATTCATCGATCCAGTGGAGGTGTGTTAGTGACTGGTGCAGTGCAATTTATCTGTGCAGGTAATCTGAGGCCAGTCAAAGCTGCTAGTGTCAATTTACTCTTATCAGACAGTGATTCAGGTTAGCCTGTCAGCCATCCATCAGACTAAAAGGATTTAGAGGAAAATAGTTTCTAATCTCAGGAGTTTCAGCTCATTGAGGGATTACCAAGCACACACAAATTCAAGATGAGTAGGGAAGTCATGCTGTAAAGCCAAACATTACACATGTATCAACATCCCCAGGCCTAAGGAGCGTAAACATGAGCAAAATGCAGTTTAAAGGCAGCAGTAGTTCCCTTCAGAAGACAACCCTTACCTTAACTATGTTGAAAATGTTTTCTGGTCCAATGGTCATGTTGGATAACTCAGACACCCATCCAAACCTTTCTTTCATTTTGTTCAGCAAGTAGGAAGTGTCCTCTGTGTGATGCCGAACCACCTGGAGAATCTGCTCATACTGCTCCCCTGAGAGATTAACCAGCTTAAAGGCTTCATCAAACTTTATGTGCAGCTCAGGAACGTTTGGGCAATCTGTTAGAAAAGACAGTGTTATGTCTTGTACTTTGTCTTTTCTGTCTGAAGAAATGAAAACTGTAAAAAAGCCTAGGGAGGGGGCATGGGTCTTCAAATAATGCTGAAAAAAGTAGAATATTTTTTGCTTACTGATTATAGTAAATTTAGTTTAGACTCAATAAGTAAATGAATGCATTATCCCATTTGTTGTATTAAAGCCATTTAGCAAGTTTATATAACATAATATAAGGTTTATATAATATTTCATGGCAATAGGTTTTCTGTTAATGCTAAATAAGATCTGGTAAATTTTACATATAGCAACTGCATAGTCTTCTTATACATTATGGGTCTTTTGTTAGCTCATATTCCATTATGAATCTATCCCAGGTATATAGACTGCAAGGCAGGGGCTGAGGGAGCAAAGTTCCTTCCACTGTAAGAGAAGTCCACGTGAGGAACCTTAACATATCTTAAGTGTGCAGGACCTGATGAGTCCAGAGGGAATTGGCTGATGTTGCCACTCTCCATGGTATTTGAAAAGTCATGGAAGAGAGGTGAAGTCTCTGGTAACTGGGAAAATGGAAATATTTAACTGATTTTTTTTTAAAAAGTGTTGTAAGATGGACCCTGAGGACTACCACTTTGTCAGCCTCACCTCTGTGCCTGGAAAGATTGTGGAACAGATCCTCAAGAAGTTCTGCTTAGGCACATGGAAGATAGGGAGGTAATTCGGGACAGCCAGCAGAGTGGCTTCACCAAGGGCAAGTCCTACCTGACCAGTCAGTGGCCTCCTATGATGGAATGATTCCATCAGTGGAGAAGGAAAGGGTAAGAGATGTCATTTATCTGTACTTCTGTAAGGCCATTAACGTGGTCCCCCACAACATCCTTCTCCTAAATTAGAGAGATAAGGATCTGATGGGTGGAATGTGTGGTGGATGAGGAATTGTGTGGATGGTCATATCCAGAGGGTAGTGGTCAGTGGCTTCATGCCCAGACAGGCATCATGGACAAGTGGTGTCCCTTAGGAGTCCATACTGGGACCAGTACCGTTTAATGTCTTCATCAATGACATGGGGATCAAGTGCACTCATGGCAGGCTCACAGAAGACACCAAGCTGACCGGTGTGGTTGACACACTCAGGGGTTGGGATGCCATGCAGAGGGACCTGGACAAGCTCATGAAGTGGGCCCAGGTGAACCTCATGAGGTTCAGCAAGGCCAAGTGCAAGGTGCTGCACCTGGGTTGTGGCAATTCCTATCAACACAAGCTGTAGGATGAACAGATTGAGAGCAGCCCTGCCAAGAAGGACTTGGGAGTACTGGTGGATGAAAAGCTGGACATGAACTGGCCATGTGTGCTCACAGCCCAGAAAGCCAAACACATCCTGGGCTGCATCAAAAGAATCATGGTCAGCAGCTTGAGGGAGGTGATTTTGCCCCCCAACTCTTCTCTCGAAAGACCCCTGAAGTACTTCATCCAAGTCTGGATTCTTGTATTGGTTTGGCACAGCACAGCCTGGTTTTAGGTAGCAGGGGGCCACAAAGATGGTGAGAAGCTGCTGGAAGCTTCCCACCATGTCTGGCAGATCCAATTGTTGATGACTCAGAAGATGGCCAAAACTGGGCCAACGAGAGAGGCTGGTGGTGCCTCTGTGATGACATATTTAAGAAGAAAATAAAAACAAAGTCACAGGGTTTTGCTTCTAGTCAGGGAAGAGGAGGAAGTGAGAACATGTGAGGGAAACAACATGGAGACACCAAGGTCAGTGGAGAAGGAGGGGAGGAGGTGCTCCAGACACTGCAGCCAAGATTCCTCTGCAGGCTGTGGTGAGACCATGGTGAGGCAGCTGTGCCCCTGCAGCCCATGGGGATCCACGGGGGATGCGGAGATCCACCCACAGCCCATGGGGATCCACAGGGGATGCAGAGATCCTCCCACAGCCCATGGGGGAGGTGCCCATGCTGGAGTGGGTGGATGCCTGGAGGAGGCTGGGATCCATGGAAGACCTGATGGAGAGAGAAGGCCCCTGCTTGCAGGCTGGAGCAGCCTGTCCCTGGGCACCCCGTGGGAAGAGAGCCATGTCACAGCAGTTTTGGGAGGACTGTCTTCCTGTGGGAGAGACTCATGTTGCAGCAAGTGTGGTATGACTGCTGCTTGTGAGAGTGGACCCATACCAGAGAAGTTCATGGAGAACTGTCTGCTGAGGGAGGGACTCCACAGCATCACAGGGGAAGGACTCCTCTCCCAGAGCAATGGAAGAAAATCTCAGTGATGAACTGAACCAAAAAAACCCCCATGTCCTGCACTATTGGTGGGAAGGAGGGAGGGGCTGGGGGAAGAAGGCATTTTAAGGACTTATTTTACTTCTCATTATCCTCCTCTGTTTCTGTTAATGATAAATTTCACTTTGCAATTAAAGTTGAGCCCTTTTTGCCCTTGAAATATTTATCCTGGTCCTTATCTCACTCATTAAGCCTTCATTAATTTTTTTTCTTTTCCCTCCTTTGCCCAGCCGTGACAGGGGAGGGTGAGCAAGTGACTCTCATGGGTGCTTGGCGTTGGGCCAGTGTCAAACCACAACAACTTCTCAGCACAGAATGACGTGGACCTGTTGGAGCAAGTGCAGAGGAGAGCCACAAAAACTGTTAGAGGATGGGAGCACCTCTCCTATTTATTAGGACAGGCTGAGAGAGCTGGGGTTATTCAGCCTGAAGAAGAGAAGATTCTGGGGACACTTACTATGGCCTTTGAATATAATTTGTGACCATCAGCCTGTAAGAAAGATGGGGACAAGAGGTAATGATTTTAAACTGAAAGAGGGTGGATTTAGATGGTATGTAAGATTTTACAATAAGGGTATTGAAACACTGAAACAAACTGTACAGAATTTGTAGATGTCCCATCCCTGGAAACATTTAAGGTCAGGTTCTGCGGGGCTTTGAGCAGTATGATCTAGATGAAGATGTCCCTGCTGATTTCTGGGGGTTTGGTCTAGATGACTTGTAAAGGTCCCTTTAATCCCAAATTATTATATGCTGCAGTGGGAGTTTTCCCCACTTATCACTTCTAGGTGATAAGTCTGAAGGTTTTTCAGGTGCCCATGGATGGTTTTGACAGAGCTCTGTCATCTCCTTATATACTAACATATAGTCCCCTTTTTCTCCTTCATGTCAGTTCTATTTGCAGACAAGGTTCAACAAAAAGTAATTACAGGCTCTTCAGCACCCGCTTTCATTGTGAGGAGCTGAATGGTACCTGAGGTTACACCTGCTTGTCAGCAGGAGAAGTGATTGTCAGGAGTTTGAGCTTCTCCTCACTTTCTGCTCAGCACTGCTGACCCAGGCAGGATCGACTGCCTGACATCTTGCTTCTCTGCAGGATGGCAGCTCTAAAAAAATACCTGTATATTTTGTTATAGGCTGTGGGACGTCTCTTTGGAGCACCAGTGGTATGTTAAGAGCTGAGCTATACTGACACTCTGTGGAGACAGTGGGGAAAGCTAATTGAAATCATCTGGCATGAGGAATGGTTATTGTAGCCGTGGTTACAGTAAAAACTCAATAACTAAATGTTAATTCCAGTAGAAAATTAAAACCTCAAAATCTATAAACCAGTAATCAATGCATTACATAAAGAAAAAAAAAAAAAGGAAAATAGTTATTTACCATGCAAAAGATTGTCTTGACATTTCTGGCATCTCTCATGAAACTGTGGGCATCCAGAGGAGTTCTCCCGGAGCTCCCTGCACTGAAGTCTCTGGTGTCCTGACACATTTTTTGAAAACATGCCACTTCTGTCAGGATCTAGAATGAAGTAATAGTATTTTTAGACTGCTGTTAAATTTAGAGTCTTTATAAGTATGCATTCATTACTGAGTCTGAGTGCTAGAATATAATTTCTTGTCCTTAATCCAAAGTATTTTGCATAAATACCTTTCCCTACCCCTCCACTTCCCCTCCTCCCCACAAAAATAAAAGGAATAAATTTTTAAAAAGTAGAAGTCAGGAGAAGATTCAAATCATGTTTTCTTTCAAGGAATTCATGCTGTAGTATATTCATTTTTAAAGACCTAGGAGTGTATTCCCCAGACATAACCAAACAATTGCTAATATTATTACACATTATTAGTAGTACATGTGAATTCTGGTAAGATCTTTTTGACCCTTAGAAGTCAAGATGTTTAATAATCACACACAGTTACATGAGAACATTGTAACTAAGTCTGC